>NW_027465849.1:5307318-5907318 GCF_049634645.1 Pelodiscus sinensis | reverse complement strand
TGCTCGCACACGTGCACACTTCTCTGCCCTGCACACTGGTGCCAGACGAGTGTGAAATGCTGGCCAGCCCATCTGGGGCTCTCTCTTTACCCTCCCCTCACAAATTCACAAAGGGCTGGAAACAACTAAAAAGCAGCTTTGAAAAATGCTCATTTTCTTCCCTTCCCTCCTCCCCCTCCCCTGCCCGAAGGGTCTGTGTTAAAAACAGATCCGATGGGCGTACCTGCCCGGGTGGCAGTGGGGTGACACCCCGATGCGCACCCCAAATTGGTGCCAGTCGGGGCGTCCCCCCACTACCATCCAGGAGAATCGGCGCACGGGAGAATCGGAGCACAGCTCTTCCCGCTGGTGTGCAGGGATGCTCTGGTGGCGCGGAGGAGACCAGAGTTGGGCCCGTGCCCTATTTAAAACACGCAGCCCGGAAAAGCAAGAAAACAAATCCTGGGAATTAAGGCCTGGCTTTAATTGAGAGACCCAGGAGGCAACCAGAGCCCAAGGAGGAAAGAATGAATCATGCTGGGAAGACAGCAGAGGCAGGCAGTGGCGTGGGGGTTCTGGACATGCCAAGCGAATGGGGGGGGGGGGCAGTGTTCTCTGTGAGCTATGAACTTGTGTCTCAGGAGAGACACTAACGCCGCCCAGCTGATTTTGTTTCTACTGGTGGTGCACATCCGCACATGCCTCAGCGCATATAAAAATTATTCTGCACACGGATGGAAAAGATGAGAGAGCGTATTGATCCTGATCCCATTATTTCTTGGGCCCGATCGGGGTAAAGCCTCATCGCTCGGATGGCTGATTTACCCCAGCTGGGTTGGTTGCGTGAGGCTGGAGCATTGGGAGCCAGCCGGGGGAGGCGATAGGAGGGAAAGGCAGTGTTGAACCAGGTGAAAGAAACATGGGGTGGGGCCAGCCAAGGAGCGTGATCTGCACTGGGCGGCCGATAAGCCTGATAAAGCAGGGAGGGTTTGGAAGGACAAGGAAAGCGGTAGCAGCCGTGTTCAGAGAGACGCCCCACGGCAGCGTTTGCTCTAGGTGCCTTGGGGGGCCCTATGGAGTCCGGTGAGCCGCTGGGACTACAGCAAACTCTGTAACCAGCCCGCAGTTCTGCCTGGCTATGGAGCTGTTGCAGCCAATCAGAGCAGCTTCTAAAGCCCAACTTCCAATGCCTGACAGGGAAATCGCCATCCACTGGGAGCAGTGCAGGGGCTAGGACACATGGACAAACAGTTCTGATTTCATCCACTAGGTGGCAACAGTGATCTCTCTCACACACACCACCTCTCAGCCCAGAGCCCTCACTTGCTTTGTGAAGGTCAAAGGTGCCTCTTGCCATCTTTATTTTATAAGTGGGGTAAGCCCTGGTATGGGGAGGGAAAGTGACAAGCCAAAAGCCACCCCGCAGAGCCAGGAACAGACCCCAGGAAGCCTGGCTCCCAGCCTCCCCGGCTCTAACCACTAGACCCTACTCCCCTCCCAGAGCTGGAGACAGAACCTTGGCTCCTGGCCTCCCTGCTCTCACCACTAGACCCCACTCCTCTCTCAGAGCTACGGAATAGAACCCAGGTCTGCGCAGTGAGGACTAGACCAGAGTTTCTCGTCACCCACCTCTGGGGTGTCAGAACGCACCAAAGGGTCGCAAGGGGAGGGGGTCGGGTCAGGAGGCCCTGTGGTGCAGCGCTCACCCCATCTCCAGGCTGGCTAGCTTCAGCTCCCCGCTCCGGCCTGGTGCACGGGGGCATGACGCTGTTGGCCCAGCCACCTCTCCGTCATCATGGCCCGGGGCACAGCAGCCCCGCCTGCCAGCACATGAAGCTGACCCGTCGGGAGCAGCGTGACCACCCCGGAGATTGCAGCGCCCAGAGCAGGGAGCCCAGCCCACCCTGGGAGCTGCCGGAGTGGCCACTGCGGTACACACGGTCTAGGTTGTGCGCGTGCACTATCGTGCTAAGAAATATTCTGTCGAGCAAGCTTGCACGACAGCTATTTCCTGGGTCACGACAGGCCAGCGAGGTCGGGAATGGCCGTCCCAGGCCGCGCTGTGCCCCTGCCACGCAGAGCTCTCTGCTAACCCCTGCCTCCCCACTTCCGCCCCCCGTGTTGGTTTAACACTCAGGGAACAATACGCAGCTTGTTTGCCCGGTAATCACCAGCAGGGTTTGCTTTTCTGAGCTTCAAACCAGGCAACAGCAGGATTCAAAGCCCTGGATCCGGCAGGCAAAGGGGCTGTACACCAGGGCTCTGGCACCAGCACTCACTCACGGATCCATGTGCGACAGGGGCTGTACACCAGGGCTCTGGCACCAGCACTCACTCACGGATCCATGTGCGACGGGGGCTGTACACCAGGGCTCTGGCACCAGCACTCACTCACGGATCCATGTGCGACGGGGGCTGTACACCAGGCTCTGGCACCAGCACTCACTCACGGATCCATGTGCGACGGGGGCCATACACCAGGGCTCTGGCACCAGCACTCACTCACGGATCCATGTGCGACAGGGGCTGTACATCAGGCTCTGGCATCAGCACTCACTCGTGGATCCATGTGCGACCGGGGCTGTACACCAGGGCTCTGGCACCAGCACTCACTCGCAGATCCATGTGCGACGGGGGCTGTACACCAGGGCTCTGGCACCAGCACTCACTCGCAGATCCATGTGTGACGGGGGCTGTACACCAGGGCTCTGGCACCAGCACTCACTCACGGATCCATGTGCGACGGGGGCCATACACCAGGGCTCTGGCACCAGCACTCACTCGCAGATCCATGTGCGATGGGGGCCATACACCAGGGCTCTGGCACCAGCCCTCACTCACGGATCCATGTGCGATGGGGGCCATACACCAGGGCTCTGGCACCAGCCCTCACTCACGGATCCATGTGCGATGGGGGCCGTACACCAGGGCTCTGGCACCAGCACTCACTCACGGATCCATGTGCGATGGGGGCTGTACACCAGGGCTCTGGCACCAGCCCTCACTCACGGATCCATGTGCGACAGGGGCCGTACACCAGGGCTCTGGGACCAGCACTCACTTGCGGATCCATGTGCGACGGGGGCCATACACCAGGGCTCTGGCACCAGCACTCACTCACGGATCCATGTGCGACGGGGGCCGTACACCAGGGCATCCCCCATGAGCGCCCCCTGACAGCACCTCCCTCAGCACCAGATTGAGGCTTTCCCCCCTAGTGCTGTAGTAGTGCATTCTGGGATCCCTGCTATGCCTGGGTCCAAGGCATTTGGGGCTGGAGAGACACATGGCATTATGGGAGATCACTAGCAGAACGGCTTTCGAGCCCAGCCCCATGAGGGCAACCCGGGCACCGAAGGCCTCCAGGTCCGCCTGAGTCTGCAGGCAGCCTGAGCCGCGGACTTCAAGTGGGATGAATGTCTCTAAGAGCAAGGCGCTTGCGGGGTGTTAACTCTGAAGCCTAATGATGACACTCCAACAGGTCTGGTGCTCCCTGTTTCAAGCAGCCTGGGCTGTCTCGGTTTGGGGGTTTGCCTTCTCCCATCGCTCCTCAACCACTGACACACGCAAACAAAGCTGAATGCCAGGTATCCCCCATCCATCCACAGTATTATCAGTCTCAGCGCCCATCACTTCCCTCGCTGTGTCCAGGCAGACAGAAAACAGCGCGAGACAGACAGGCAGCGGGGCGTGTCTGGGGATGGATGAACCCGGGCAGTTAGACAAATGACTAAGGACACATTGAAGGAGGTTGATTACACCATTATCTGGCTACTCAGACTCCATTAGCTCCCCCAGGGGACTGACTTTCAACTGCCGGGAGATGGGGATGAGCTGGCAGAGCGTTCATCTCTGCAGAGCCCTAGGGCCCCGCTACCGAGAACCGACACCTCCCGGACAACCCGACAGACAGACACACACCCACTCACCCCACAGTTATAACTTCCCCGACAATGGCTCCCCACGGACCTACCCCCAGGATCCTCTGATACACACACACCCTGACAACCCCCCCACCTAACAACCCCCCCCCCACACACACACCCTCCATGAGCCCCTAGAATGCCTCACAACCCTCTCTCCGATGGACACACACACACCTGGAACCTACAGCATCCCTGACACACACAACTCCTCAATGGATACACATACACACACATGGAACCTATAGTATCCCTGACACACACACACACACACCCCTCCCCGATGAATTCACACAGAGAACCTACAGCATTACACACACACACACAACAGATCCATACACACAGAGATACCCGGAACCTGGTAAAAAGACAGGAAACGAAGGGTAGGAATAAATGGTACGTTTTCAGAGTGGAGAGAGGTAACTAGTGAGGTCCCCCAAGGGTCTGTCCTGGGACTCATCCTATTCACCTTATTTATAAAGGATCTGGAGAAAGGTGGCAAAATTTGCACTTGCTACCAAACTGCTCAAGATATTAAGACCAAAGCAGACTGTGAAGAGCTTCCAAAATTAAATCGAAAGAATGCGGCGTTTTTTTCAACCGTGGTAAACCTCATTTTACAAGGAAGAACACCTTTTTTGGACAGTGCTCTTTGGAAAAAAGGTGTTCTTGACTGCAAACTGTGCTTTTTCTAAAGAGAGCATCTGGACTGCCTGGGTGCTCTCTTTTGAAAAAGCGCCTCGCTTTTTCGAAAGAAGTGGTTGCAGTCTAGATGCTCTCTTTCGAAAAAGGCTTGCAGTCTAGATGTACCCTAAGGGTATGTCTAGACTACATACCTCTGTCGTCAGAGGCATGTAGATTAGGCTACCCGGCATAGGGAAACGAGGCATACCTGCGCCGGTCGACAAAGGTTTCCTTGTCGACCGCGGTGCATCTAGACTGCCCTGACCTGCCGACAAACAGCTGATCATCAGCTGGTTGACAGAGCGTGGCAGCCATTTTAATTTAAATGAAGCCACGATTATTTAAGTCGCAGCTTCGTTTCCCTATGCCGGGTAGCCTAATCTACATGCCTCTGACGACAGAGGCATGTAGTCTAGACATACCCTTAGTGATTGAAGCAAAATGCAGGACAATGTAGCACTTTAAAGGCTAACAAGATGGTTTATTAGATGATGAGCTTTCGTGGGCCAGACCCACTTCCTCAGATCAAATAGTGGAAGAAAATAGTCACAACCATATATACCAAAGGATTGGGCAGCAAAATGGCAAAAGAAATGTAATGTTGATAAATGTAAAGTAATGCACATTGGAAAAAATAATCTCAACTATACGTACAATATGATGGGGAACAATTTAGCTACAACTTACTCAAGAGAGATCTTGGAGCCATAGTGGATAGTTCTCTGAAAACATCCACTCAATGAGGAGCGGCCGCAAAAAAGCAAACAGAATGTTAAGAATCATTAAAAAAGAGATAGAGAATAAGATAGAGAATATATTATAAAACCATGGTGCGCCCACATCTTGAATACTGCCTACAGATGCGGTTGCCTCATCTCAAAAAAGATCTCTCAGCATTGGAAAAGGTTCAGAAAAGGGCAACAAAAAGGACGAGGGGTTTGGAACAAGTCCCATATGAAGAGAGATTAAAAAGACTTGAACTTTTCAGCTTTTCAGACTTGAAGTTTTCAGGCGACTAGAAAAAGTGAATAAGGAACGGTTATTTCCTTGTTCCCATAATATGAGAACTAGGGGTCACCAAATGAAATGAATAGGTGGCAGGTTTAACAAACCAAAGGAAGTTTTTCTTTACACAGCGCACAGTCAACCTGTGGAACTCCTCGCCAGAGGATGTTGTAAAGACTAGGACTTTAACAGGGTTCAAAAACAAGCTAGATAAGTTCATGGAGGTTGGGTCCATCAATGGCTATTAGTCAGGATGGGTAGGAATGGTATCTCTAGCCTCTGTTTGTCTGGAAATGGGTGACAGCAGAGAGATCACATGATGATTACCTGTTGTGTTCCCGCCCTCTGGGGCATCTGGCATTGGCCACAGGCAGCAGACAGCATATTGGGCTATACGGACCTTTGGTCTGACCCACTATGGCCGTTCTTATGTTCTATAGCAGTGTTTCTCAACCAATGGTACGAGTACCCTTAGGGTACTCGAGAGAAGACTGGGGGAATACGTCCACCCAACTGAAATTTGGAGAAAACCGAAGTTTGGTTGTAAGTTTTACAGCACTTTATTATTTTTGTACTTTTTACACCCATGAATGTCAACACCCGCCCAGCTACGATTAAGTTGTTTAAACAAATGCGTTGCAATGGTAGGAAAAAAATGGTGTGTCTGAAAACTGTACTGGGGGTACTTAGATTTTTTTGTAGTTGTTGTTTTGAAAAAGGGGTACTTTATTAAAAAAAAGGTTGAGAAACACTGTTCTATAGCATCCCTGACACACACACCCCCCAGTGGTTCCCTCCAGGAGTCTATAGAGTCCCCAACCTGGATCCACACCTGCACTGGAGCCTGTAGAACACTTATCCCCCCACACTGGATCCAGCACCCCCTACAGAACCCTGACAACCCCCCGATGGAGCCACACACCCCTGGAGCCTACAGATGCCTCACAATCCACACACCCACCCCAGGCAGGGGCGAGGGCAGAGGAAAGATGGGACCGGGTCCAGCAATACCTCGGGCCCCTGTGTAAACAATGCCTGAGTCCCATCCCGGAGCCCCGCTCCCACAGCAGCTCAGCACCTGGCCCAGCCAGCCGGCTTGGGAAGGGATCAGTCCCTCTCCCGGCCCTGGGGGGAAATGGGATGATGGGGCTCCTATTTCCGCAAGGGCCACAGTAAATAGTGGGGCCAGTCCTAGGGCGCCAACTAGGAGTCCCGGCAGCTCCTGGTCCCCCAGCACCCCGAGGGGCTCCCAGTCTCCCCTCCCTAATGCCCCCCAGCCTCCCCCCAGCCAGGGCCCCATGGATTCCCGGCCCTTACCGTGAGAGGCAAGGAGCAGATGACGAAGATGACAGTCATGAGGGCCAGGAGGACCAGGTGATCCACCTCCTCCTCCCCTTGGCCGAACCAGTTTTTGCGGTGGCGCTGGGCGGGCGCCAGGGACCCGCGCCGGGCCTTCTGCTTGCGGTACATCTGGCAGAGGCTGGCGCTGACGGAGCCGTTGCAGAGGAAGATGGCGAGGATGAGGAGGGCCATGAGGGTGGCGTAGGTGAGCGAGAAGGCGACCGTGCCCGGCTGGTCCCTGCCCGGCTGGTCAGAGGCCATCGCCACGAAGCACCAGGTGCCGGGACAGTACTGCTTGTGCCGCCCCACGCCCAGCAAAGGCAGGCTGCAGAAGAGGGCGCTGAAGGCGTAGACGCCCGGCAGCGCCAGCTTGGCCCAGCCGCGCCCATTGTGCTGGGAGTAGAAGTAGGGGTAGCTGATGGCCAGGCACCGCTCCACGGCCATGGCGCAGAGGATGAGCATGGAGGCAAGGCCGAAGAAGGTCATGGTGAAGGCGAAGAGCTGGCACAGGCCCGGCCCGCCCTGCGCCAGGCCCAGCAGGGAGGCGTTGCGGGCGTAGCTGACGAAGACCACGGGGCTGAGGAAGCAGGTGCCCAGCAGGTCGGTGGCGGCCAGGCCGGTCACCAGGATGCAGAAGGCGGAGGACTTGGTGCGCTGCTCCTTGCGGTGCACGCCCAGGATGGCCAGCGCCACCACGTTGCCGGCCACTCCGGTCGAGAACATCAAGGAGGTCACGATCAGGTTGCTGTTCTCCTGCAGCTGGGTGGTGTTGGCGCACTGGTTGGCCAAGGGGCCTTTACCTTGCAGGAGGCGCATCGGTGGGGCCAGGGACCCTGGGGCTCCGTTCCTAGATGGGGAGGGGAGCAGGTCCTAGTGGTTAGTGGGGGAGGGCAGGGCTGAAAGCCAGGACTGGTTGGATCCCAGGCTGTGGGAAGGGAGCGGGGTCTAGTGGTTAGAGCAGGAGGGCTGGGAAGCAGGATCCTGAATCCTCTCTCAGGCTCTGGGAGAGGACTGGGCTCCAGTAGTTGGGAGGGGGTGGGGTAGAGGCCAGGACTCCTGGGTTCGAAGGGTCTAGAGGTGAGCACAGGGGTGGGGTGGGGGTGCTGCAAACCCGGTACGCCTGGGGTCGATGACAGGCTCTGGGAGGGAAGCGGGGTCTAGCGGTTAGAGCAGGGGGGCGTTGCTGTCACCCCGGTACTCCTGGGTCAATGCCAGGCTCTGGGAGGGAGCGGGGTCTAGTGGTTAGAGCAGGCGGAGTTGCTGTCACCCCGGTACTCCTGGGTCTATGCCAGGCTCTGGGAGGGAGCGGGGTCTAGTGGTTAGAGCAGACGGGGTTGCTGTCACCCCGGTACTCCTGGGTCAATGCCAGGCTCTGGGAGGGAAGCGGGGTCTAGCGGTTAGAGCAGGGGGCGTTGCTGTCACCCCGGTACTCCTGGGTCTATGCCAGGCTCTGGGAGGGAAGCGGGGTCTAGTGGTTAGAGCAGGGGGGGTTGCTGTCACCCCGGTACTCCTGGGTCAATGCCAGGCTCTGGGAGGGAAGCGGGGTCTAGCGGTTAGAGCAGGGGGCGTTGCTGTCACCCCGGTACTCCTGGGTCTATGCCAGGCTCTGGGAGGGAAGCGGGGTCTAGTGGTTAGAGCAGGGGGGGTTGCTGTCACCCTGGTCCTCCCGGGTCGGTGCGAGGCTCTGGGCGGGGGCGGGAGCGGGGTCTAGCGGTTAGAGCAGGGGCGGGGGTGGGGGCCAGGACACCTGCGTTCGGTCCCGGGGAGCGGGAGAGGCGGCCGCGTGGGTCCCCCGGAGATCCGCAGACGCGCTGCCTCGGCTCGGCTCAGCCCGGGACGCTCCGGCGGCAGCTGCTCCTCCGGTCCCGGCTGCAGGGCGGGGAGGAGCCGCCCAGGGGCGGGGCGCTCGCCACCAGTTTGTTTCCTTCTCTCGAAGCCGGAGCTGCGGGGCGGGGACCGGCTGCTCACACCAGCCCCGGGGCAGCGACTCGAGCCAGGGAGGGGTCCCCAGCGCGGAGCGGAGGAGGCGTGGGGGGAGGAGAGGGGAGGTGTGGGGCACAGGGAGGTGCATGGGGCAGAGGGGGGTGCATTGAGGAGAGGGCTTGTATGGGGGAGAGGGGGTACGTTGGGGGGAGAGACAGAGGGTGTATGGGGAGGGGTGTATGAGGGAGAGCAATTGAAGGGGTGTGGGGGGGGTGGGAGGAGAGCTACAGGGATGGGTGTCTATGGGGAGGGAGAGATGGGTGGGGCAGGTCTGTAGCTGGAGGGAGAGTTAACCATCCCTGGTTCTTTTCAAAGCCCTTCTTACAGGAGGGGTCATTATGGCCATTTTACAAATGGGGAAACTGAGGCACAGCGCGGGACAGGACGCGTCCACAGGCCAGTGGCCAAGATACAAAGCAAGCACAGGCCTCCAGCATCCCAGTCCAGTGCACTGCGGCCGTGGGCGCGGCCACATGCCCGCCACGGGCCGCCGCACACCAGGCCGGGTCACAGGGCCGTCCCCAGCCACCCGGAGAGTTGGTGCCTCGGACAGGCCCGTGTGCACGGAGCCACGGCTGCCGGAGCCGGACGCAAAAGCATGGCGTCGATTTCAAGGCAGAGCGAACAGCATGGATGGAGGGAATTGCCGGAGAGGGAGGTGGGGTAGAAAGCGGAGACTGGAAAGAGAGAAGGCGACATCCTTGTCAGTTTCGCGTATTCAACATTAGATCCCCCAAGTTCTCGGTTTCCATATAAGAGCGTGAGGGGAAAAATTCGCAGCCTCTGGACTCCACCTTCTCTGTGCTGGGGGCATAATAACTGGACCCTGGAGTACATCCCGGATTCCTCCTCACCAACAACCCAGAGCCCCAGTGGGTGTTGAACAATCCGGCGCCGCCGGATCTGTGGGGTTGGAAACCCAGCTGGTGAAAAGGGCTGTCACCCCCTGGCAACACAGGCCAGAGCCCCTGCCCCTCTGGACTGGATTAAGGGCCTTCAGTGTTTCTCAACCAGCCTCACGAGTCCCCTTAGGGGCACCTGAGAGAAGTCGGGGGGGGGGGGGAGTACGTCAACCCAACTTAAATTTGGAGAAAACTGAATTTTGGTTTTAAGTTTGACAGCGCTTTCTTCTTTTTGTACTTTTTACACCCAAAAATGTCATCTCCCGCCCGGCTCCGATTAAGTTGTTTAAACCAATGTGTTGCAATGGTACCAAAAAAATGGATGTGTCTGGAATTGTAGGTACGGGGGTTACTTATAATGTGTGTGTGTTTGTTTGGAAAAGGGGTTCTTTATTAAAAAAAAAAGGTTGAGAAACATTGGATTGGGTTAACACCTATTTACGCCAGCTGAGGAGTTGGCCCAGGATCCTGGCTCCACACCCCTTTCTAAGCCCGTGTCCTGCCAATATTCCACAGCCTGGTTATTAAAAGCAAATTCCGCAAAAACGCCAAACGCTCCATATCCAGTTCCCCGACCTCCCGCGCCATGAGGCACAGAGCCAGCCTGTCCCCGCCCCTTCCCCAGCCCCGCCCACCGGATCAGAGCCAGCACCTCCAGAGGGCCCGGGACTAGGCTCGGCGGCAGCTAATCCACGTGGGGGTGGGGGAGTCTGTAAAACAGGGATCCAGAGAGCACCTCTCTGCTCAGCCCCGGGGGGGAAGAGGGTGAGTTGGCAAACACATGCCCTGATTTGCAGATAAATTCCCAGCCACAGCATCTGCAGCCTTGGTGTGCTGTTCCCACCCGCTCCGGGCAACGTTTATAGTCAGATTTCATGGATTCGGTGGGTCCTACAGCAAAAGAGAGAGATCCAGGGAGAGGCGTCCTATTTATTAGGTGATTTACGGTAACATCTAAAATCCCCATCTGAGACCGGATGGAGGGAGAGGGGGTGTCATGCTGGGTGCAGCGCAGACACATTGGTAGCTGAGATCAGGGGCCTAGTTATGCCGCACGCTGCCCAGACACCCAGAGCCCGAGATCAGGCACCCCATTGCGCTAGGCACTGTACACACAGACCTGGGGCCCTCCTGCTCTCGGGGCCACACACTCCTAGTGAGACAGCCCCAGAGGTCCCACAACCAATATTGAGGAAGGCCGGGAGTGGAAACAACACTTGGGGAGACTCGCCAAGGCCAGGGTCAGAGCTGGCCAGTTGGGGAAACTGAGGCACCAGCTCTGGCTGGAAGAAAGCAAGGCCCAACAAAGGTTAGAAGAGTGACCATGAATAAATACATGAGTTTCCTCTTCGCATCAAAGGGAAAAGAGCCTGAGATGCAGTTTGCTCTGTGGGAGGGGACATGCCCGGAGTTCTGGTTCTGGAAAAGCCCCGGGGGAGGAGTGGGTGGCAGGCAGGACTTGAAACAACAACAGAAAACATTGACACAGTCTGAGGGCTGCCAAGAGCAGAGAGCAGCACCCCCCCTCCCCCCCCCCCGCCTCATCCGGCTTTGAGCCGACCCTCCCGCCGGGGGGCCCAGGGCCGAGCCCTCAGCTCCGCCAGCCCCAGAGTCCCGCGAATTCGGCTCCTGATGCTCCTCCAGCCTCGGGGCCTCCTGCACGGAGGGGCGGGGTCTTCAATACGGTCCCGTTCCAGGGCCAGATCCTTGAGCCTGGTCTGCACTCAGCCGCGGTCCTGGCACAGAGACGCTGGCACCAGCAGGACCGGAGAGCCGTCCCTCGGCTGTCTCCGATGCGCCCGCACCTGGAATCCCGCCGGCGGGTCCGAGCGCCCCCCCCCCCACCCCCCGAGATCAGAATGGAAAACTGGGCAAGGAAGGGTCAGGCCAGTGGGGGGGGGGGGCTGGAGCAGCCTCCATATGAGGAGAGATTCAAAAGGCCTGGACTGATCAGCTTGGAAAGGAGCAGACGGGGAGGGGAGAGGTCAGAGGCCGGGGCCCGGCGAGTGGGGGAGGGCAGAGCTCACAGGCCAGGGCTGGGCGAGTGGGGGAGGGCAGAGCTCACAGGCCAGGGCTGGGCGAGTGGGGGAGGGCAGAGGTCACCCCCCAAACTCTCTGCCCCAAGCCTGCCTCTCGGTGCTGAGAGAGAAGCCCTGGACTCAGCAGCCCCACTGGGGCAGAGGGCAGAAACTCATTCCTCCTGTGGCTGGTGGGGGCCAACAGCTTCCGTCCCCCCCCCCACAATTTCCATCAGCCAGGGCTGGGCAGGTTAATCTGGCCTCGTGTAATGGGCCTCAACGCTGGATGTTTATAGGCTCTGAATAGTTAAGCAGCATGTTCCACGCCCCCCCTCCCCACAGGAAGCATGCCAATCATTTCATTTACAGCGAGGGGAAACTGAGGCACTAAAGGGAAACAGACCTGCCCGTGGCAGAGTGGAGGACAGAATTTGGGAGTCCCTGGCTCTCAGCCTCTCTGCTCCCACCCTTCAGATCCCATTCTCCATCTAGAGCTGGGAACAGAAGCCAGGACTCCTGGCTCCCAGCCACTCCACTGTCACCACTAGGCCTCACTCCCCTCCCGGAGCAGGGAGCACAAAGCCATCCATCATCTACTGGTACGTTAGTTTCTCCACCCCTGTTGGACCCAATTAACAGAGACATTAACAGTGGCTGATTTAAACCAGCTGACATATCTGGCCCAACATATGGTTTCACTCTCTACTGAGCCACAAGGCCTCTGAAGTGAAACCCCGTTTAACAGCAGCAGCCGCCCACTTGTGGGGTGGGTGGGGGTGAAAATATGATGCTCCCCATTTGCCACATGTAACTACCTACATCAAGCCCCGTTCCTGTCCCCTTCTCTGTGCCCCGCCTTCCCACGTTCTCCTTTTACCAGCGTGAACCAGGAGTAACTGAGTGGAAACGTGCCACAATGTAAACTAGGAGTCAATTCACTGGAAACTCAAACCCAGTGAAAGCCAAAGATGAGGTCATAGTGATGCTCCCTCCCTTTACCAAAGAGAGCTTTTCTCCCAAAGGCTACTCAAGCATTTGAGTGAAATCAGCACTCACAAAAAGAAAGTGCTTTGGAAATCCCCGCCTGTTCTGATTTCACAGCTTTGGTATTTCCTACCTGATCCTTATCTGCCTGCCTGAACAGCCCCAGCCTGAATCTGCAATGTTTAAAAAACCCGAACCATGAAAAAGCCCCTTTCTTTCCTCTCCTGGCTTCCCACATGCAACACCCTGAAGCTGTCAGGGCCGCGGACGACTCCCGTGGTGCAGGGCTGAGCCTTTCGTGCCCCCTCCCCCACGCTGCTGGCAGACACAGGGTCCTTCCAGTGGTGGAATCTACTTGCTGCTGACTGGTCCAATTCAGAGACTAGAGCGGTTCAGAGTAAACATCCCGCTTCTGTCTCCTGACTTCTTTCCCACCACACCCGCCCAGCGGTGAGACCCTCACGCTTCCCCTACTGGCCCCCTGCCCCAGCTCCTTATCAGTTTCTTTATTTGCCTAAAAATTATCCAATAGCCAGGGGCCTGAATCCGACACCCTGAATGTGCCCCTTTTGGGCTACAGCCCAGGGCAAGCGGGCCTTCAATCAACACGCACGGCCCCCTCTACCACCTGGGAGCAGGCACGTGCTTCCATGGGTCAGAGACCCCATACTGGCAGCTGATGGGGATTCTTCTCAAGAGCAAGGGGCTGGGCCTTTGGCTAAGTGGGGAGTCTACTTTAGCCCCTGTGTGTGCGCGGCACAGCAGCCTCACGTGACGTCCTAGGTCCATGTGGATCGCTTAAACCAGCTGAACTGGGCAGATACTGGGGTGCCCAGAGGATGGGGGAAGGTGCTGCCTGGCATAGGGCAGCCAAAGCAGGAGGGGCAGAGCTGGGTTTCTGTGGGGAGGGCTCTCCAAAGCTGGGGGAGGTGTGGGCAGAAAGCGGGAGCCAGGACTCTGGGACCAGGGGAGTCCAAGCAGAATCCCATGCATGTGCACACATATTCACATATACAGACGTGCACACTCACACGTCTATGCACCTGCATGCACACTCACTCATACACACACACACACACACACACACGTCTGTGCACTTGCAGGCACACTCACTCACATGCACACTCGCACACGTCTATGCACCTGCATGCACATTCACACACATGCACACTCATATGCACCTGCATGCACACTCACACTCACACATGCCCATTCGCGCACGTCTATGCACCTGCATGCTTGCGCGCACACACACGTGCACTCGCACACATCTGTGCACCTGCAGCAACACTCACACAAATACACACTCACACACATCTGTGCACCTGCATGCACACTTGCTCACACACATACTCGCACACATCTATGCACCTGCATGCACATTCACACTCATGCACACTCACCTGCATGCACACACTCACTCACACACAGACATGCCCACTTGCACATGTCTAAGCACCTGCATGCACACTCACACACATGCACACTTGCACACATCTATGCACCTTCATGCACACACACACTCAGACATGCACACTCCCACATGTCTATGCACTTGCATGCACACTCACACTCACACACTGAACTTTCACGCCCAGCTCCGGCACCTCACCCACGAGCCAGCAGCCGTGTCATTTCCGAGGCCTCTGGCGCGAGCTGAGCAGCTGTGCGCTTGTCTCAACCTGCCTCCTCCGCCCCGACCCGAGAGCATCTCACCACTGCTGGGAAAGGGGCAGCTGTTTTTAACCCGCCCCCCGGCTCAGAACCAGACGCCTGCCCAGAGAGTGAGCATCCAGCCATTGAAACCACGTCCTCTTCCCTCCTGTGGGGTGAAACAGAGCAGGCAGAATCCCTCCAGCCACCCCCTAGCTGTCTAGCTAGCTAGCTATCCCCACACACCGGATCTAGCCCCATGCACACAGCCACACGTGGGACTCGGCGCTGCTCTACCAGGGCGGGGCACGAGCTGAGTGGAAGTCTCCGTGTGCAGGGTGCTGGACCTCGGGGTGCAGGGGTGGGGCTGCACACTGCCCTCTGGCGGGAAGAGGTTTCCGTCAGACCCAGGGTTTGCGCTTGGGTTCAGTGGCGCCCAGCACAGCCATGTGCAAGCTGTTCCAGTGTCCCTAGCAAAGCCCAGGGGGTTCAGGAGCCTGGTTCCGAGACATGGGCGGCAGGAGGTGGCTGGGAGCCTGCCCTTCCGCGAGCCTGCAGGCCCGGGCGTAGGGTACCCTATGCTCAAACTTCCTCGCTACCTCCTGGCTCTACCTTCTGATCAGGCCGGGCACAGCCCACCCCGTCCCCCGGGCGCTCTCTTAGTAGGACACAGCAGTGGGAGGAGGAGGGGGAGGAAGATGACAGGCACACACACCCACACACACACACACACACACACACACACACACACACACACACACACACGTCTCCATGGAGCCGGCGTCAAACACACGCCGCCTGGCATTCCGATGGCGTTTTGGGGGGCAGTGGTGAGAGCGTTGCCAGCAGAGCTAGGGAAGTGACACCTCCCCTTAGCTCGGCGCTGGGGAGGCCACATCTGGAGCGTGGTGCCCAGCTCTGGGCCTCCTGCTGCAGAAAGGACGCGGACGCATTGGAGAGGGTCCACGGAGGGCGACCCAAACGATGAGGAGGCTGGAGCACATGGCCTACGAGGAGAGGCCGAGGGAGTTGGGTCTGTTTAGTCTGCAGAAGCGAAGAGCGAGGGGGGATTTGAGAGCAGCCTTCAACTACCTGAAGGGAGGTTCCAGAGAGGATGGAGAGAGGCTGTTCTCAGGCAAAATGAGGAGCAATGGTTTCAATTTGCGGGGGCGGAGGTCTAGGTTGGGTATTAGGAAAAAATCTCTTTCCCTAGGCGGGTGGGGAAGCTCTGGGCTGGGTTCCCTAGGGAGGGAGTGGAATCTCCATCCCTAGAGGTTTATACATCCAGGCTGATTGAGTTGGGGTTTCTCCTGCTTTGGGCAGGGGGCTGGACTTGATGACTTCTGAGGTCTCTTCCAGCCCTAGGATTCTATAAAGTCTGGGAAAGGCAGGCACCCAGACAGTGACAGGTGGCTTCAGGCTGCAGGGCTGGGAGGGGTGGCTGTCCTTCAATAGCCCTCGTGCCGGGCCACCACTGCCCCTTCCAAGAAATTGGCAGGGTCTCACCAGCACCATTGCCTGCAACAAGAGAGCCAGGGGGCACTCACTGGAGCTGGAAAACAGCACAGGCACATGGGCAATCTGTGGAACTCCCTGCTGCAGGAGGACTGGCGATTCAAATGCTGCCTTGCATCACCTTTTCCCAGGGCAGGAAGTACTGTTTTAGCTGACTGTGCTAAATTGGATTAGTGTGTGTAGATTAGTGTACATGTGTGTGTTTACATGTGCGATGTGTGTGTACAATTATGGATGAGAATTCATGCATGCCCCAAACACACACATCCTTACATAGGAGGGCATACATTTGCACAGACCTGCCTATATGTGTGTTTGGATGTTTGCATTGCACTAACTAAAGCATGTTTGTATTGCAAGCATGCATTGCTGCATGTATATGTGTGTATGGGTTGTGTGAATGTGTGTACTACACGTGTCCATATTGAGTGCATGAGTATCTGTGCACACGTGTTTATGGATGTGTGCATGTGTTTGTATTTCATCCATGTCTGTATTGCAAGCCTCTCTTGCTGTGGACCTGTACACCTGATTGCGGGCTTTCCTGTACTACATGCAGCATTGTGCTGCCTGCAGGTGTGTGTTTGCACGTGTGCATGTCTGTATTGCATGCATGTGTGCATGTTTACCTGCGTGCTTGCACGCCTACTCCATGTATGCACGCTCGTAGTGCACGTGCATGTGTTGCACACTCATCTGTGTGTGCAACCCATTTGGAATGCAATGGTGCATCTGCAGCACAGACCAAGCAGGACCCTGAACCCAGGACAGGAATGTGAACCCCTAGTATGAGAGCCAGGCAAGTGTCTGCATTAGTACCCGTGAGGAAGTGTGTGTGTGTGTGGGGGGGGGGGGGGTGATGAGTTCAGACACCCCAGGAGCAGAACAAGGGAGGGTGAACCCCCAAGAGCAAACAGCTGAGTCAGCTGATCATGCCACCAATGCTGAGTCAGGAACCAATGCTGAGTCAGCTGATCATGCACCAGTGTTGAGTCAGGGACCTTCTGAAAGCTGACATTGCTGGGGAGTGACATGTCTGCATTCACCCCACAGGAGGCATGACGGGGTCATTGCCGCTTTACAGACTGTGCCCAAAGGCGGAGCCAGGTTCGCCCCCCAGCAAGGAGGGCAGGCACCGACTTGCTGCTTGCCCATGGAATTGCACAAAGCAAGCGACGCCCCGTTCACCCAGGAGGCAGACGGGGGCTGGGCAGGGCGGACTGGCGCTGGAACCAGGTTTGGGGTGGGGGAGCATCCCTCTCCTTAGACCTGTTGAGATCGGGTTGTCAGCTCTCCCGGACGGAGAGAGCAAGTGGCACCGATCCAGGAGAGCTGGCAGCCCTCGGGGCCCAAGCTGGGGGGCTGGGGAGGCCAGGGGGCTGAGGAGCCCATGGCAGGGCCAGCAGGACCCCAAGGGCCACCGGGGGGTGACAGAACCCTGAGGGCTGGACCCTGGGGGGCCTGATAAAGCCCATGGCCCCAGTGGGCTGGCAAAGCACATGGGGCTGGCAAGATTCTGTAGGAGCCACCCAGAGGCCAGGACCTGGGGCGCCGCTGGAGGAGCCAGTAGTGGGGCCCGCCCCCAGGTGTGGGGGAGCTGGGTGCACACCCTGAGGGTGCTGCAGCACCCACACCCCCTACTCCCCACGCCTATGGGGCAGATCAGCCGGGGGCCATCCGAAGGAAACAAGGAGTCTGGGGCAGTAGTTGCAGAAGTGAAAGGCTTCCTGGCCTGGAGATGTGGCCGCAGGGCGCACAGGCTCGGGAGGGGGGGGGTCACCTCGGGATGCGCTCAGCACGAGGGGCTGGACATGATTGTGGGGAGACCGGAGGAGTGGTGGGGCCAGCCGTGGGGAGTCGCTAGGCAGGCGGGAGGCTGGGTGTGACCCATATGCCGGGAGCCGGCTCTAGCCGGAGCTGCTCGGACAGAAGCAGCCGCGGTGACAGGTGGGGGGGGACCCCTCATGGGTCTGGGTGCCCCGGAGGGCGAGCGGGGTTAGACGCAGTCCATGCACCAGCTGCCAGCACTGGCGGGTCGGCTGCCTGCTCCTCTCTATGCCAAGCAGTGAAAGGTGCTGCCAGTACACGCCCCCCCACTCCACCCCCACCAGGTCTGATTTTGGCATCATCCCAGTTCCAGGCTCCTCCCCCAGTCTGGCTACATCAGGGATCCGGAGGCACTCATGCAATGTCATTGCAGGGGCCGTAGGCAGCCCCCATCTGCCCCTCCTGCTTCCCATCTACCCCCTCCAGCTCCCCATCTGCCCCCTGTCCCCAGACCCTTTGAGTGGGTCTAGGCCAGAAAATGCTTTGCTGGTCTCCAGCCCCTTCCACCAATTAACCCTCTCTGTTTCCCCTGGGTGGAGTGTGTGTGTGTGTGGGGGGGGGGGTGTCACACATGTTATGCCCATTGTACAGTGGGGAAAACTGAGGTACGCGGCAGGCAAAAATCCTTAAGCACTATCCCAGGGGATCTGTCCTCCTTCCTTGTGCAAGATCACTAGAAAATCCCTGAACCTAGGCTAGATCATCCTCAGATTCTGAGCCCAGCCGCCACCTCCAATTAGAGGCAAAGGCTTCTCCCTCTCCCCTCCTGCCCCCAGCCGTTCCTGGTCCCAAGGGCAGCTCCCTCCAAGAGAGGCAGGGAAAGGGTTACCCTGGAAACCTGCCTTTTTCTCTAAAAGCAATGTTCCGTTGCAGCTTCTTTAGCCAAAGTGCCCAATTAATTAGGGAGGAAATGAGGGGTCGGAACCAGGGCCGGAGGCTACATCTGGCCGGGGGTGAGCGGCGCCATCCGTGCCGGGGTGCTGGGCTGGCACAGAAGTGCCCACGGCGTGGCAGGATAAACGGGGTCTGCTCCTCTCGGCCCATGCAGCCACCTGGCTGCATGGTGAATTCAGGGCTTTGGGGGGGAGTCGGGGTGCCCCCCCGGGGTCTCACCCACTCACCCCAGATCTGATGGGCACAGAACATGGATCTGGGAGGGCGGGGGGCGCTCAGAGCTGTATGGACCTGCTCCGTAAGCCCTCAGTCTCAGATAACCTGGGACTGCCCCTTGGTTTGGGATAAACTGTCCCGAGAAAACAGGGCGAGCAGATTAGTCCCAATAAACCGGCACAGGAAAGCAGCATGAGGGGATTAGCCCAGATAAACGGGCCTGGGACAGCAGTGTGAGGGGATTAGCTCTGGTAAACCAGCCTGGGACAGCGGTGTGAGGGGATTAGCCCGTGAAAACTGGCCTGGGACAGCAGTGTGAGGGGATTAGCCCTGGTAAACCAGCCTGGGACAGCGGTATGAGGGGATTAGCCCGGGTAAACCAGCCTGGGACAGCGGTGTGAGGGGATTAGCCCAGATAAACCGGCCTGGGACAGTGGTGTGAGCGGATTAGCCCAGATAGGCCTGGGACGGCGTGGTGTGAGGGGATTACCCTGTGTAAACCGGCCTGGGACGGCGGTGTGAGGGGATTAGCCTGGGTAAACTGGCCTGGGACGGCGGTGTGAGGGGATTAGCCCAGATAAACCGGCCTGGGACAGTAGTGTGAGGGGATTAGCCTGGGTAAACCGGCCTGGGACGGCAGTGTGAGGGGATTAGCCTGGGTAAACTGGCCTGGGACAGCGGTGTGAGGGGATTAGCCTGGGTAAACTGGCCTGGGACAGCGGTGTGAGGGGATTAGCCTGGGTAAACCGGCCTGGGACGGCAGTGTGAGGGGATTAGCCTGGATAAACCGGCCTGGGACAGCGGTGTGAGGGGATTAGCCTGGGTAAACCGGCCTGGGACGGCGGTGTGAGAGGATTAGCCCTGGTAAACCGGCCTGGGACGGCGGTGTGAGAGGATTAGCCCTGGTAAACCGGCCTGGGACGGCGGTGTGAGAGGATTAGCCCTGGAAAACCGGCCTGGGACTGTGGTGCGAGAGGTTTAGCCTGGGTAAACTGGCCTGGGACAGCGGTGTAATGGGATTAGCTTGGATAAACCGGCCTTGGACAGAGGTGTGAGGGGATTAGCCCCCAATCTCAGGGTACGTCTACACTACAGCGCTAGTTCGAACTAACTTAGTTCGAATTAGTTAATTCGAACTAAGCTAGTTCGAACTAGCGCATCTAGAACTAAAAACTAGTTCGAACTAGCGTTTTGCTAGTTCGAACTAGCGCGTCCACACTGATTGGACGCAGGGGGGCATTTAAGGGCAGCTGAAACCGGTTCTGGCAGGGCATCAGGTCAGCAGTTGCTTTGTGTGGCTGCTGTCTGAGGCTATCTGAGGCTCGTGCTTAAAGGGACCCCCCCTGGACAGCCGGTTCTCAGCTTTTCCTGCTTGCTTGCCAACCTCGCCGAGGGACAGCAAAGCGTCGGTCTCTGTGCCCGTCTGTGTCGGTGCTTCCCTTCGGGGGGGCCGCCGCAGGTGGCAACATGGAGCCACGGCTCGCCCTGCACCTTCTGGTGCACGTTCTGGACTTGCTGCTGCAAGCCTGCCAGCAATGGCTCGAGGCTGCCTGGCACCACCTGGGGAACGTCAGCCCCCTGCCTCTCCGCCTGGCCGCCCTGGGGGCCGTGGAGGAGCCGCGGCGGCGCCCCGGCACCGGCGTGCCCCGCCGCATCTGGCGTCTGGACACCAGCAGCGACTGGTGGGACCGCATCGTCCTGGAGCGCTGGGACGACCGACAGTGGACCCAGAACTTTAGGATGAGGAGGGACACCTTCCTGGAGCTCTGCGAGTGGCTCGCCCCTGCCCTGCAAAGAAGGGACACTCGCATGAGGCCCGCCATCCCCCTCCAGAAGCGGGTGGCCATCGCCCTCTGGAAGCTCTCCACGCCGGACAGCTACCGATCCGTCGGGAACCAGTTCGGCGTGGGGAGATCCACTGTCGGAGCAGTGCTCATGCAGGTACGGCGCTCGTCGGCCACCGAGCCGGGGGGGAGGGGGGCTGCGAGGAGGGGATGGGCCGCCCCAGGGACAAAGGGGGGGGCGGGAGGAGGCGAAAGCGCCCCGCACCGGAGGGGTCGGGCTGTCCCGGCCGTACTACACGCCGCCAGGGGGGTTGCTTCCGGCAGTGGGGCGCGGGGCACTGCCAGGGCACGCACGCTCCCAGCCACCCGGGCGCCCCACTGATTGACGCTTTGCTGTGTCTCTCTCCGCAGGTGGTCAAGGCCATCAACCGGGTGCTGCTCCGCAGGGTGGTCCGCCTCGCCAACCCGGATGCCGTCATCCGGGGATTCGGCGCCCTCGGCTTCCCCAACTGCGGGGGGGCCATCGACGGGACGCACATCCCCATCCGTGCCCCGGAACACCAGGCGTCCTGGTACGTGAACCGAAAGGGGTACTTCTCCGTCATCCTGCAGGCCGTATGTGACCACCGGGGACAGTTGACGGACATAAATGTGGGCTGGTCCGGCAAAGCACACGACGCCCGGGTGTACCGGAACTCCTCCGTGTGCCAGCGGCTGCAGGACGGGACCTTCTTCCCCGACCGCCACATCAGGGTCGGGGACGTGGACATGCCCGTCTGCCTGGTGGGGGATGCCGCCTACCCACTGCAGCCCTGGCTCATGAAGCCCTACACGGGGCACCTCAATCCCTCCCGCCAGGCCTTCAATAACAGGCTGAGCAGGGCCCGCATCGTGGTGGAGGGGGCCTTCGGGCGACTGAAAGCCCGCTTTCGATGCCTCCTCACCCGTCTGGACCTGGCCGAGCACAACATCCCTCCCGTGGTGGCGGCATGTTGTGTGCTCCACAATTTGTGTGAGCGGAAGGGGGAGGCTTTCTTGCCAGCCTGGATGGCTGAGGCTGACCGCATGGCTGGACACTACGGTCAGCCCCGCACCGCCGCCGTCCGGGAAGCCCAGCGGGGGGCCATCCGGATCCGGGAAGCCCTGCGGGAGAGCTTCCAGGTGGAGGAGGAGGAGGACTGACCTCTCCCTGCATGCCCCACCGGGGCCTTCTTCCACCCTACCCCCCCCTTCCCCTTTCCCCTCCCTACCTACTGTCAAATAAAGACACCTGTTTTTCCAACAAAAACGTCTGTTTATTTCACAGAACTGGGGTGGGGGAGGGAGGAATGAAGGTGGGAGAAGGGAGGGGGAAACCTGGGACGAGGGAGCTGGAAGGGGAGGGGAGGGAAGGGAGGAAGGGAAAGGAAAGCTCAGGGGTGGGAGTCTGGGTGCCTCTCCCGTCTCGCCACACTGCGGGTCCGGGGGCGTCGGTGGGGAATGGTTGTGGAGGGGGGGGCAGAGAGGACAGGGGGTGTGGAGGAAGCAGGAGCGGAAGCAGGAGGAGCAGGAGGAGCAGGGGGAGCAAGAGGGGGAGCAAGAGGGGGAGCAGGGGGAGCAAGAGGGGGAGCAAGAGGGGGAGCAGGGGGAGGAGGAAATGGAAAGCGGTCTAGCAGGCTCTGGAGGTGGCCTCGCAGGGCACGGCCCTGCTCCTCCAGGGCCTCCAGACTCCTCTGGCGCAGCCTGAGGTCCTCCTGGACCCAGTGGTCCTGGAGACGGAGCTGTCGGTCCAGGAACCGGAGATGCCGCCTCTGGTAGTCCTCCTGGTTCCTGGCTGTCCTGCTTGCCCGGGCGCGGGCGGCTGCTGCAGGCGGGGTGGTGCGCCCTGCAGTCCCCGGTGCTGCAGCTGTGGTGCAAGAAGACCAGCGGTCAATTACCCCAGGGGCCCAGGTGTGTGAAACCCAGCTCCCCTCTGCAAGGCCAGGGCCCCTGCAGGATCCCCAGCTGCTGCTCCGTAGTGGGCAAGGCCCAGGCGCACGGTCCCGGGGCTCCCTCTCGCCCCAGCCCCCCGTACACATAAGGGGAACACGAGGGTACTCACAGGTGGATGCCTCCCCGGCCTCTGATGATGCAGGCGAGCGGCTCTGTGGGGTGCCTCGGGGGTCCCGGGTCCTGGGAAGGCTGGCAGCAGGCTCCTGGCTCTCAGAGCCCTCTTCCTCCTCCTCGGTGTCCAGGAGCGGTCCCTCTGCCCCGGGGTCAATCACGTCCCGGGGGGCAGGGACGGCATGAGGCCCCAGGATGCGGTCCAGGGCATGGAAGTGGGGGCAGGCCTCCGGGTCAGCCCCTGGCAGGCAGGCCCGGGAGTAGGACTGCCGCAAGTCTTTAATCTTGCAGCGCACCTGCTCCCGGCTGCGCTGGTGGCCCCTGGCGGCCAGGCTGGCAGCCATGCGTCCATAGACGGCCGCGTTCCGGTGGCTAGTGCGGAGATCGTGGACATTTGAGGCTTCCCCCCAAACCTCGATGAGGTCCACGATCTCCGCACTTGACCAGGCGGGCGCCCGCCTTTTGCGCCCCCGGGCAGGCTCCCGGGAGCCGCCAGGCTGGTCGTGGGGAGCAGTGGAGGGCTGGGAGCCCTCGGATGGCTGGCTCATCCTGTGGCAGGTGCAGGCTGTGCAGGCACGGGTGCTGGCAGCCTTGCAACTGGCACAAAGTGAGTAGCCAGCCCGTGGCCCTTTAAGGGCTCCGGGGCCGGGAGGGGGGCAATAGAGTTTCCCTGGTGTTGGCCAGAGTGGCCACCAGGGAAACCTGGGAAGCCTTAGCCTCCCACTAGTTCGAACTAAAGGGCTACACAGCCCTTAGTTCGAACTAGCTAGTTCGAACTAGGCGTTAGTCCTCGTAAAATGAGGTTTACCTAGTTCGAACTAAGCGCTCCGTTAGTTCGAATTAAGTTCGAACTAACGGAGCGCTAGTGTAGCGCATAGGAAAGTTAGTTCGAACTAACGTCCGTTAGTTCGAACTAACTTTCTAGTGTAGACATACCCTCAGATGATTTGCAGCCAGGGGTAAATCCTCTCACACTCGATCGCGGATCACGTGGGCGTGGCTGGCGGTGCGAAAGGGATTCGCCCTCCGTGACAGCAGATCTGGGGCGCAGGCAGGTCTGGCTGCAAGGGCCCTGCCCCTCAGACTTACTCAGACTAAGGACAAGGCCTGACCTCCGCCATGGCTCCCACACTCGCCCCCGTGCCCACCCCAGCCACATTCTGCCCCGACCTGCCTGGTCACACAGCTCCTCTGGCCTGGCCCGAAATGAGCAGGGGCTGACATTAACAGTGACGTGGGTTTCACATCTGGTTGCAGTCAAGGGAGAGTCATTTTCCTCCCTTCCCCCGTCGCCACTTTGAATCACTTGATTTTACAACCCAGCGTGACGTGTGCTGGGGTCCTGGAGCCCACCCTGCCCAGCGGCCTGGCCACCACGCATGTCAGGGCCGCCCACACGTGGGGAGTAACGTCCCCCCTGGGAAACACCCGGAGCCAGTGACAGGACCAAGCAGAAACAGACCCGGAGGGTTGAAGCTGGCTCCAGAGAAGGTAGAACGCCTTCCCCTCCTGAGCTGCGCGCTTGGTGGGTCTCCCATGCAAAGAAGCCCAGCCCTGCTTGGTGTAAGAGGCCAGCCCTCGGCACCATCGTGTCCTAAGCCCTACAGTGCTGAGAGCAAATGGAACATAAGAACATAACATAAGAACATAAGAACGGCCGTACTGGGTCAGACCAAAGGTTCATCTAGCCCAGTATCCTGTCTACCGACAGTGGCCAGCACCAGGTGCCCCAGAGAGGGTGGACCGAAGACAATGATCAAGCAATTTGTCTCCTGCCATCCCTCTCCAGCCTCTGACAAACAGAGGCCAAGGACACCATTTTATCCCCTGGCTAATAGCCTTTTATGGACCTAATCTCCGTGAAATTATCTAGCTTCTCTTTAAACTCTATTATAGACCTAGCCTTCACAGCCTCCTCTGGCAAGGAGTTCCACAGGTTGACTACATGCTGTAGTCAAAGTGGGAGGGCCGGGGCGGGGCTGGACTTCAGAAGCAGGAAGGGCCGAGCGGCATTCTCAGTGGGGCTGGGAAGGGCTGAGAGGCCTGCGTCTGCAGCTGAGAAACCAGCAAAACTCTACCTGGCGTTGGATCCGTTCTAATGTGGAACGCCCGGCTGCCGAGCAGCTAATCGTGGCGGGTGTGCAAGGCAGCTATGCACAGAGCTGGGGGAGTTCCAGCCTGAGGCCCGACCTCTTGGTGTTGTGGGGACAGCTGTTTAAGAGCACCCCCAGAGTCCTCCCTGCCCAGGTGTATCTGACCACGAGGCAGGGGACGGGCAGCTCCGTGGGAGCCGGCTTGAAAGCCGCTTCCCACATGTACCCCTCCCACTTGGCCTACGGCCCCGTGCTGCTGCTTCTGCAGGCTCTGCTCCAGTCACACCTCCCCAGACTATGACCCCTGCAGGAGAGAGGCAGCCGGGTGCAATAAGGATACTTCCTCCTACAGCTGGATTTGAACTCACAGCCACGCTGAG
Organism: Pelodiscus sinensis; assembly: GCF_049634645.1. NCBI lineage: Eukaryota > Metazoa > Chordata > Testudines > Trionychidae > Pelodiscus > Pelodiscus sinensis. The sequence continues at coordinate 5,882,055 of NW_027465849.1, read as the reverse complement.
CCAGGCAGATGTTACAGTGCCCTCAAGAGTCACGCAGCCTGCACAGTGCCTGAAACGACAGCCCCTCCGGTCCACTCATGGTGGTGTTGACTCTGAAACCTACTGACCGTCCATTTTAATGCAGTTAGCTTTGGACGCTGATTGTCTCGGCGGAGGCACTCCGGGGAGGGGGAGGGAAACGGAGACGGTGTCACTTTAACCGCAAGCTGATGCAGTCCAGGCAGAGCTGGAATTATGATGCAAGTTTAAGTGCTGGAGGGCCAGATGCAGAGAGGGAGATGGAGGGAAGCCAGATGCAATTACTGCTGCAATTAGCAGGAAGGATAGTAAATCAATAGTGGCTAATGGAGCCGTAAGCAATTGAGCTGAGAGTGGAGACCAGGCGCAATTGAGATGTTCCAAACACGCAAAGGAAGTCACGGGGGCAGTGGCAGGCCTGGACGGCTCATTCCTGGGGCTCCCAGGCTGAGGGGAGTGCCAGCCAGTCTAGAGGTCTGAAATGCGGCTACATCTGGGGTGGAACGGAGTCCAAAGGTTAGCGGCTGGGAGAAAGACAGAGCAAGAACCAAAGCCAGGCAAATGCTGGTTAGAAATAAGGCCCAGATGTCAAACGGTGCAGGAGACTGGCTAATTCGTCAGCGGAGTCCCTTCAGGGCCCAGCTGGAGAAGGCAAAGCTCCAGCCCCGCCCCTTCCATCCGAAGTCCCGCCCCTTCCCCCGCCCACTATGGAGCCAAGCCCCACCCAACCCCATCCTGATCCTTTCTGGCCACCTGCCCCAGCCTCCTCCAGCAACCATAGAGGGTAGGCATTTTTGGGAAGTGCCTCCATTATCCCCTGCCCCCATGGGGCAACAGTGCATTTCCCCAGACGTGGCAAGACAAGCGGCTGAATCCACGGGGAGAGGCGGATCGGGGAGGGAGCACCCATTGGGGGCAAGTCATACAACAAGCCACATGAGCAGGGTGCAGGGAAGCCGGGAATGTCGGTTGTGAGCGGGCCGGGTTTGCCTTGCTCTGGCGCGGGGGTTCGTTAGACTGGCCGGGTCTTTTTCCATGCCCATGAATGGGGCAGGCAGACTGTGGGGTGGTGGGGAGCCATGTACAGCGGAGGGAGTGCCCTAAGCCGGGTGGAGCTATATCCAGCCCCTGCCCTGCAGAGGGACACAATAAAACCACCAGGCCCCCGCTCGCGCCGTCGTCCCCTCAGCACACACCCCCCCCAACCCTGGGCAACGGATCTGCTATTCTGGGCATTATGGTAGCACCCAGAGGCCCCTCTGCACCAGGTGCACAAAGGCAGAGGGCAAGAGCCGGTCCCGATACACAAGGGAGGGGTGGGGGAAACTGAGGCAGGGAGCGGGCAGTGATGCACACACAGAAACTGACCAAGCTAGGACAAGAACCTGGGTCGCCTGAGCCTCCATTGCAGGGTGAGGCTTCTTCTCCAGCCCTGGGGGGCATTGATTCACTGCCACGCCTGGGGCGGGCCGGCTGTCCCTGGGTGGCTCCTAGCTAAGCTCCTGCCAGGGCCAAAGCTGCTAGCAGGGGAGGAGCAGTGCGAGCAGGCAGCGGGGCAATAGGGAGCAACTGGGGGAAGGGTCTGGAGCATCACCTGGCCCCACCGCCACTCGCATGGGTGACCACTAGGTGGCGGACTGGCACCGGGAATCCCAGCGTGCGACTGGCTGCCTCCAGACTGGGGGTCTGGGGATCCCGACCAGCAGGCATTGGGCCGGGCACGTGTACGCATGCGGGGATCTATAGGCGTGGGTGTGCACCAGCGTTCCCTGTAAGCTGGGCACTTGGGCGGCTACCGAGGAGAGAGTCACATGCCGCCCAGCTGACGAGCAGAGCGCCCGCAGCCGGCAGAAAGCCAGCAATGTTTTCTACTGGTGGTGCACATCTGCCCATGTCTTGGTGCACATAACAAAATGTATTCTGCCCGTGGATGGACAACAATAGAGGGAACACTGGTGTGCACGTGCATGGGTATGCGTGTGAACATGCATGCACCCGTGCATCTGTGCATGTCCATGTGTATACACGCACACATATGTGTATGCATGTTCTTTCATGTATATGTGTGCGCATCCCTGTGTGTGCGTGCACATGTGTCTGTAGGCATAGGTGTGCATGTGCATGGGTATATGTGTGAATCCATGTGCATCCATGCAGGTGTGTGCATCCGTGTGTATACATGCACACCTACATGTGCATGTATCTACATCCATGTTCATACATGCACACACATGTTCTTCCGTGTGTGTGTGTGTGTGTGTGTGTGTGTGTGTGTGCATGCATGCGTACAGGCATGTGTGTGGGCATCCATGCATAAGTGTGCATACAAGCGTGTGTGTGTGCATGGAGGTATGCATGTGTGTGCGTGTGTGCGCATGAAGGCGTGCATGCATGTGCATGCAAGCACGGATGTCGTACCTAGGTGTGGACATGTTCCCCATGCAGCAGGCAGCGCTGCCCCCTGCTGTGTGGCAGGAGCAGTAACCCAGGGTCACTCTGCTCCGTGTGCTGTCCACGTGGACAAGCCAGTAATGTCCAATCCCATCCCACAACCTGGGATGTCACCTGTTGTATCTAACAGGAGAAGGGCAGCCTGGCCTGGTCTGACCTCCCCACCCGGCCCTGCTGGAGTAGGGGGCATTTGGGGGGCCAGGAGATCCCGTCTCCCCCACATGGCCGGCTGCCCCCTGCTCTTCTCTGTGGCACCCTGTTAATAGAGACACAGCGCCCTTAGGCCTCACAGCCACAGCTGGGAGACAGCACCTACATGGGGGGCCTGGGTGATGGGGCACACAGCCTCACCTTCCCCCACTGAGGGCCACAGGGGCCCACGACACAGGAGGGGGTCAAGTGCGTGATGTCTGTCACCAACCCCTGGGCATCCCGCACCCTCTGGGAGACTCGGCCTGGGGAGCCAGTGACCACTATGGGGTTAAAGGGGGGGCGAGGGTCTGGGGGGCTCCGTGATGTGGGTACTGGGGGAGGAAGGGTGAGATTTGGAGGGACTGGTCCTGGAGGGGTCAGTGGGGATAAGGAGACAGGACCTGGGGATACACAGTATGTGGGTGGAGGTTGCCGGGGGGGAGACATCGCCTGGGATTCAGGAGGGAACAGGGCCTTGGGGGCTCAGTGATTGAGTGGGGGCGATGGGTCCTGGGAGCTTGGGGGGGCATAGGGCCTGGGGGACAAGGGACTGGGTGGGGCCGTATGGGGAGATGGGACCAGGAGGCTTGGCGGAGGGATGAGGCCGGGGAGGGTGTCAGGGAGCAGATAGGAGCAGCAGGGTGTGGGGAGCTAGAACGAGGGGTCCCATGAGGGGAGGGGGGCTGTGGCCGAGTGACCAGGTGGGGGCAGTAGCAGGAGAGGGGCCCTGGGGGCTTGTGGGGGGGCAAGGGCTGGGGACGCAAAGAACAGACGGGGCAGAGGGAGAATCACTCAGCATGTTTGTGTTTACGGACGTTGGCAACAGCAGCCAAGGGGCGAATCCACAGAGCTAATCGGCACTGTAGTGAGGGGCAGAGCAGCGGGGGGGGGGGGAGGGGTATGGGTATGGGGGGGTTGGAAGAAGGGCAGGTGAAGACACCATGGTTATGCTCAGAGAGAGAGAGAGAGAGAGAGAGAGAGAGAGAGAGATTCATTCCATAGGGCAACAGATTGGTACCATGGATGGACGGGAGGGTAGCTGGATACACATACTACAAAAGGACAGATGGATGGATGGACAGACGGCTTCTATTGCTTGATTCCATGGACGGGAGTCTGGACCGGTGGATGAGGCGGACGGAAGGGCGGATAAGTCAGATCGACAGGCTGCCGGGATGGGTAGAGGAGGCAGATTCGGTGGTGGATGGATACTGTGAGTGGGAGGGAGATGGGCAGACTCCCCAGGTCAGGCAAGGTGTGCAGCTCCCCACCCTGTGCCCCATCCCCTGGTGTCCCCCCCCGCCAGCCTGGCCCCGCTCCTTGCTCATCCATGCTAAAGCTAGCAGTGCGGCTCTGGGGGTGCTGAGTTGCCGGCCCCGGGGCTCACAGCACGATGCAGAAGAGCCGCTTTTCACGAAAGGGGTTCTCCGAGGAGGGCACCGGGGTCACCAACGGGTCCTCCTTGGCGTGAGCCTCGCAGTAGGCCAGCAAATCCGCCGCTGCCTTCGACACCTGCCACAGGGAGGAAAGGGTTAAACACGCCAGCCAGAGCCCAGGGAGAGCACCCTCTGCTGTTAGTCCGTGAGCGATCTCCCAGCCAGGGCTCCCCCCACCAGTGCCCCACAGCGCCCCCTGCTGGGACAGGCCAGCGCTGGCATAGCCAGAGTCTCCCTCACCAGCCAGCTCCTGCCCCATTCTCCACAGCGCCCCCTGCTGGGACAGGCAGGGCTGACCTAGCCAGGGTCTCCCCCACCAGCCAGCTCATGCCCCATTCTCCACAGCGCCCCCTGCTGGGACAGGCCAGGGCTTGCATAGCCAGGGTCTCCCCCACCAGCCAGCTCCTGCCCCATTCTCCACAGCACCCCCTGCTGGGACAGGCCAGGGCTTGCATAGCCAGGGTTTCCTCCACCAACCAGCTCCTGCCCCATTCTCCACAGCGCCCCCTGCTGGGACAGGCCAGGGCTTGCATAGCCAGGGTCTCCCCTACCAGCCAGCTTCTGCCCCATTCTCCACAGCACCCCCTGCTGGGACAGGCCAGGGCTTGCATAGCCAGGGTCTCCCCCACCAGCCAGCTCCTGCCCCATTCTCCACAGCACCCCCTGCTGGGACAGGCCAGGGCTTGCATAGCCAGGGTTTCCTCCACCAACCAGCTCCTGCCCCATTCTCCACAGCGCCCCCTGCTGGGACAGGCCAGGGCTTGCATAGCCAGGGTCTCCCCTACCAGCCAGCTTCTGCCCCATTCTCCACAGCACCCCCTGCTGGGACAGGCCAGGGCTTGCATAGCCAGGGTCTCCCCCACCAGCCAGCTCCTGCCCCATTCTCCACAGCGCCCCCTGCTGAGACAGGCCAGGGTTGGCGTAGCCAGGGGCTCCCCCCACAATGGCTAGCGTGCCTGCCCAGAGGTCAAGGGGGTGGCACTGAGAGTGGGGCTTGCACAGCAACAGAGAGTGGCACGGGGGCGGGCCTTGCACAGCCACGTGCGGCGGAGGAGGTGGGGGAGGGGGAGAGTGTCACACCTTCATGCGGTCGATGTTCACCTCCAGCTTGAGCTGCTCCACCGTCTTGCGGGCCTCAGCGATCTTGGCCATGTTGTTGGACATGGTTCCCCAGGCAGACGCTTGCCCTGCAAGACCGGGGGGGGGGGGGGAGCAGGGAGAAGGAGAAAGATTTGATCCACCCCCAGGGCAGTCGGGACTGGTGTCTCAGGGAGCAAGCAATGGGGTTGGGGCTCTTCCCCTCCCTGTCAGTAGTAACAGAGTCATCCCTGTGGAGTGGGCACACGCGAGGAGTTGGTGGGGACACGGTTTCCTGGAGGCGCTGTACAGACCGTGCCCAAGCGGGCTGTGAGTCACCTGTCCTGCTTGGGTCTAGGGACTGTCCCTCTATGCCAGGATGGGGCCATATGGGCAGGAGGTGAGCATATGTGTGCATGCATGGATAGATGTATGGATGATTGCATGCTTGAATAGATATATGGATGCATGGATAGGTGTGTGAGTGCATGTACATGTGCGGATGCATGCATAGGTGTGCGTGCATGAACAGAGGTGTGGACGCATGATAGGTGTGTGAGTGCATGTACAGGTGGGAATGCATGAATAGGTGGGTGTGCATGAACAGATCTATGGTTGCATGGATAGGCGTGAGTGCATGTACATGTATGGATGCATGCACACCTGTGCATGAACAGAGGTGTGGAAGCACAGCTAGATGTGTGTGAGTGCATGTACATGTGTGGATGCATGCATACGTGTGCATGCATGAACAGCTCTGTGGACGCATGGATAGGTGTGTGCATTGGTGAACATGCATGGATAGCTGTGTGTGCATGGGTGAACATGAATGGATGCACGGATAGGTGTGTGCATGGGTGAACATGCATGGATATATGGATAGGTGTGTGCATGGGTGAACATGCATGGATATATGGATAGGTGTGTGCATGGTGAACATGTATGGATACACGGTTGGGGCGCATACATGAAGTGCTGTATGAATGCCTGGACAGGAGTGTGCCTATGAGCTCACCCTGCCCCCCCACGCTGGCTCCCTGCTCCATCCATGGCCCCCCCATCCCGGAGCTACCCTTTAAAGGCAGCTCCGTGGCACAGCTGGGCAGGGCAGGGGGCTGCAGATGAAGGGGGCTCGCTGTGCTGGGGACAGTGGGGAACCCGCCACCTCAGACTTGATCCAAGCAAGAGAAATTAGCCACCCTCCAGGAAGAGGGGGAGCCGTGTTGGGGGGCCTGGCTAATTAGGGCCTCTCTGTCGCTGCCCCCTCCCGCCCCAGCCCTGCTGGCAGGAGGCCGCTGATCAGCTATGCTCAAAGCAGCCGGCTAATTGCTCAGCCAGGGCCAGGGAAATGTCACCTGGGCCGGACTGGCACAGGGAAGAGGAGCCCTTAAGTGGCACGGCAGGGGGCTGTGCCTGGCTAGGTGCCCGGGCAGGCCTTTAAAGGGACGGTGCCTGCCCCCGTCTTTACCCGACCCACCTTAGCTGTGCTGGGACCCGGGGTGCCGGGGGGGCTGCAACGCTGCCGGCCTCGGCGGGCTCTGAGTTCCCATCCCGCCTGTACAACCCCAAGAAGGTGGCTCCGGCGGGGCACGTCCCGCCGATCCAGGTCGGGTAGTGGGACGGCAGAGCCCCACCTTGGGGCAGAGGCAGGTTTTAAAATATGGGGGATAGGGCGAGTGAAATTCAGCTAAGTCGGGGAGGGGCGGTGAGAGATTGGGGGTGATGATTCATGTCAAAGCTGCTTGCTCTGGGGTGCCACCATCTGCACCCCGAGCCAGTTCTTCCAGGCTGGGGGAGCTGTCTGGTCAGCTCATGTGCATGGCTCTAGGAGCCGGTCGGGGAGGGGGATGTTTGTAAAAGAGACTCTAGGAGCCGGTCGGGAGGGGGCCTGTTTGTAAAAGAGGAAGCTCACCTGCACGAGAAACAGTAGAGGTAAAGGTACACGTGTAACTGGTGCACGTTGACATGCCCCCACGTGCAAGCTTGTGTCAGGGCATGTGTTAGTGCGGGCATGATGCAGGCTTATGTCTGATGGGGGGTGCGTGCCGGGCCCAGGTACTCATGGCCTTTTTATGGTAATGCAAGAAGGTGCTCATGAGTGTGCGAGGACTTGCACACACGGGTGTGCATGCAAGGGCATGTGAGTACACGGGCTCAGGGGCTTGTGCTTGCATGGGTAAGGCCATGGGGAGGGAAGGGATGCGTGTGCTGAAGTGTGCACATGAGAGTGCAAAGATTTGCACATCTTCGTGGACATGCACGAGTGTGTGTGCGCATGCACAGTGAGTGCGTGCAGGGAAGTGTGCACAGATGGGCGCGTGCAGACACGTTCCCCTGCTGGGGAAATGTCCCAAGCACCCTAAAGTGCCACCTGCATCCTTACTGCCCCAGGCCCTCCCCTCCCCTCACAGCTGCTGCTGAGGGAGACGCAGGTCCCCGACCTCACGGGGCTGAGCCTCCGCAGCTTTGCTTTTCGGTTCCAGCTGATCCCTCCCTGCAAGCAGGGATCTGGGGTCTGACCCCTATCGGCTGCTGGAGTCACAAACGCCTGCCTACCTACCTACCTACCTACCTTCCTGATCTGCAGATCCAGCTGCCCTCAGACCCTTTCTGGTCATGGGCCTCGGCGCTCTTGCCAGAGAAGCCAAGCAGACGCATGGCACAGCTGGCTCTGCTCTGCCACCTGCAGGGCTCTGGCATGGATTGGGAGGCAGATGGGGCAGCGGCCTGGGACACCCCCCACATCACAGACTGGGGATCCCACAGCCCCCACGCTGGGGGATGGACACAGGAGCGGTGGCCGGCAGAGGTTCAAATCCCCGGACCACTCCGCCCGGTGAGCTGAGGTCCCCGAGCCAGGTGGAACACAACCTCCCTGCCACAGGACAGTCTGGGCTTGGGGCTGGTTCTGGTGCTGACCTGAATGGCTCAGAACCTGTTGAGCTTGCAAATCCACTGGGGAGTCTTGCTCCGTATGGACCCGTGCCTGCCTGGAACTCACTTTCGACAGGGATTTGGTTTATTTGGCAGCAGCATTTACAAACAAACAGTGGTCAGAACTTCTGGGGGTATCTTTCTATCTATCTGTCCCCATACACACCTGTATCTATCTATCTGTCCGCCTGTCTTAGCTCTCTCTCTGTCCCCATACACACCTGTATCTATCTATCCATCCGCCTGTCTTAGCTCTCTCTCTGTCCCCATACACACCTGTATCTATCTATCCGTCTGCCTGTCTTAGCTCTCTCTCTGTCCCCATACACACCTGTATCTATCTATCCGTCCGCCTGTCTTAGCTCTCTCTCTGTCCCCATACACACCAGTATCTATCTATCCGTCCGCCTGTCTTAGCTCTCTCTCTGTCCCCATACACACCTGTATCTATCTATCCGTCTGCCTGTCTTAGCTCTCTCTCTGTCCCCATACACACCTGTATCTATCTATCCATCCGCCTGTCTTAGCTCTCTCTCTGTCCCCATACACACCTGTATCTATCTATCCATCCGCCTGTCTTAGCTCTCTCTCTGTCCCCATACACACCTTTGGGGGATGCAGGAAAACATAGACTCATAGACTTTAAGGTCAGAAGGGACCATTCTGATCATCTAGTCTGACCCCCTGCACAACGCAGGCCACAGGATCTCACCCACCCCTCCCAGAATAATCCTCTCAAGCAGGTGTCAGCGGAGGGAAAGAAGTGGAGGGAAGTGGGGGGTCTAGAGATCAGACATGGGACCTAGGTGACAGGACTCCTGGCTCTAGTCCCAGCCTGGTTCGAGTCCTGGTCCCACCACTGCCTCACTTTGGGACCCGGGGCAGAGTCCTTCCCCCTGGGTGAAACAGGGGTACGGAGCCCAGCCTACGTGCTGGGGAGAAAGCAGGTAACTGCTTGGCAAAGGCGCCGAGACGCTGGGAGAAGGACCAGACCCCTGCAGACCAGTCTGCCGCGGGCAGGGAGACTAGCACTGCACGGCACAGTCCGTGGGGCTCCAGCGGTCCTTGCCCGAGGGGGACTGCGGCTGTCGGATGCGCGGGAGCAGCTGAGGATTCATGCCAGCTGGGTCCTGGGGACCACAGGGGCCCCTACGCTAACAGGCAGCCCTACCCCCTCGGCCACTGCCCCAGCTGCCCACAAGGGAGTTCCTGGCACCACATGCCAGATCCCCAGCCCGGGGTGGGGGGGAAGGGGAGGTTCACACTGAAAGGGGGGGGCTGACCAGCTCCTACCTGTTGCCAAAGTGCCCGGGTCTCTCGCTGGCTCTGGCTGGCGTGAGCAGCGTCCGCTCCCCTGACCGAGCAGCCTCCAGTGTGGAGTGCGGCTGAGCGTCGCCTCCCCCTACCCTCCTGGGGGGTGCCGGCTCACTGCAGCTGGCAGAGCGGGGGAAGGCAGGGCCAGGATCAGAGCCACACACGGAAGGACGGACAGACACAGGCGTGAGCACGCTCCTGGCTGGACTAGACATGCTGGCATTGAGGGACGGACACAGGGCACACGGATAGGCAGACACGTGGGTGCACACGCCTGGCCCTGCGGACGCACGGACCCAAGCGCAAAGACGCACACGCCTCCTGGCCCCTTGAGAGCCACCGTGTCGGGCAGCTGCAGGGACAGACAGACGGACCGGCACCACCGTGCACACACAGGCACACACGACACCCACACCGGACAGATGGACACACACTAGTGCAACGGGACAGCCGTGCACGGGAGCCTTCGTGCACGTGTGCACACACGACACCCACACTGGACAGATGGACACACACTAGTGCAACGGGACAGCCGTGCACGGGAGCCTTCGTGCACGTGTGCACACACGACACCCACACTGGACAGATGGACACACACTAGTGCAACGGGACAGCCGTGCACGGGAGCCTTCGTGCACGTGTGCACACACGACACCCACACCGGACAGATCGACACACACTAGTGCAACAGGACAGCCATACACGGGAGCCTTCGTGCACGTGTGCACACACGCACACCCCCAGAGCCTTCCCCACTGACGCACACAGAATGAGGATTCTGGGGGTGGCCTCTCTATCGCTGGGGAGTGGCCTGTGCCCGACTCCCCCGGGGTCTCGCCAGCCCCAGGGCCGGGGGAATGGCTGCCCGGCTGCAGCCCAGGCTGGCTGGAAGTGGGTGTCTCATGGCTCGTGTCCCCTTTGCCCTCAGCAGCCCAAAAGGCTCCAGGCCTTATGACTCCACATGGCACTAGGAAGGCTCCTGCCCATGGGTCAGAAGGGGTCCCGAGACGGGAAGGGGGCAGCTGCACTTGGACAGGATGGTGGGGGAGCAACCAGACCTTTCCAGTCTCATGCCATTACCCAGACCCCCCCGGGACCCTGCCCCCCGATTCTCTGTTGGCCCGGGCCCCCGATTCTCTGTGCCGTGCCGTGACTTTGCTTTGACTGGCCCAGGCCCGGGCAGGGCGCCCCAGTCTCCCCTCTGCTTTCTGCGCCGGGGTCCCCAAGTGCGGCACTGGCCTTGCCCACAGGAGGGCACCAAAGGACAGGGGATGGGGACGCGCCCCAGAGCCAGAGCTGCCAGACACCGGGTGGGGGGGCGGCTTGGCGGGAGGAGGGGGGACGCTAGGTGTCCTCCTGTTGCAGACCCGCTCCATGGCAGCCGTGTGCGTGGGGCCGTGGCCTGCGGGAGGGCTCCGGGCCCAATGGCTGTGACTGCAGGCACATGGCCTGGCCACGGCGTGCCCACGTGTACCACGGCAAGCGTGACCGTGGCACACGCAGCGTGGGGAGGTGGGGGCAAGAGATCCGCCCTCCCCCCGGGCTGTGCCGGGCAGTTGGGACCTCACAGAGGGCTCTGATCTGATTGGGACACATGTGCCCCCCGCCCCTGTGTAACGGGGGAGGCGGGGGCTCTCGGGGCTCTGAGTTCCAGCAGGAAGGCCCTGGGGGGGTTACAATTAGCCCCAGCAAATCCCAGCTCCGCATGTGGAAGGGTTCTAGCCTGGGAAGGGGGGTGGGGGATGGGGGAGGGGAAAAGAACAAGCATGAACACTGGAATCGGCAGGCCCCACGTTCAGGGCTTCCAGGCCAGCTGGTGGGGGGGGGGGGGGGGAATCAAGGCCATTAAAAGACCCACATGGCAGGGAGGAGGGATGGGAGGTCGGGGGGGGGGGGCAACAGGGCTAAATGGCTAGAATGAGGGCGAATGGGCACGGTGGGACCAGCGCTGTCAGGGGACCAGCTCCCACATGCACCCCCCATATCCATGGGACTGTTCGCTGATAGCATGTCCTCCGGGGGCCGGAGGGGCGGGAATTCAGTACTCAGCAAGGGCTATGCCTGCTGCGTGCCACCCCAGAGGTGGCTGCATCTCAGCACCTGGCGAGGGTTATACGTGCAGATAGTAATTCAATGCAGGGTGAGCGGTTCTGTATAAACGGCTGCCAGGCCCCACCCCAGAGGCAGCTGCACCTCCACGCTATGTAAAGCGATTCCTCACTCATCGTTTCGTTGAATAGCCATCTTCTCCTAACCCTGCCCAGCAGCCGCAGAGATAAACCCAAATCCTCCACCTCCATCAGCCCAGATCACTCGAAGCTGAGAAACTCCACCCCAGCAGTGAAAGGTCTAGGACACACACAGCATCCGCTTCCTCCCTGCAGAAGGCTGGTCCCAATATTGAACCTTGCGAGCAAGCAGCATTTTTCCGAGATTGGCTGCAAACATTTCTCCAGGGCTGAGGCCGGGCCAGCTACGTCCCCCAAGGATGGGTGTTTTTTCTTACCTGGAAGAGACGCAGCTCTGCCGATGTAAGTTCCCAGGGTGGCTCAGCCTGAGAAAGGGAAGGTGTGGGGGAGGTCAGCCATGACGGCTGCACAGAGTGATTTCAGCCTCATGGTGCCCTGCACCCTGCTGCATTCTGGGACAGCCCATCTCCCCAGCATTTGAACCCGGGACCATCAGGGCTGTATCTCTCATTGGCGTGAGAGGACCACGCCTCGTGCACTCCCGGAGCAGTTGCTAGAAGGTGGTGCAAATCCAGGCTTTCCTGGTGTGAGCAGTGCCAGGTGGCCCCCTGGTTTTTTTTTGCTCAACAACTCTGGTCCTTTTTTTTTTTGCTCAACCAATTTTTTCCCCATCATGTTTGGTATCTGCCAATCCCACTGCCGGAAGCAAGGCATGATGGGTAATTCTCAGGTGCAGCGCAGTGCACTGAAGAGTTGGACCAGCTGCCGCACACGTTGCTTCCTACCCCTGCTGCTGCTGCATCCAGGGCTGGGCTTAACTGGAGCAGAGGCCCCATCCTTGCAGGGTGGACCCAATACTGCCGCCCCGCATGACGCACTGTTGCAACCTAGCTTGGCTTAGTGTAGACGGGCCCCGCAGGGAGGCGGCTTTGCTTTCCCGGGACTTCTTTGCCAGGAGGGCTGGCGAGGCAGGAGCCGGCGGAAGGGTTAACCTAATCCCCACTTCCCCGGCGGCAGGTCGCCATGGCAACGGCACCAGCCAGTTCTGATCCCGGAAAAAGCGAGGGGTGGGAATGCCGGGGTGTGGGATCGCTTCATTAAGATCCGGGCCCGATAGTGGGAGAGGGGAGGGAGGAGAAGGAACCGGGCACGAGACAGAGGAAGGTTTCGACAGGGCCTCTCCCTGGTGTGCTTTTCGAGAACAATGCACCCAGTGCTGAGATGCAGCCACCTCTGGGGTGGGGCGCAGCAGCTCTTTAGACAAAAATCCCTTGCTGGCATAGGCTGCAGGGGTACTTTATACAGGAATAGTCGCCCAGCACTGAGATGCCGTTGTCTCTACGGTGGTGTGTGGCTGCTGTTTCCACAGAGACCTTCTGCCCAGTGATGTGGGATGCGGGGGATTTTCATACCGGGATTTTTTTTTACCCACCACTGAGATGCGGCCACCTCTGAGGAGGGCTGTTCAGACAGGGCTTTCCACCACCCCTGCCCAGGCCCCCAGATTTTCTCAGCATCGCTGATTTCTAGTCTGGTCCTAGTCACTGCACGGACGGGGGCGGGGGCTGAGTGGGTTCGGCCAGGTGGGATCTAGAGAGACACTCCTCCCGGCCCCCGGATTAGCTCACCTCAGGGTCCTACCATAACCTCCCTCTCCCTGCACCCATGGGTGAGTCTGAACCAACCTGGGACTCACGGGATGCTTCTGGGGCACTGGCAGGAGGAACCAGCAAATGCACCCCACTTGAGCTACTCAGCCCCATCCTGGGCACCAGTGCATTGTGGGAAAGCAGTGTCCACTTGCATCTCCTCTGGCCAGGTGGGGGGGTTGGGGGGGGGGCTTTCCCCGGAGCTCTTTGGGGGAAAGAGGCAGGACGAGCCAGCTCGGAGGCGGCAGGATGGCGTGAGGGACGGAACCACACGTCCTCCCTAGAGATCCTCCCTTAGATTCCAGCCAGCCCTGCCCTGGCTGCAGAAGACCAGTGGGGATGGGAAGAGAGTGGGGGTGGAATGTCAGTGGATAGTCCTACAGCCCCCCCCCCCACCCGCCACCTTCAGACACCCCAGCAGCAGCCCCCGTGATGGCCAGGCACTGGGGAGGGGAACCTCACAGCACTGGGGTTCCTGGGGAGGTGTTGACAGGGCACTGCTCTGGGGAAGTTCACAACATTGGACTCTCCCACCAGGGGCTCCTGCTAGGTGTCCCTCTTTTGTGGCACTGCCCCAGAATCCACAACCCCTTAGATTGGGTTGCTTTTACCCCGTTTCCCCAGCCTGGCTCACCCAGCCCCCAGGCCAAGCTGTTCTACCGCTCGGGTCCATCAGTGCAGTGTGCAGCTCCCATCTAATTACTCCCCGTGGCCCGGACTAATTAATTGGCCCCATGATGCTGCTAATTAATTCTCTCTCCTCCCTCTCCTTCTGCTGCCACACTGGCCAGTTTTTTCCCAGGGTGACTCATTATCCAAACGGATCGATTACTTCCTGCCCTCCACCCCATGGTGCCAGGGGAAGGAGGCAGATCATCCCCCATCCCCCGTCCCCCGCAGGGCACCAAGTGCCCGTCCCCCCTGCTGGTCCCTGCCTCCATCCCAACTTAACCCTCCACTCGCAGGTCCCTGCGTGCTCAGGCCCAGCGCAATGGGCATGCGTCAAGGAGTCCGGATGGGACCTTGGCTCCTTGCTGGGGGGGGGGTCCGTCTGTAGGGTGGCCCCTGCGGTGGGGGAGGCAGGGTGCCTGAAGGCAGGAGCACAGCACCTTAGGGCACCGCCCTGGAGGAGTGCGCAGCACAGCCGTGGTGGGCGATGCAAGCGGGTGGATGGGAAGGCGCCTGGGGGGGGGGTCAGGCCTGATTTTCAGGCCCCTCTGTGCTGGAAACAGCCCCTTGAGGCTCTCCCCCCACTCCTGATGCCCCATCCCCCCCCCCATACACAGGGGGCCTCTAGTCACGCTAGAGCTGACTCCCAAAGCATGGCAAAGGGGGCGGCTCGGGGACTAGCGGGAGCACATTGCCCCGAGGTTGTTCTCTGCCCCCCGGGTCATAGGGGGCAGATCGGGGACGTGGCCAGGGGGCACTGTGCAATGGCTATTCCCTGCCCCCCAGGTCCATGGAGGGTGCACCCCAAGGCTGTTCTGACGCAGGGGACTGGGCCGAGCTCGAGTGAGACGCACACGTGGAGTTAACTGTCGCGCGCCCTCCAAGTGCAGGGAGCAGGGCCTGGGGCCAGCAGCCTGCCCCAGAGGGGTAGGAGCAAAGCGGGGGGGGGGGGGAGTGGCTGCTGCCTCTGAGCAGGACCCAAGGCAGTTGCCCCTTTGCCGGCGGGGGGAGGGGGTGCCCAGCCGGCTCCGGCAGCAATCTGGGGTGGGGGTGTCTGGCAGAGCCGCCTGCGAGGTATTTTTAGCGGCTCCGTGGGAAGGTGCTGCCTGACTCAGGCTTCATGTTCCCTGCAGTTTAGCAACTCGCGGGGAGCTGGGCCCGGCTCCTGCTGGCAGCCGAGGGCGGGGGGGGGGGGGGGAGTCAGTGCAGGGGAATTGCTGGAACGAGAGCTGTAGGGGCTGGCCTTGGGCCTGCTAACACCTCTCAAGCCCAGCGTGGCTCGCCCTCTGCTTTGCCCCCTGCCCCGCGTTGGCAAAAGCCCCGCCTCGCTCTCTTCTGCCTGCATCCAGTGCTGCGGCACTGCTGTAAAGAAGCTCGCAGCACCACAGTCTCCAGCCGGCACTGCCCGAAGGAAGCTCACAGCACCAGTCACAGCACCTCCCCGAGGAGGCTTGCAGCACGGCACTCCCCAGCCGGCACCTCCCAGGGGAAGCTCACAACACCCTGTGCCCCAGCTGGCACTCTCCTGAGGAAGCTCGCAGCACCATGCTCCCCAGCCGGCACCTCCCAGGGGAAGCTCACAGCACCCTGTTCCCCAGCTGGCACTCTCCTGAGGAAGCTCGCAGCACCATGCTCCCCAGATGGCACCTCCCAGAGGAAGCTCGCAGCACTGCAGCCTCACCAGCTCCAAGCTCTGCTGTCCGGACACTGCCCTCCTGTCTCCCCCCAAGGACTCCCACCCCTGCGGCATGGAGAACCCTGCAATGGCCCGGCGGCCCCCGCAGACCCTCTCGCGAGGGCTGGGGCCCGGCTGGGCCATAGATCTGGTGTGGCTGTTTTACAGGGTTTCGGCACCGATCTGTGCTGCACGGGGGCTCAGGCGAGCCGGCCGCCCTCTGGCCTTGGGATTGAGGCATCTGGTGCCTATGAATGGGGCAGCCTGCTCCCCATGCACAGCCCCTCCCTGCTGGGCGAAGGGGGGGGTGATCGTGGGTCACACAGGCCCGTGGTGCCTCCCCCCTCAGCACAAAGCAAACAGCCCCAGCGGCCGGTGGGTTTGGCTCGGGGCAGGCCATGAAAGAGCCACTGTCTCCCATCTGGCAGGCGTTAGAGCCCAGCGCAGCGCAGCGCAGGCCGGCCCCTCGGCAGCCAGAGCAGCCATCCCCTCCCCACCGCCCCTCCGCCCCTCCGCCACAGCCCGGCCCCCCAACATTGCCAACCTCCGCCCCCCCACATCGCCCCCCCAGCACAGCCAACCCCCGCCCCCCAACATCGCCCCCACAGCACAGCCAACCCCGCCCCCCCACATCGCCCCCACAGCAGAGCCAACCCCCACCCCCCCACATTGCCCCCACAGCACAGCCAACCCCGCCCCCCCACATCGCCCCCACAGCACAGCCAACCCCGCCCCCCCACATCGCCCCCACATCGCCCCCACAGCACAGCCAACCCCGCCCCCCCACATCGCCCCCACAGCAGAGCCAACCCCCGCCCCCCACCACATCACCCCACAGCAGAGCCAACCCCCAGCCCGGCCACCCCCCCACATCACCCCCACAGCACAGCCAACCTCCGCCCCCCCCACATCGCCCCCACAGCACAGCCAACCCCCGCCCCCCGCCACATCACCCCACAGCAGAGCCAACCCCCAGCCCGGCCCCCCCCACATCGCCCCCACATCACCCCCACAGCACAGCCAACCCCCCCCCACATCGCCCCCACATCGACCCCACAGCACAGCCAACCCCCGCCCCCCGCCACATCACCCCCACAGCAGAGCCAACCCCCAGCCCAGCCCCCCCCACATCGCCCCCACAGCAGAGCCAACCCCCAGCCCGGCCCCCCCCCACATCGCCCCCACAGCAGAGCCAACCCCCAGTCCAGCCCCCCAACACAGCTGGGGGTCCCCGACCCCCTCTGCCAGATCTTAGCACCTCTCCCCACAGCCCATCCCCTGCAACACCCCCCCACAGCAGAGCCCAGCCCCCCACTACAACCCAACTGACCTCTCCACCGCAGCCCAGCCCCCCAACACCTCCCACAGCAGAACCCAGCCCCCCACTACAGCCCAACTAACCCCTCCACCACAGCCCAGCCCCCCAACACCTCCCACAGCAGAACCCAGCCCCCCACTACAGCCCAACTAACCCCTCCACCACAGCCCAGCCCCCCAACACCCCCCACAGCAGAACCCAGCCCCCCACTACAGCCCAACTAACCCCTCCACCACAGCCCAGCCCCCCAACACCTCCCACAGCAGAACCCAGCCCCCCACTACAGCCCAACTAACCCCTCCACCACAGCCCAGCCCCCCAACACCTCTGACACAGCCGAGCCCAGCCCCCCCCCCCCCAACAACCCCCACCACATAGCAGAGCACTCCGTCCAGGACCCCCAAACCCGTCAGAGCCCAGCCCGCCACAGCCGCCATGACACAGCAGAGCCCAGCCCCCCCGGCCTCTCCCAGAGCCCAACCCACCCCCTTCCACAGTCCAGCCCCCGCCTCAACGTCCCAACAGCCCCCACCCTCCTACACCCCCGCCCCCACAAACACCCACCCCACCCTTTGGGGGAGCCCAACCTAGTCACATCCCGCCCCACCATAGCCCATGACCCACCTCACAGCCTCCAGCCCCCCCCCTTTCAGTGCGATTTGCAGAGGGTACAAAGGAAAGGGTGTGATCCCATCCTCCCCCCATTGCCTGGCTACCCCCGGCCCCCTCCCCCCCGCTTCCCCTTGCCCATGCGAGGAGATGGGCCACCCCGAGAGGGGGTCGGCTCCTTCCACCTCAGAATGTGGGGGTGTCCCCTACCCACCAGGCAGAGCGGGAGAGGGAAGAGATCCGGCCGCTCAGGGCTGGAAGGGGGAGGGGCGCAGTGGGGCAGGTTTTGGGGTGCAGCGAACACAGCCTTGGGGTACCCAGGGAGAGGACTCAGCCCCACAAGTGTGGGGGGGACCAGGAGCAGGAGAGAAAGTGCATCGCTGTAGGGGGGCGCAGAGAGCTCCAAAGCCCAGGTTTTGGGGGGGAGGAGACAGCCGCCCAGGCCGGGGTGGGGGAGCCGAGACCATCTGCACGGCTGGGGCGGAGGGGGGCAGGGAGCCAAAGCGGCTCGGCGCGGCGGCTTCCAAGCGCGGCTGGAGGAGGAGACTGTGTTGTCCGCAGCTCGTCATAATTCAGCTGAGAAAGGGCCGGGGGGAGGGGGCCCTGGCCCGCCGCGTTCCTGGGGCCGAGGGAAAGAATTTGGAAGGCAGGAACCTTTTCCTGACGGCTTCGAGCATCTGGTTTTCATAAAGGGCTCTGGGCCGGGCCTTTCTAACAGCAGCCATGGACATGCCTGCAGACGGGAGTCAACCTCCAAAGGCACTCGTGGGGTGAGCGGTGGGATGAGGCCAGGCACGGAAGCGATTAAAGTGCCAGGGATTGATCCACTAGGTCTGCAGCCACAGTCAGGCTTAGGGCATGGGGGAGTGGAGGTGCTACAGCTGACCCAGCCTAAGGTTTGGGGGTCTGCTTCCCCCGGACAGACCAGGGCGTGTAGCACCACACATCCCATGCCGCACCAAAAGCCACGTTTGCCGCGCATTGCAATGGGAGGGGTCTTAATCTCAGTTATTGGATCTGCGCAGCGCCCAGCCGAACGGGCCCCGATCTCGGTCACTGTGTGTCTGGGCGGCGCCCGGCCCGACGGGACCTGATCTCGGTCACTGTGTGTCTGGGCGGCGCCCGGCCCGACGGGGCCCTGATCTCGGTCACTGTGTGTCTGGGCGGCGCCCGGCCCGACGGGCCCTGATCTCGGTCACTGTGTGTCTGGGCGGCGCCCGGCCCGATGGGGCCCTGATCTCGGTCACTGTGTGTCTGGGCGCCCGGCCCGACGGGGCCCTGATCTCGGTCACTGTGTGTCTGGGCGGCGCCCGGCCCGACGGGCCCTGATCTCGGTCACTGTGTGTCTGGGCGGCGCCCGGCCCGACGGGGCCCTGATCTCGGTCACTGTGTGTCTGGGCGGCGCCCGGCCCGACGGGCCCTGATCTCGGTCACTGTGTGTCTGGGCGGCGCCCGGCCCGACGGGGCCCTGATCTCGGTCACTGTGTGTCTGGGCGCCCGGCCCGACGGGCCCTGATCTCGGTCACTGTGTGTCTGGGCGGCGCCCGGCCCGACGGGCCCTGATCTCGGTCACTGTGTGTCTGGGCGGCGCCCGGCCCGACGGGGCCCTGATCTCGGTCACTGTGTGTCTGGGCGGCGCCCGGCCCGATGGGCCCTGATCTCGGTCGCTGTGTGTCTGGGCGGCGCCCGGCCCGACGGGGCCCTGATCTCGGTCACTGTGTGTCTGGGCGGCGCCCGGCCCGATGGGCCCTGATCTCGGTCGCTGTGTGTCTGGGCGGCGCCCGGCCCGACGGGGCCCTGATCTCGGTCACTGTGTGTCTGGGCGGCGCCCGGCCCGATGGGCCCTGATCTCGGTCGCTGTGTGTCTGGGCGGCGCCCGGCCCGACGGGGCCCTGATCTCGGTCGCTGTGTGTCTGGGCGGCGCCCGGCCCGACGGGGCCCTGATCTCGGTCACTGTGTGTCTGGGCGGCGCCCGGCCCGACGGGCCCCGATCTCGGTCACTGTGTGTCTGGGCGGCGCCCGGCCCGACGGGGCCCTGATCTCGGTCACTGTGTGTCTGGGCGGCACCCGGCCCGACGGGGCCCTGATCTCGGTCACTGTGTGTCTGGGCGGCCCCCGGCTCAACGGGCCCCGATCTCGGTCACTGTGTGTCTGGGCGGCCCCCGGCTCAACGGGCCCCGATCTCGGTCACTGTGTGTCTGGGCGGCGCCCGGCCCGACGGGGCCCTGATCTCGGTCACTGTGTGTCTGGGCGGCCCCCGGCTCAACGGGCCCCGATCTCGGTCACTGTGTGTCTGGGCGCCCGGCCCGACGGGCCCTGATCTCGGTCACTGTGTGTCTGGGCGGCGCCCGGCCCGACGGGCCCTGATCTCGGTCACTGTGTGTCTGGGCGGCGCCCGGCCCGACGGGGCCCGATCTCGGTCACTGTGTGTCTGGGCGGCGCCCGGCCCGACGGGGCCCTGATCTCGGTCACTGTGTGTCTGGGCGGCGCCCGGCCCGACGGGCCCTGATCTCGGTCACTGTGTGTCTGGGCGGCACCCGGCCCGACGGGGCCCTGATCTCGGTCACTGTGTGTCTGGGCAGCGCCCGGCCCGACGGGGCCCTGATCTCGGTCACTGTGTGTCTGGGCGGCGCCCGGCCCGACGGGGCCCTGATCTCGGTCACTGTGTGTCTGGGCGGCGCCCGGCCCGATGGGCCCTGATCTCGGTCACTGTGTGTCTGGGCAGCGCCCGGCCCGATGGGCCCTGATCTCGGTCACTGTGTGTCTGGGCGGCGCCCAGCCCGACGGGGCCCTGATCTCGGTCGCTGTGTGTCTGGGCGGCGCCCGGCCCGATGGGCCCTGATCTCGGTCACTGTGTGTCTGGGCAGCGCCCGGCCCGATGGGCCCTGATCTCGGTCACTGTGTGTCTGGGCGGCGCCCGGCCCGACGGGCCCTGATCTCGGTCGCTGTGTGTCTGGGCGGCGCCCGGCCCGACGGGGCCCTGATCTCGGTCACTGTGTGTCTGGGCGGCGCCCGGCCCAACGGGCCCTGATCTCGGTCACTGTGTGTCTGGGCGGCGCCCGGCCCAACGGGCCCTGATCTCGGTCACTGTGTGTCTGGGCGGCGCCCGGCCCGACGGGGCCCTGATCCCCACTGGGGCTCTGTGTTACCATCATGAACATTGCTGCTCCGCCACCCACCCCCCTTAGCTTTGTGTGCGCTTTTATCCCTGCCCCCGCCTGTTAATCAGCACTTCCACAAATAACACTGATTTTTATTTACAAAAAGGGGGGGGGGATGCAGGGAGAATTATATATAGAAATACAAGACTGGCGGGCGGCTTTGCCACACATTCCAGGGAGCTCCCTATGTACAGCGCGGACTCCAGAGGAGAATAATAAATACGTCCATTTAAAAATGGAAGTGCGGACCCCTTGAGGCGGGGAGGTGCAGCCAGGGTGTGATACAAGCGGGGTCCTGCTGGTGAGTGAATTACGCTGTAGCAGGTCCAGGTGTCTATTTCAGAACAGGCTGGGTTGGTTTAGTAGCTGGCTCTGGGCTCCCACCCCTCCCTGGCACAGAGAGGAAACGTTACCTCTGCCGGGACAGGGCCCGATGGGGACCCTCCCGTCTAGCCCTCGAGCGGGTCCATGGGGCATGACCCACAGCCGCAGGGAGAGGCAGGTCCGGGTAACCCAGATGACAGGGACTGATCCCAGCAACACCTGCAAGGTGCTGAACACTGGTGGAGCACGGTTACTGTGGTCGTGCCCAATCCCTGGCTTGTGCCAGCTCCCTAGTTCCTACGGTGTCACCCTGGGTGTGTTCAGACATGCTGGCATCCGTGCCACGACCTCCCAGCACGGGGACATCCCTCTAGCACCCCCATTTCACTAGTGCCCTGGTTTCACCGAGGCGTTTCGCACGGGGGTTCTCCCCCTCGCGCCCCAGTTCCTCGGTGCCATGATTTCACCTGGCTCAGCCGTGGGAGTGGCACGGGGGCTCTCGCCCGCGGGGTCATGCACCAGGAAGGGGACACGTAGCGAAGGGAAACCAGAGCAGAATGCAGTGCCCCTCCCCTCCGATTCCCACCCCCGTTCATTTTAGCACCAGCTCCCTGCCACTGAAACCCCCTCGGCAGCCAGCGCCCCTTGACCCGTCAAGGGTTCCCCCTGCTCATGCAGCCTGCGGGAGAACGGGGGCATCTTGCTCCTGTGCTAAACTTAAATCTGGGGGCTTGGATGCACCAGCCTCATGTCATGGGACCTCAGCTGCAGCAGAGCTGGGGAGGGGGCGAGGGAGGTTGGGCCCAAGTACGGGAGCTTGAGAGGAGGGGGAGAAAGATCTGGGGCAGAGGGGGAGGAGACAGAGTTACCAGCCCTACAGGACTGGCCTTGAGCCTCCAGGCATCAAAGAGGAATCTTTAAATCAAAGATCACAGCCTGAGGTGAAACCTGCAGGCATCCAACCAAAACTGGCAGTGCTAGGAGGACTGGAACAGCAGGAAAAGAGGCCAGCGGAGACCCAAGGGAGGGCAGGTGAGGGGGTGACGTGTCCCTCACAAAACAGGAGGGGGAGTAAAGACCGAGACAGCCCCAGGCGAGGGGAGGAGAATGGGTCAGGGGATGCCGCCAGCCTGGGGGGTGCATAGATCTGGGGAGGGCCAGGTCAGTTTGGGGGGGGTGAAACAGGGATTATGGGGGACCCCAAGACTAGGGTTGGTTGGGGGTGGGCTGAAAGGTCCTGGAGGGATTGCAGCAGGTTTGGGGAGGGTCAAGCTGGAGGGAGGAAACGGGGGGAAGGGAGAAATCAGTGTCGTCCCCCCCCCAGGTCATGGGAGGTGGGGGGCACACCTTGAGCATAGGGTAGACTGGGGTATGGGGTGGAGGGGCTTTGCGGAGCGTGGGTCAGGGCACTCCCAGGCTGCATGGAGGCTTAAAGGGGGGGCAGCGTCGCCCCCCCCCCCACCCCAGGGTCTCACACCGTCGTCATCACTTTCAGGGAGCCGGAGCGAAAGCGCATGATCTTCTTCTTGAGGGCGTGGGAGGCCTTGATCTTGACGAAGACCTTGGGCCGCCCGGCGGCCTGGCCTGGCCCGGCGCTGGCCACCAGCTGGGGCGAGAGCTGCTGGGGCCACACCAGGCCGCTGCTCTCGTCCGTGTCGCTGGAGCCGGTGCTGAGGGTGGGCGAGCCGCCCTCGCTCAGGCTGGACTCGCTCTCGCCGTAGGCCAGCCCCTCCTCCAGCCGGCACACGGGCGCCCGCCGGGCCCCGCCGCCCGAGCACTCCGAGTCGCTGCCGGCGTAGCCGTAGAGCACGTGGCGGGGGGGCGAGGCGGCGCCCCGCCCGGCCCGCCGGCTCCGCCGCGGCTCCCCGCCGCCCGCCTCCTCCTGGGAGATCTCCGCCGTCGAGCGCCACTTGCGGTAGCCGGCGGCGCCGGCGGGAGGGCGGCGGGGCCGGGGCGGCTTGAGCGGCCCCTCGTCTCGCTCCACCGTGTGGTACTTGGGGCCGGAGGCGCCCGGCTTGTTCAGCAGGCTGTTCTCTGACTGCGAGCGCGCCGCCTTCTTGCCCCGGGGGGAGCCCTTCCGGGCGCCCCCCCCGGCGCCCCCCGGCCGCCTCCCCCCCTTCCTCCGTGAAGCGGCACTTCTTGGGCAGCGCCGCCGCCCGGGGCCTCTCCCGGGGGGTCACCGGGGCTCGCTCGGGCGACAGCTCCACCGAGCGCCCCTTGGTGAGGGGCGGGGGCTTCTTTCGGGCGCCGCGGTGGGCCTGCTGGGCGCGGGGGGGCTGCTGGGCCGGGATGTACTGGGCCTTCACCATCTGGCAGGCCCCGTCCTCGGCGCACGCTGCCAGGGCGCGGCCCCCCCCTCTCCTCGTAAGCAGGTTCCTGGCCGTTCCTGGGGGGGGCCCCCTCCTCGCCCAGCCCCTCCTCATAGTGTTCCATGGAGAGGGCAGGCCGGAGGTGGGCCAGCGCCTGCAGCTTGGGGGGCTTCTTGAGGCTGGAGGGGGGAGCTCCGTAGCCCTCGGGGGGCCCCTTGGCAGCCAGCGTCCTCTCCGCGGCAGCATCCCAGGACGACCAGATGCGGGCGGCCACCCCGGCCCCCCCCTCGTAGCCGCAGGGCGACGGGGTGCTGCTGCCCCGCTCCATGGCCGGGGGGGGTCTGCGCTCCACCGGGGGGGGCAGCAGCTCCGAGGGCCTGGTGCAGAGGCTGTTCTGGCGGGCCACCCCCTTGGCGGGCGGCTCGGCGTTGAGGCTAGTCCGGGGCTTGCCGCCACGCGACAGCTGGCTGCGCCGGCGGATCAGCCGGGAGATGTAGCTCTCCACCTTGTGGCAGTGAGAGGCCTCGGGGTAACCCGGCAGCTCCTGCTCCCCGAACTCCTCCAGCCCCCCGGCCTGCTCCGCCCCGAAGGCCAGGCCCGGCGAGAAGGGGACGGCGTCGTAGAGGTGGCCCCGGAGCAGCGGGTTCTGCATGGCCACAGCGTGGAGGGGGCTGGGGTACAGGAAGGGGTCCAGGCTGTCCCGGGGCGGCGGGCGGGGGGGCGGCTCGGCGGGGTAGTCCTGAGCGCTGGCGTAGGGGGCTGAGTAGGAGCGGGGAACCATGCCCCGCGTGGCGCCGTCCTTGGCACTGCTGCCCACCTCGCCTGTGGGGCAGAGAGACACGGACTGAGGGACAGACCCGCGGGCGGAGGGACGGACAGACCTGCGGACGGAGGCTCCAGCTGGAGGGGCAGTGGCTCCGTCACAGGGACGAACACAGGCCCAGAGACAGGCCAGCTCTGTCTGGCCCCCATCCCTCCAGGGCCCGACCCACGGCCTCCTGTCCCCCCAGGGTCAACCTGCAACCCAACTGGGCCCCAGTTCCTCCAAGGCCCAAACCTGGCCCCGTCTGGTCCCAACCCACCGGCATCATCTGGCCCCCCCAGAGCCTGACCCTCCCACTTGGCCCCCACCCCCCCCAGAGCCTGACCCATGGTCCCGTCTGGCTCCCCACATCCACAGGGCCCAACCCTTGGCCCTGTCTGGCTCCCTGCACCCCCCAGGCCCGATCCTTTGCCCCATCTGGCTCCTCACCCCCCCAGGGCCCGACCCACAGCTCCGTCTGGCTGAATATCCCCGCCCCCCCGGCCTCCAATCAGCTGGGAGACCCCAGCCCCGCACCGGTCTCTCGGGAGCCAGGCAGCCACTCACCCATGGACTTGGGGCGCTCGCTGGCATAGCTGCCGCGGCACTCGGCCTGGCCGATGCGGGAGCAGGAGCCGGAGGCGGAGGGGAAGCCGGAGGAGTCCCCGAAGCCGGAGGCCGGGGAGTCTGAGGCCACCGCCGAGGAGGCACCTTCGTAGAAACCTGCAAGAGAGGGCAGCTGTAGACGGGGCGGGGGAGGGAAGAGACAGCCCAGAACTGGGGCAGGAGGCTCAGGGATGGGGGGGGGGGGGGCGATGGGACAGGCAGGTGACAGAGAACTGCTGATGGGGGGCACCATGGACCTGCAAGAAGAGATGGGAGCAGCAGCAGCCCTGAGCTTGAGGAACAGTTTTGGGGTGCCGTTTCCCTGCAGGGGTAACCGGAGGGCGCGGGTGGAGATCCAACGGCCTTTCTCCCGCCCCACTCCCCCCCAATCTGAGACATCTCAGCACTGCGGTCCGTACCGGAGCTGGGCCAGCTGTCCGTCTCGGCCGCCTCCCCGCAGGCCTTTTCGGGGTACAGCCGCAGCCCCCCCACTTGCTGCTCCAGCTCCCACATCAGCCCGGGCAGCGCATCCTGGAAAGGAAACAGAGGGGCAGGGTGTTAGCCAGGCACAGATACCCCAGGGACATGGCGGCCGGGGGAGGGGGAGGGAGTGACACCCCTCCCCCCGAAGCCACTGTATGTCACCCCTCCAAAATCAGGGGTCAAACTGCCCCCCACCGGCAGTCGACAGTCGTGGTAGGGCAGGGACCCCGGAGCACCCCTCCCCCCATGTTTAGATTCAGTTGAACTTTGACGGCCCACACGGGGAAGGGGGGGGGTAGGGTCTGCTGGGTGACCTTTGACCTCCAGACAGATGGGAGGGGAGAGACAATGAGACCCATTTGGGGCTGTCAATCAGACTCTGCTGGAGACAAGGGGGGGGGGTTCTCACCCCAGGGCAGGTGGGGAGCTGACAGCTCCAGGGCTGGAGGGAAGCGGGGGGGGGGGGGGGGCAGCAGCAGGATACCCCATCCCCCACCCCTAGATAAGGGGAGCACAGCTGCCCAGGGAGCCAGGAGATGGGGCCCCGTAGAACCGGTGCTGGCCTCTTCCCTCCCCTATAAGGCAAAGAAAGCAGGAGGCAGCTGAGCGCAGGGGTGGAGGTGGGGGGGGGCGGGAAGCCAGACCCAGTTGGGATGGGGGCAGGGGAGAGGCCAAGAGAAGGAAGCAAAGAAGAAAAGAGGGAAAAAGGAGACCAGGAAAGAGGAATAAAAGGGAAGGAGAGCGCAGAAAACTGACCAAGGAGGGAAAAAGTCACGAAAAGCCTCGTTTAACCACATCCCGTCATCCGCCCATTTGCGAATGCAGTAATTACTCGTTTAACACGTGCCCGCTTAACACGTTTTCGCAACAGCCCGATTTTTTTTTTTTTAGGGAACGTTTTTCAAACCACCCGACCGTCCCCGAAATAACATGAAAATAATCAAGTAGTGGACTATTTCGTGCAGCGTAGACGTTGGGGAAAACAGCGGCCATTCGCACGAGTGGATGAACTCACGTGGCCACAGCGCTCCTCTGCTCACTCACGTCTTTCTCGTTGTGTTTTAACGAACCGCGGCGACTTGTGTTGCTACATAGCTAATGTTGACGGTGAGGACCCAGCACCAACAAAAAATTGACTTTGCCACCACCACCGGAAACGCAACCCCTACCTTTCCCATTATGTTTAACGGGAAAATTGACCCCGCATAGAACGTATTCGCTTAGCACGAACATTTTCAGAAATGCATGTATAGAGTTAAATGAGGAATTACCGTAGCTGGGAAGCCGCAGGACACACAGCCGACGAGAGCACGGGCAGGACCCTCCCAGCGTCACCGACACAGCCCGTCACACTAGTGTAACACCCGGGGGTCGTTGCACAGCATCCCGGCCACGGGTCCATTCGGACCCGGCGCGGCCGGTCACACCGGCCCTCGCCTCCAGTCATGCCCGTGCTAGCCCGGCCCTTCGGGGGTGGGGGGCTTTCAAACCACCTCTCTTCCCCCCCCCCCCTCGCCTCCGGAGAACTCGGATAGGAGGGATGCTGGGACAGACGGGTGCACACAGGGACAGACAGACAGAACAGGGCCAAAAGAAAGGAGAGAAACCAGCCCGGGAGAGAACGAACCGGGGGGAAGAGGAGCGAATGGAAGGTCTCCCCCACCCCACAAGGCAGAGCCCCCCTTTGCCTGGCCTTCCCCGCGGGGAGGGGAGAACCCCCCAGACTCGCACTGGACACTGCCCCTCCCCTTCCCCACTATCTCAGCTCCATGCCTAGCTGCCTTCCCTCCGCCTGGGGTGAATTTCGGCTCAGGGATTGGGGGGGTCATTTATCACAGCTCCTGGGAAAAGGGGGGGGGGAATCAATTATTCCTAACACAACAATGAGGTTAATGAATACATGACCATGCAGGGGGCTGTAGACACCGGAGCGGGGGGGGGGAGGACAAGGTCTGGGAGGAAATATGCTGATCCCCCCCCGACCCACCCCCCTCTTCTATAAACATAGCCCATCCCCCCACCCTGCAGGGCATTCTCACTCAGGGACATCAGATAAATTCCCCCCATGGAAAGGGCCGTGCCCCCCCCCCCCTTTCTGAGCCCCAACTCTGTATTGTCCCCCTGGCACATACTTGCCCCCATTTCCCTGTTTCCATGCCGGTCTCCCAGAGGCCTCCATGGTCAGGCTGATGGGTGGGGTCTGGTCATTTCAAGCAGGCATGGGATGTAAATATGGTGAATTTCCTAATCCCCCCCCCCCCACTCAAAAAACAGTAAAACTCAGGGAGGGGTGGAGCCAAGAGTTTGTTTCCTTTGTGTCTTTCAGCATCGGCATAGTAGTGAAGCAAGGCTGGGGGGGGGGGGGGGGGACGGCCTAGTGGTTAGGGACCCCAACTTCAGACTGAGACGCGTTGGACTTGAGTGCCATTCCTTGCTCCACCACAGCCTCCCGGAATGGGGCGGGGGGAGCCTTTGGACACACTGTGCCTCAGTTTCCCCCTTTGTACCTTAGGTCGAGCTACCCTGCCTGGTGAAGATCCTCACACTGAAGTTTCTTACGTGCTCAGATGCTGGGGGGAGAGCAGGCCCGGAAGCCAGGTGGTGGCTGTTACGCAGACTCTCCAGAAGGGGGCAGCACCCACACAGGAGGCCAGAACTCCCTTTTAGGACCTAACGGTCCCAGGTATGGATAACGGGCCTTGGAGACTTGCCCTCGGTGTCCTTGGCCAGTGGACTCTCCACCTTGTCAAATCCTCCAGTGGCACCAGCCCTGTTCTCACCAGGTTCTTGCCCTGCTACCTCTGTGCCCATCGCCACGGTATCTGGGCACTGTACCCTGCTATGGTAGGGGATGCTGGCAAGGCACATAGGTACCCCATTAAATACACCTGTAAGGGCTATGCTGAAACCATCTGCGAGCAACACCCATGTGCTTGCTACACCTGTCCTCTACCAGAGGCAGGTCCGACGTCATTGAGAATCCTAGGACTGGAAGGGACCTCAAGAGGCCATCAAGTCCCGTCCCCTGCCCTCACGGCAGGACAAAGCCCCATTTCGACCATCCCCGACAGGTGTCTGTCCATCCTGCTCTTAAATATCTCCAGTGATGGAGACTCCACAACCCCCCAGGCAATTTATTCCAGTGTTTCGCCACCCTGACAGGGAGGAAGTTTTTCCTAATGTCCAGCCTCAACCTCCCTTGCTGCAATTTCAGCCCCTTGCTTCTTGTCCTGTCCCCAGAGGCCCAGGAGAACAATTTTTCTCCTTCCTCCTTGTGACACCCTTTTAGATACTTGACAAGCGCTATCCTGTCCCCTCTCCGTCTTCTCTTTTCTAAACTAAACAAGCCCTATTCTTTCAGTCTTTCCTCATCGCTCATGTGTTCTAGACCTTTCATCGTTTTTGCTGCTCTTCTCTGGAGCTTCTCCGATTTCTCCACATCTTTCCTGAAATGCGGTGCCCAGAACTGGACACAAGACTCCAACTGAGGCCTAATCAGTGCAGAGTAGAGAGGAAAAATGACTTCTCGTGTCTTGCTCACAACACTCCTGTTCATGCAGCCCAGAATCACGTTTGCTTGTTTTGCAACAGCGTCACACTGTTGACTCATATTTAGCTTCTTGTCCACTATGACCCTTAGATCCCTTTCGGCAGGACTCCTTCCTAGACAGTCGCTTCCCATCCTGTATGTGAGAGACGGATTGTTCCTTCCTAGGTAGAGCACTTTGTCCTTATTCAACTTCAACCTGTTTACCTCCAACCATTTCTCTAGTTTGTCCACATTTGGAATTTTGACCCTCTCCTCCAAAACACTTGCAACCCCTTCCAGCTTGGGATCATCTGCAAACTTAATAATCGTACTCTCTATGCCGACATCTAAATACTTGATGAAGATATTGAACAGAACTGATCCCAAAACCAACCCTGCAGAGCCCCACTTGTTATGCCCTTTCAGCAGGACTGTGAACCGTTAATAACTACTCTGAGAACGGTTATTCAGCCACTTCTGCACCTACCTTATAGTAGCCCCATCTATTGTATTTCCCTAGTTTATTGATAAGGTCATGCAAGACCATGTGAAATGCCTTACTAAAGTCTAGGTATACCACAGCCACCGCTTCTCCCTTATCCACAAGGCTTGATCTCCTATCAGATTGTTTTGACGTGATTTGTTCTTTACAAATCCATGCTGGCTGTTCCCTATCACCTTATTATCTTCCAGATGGATTCCTTGCTCCATTATCTTCCTTGGTGCAGACATTAAACTGACTGGTCTGTAGTTTCCTGGGTTGTTCCAGGCCTGCCCTGCGCCAGGCTGTATGGTGAAGGTTGGAAATTTGACAGTTTAACCACTAAATCATGCTACTCTCCCAGAGCCAGGAACGGAAGGCAGGAATCCTGCCTCGCAGCCCTCCTGCTGTAACCACTAGACTCCACTTTCCTCCCAGAGCCAGGAATGGAAGCAAGGAATCCTGCCTTGCAGCCCTCCTGCTGTAACCACTAGACTCCACTCTCCTCCCAGAGCCAGGAATGGAAGGAAGGAATCCTGCCTCGCAGCCCTCCTGCTGTAACCACTAGACTCCACTCTCCTCCCAGAGTCAGGAAAGGAACCCAGGAATCCTGCCTCGCAGCCCTCCTGCTGTAACCACTAGACTCCACTCTCCTCCCAGAGTCAGAAAAGGAACCCAGGAATCCTGCCTCGCAGCCCTCCTGCTGTAACCACTAGACTCCACTCTCCTCCCAGAGCCAGGGATAGAACCCAGGAATCCTGCCTCGCAGCCCTCCTGCTGTAACCACTAGACTCCACTCTCCTCCCAGAGCCAGGAACGGAAGCAAGGAATCCTGCCTCGCAGTCCTCCTGCTGTAACCACTAGACTCCACTCTCCTCCCAAAGCCAGGAACGGAAGGCAGGAATCCTGCCTCGCAGCCCTCCTGCTGTAACCACTAGACTCCACTCTCCTCCCAAAGCCAGGAACGGAAGGCAGGAATCCTGCCTCGCAGCCCTCCTGCTGTAACCACTAGACTCCACTCTCCTCCCAGAGCCAGGAACGGAAGCAAGGAATCCTGCCTCGCAGTCCTCCTGCTGTAACCACTAGACTCCACTCTCCTCCCAGAGTCAGGAAAGGAACCCAGGAATCCTCACAGCCCTCCTGCTGTAACCACTAGACTCCACTCTCCTCCCAGGGCCAGGGATAGAACCCAGGAATCCTGCCTTGCAGCCCTCCTGCTGTAACCACTAGACTCCACTCTCCTCCCAGAGCCAGGAAAGGAACCCAGGAATCCTGCCTCGCAGCCCTCCTGCTGTAACCACTAGACTCCACTCTCCTCCCAGAGCCAGGGATAGAACCCAGGAATCCTGGTTCCCAGCCCTTCCTGCTCTAACCACTAGACTCCAGTTCCCATAAGAACCAGGCAGAGACCCTAGGAATCTTGTCTCCCAGTTGTCCCCTGCCCAATCTACTAGACCGCACTCCCCTCCCACAGCTGGGAACCCGGGCATCCTGGGGGTTCAAATGGCAGCCGTAACGCTGCAGAGGCAGTCTGTTTGGTCTGACAGCATGGAAAAAAGTTTTTGCAAGGGGCCTGATCAAAACCAAAATATTGTCTTTGAGTTACTAATGTCAGCTAAGGGTCTAGACCAGACCCCCACCCCCAACACTGCCCAGTTGGTATAAACAGGTGTCACTCAATTAGAACAAACGGAGCAACACCAATTCGCATCAGCTGAGCTCCCGGACCAAGGATTTTTAAACCAGAACACGTTTTTTCAAACCAGATTCCAGCCATGGCCCAATCGTACCCAGCCCCCCCCCCCCCACCTTCCCCTGGCTTGGGCCAGGTACTGCAGAGGCAGGCTCAAGGTACAGAGAAGGGGAATAGCCTGGGCTTACCTGCCGAAGCAGGCGGATTTATATTCCTTGTACATTTTCATCCGGGCACGTGGGATGAAATTATTCATATAAATAGCTAATCCCTTCTGGAATCCGGCTAAGCTCTGTAATACATGGTGCAGGCGCTTTTCAACCATCCAAATCCACACACAAAATGGGGTTGAACAACCAAACCCGATCCAACAGCCAGCAGCCGCGATCAGCCTCTGGCAAAGGATGGAGCTGGAAGATACCCTCTGTGGGACAAAGACCAGGAGGACTGCTCTGTGGTGTGCATGGTGTGTTATCGGTGCCCCTTGCAGGAATGCCAAGTGTTAAGGTTGTCTGACAGTTTCCATTTTAAGAGCCTGTCTTGTAACTTTAGCTGTCCAGGTTGAATTTTTTCCCTGCCGGGCGTCAGGCTGAATTTTTCGGGAAAGTTTCAGCTAAAACAGGTCAGCTGGTTTTGAAAACAAAGTTGGGGGAAATACAGCACTGTGGCAAGCAAGCAAGAAAAAGCTACATCTAGAGTGCAGCGCTTTTCTGGAATACCAGAGGTATCCGGGAAAAGCAACACCGCATCCAAGGAACGTGTCCGCTTTTCCGAAAAAAGCTTAGGAAAAGCGGACACATTTTCGCCATCCTTGTAAACCTCGTTGGATGAGGAAGAGCGAAAGAGCGGGTTTTTCCAAAATCTGGCACCGTGTAGACGTGCCAAATTTCGGAAAAGCAAAGAAAGAAAGAAAGAAAGAAAGAAAGAAAGAAAGAAAGAAAGAAAGAAAGAAAGAAAGAAAGAAAGAAAGAAAGAAAGAAAGAAAGAAAGAAAGAAAGAAAGAAAGAAAGAAAGAAAGAAAGAAAGAAAGAAAGAAATGCAATTGTGTTTCTTTTTCTGACTTTCTTTGTAGTCTAGAAAGAAAGAAAGAAACTTGCAGCCGATGGGTAGAAAAGCTCTAGCATCCCCATGCTTTGGAGAAGGTACCTGAAATCTGGCAGTGAGGCTGCGCCGTCTGCTATTCCTATGAGAATCTGCCCCACATGCCAACCAAAGCACCTGAACATGCACCAGCTAGGGGCTGAGGAGAACTACTGGAAATTGCTCCCACGGATGCTAGGGGAGCGATGCGGAATGAAGAGCAAAGAGACTGTCTCTCCTGCACCCTGAGTGCTCCTCCGGCTGGCGCCAGGCAGCGCAGAAGAGGAGACAGGCTGGAATGTAGAGGGGAGAGGAATGAAGAGGCTGGATGGGGGAACAGAAGAGCTGCAGGTAGGGAGGAAGAGAGAGAGAGAGAGAGAGAGAGAGGTGGAATGGGACAGGAGGAGAACTGGTCAGAAGTCTCAACATCCCTCTGGTGTCCGCACAGAGCTGCAAAACCTTTAAACAAAGTACGTGTCTCACCCCCACCCTCTAGTGGCAGATCCACAGACAAGATAACAACCTACTACTGCTACTAGATACGGACAGTTCAAGGGCACCCTGCTAGGCTGTGCACTCTGCTAGGGTGGTGCACCACACAAGCCTTGGTGCACATAACAACATTTATTCTGCATATAGATGGGGGAAAAAAGTAGAGGGAACATTGGCGAGGATCAATATGGCTCCCTGGATGAAATCCTCTCCCCTCCCGATTTTTAAAATCATAGAAAGCTACATTTTAAAAAAAACTGCCTGAAGAGACCTGGTGTGTATTTAAATCTAACTTACTTTCCTCCTGGCTTTGTGGCTAAGATTAGTTGCCACGCGGGAGCAGGCAACCTGCCTGGGGGAAATGGAGCTGATCTCTTTAGAGGTTAGAGATTGCAAAGATCCTATTTAGGCGGTGCGTTTCCCGCCTGCATTTCATCACGCTCAGGAACCCTGAGAAAAGACAGCTGGGTTGTTTTCGCTCTGCTTCTAATCGGTTCCACTTCTTGCCTCTTGCCAGCGCGAGGCAGCAAATGTAATTCCATATGCGGCACTCCACACCTCCAGAACGCTGTACACATATTAACCCTTGCTGCGCCCTGGCCTGGCACTATCCCGGTTTCACAAAGGGGGAAACTGAGGCACGCTGACTTTCCCTACAATCAGAGAGCGAGGAATAGACCCCAGGTGTCCTGGCGGCCACACCCCCACCTGCTCTGATCCACTAGACTCCCCCCACTCCCTACTTAGAGCTGGAAATAGAATCTAAAAGTCCTAGCTCCCAACCCACCCCCCCCCCCCCAGACTAATCCACTAGACCCCACTCCCCTCCCAGATCTGGGAATAGAACCAAGGAGTCCTAATTACCGCCTCCCCGCTCCTCCGGCAATTAAACCCCATCCCCTTTAAAACTAAACACAGCTTGTTCAGTTCTCCAGAAGAGAGCTCAAATGAGAACCAGGTGTGGGACTCCGCCACATTCATCCTGCGCCGCCGCTCTGCAGAACCATCCCCTGCCGAATTAGAGACCGGGCCAGGGAGAGCGTATGGGATAGATTACAGAGCAGCGCCTCCTCCAGCAGCAGGGGCGTACAGTCAAACGAGGCGCCCCGGAGTCACAGTGAGACAAGCAGAGGAACAGTGACAACCCCAGCAGTATGCGGGGCTCCGTGCAGAAAGGGGAAGGAAGAGATCTGGGATCAGAGGGGTGGGATTAACCTCTGCAGGGAGTGGTGATGGGGGCGGGGGGCTACCCCGGTGATTCAGAGGAGCCCAGACGGAGCTATCGTTCTGATCAGCCTGCCTGGCTTGTATAACCCGGCCCAGAGCGGGGGCCCGCTGGGGACCCAGCAAACCAGGCTCCAACCCCTCCCAGCCCATATCTTGTGGTCGAGCTAGAGGGGCATAAAGCCCCCAGGGGGTGGAGGATCTACCCCTGCCCCTCGCTCGGTCGCTCCTGAGGTTAGTCCCTTTTCCCGTTCACACCTCGAGTCTTATGTCCAGTCTGGATTTCCAAGCATTGCATTTTATGGCTTGTGTAGTAGATTAACACCAGAGATCCCCCCTCCTCCGTGGATGCTTATGCACCATGACCCAGGGGCCTCTCGGGTGTTTTTTCAATGAGCTAAAAGGACTATCAAGGTCCTTCCCCCCCAGACCTGGACTTGCTCACCTATCTGGAGCGGGGACAGGCCGTGCCGGTAGCTGTGCACAGAGGTAACTCTGGGTTTGGCCGGAAAGCACGAATCCCCTTCCACGGAAAATGTCAAGGTTTCAAATTTCGCTTTTATTTCGCCCTGGCACAAACTGAGATCTTTGGGAATGACTCACAACACAAGCAAAGGCGGAAGAGAGGGCGCTCCAACCTGGAACGGCCAATGGCCCAGAGGCAGGGTGCTCCCCTGGATAGGGGACAGCAAGGTTCACGTCCTCGGGGAGTAGGACTGGTGAGGGGAAAGGGACCAAGGGAAGCATTATTTACCCTTTCACAGAATTCAAGGACAAGGGGAAATTAATAGGTGGCCAGTTTAAACCAAACAAAAGCCCTGTTCTCCCACTGGCCAATGCACCGTTAACCTGTGGAACTCATTGCCTGGGGGCGCAGAGAAGGCCAAAAGTATAACTGGATTCAAAAAAGAACTAGATACGTTCCGGGAGGACAGATCAAGTAAGGACACAACCCCATCCTCTGTGCCCCTAAACTTCGGACTGGCAGAAGCTGGGACTGGACAAACAAGGGGTGTAAGATGCAATGGTAGCCTTGTTCTGTTCATTGCCTTTGAAGCACCTGGCACGCTCCACTGTTGGAAGACAGGCTAATGGGCTAGCCAGACCCTTGATCAAACCCAGTATGGCCGTTCTCATGACTAGAAACCAGGAGTCCGGATTCCCAGCCCCACTCGCTTAACACTATCTCTGTTTTACAAAAGGGGAAACTGAGGCATGCGGCCTTGCCTAATATCAGAGCGCTGACGGCAGAGCAAAGAATGGAACTCAGGCGTCCTGACTCCCAGCCCCGCTGCTCAGACCTGCCAGAGCTAGGAACAGAATCCAAAAGTCCCGACTTCCCCACCCCCACCCCGCTCTACCCATTACGCCCCACGCCGTCCCTTTAAAACGAGCCAGGGGTGTCTCAGTTCTCCAGCAGAGTGGTAGAACCTGGTGCAGGGAATGGAGCTGGAATCTCCCATTTCCCCCCATGAGCGCCCCACCCACACGGCTGGAGCATCGGATGGGAAGAGCTGTCCCACTTGGTAATAACATTCACCTGTCACTGGCCAGAAAGACAGGCCGGGCAGCCCAGCTCGCTTGGGATCCAAGTCCCTGCTCCAATGCCAGCAAGCCAGGGCCTTGCATGGGAGCTGGTTGGCAGGTCCAGGATGGGGCTGGCAGACAGGGTGTCTACACTGCATTGCGAGCCGGAGTCCGTGCTCCGATGTGCCCCACGAACACAAAGGCCGTGAGACCCGGGTCAGCGCTTGCTGCATCGCATCAGAGCAGTTTGTGCGTGGACAGAAAGAGGAGGGGGTTGGGCTCAAACCGGACTCAGCGCTTGGACTTCGTGGGCAGTGGAAACATACCAGGCAACAGCCTCCCCCCCTTCCCCGCCACCGACTCCCCAGTCTGTTTCGGGGCCGTGGCTACAGCCCCCGCTGCAGCTGGCAAGCTCCGCTCCTAGACACGCGAGTTTGCATGGGGCTGCATTCAAACGCACGTCTGGATGTCGGAGCCCCGAGGAGACAAAGACATAAGCCAGACCCCGGGCAGAGCCGTTATCGGCCGGGTACGCGGGGAGCCGGGCGCTTAAGCAGAACTCGCACCAAGCCGAACTGGAAAAAGTGCCGTCAGATGGATCCCGTGACTTTCCAGGGCTTGGCCGAATCCAGGCGGATAAAACTCCGCGCCCATCGTGGCTCCGGACAAGCTTAACACAAAAAAGGGGTGGCAAAGTCGATTTCTGTTCAGTTAGCTAGATGCAGCAGCCACACATCCCGCAGGGCTGAGGGCCAGACGCCGGCCGTGGGGCTTGCTCAGCACATCAGCAGGGCTCAGCTGCCACATGAGTCTCTGCTCTGCCTGCCACGCCGCATGCCACGCCGCCCGGGGCCAGGTCAGAGCAGCACCTGGCCTGCCGCAGGATCGTGGGGACCACTTCCCAGCTAGCCTCTGTGTGGCAAGAAGGATGGGAGGTGCTTACAGGCCCCCTCCCTGGCATATTCTAGCCCTTCCCCAACCCCCCGTGTTAACTTAGAGCAGCCTGGAGGCTGCTCTGATTCACTCGCTTGCCTCTCGGGGACAGAGAACAGCCACAATGCAATGCCCCCCCACCACATCCCAATCCACCTTCTACAGGTCCTAGGGGACAGAGAATGGCCACATCACAGGGCCCCCCAGACACACCCCGGTCTGCCCCTATTGGCCCGAGGGGGCAGAGAATAGCGACAGAGCAGAGTGCACCAGCCATGCCCCAATCCACCTCCTAGGGCCCAGGGGGGCAGAGAATAGCTCCAGCACAGGGTGCTCCCACAACACCCACAATCTACCCCCTATAGGAGGGCTGCGATCTGGGTCCTTCCCCCAGATGATGCTGGCTGGAAAGATCCCCGTGCACAGGTGTGGCTCTCAAGGGGCTGTTTCCACCCACTGTAGAACCACGGCGGGATAAAGGGACTGAGCATGGGAAGCGAGTCTGCCCAAAGCAGCATCTATCCTCTGGTCCCCCGTGGGGAATGATGGACCACTCCATCGGGAGCAGACCTTCCTGCCAGACCCCTAGGTTAGCGGGTTGGCATATGCCCTGCAGCATGACGGCTGACAGCCTTCTATCCACACGCTTCTAAGCCTCCTTTAAAATCCTGCTATGCTCTGGGCTTGACAAATATCCAGTGGCAGGGAGTTCCACAGGATATCACAGTGGCAGGGGTGAGGGGGTGTTCCTGCCAGCTCTCAGTGTTCCACCCTTCCCTGAGCCAGCATCCAGAGCTGCCTTCAGATTCATTAGGCCTGCTGGCAGAGGCTGGTCCAGAAAAGCAGGATACAGGAAGCATTCCAGCCCCATTCTCCTCCCCCAGCAGGAGAATGGAGGCACTTGCTGGTCTTGTTACGGCTTCTCCCCCCCCCCCAAAACACACACACACCCCACCTGGCTTGAAGGTGTAACCCTCTAGCTAACACACACACACACACACACACACACACACACCTGGCTTGAAGGTGTAACCCTCTGGCTCACACACACACACACACACACACACACACACACACACACCCCACCTGGCTTGAAGGTGTAACCCTCTGGCTAACACACACACACACACACACACCCCCACCCACCCCACCTGGCTTGAAGGTGTAACCCTCTGGCTAACACACACACACACACACACACACACACACACCCCACCTGGCTTGAAGGTGTAACCCTCTGGCTAACACACACACACACACACCCACACACACCCACACCCCACCTGGCTTGAAGGTGTAACCCTCTGGCTAACACACACACACACACACACACACACACACACCCCACCTGGCTTGAAGGTGTAACCCTCTGGCTAACACACACACACACACCCACACCCCACCTGGCTTGAAGGTGTAACCCTCTGGCTAACACACACACACACACACACACACACACCTGGCTTGAAGGTGTAACCCTCTGGCTCACACACACACACACACACACACACACACACACTTCGGAGGTTGGGCCAGCTAGAGGCAGCATGGCCCAAGGTACCCCACCCTGGTTCTGTTGCTGGCTGTGCCCGGACTATACGCTGCTCTCTGCTTCTCCTCCTGCCTGGCCCATGAGCTCTTCGGCGCAGGGACTTGGCAGCAGCACAGCGCTCCCGCCCCCAAGTCCTTCTGGGATACGGCCTGGCCAATTTGGGCACTTCAAGACCCAGCTCCTGGAGTCATGGGAGAATACTGGCGGCTACCGTCCCCTTTAATACAGTAAGGGCTTGTCTAGATGAGCAGTTAGCACGTGGCAAGCTGGGGCATGTCCTTCCCTGGCACAAGCCTGCCAGGCCCTAATCATGCCATGGTTTGATCTGTGTCTGTAGGGCTGGACAGAGCTAGAGAACAGGACCCCTAAAAGCTCCAGATGGCAAACAGAGAGGAACCCCCCCTCCAACAACATAAGGCCATGTCATGATTTTGCAGGGAGCCGGCATATGAGTTTTGGGGCGGGCACCCCCCTCCAGCTGAACGGAGAGTAAGGAGGGAGCCTCACTCATCGCCATGAACTCTCAAAGAGCTGGGGAAACTGAGGCATGGCCGCTCACCCAGGAAAAGAACCTCCGGAATCCCACGCCACTGTTTGAGCCACTAGGCCACACTGCCTCCAAAGCATGAACTGCACCCTCCCAGCAATCCAGCATCACTGAGCCGCGGTGGCTGGGAACCACTGCACGAAGCAGCTAGTTCCGGCTGGTCCCCGCGGTGTTGTTCAGAGCCGATGGCTGACAGAGCAATCGCAGAGCTCTCCGTGAGCATGCCGGATCCTGAGAGCCAACAGCCGCCCCGGGAATTGCACGTTATAAGACGCGCGAGCTTTGCGCCGGTTCTCGCTCCGGCACTCCCTTCAAGAAGCTGCCGTTCCGCCTCCGACCCCTCCCCCCGCGGCCCAGAGGAGATGAGGGACCATAAAAGTCTATTGGAGGCAAGCGCGGCTCCGCAGGAAAACATTCCTCTTGGATAGTCCAGGCTGCTTTCCTGACCGGAGAAACGGGACCGCCACACAAAACCAACAGCGGCTGGAGACGCACGTTGTGTGTGTACAAAGCACAGAGGAAAGCGCTTGACCTCTAAGGCGGACGTTTCGCACCAACGTTCAGGTCTCCTGGGTTGTTTTCCCAGCTGCGTGACACAGTGGTTAGAGCCACAGGAATTGAAAGCCAGGACTCTGGCCTCTATCCCACTTCTGAGAAGAAAGTGAGAGCTAGTGGAGTCAGGGCTCCTGGATTCTTTGACACTGGCTCCTTGAAGGAAGTAGGGAGAGTTGTTGTCCCCACGCTGTGCCTCAGTTTCCCTTTTGTAAAAGTGTGTGTGAGGTGGGAGTGGGGGGGGGAGTGAGGCCACAATACTAATCCGCATCACGCCCTGCGGGTGAAAAGCACCATACAAACAGCAAGCATTACGTGATTTTAAAAAGGAGAAGAATTTAAACTTCCCATTGCTTCTCCCCCCACCCTCTCCATTTGGCTTGGGCACGGAAGGCCAGGCTTACAAAGAGATTCAGCTGCCTCAAGATGCAGAGGCACCTTTGGGATTTTACCAAAGGGCCTGACCAGAAGTGTCTAAGTCCCTTGGGCAGCCAATGGATTCAGATTCTTCTTTCGGTGAGCTCAGGGGAGGCTCAGATTTCCAGCTATAAAGTCAGACTATCCCAGACAGGAGCTAGAAGGGTAAAAATCCACCAGTGAGTGTCAGGCACAGACACACTGCTGTTGGTGAGATGCCAGGTACGGTTAGGGTTGATCTTGATGGCACTTGGTCCTGTCGTGAGGAGACTGGACGTGATGACCTCTCGAACTCTCTTACAGTTCTAGGATTCCATGATTATAGGATGTACAGGACGGGAATCTCCTCAGGGAGTTTTGTCTGTGAATTCCATAAGCATCTAACTCCCCTAGGTTACTTATTTCCCAGCCATAATTTCTGGAATGAGATTTACATCGTTAGAACAAAGCTTGTTAAAGAAGCCCAGGCGCTCCCATAGCAACACTGAATTTCTGCAAAGCTTTCGTGTCACCAACAATTTTGTTGGGGGGGGGGGGGGCAGTTAAAATGAAACTGTCAATTTTGACCAAGCAGGAAATTTCTCCCTTTCTAAGCTTTCAAAAAGACTTGTAAATGACCACTCTTCCAAGGTGGCTATTGATTCCTGAAGCCCTGGAGGGGGAAACACAACTTCCTTCCTCAGCACAAAAATCCAGGGTGGCTTAACGGGACGGAGTCTTGAATGACATTTATCGGCTTCTGGTGATCATCTGGGGGGAGGGACAGCCCCAGCCTGCTAAACCCAGGGTTGTGAGTTCAATCCTCACAGAGGCCATTTAGGAATTTGGGGCAAAAATTCATCAGGGATGGTACTTGGTCCTGCTGTGAAGGCAGGGGACTGGACTCAATGACCTTTCAAGGTCCCTTCCAGTTCTAGGAGATAGGCAATCTCCATTATATATTTATTTAACCCCCCAAGTTAAGCACGGTTTGAACTTGAGCAAGTCTGTGAGAAAAAACATCCCTTCTTGAAGGGAAATCTCAGCTTTGGAGCCACGGGAAGGAACTGGGTGGAAACAGGCTGAGGTTTCTGATCCACATTTCCACCACCGAGTTGCTTTCATTAGCTAGATATGGGGGAACACAGAGGTGCAGGAACTGATTTTTTATAGGGGGGATGCTGAGAGCCACTGAACCAAAGTATCAACCCTGCATGGTGGAAATCCCTTCAAGACAGCACCTATGGGGAAATTTTGGAGGGGGATTTTTTCCCGTATCTGGTAGGTATTGGGTTGGCTATTTTTCTTCGATCCCAACGGCTGTGCTGTGCCCTTTTCTGTAAGTGGTCATGGGCCAGAGCACATCTCTATGTTTGAAAGAGTTTGTCTCTCTGTCGGTTTGTTCCAGAACTCCTCCCAAACGGGAAGAGCGAGGACCATCACTTTCGGACACAGCTTCCTCTTATCATCACTTAAAGCAAGGGACTGCTTGTGCCAAGACAATGGGATTGTTTCTCATCAAGCCATAAAGAAAAAAAGAGAGACAGAATCACCAGGCAGGTGAAAGGGGCTGGCTGGGGGCGCTCCCCCCACTAGGACTGCTCCCCCAGGCATAGTTTATGGAAGGATGAAAGCCCCCCCCCCAAATTCCTATGGGGAAAATTGTTGGCTGTTCCCCTTTGTCAGGGAGTGCACAGTTCGCTGCATTCCTCACTCTGGCTGGGGAGCGCAGGGGGTTTACGAGCTGTGCACTTTCCTCTCGCTCTCCGGCTTTGAAAAATACAATCACTGAAATAAAGCACGTACATTTTCCTTTTATTTCAAAAAAACCCAAACCCACCCTTAACCAAGTTAAGGACCCGAGCCACGCTAGTTGCTAGTGATAAAGAAAATGTGATTACGTGCATATTTCTCTCCATAGAAGATCTTTTCTCTATTAGGGAAGACCTTTAGGGGAACTGCACGTGGGTCTTGGATCCAAACGACTTTTAAAAAAAAAAGTGACTGAGCAATTACACCCCTGAGTCTCACACGAGTTATACCATGGTTGATTTACCCGCTGCTATACTTAGCAACATCCCTGTGCATTCAGCATGTTCTCTGTGGCTTTCCGCCCCCTCAGTAGGTTTTTCTCTTTTTTTTGTCTTCTTAATTACAGGGGATATTTGCATAAAAGCAGATTCTTTTGTTCCTGCGGCACTGAACAGCTGCTAATGCCTCCACCTGAACTGAAACCACAATCGGCTGCACCGCACAGCATGGCAATCTTTCCAGCAAGCCACTGACACTCGCAAGAAAGATCCCCCAGGAAAGTCCATGGCAGCTCAAAACTTCTCACTAGCAACAGGGAGACAATCCAGAGCCTCCTGCCACAAAAGCCGCCCTGGGGTAAAAGGAGAATCTCCCGTAAGGTTGGGTTTTTGCAGTATAGGGCTTAGGACATTCAGTAGAGCCATGCCAAGTGTATCCAGAGGAGGGCAATTGGTCTCAAATATAGTCACAAGCTGTGCCCATGGCTCTCAGCAGCAGCAGCCAAAGGCAACCACCTCTGGAGCAGAGGACTGCATAGCACAGGGGTGTGGCAGATTTTTGGCCAATGGCACCTGCGCAGATATCTCTCCTTATACAAAAATAATTTGTAAGCGCACACCCAGAACTCACAAGCTCTCATCTTTCCATCTGGGCCTGTTGCTCACCCTCCAGCCTTGTGGCAACAAAGGTGACTCTCCTGTGTAACCTGGAGGAAACTGAGGCACGGCACTTGCCCATCTGTAAAATGGGGAGCTAGGAAGACCAGGTGCTCAGTTACCATGGTGATGAGTGCGCACAGTTGCCATGGCAATGGGGACCATACAAGGACCCAGCTACACAGACGTGCCATGTGTGCTCATGAAGCAGGGGGTACGAGAAGGGGGTGGAACAAGCTGGCGAGGGTCAGGCAGGAGGAAAAACCCCGAGTACCCAGCTCAGGTGGGTCACCAAGGTCAATGGACTCGTCCAAAAGCACATAAGAACCTCTGTCTGCCTGCTCCCTCGGACTCCATTTTTTTTTTCTTCCTTAATTTTTTTTTCCGTGAGATCAGGGCCCCGTCGGGCCGGGCACTGCCCAGACACACAGCGACCGAGATCAGGGCCCGTCGGGCCGGGCGCCGCCCAGACACACAGTGACCGAGATCAGGGCCCGTCGGGCCGGGCGCCGCCCAGACACACAGTGACCGAGATCAGGGCCCGTCGGGCCGGGTGCCGCCCAGACACACAGTGACCGAGATCAGGGCCCCGTCGGGCCGGGCGCCGCCCAGACACACAGTGACCGAGATCAGGGCCCGTCGGGCCGGGCGCCGCCCAGACACACAGTGACCGAGATCAGGGCCCGACGGGCCGGGCGCCCAGACACACAGTGACCGAGATCAGGGCCCGTCGGGCCGGGCGCCGCCCAGACACACAGTGACCGAGATCAGGGCCCCGTCGGGCCGGGCGCCGCCCAGACACACAGTGACCGAGATCAGGGCCCCGTCGGGCCGGGCGCCGCCCAGACACACAGTGACCGAGATCAGGGCCCGTCGGGCCGGGCGCCGCCCAGACACACAGTGACCGAGATCAGGGCCCGACGGGCCGGGCGCCCAGACACACAGTGACCGAGATCAGGGCCCGTCGGGCCGGGCGCCGCCCAGACACACAGTGACCGAGATCAGGGCCCGTCGGGCCGGGCGCCCAGACACACAGTGACCGACATCAGGGCCCCGTCGGGCCGGGGGCCGCCCAGACACACAGTGACCGAGATCAGGGCCCGTCGGGCCGGGCGCCGCCCAGACACACAGTGACCGAGATCAGGGCCCCGTCGGGCCGGGCGCCGCCCAGACACACAGTGACCGAGATCAGGGCCCCGTCGGGCCGGGCGCCGCCCAGACACACAGTGA
Organism: Pelodiscus sinensis; assembly: GCF_049634645.1. Classification (NCBI taxonomy): domain Eukaryota; kingdom Metazoa; phylum Chordata; order Testudines; family Trionychidae; genus Pelodiscus; species Pelodiscus sinensis. The sequence continues at coordinate 5,838,916 of NW_027465849.1, read as the reverse complement.
CCGAGATCAGGGCCCCGTCGGGCCGGGCGCCGCCCAGACACACAGTGACCGAGATCAGGGCCCGTCGGGCCGGGCGCCGCCCAGACACACAGTGACCGAGATCAGGGCCCGTCGGGCCGGGCGCCGCCCAGACACACAGTGACCGAGATCAGGCCCCGTCGGGCCGGGCGCCGCCCAGACACACAGTGACCGAGATCAGGGCCCGTCGGGCCGGGCGCCCAGACACACAGTGACCGAGATCGGGGCCCCGTCGGGCCGGGCGCCGCCCAGACACACAGTGACCGAGATCAGGGCCCGTCGGGCCGGGCGCCGCCCAGACACACAGTGACCGAGATCAGGGCCCCGTCGGGCCGGGCGCCGCCCAGACACACAGTGACCGAGATCAGGCCCCGTCGGGCCGGGCGCCGCCCAGACACACAGTGACCGAGATCAGGGCCCGTCGGGCCGGGCGCCGCCCAGACACACAGTGACCGAGATCAGGGCCCCGTCGGGCCGGGCGCCGCCCAGACACACAGTGACCGAGATCAGGGCCCCGTCGGGCCGGGCGCCGCCCAGACACACAGTGACCGAGATCAGGGCCCGTCGGGCCGGGCGCCCAGACACACAGTGACCGAGATCAGGGCCCCGTCGGGCCGGGCGCCCAGACACACAGTGACCGAGATCAGGGCCCCGTCGGGCCGGGCGCCGCCCAGACACACAGCGACCGAGATCAGGGCCCCGTCTGCTTCCCCGCCCCCATCCATCCCCCTGCACCGATTCACTAGCTACGGCTCCCTCCCTCCCACAGTCCAGGCCGGAGTTTCGCTCCTTTCGGCCCAGCACCCCCACCCGCCCAGCGGTTATGGCCCATAAGTAATAAAGCAGAGATAAGGCGCAGGACGGGCGGGTGGGGGAAGGGAGGCGGCGCACCAGACAGGAGCCTGCCCCCGTGCACCCCTTCAGCACCCCTCAGAAGCCAGGAATCAGGGGAGGGGGCCTGCAGAGCCAGCCAGCCCTGCCAGAGGGCCCACAGCCTGCCCCAAGTACCCCCCCCAGGCCCTGACCATGCAGCTGTCATTGCCACCCACCCCTGCATCATGCAGACTACGCCGAGCCCTCCCCCGCTGATTTAAAGTCCAGTGGGGGGGGGGGGCGTCTGCTCAGCTCCCCACTGTGTAACCAAAGCCCCCCCCCCCCCTTCGCTACTCCCCAGCTTCACCTCAATTCTGCAGCCCCCCTCCCCCATATCCCCCCCAGCTCCATGCCGGGCCCAGCACCCTCTAGGCAGGAGCGTTGCCCCCGCCCAAGGATCCAGCCCCACCGTCCCTGGCTCGGCGCATTTTTGCCGTTGCAGGACTGAGGAGCCAAGGGGAGAAACCAGGCCCCCAGGCAAAGCCCGTGGGGCGGGGGCCGCGTGGCGGGGCTTTGCTTTGTCTGAGCCGCTCTCCCAAGGAAACCCTAAACCGGGGCCAGTCCGGACGCCAAGCCGCCCGCAGCCGTCATGCTGCAGGCATGAGCCCCACCGCCGGCTCCTCCTCGGCCCATTCCAGACAACTCGCATGATCCCCCCGCCGGCCAGGCTCCCGCAGGCCACAGCTGCATCTGAAGGCCAGCCAGAGCGCATGCCGGGCAGCATGTCGCAGAGACACGGCCAGCTGAGGGCCGCCAGGCCAGGGCTCAAGACTCCGCCGATGCCGGCACTCCTCTGAGGAAGCTCACCACATCCAGGGGGAGGGGGGCGCCTCACTTCCCGCCAGCCAGGGCACCTCCCGGAGGAAGCTCACCACACCATGTCAGAAGCCCCTCCGTCCCCCCACACACAGAGGGGTACAGGAGCCAGATTGCCCGACCCCCAAGACTTTTCTAATTTTCCTTTCCTGAATTGGGAAGAAAAGCCCAAACCCTGAATATTTTCCCCAACCAGCAATCTCAGAAGAGGAAGTCGAAGACGACGACCTGACCCAGCGGAAAGGTGTTGGGCTGTTTAGAACCTTTTTGAGTCTCGCGTGTCCTGTTTCCGTTTCTCTTTTTTCACCTACCTATTAAACTTCACATTTCTGTTTCGGCCCCCCCACAAGCCTGGCCCTTGATCGTTTTGGAAAATGCAGCGATAGGGAGGCGGCGACCATTCCTAACCAGCGTTCCCCGTACGCTGGGCACTTGTGCGTCTGCTCAGGCGAAGACTCAAAAGCCGCCCAGCTGATTAGTGGTGCACCCACGGCTAGGTTTGGTGATGGTGCACCTTCGCACAGGCCTTGGGGCGCGTGAAAAATTATTCCCCACGTGGATGGAGAAGATTAAAGGGAACATGGCTCCTAACCTCTCCCCCCACCCAACCCCACAAACATCAGGGAGTTTGTCAAACCCCAAAAAACTTTCCCATAAACAGTTTGGGTTTCAGCGGATCGGCATTTCTCAGGGGCGGGGGAGGGGAATATTTGGTGGAGAAAAACTCCCAACGGTGTCTCGGGGGAGGAAGGAGCGTCCCCATTTCACGAAGGGTCCCCAGCTTGAAGGCCAAAGAAAAGGGGTGAGAAATAGGAGGATTGCATGCGTGGCCCTGTCCAACCCAAGGGGGCGGAGTCATGGCATGGGGGCGGAGCCAAGAAAGTGCCCTATGTGAGGCTGAGCCCTCCTGCCCTGCCCTGGGGTCTAGCTGGGAGGCCGCTCACCCTGCCACTGACGCATGGTGTAGATGGGAGGGGGGGGGGGGGCGTCAGGACACAGAGCTCTGAAGTCCAGGCAGCCTGTTCTCCGGCTGACTCCTTCTCTCCCTCCTCCCCCCGCTGGAGCCCAGACAGTCGGGACCGTCGGCCCGTTATCACGCCGCTGGGGCAGCCTTATCAGCACCCAAGCACGCAGCTCACATCCGCGCCGGGACGAATCCAACTTTGCCTGCAGCCTCGTCCCTGGGGGCCACGCAGCTCCAGCAGCCTCCCCCTCCAACACTCAATCCAAGGAGCAGCCTTCAGTCCGGCTCCCTCCCCCCACTCCCCCTTCGGAGGAGCTCATCACTATGCAAAGCAGATGCTTCTCATTGGCTGTGAGCTGCTCGCCCCATTAATCCCCTGCTGGAAGACGCTGCCGGGCTTTTTGACAGCGGTTCTGCAAACGTGAAGTCGATGTAATTAATTCGGGGGGGGGGGGCGCAAAATCTTTGTATTAAATCAGTAAATAGCCGGCAGTGTTGGCGCTGAAATGGGGGTGGGGACGCGGAGATGTACCCAGCATTACTGACGCAGTAATGCCACAACAAGGCTGTTCGGGGTCCAAATGGTAGTAGGTCAGATGCCAACAGCTCTCACGGCCGTCCAGGCCAAGCTGTGAAATCCATGGTATGTTAAATATGGGTTAAACGAATAGTCCACGAGCCTCATGAAGTCTTACCGCTTACTCGATTAGTCTATAGCCCCCAGGGGTGGGGACGGCAGCCAGTGCGCTCCAGCCCCACACCAGAGTGCCCCGTCACTCGACAGCGCCTGCAGCGCCAGCCCCACGGCACTGGCCAGAGCGCCCTTCCCCCCACGGCCGCAGGGCCCTGCATGACCCAGCACGTGCACCAAAAGCGCTGGCTGGACCGGGCTGGGTGGTGCATGTGCCGTGCGCCCCGGGGGTGGGCCCCGAACTGCGCACCAGCAGCCATGGCCGGCCCACACATGTGCCGTGCACCCGGTGGCAGCGCCGTGTGCCCGGACCCAGGGTGCCTTTTGGCTCGGGCCGGCGCTGACCATAGGGATAATCACTCCAGACTGGACAGGTTAGGCATTTTAGCACTCAAAGAATTAAAGTTAGGCATGAGAGAAATGCAAAGGATGAAATGCACAGACCATCCACACCCTAAAAATCACCCACTTTGCAAGCAGCACAAGGAGTCACAACCCCCATGTATGTGTTGGGTCCAGAGATGAGGGAAGGACAACGTGTGTTTGTGAGAATGACAGACACACACGCACACAGCATGTGAGAATGACAGAGATTTGCATTGCCGAGCTCCCTCCATCCCCTTCTCTCTGTGTGGAGATGGGGTGCAGGATTGGGGGGGAGGAGGGACACCCTGACATCAGCGCCCCCCCCTTCTCCCTCCCACAGCCTGCACAGCAAGCAGGAGGCTTCCAAGGGGCAGCTCCAAGGCAAGAGGACAGGAACAGCACGACAGCGGGTGCAGGGGCAACTGAAGTGTCGGCACTTGAGAGCTTCCTGGCCAAACCATCAGGATCACCCATCAGAGGCTCCAAGATCGACCGGTAGATCCCGATCGACTGGTTGGTGACCACTGGTGTAGCCTATAGCTTTAACCTAGAAGCTTTTGCTTATCGCTTAATCCACTTCACTAGTACATCCCTGGTATGGAAAACACAGAGCACCTTGCAAGAGGGTTGGAAGGATCAGCTGGTGCTTAGAGAACAGGCAAGGGATAAGCAGGACTCCTGGGTTCCACCCCCAGCTCTGAGAGGGAAGTGGGGTCTAGTGCTTACAGCAGAGAGCATTGGTGCCTCAAGCCCTGGTTTCTAGTGCTGACTCTGACACTGACTTGCTGGGTGATCTCAGGGCATGTTACTTGACCTCTCCATGCTGTGCCTCTGTAGCTCCCTTTATGTAAAATCCACCCTGGTCACTGCTTGGAGGAAGCTCACCAAGCCACTCACGTCCTAGCTGCCCCTCTATAGCCATGCGAAGAGACACTAGAACTGGGGGGGGGGGGAGTGAAGATGTGTGTCCCATCCCATCAGACGCCTCCCAGACCGGAACCCTGACCCCAGCACCGATCAACATCCCATGCTTCAAAATCAACCTTGCTCCTGGCAGAATCACTGCAGGGGCAGGTGAGAAATCCTCTTCCTGACCCTGCTCCAGCTCTGGCCCTGGAGCATGACCATGATTGCTCTAGTGCCCCCTGCATGGGCAGCGTCTGTCCGCCGAGATGCACCCAAGGGAGTACTCCAACGAGATGAGCTCTAGCAGATGCTTTCCAAGAGATAAAGCTGGTCCCACGTGGGCCCAGCAGACCCGCTTTGCCCAGGGCTTGTGAACAGCTCAGTACACAAAGTGACATGAGACCCACGCACCTGACCTCAGAAAGCATCCCCTGACCCCACTGCAGGAAGAGTTTGGTTGGGTACCACAGGTCAGCTCAGAGGTGGGACAGATCCTAGCAACACTCAGACCACATGCAGCACCGACAGGTGGCACCAAACCGGGAACCTCTGGAGCTTAGTGCAAGAGCCTCTACCGCTTGAGCTAAAAGCCTGCTGGCTCTCAGCAAAGGCTGTAGAGCAGACTCATTCCCTCTCTCTTGATAGAAATGTAGCCGTGTTAGCCTGGTGTAGCTGAAACAAAAAACAGGACTGTGTAGCACTTTAAAGACTAACAAGATGGTTTATTAGGTGATGAGCTTTCGTGGGCCAGACCCACTTCCTCAGATCAAATAGTGGAAGAAAATTGTCACAACCATATATACCAAAGGATACAATTTAAAAAAATGAACACATATGAAAAGGACAAATCAAATTTCAGAACAGAAGGGAGATGGGGGGGGCAAAGGGGGGAGGTAAATGTCTGTGAGCTAATGATATTAGAGGTGATAATTGGGGAAGCTATCTTTGTAATGGGTAAGATAATTAGAGTCTTTATTCAAACTTAAGTGTAAAGTGTCGAATTTAAGCATGAATAACAGTTCAGAGGATTCTCTTTCAAGTGAAGTCTTAAAAGGCCTTTGAAGCAGGATGCAGGTAATCAAGTTGTTGAGACAATGTCCTTTGTGGTTGAAATGGCAAGAAACTGTTTTTTCTTTGTGATCCTGTCTAATATCTGTTTTGTGGGCATTGATCCTTTGGCGAAGTGTCTGAGACGTTTGTCCAATGTACATAGCAGACAGACACTTTCGGCACATGATAGCGTAAATTATATTTCTGGATGTGCAGGAATATGTGTTCTTGATCTTATAATTCACTTGATTAGGTCCAAGAATGGTATCAGCAGAGTGAATATGTGGACAAAGCTGGCAACGGGGTTTGTTGCAAGGGAAGGTACCAGGGTTGGTATTAGTGTGGTATGTCCTGTGGTTGTTGGTAAGAATCATCTTGAGGTTAGGTGGTTGTCTATAGGAGACTATGGGTCTGTCTCCCAGAGCCTAGGATACTAAACTCTGGCCCACGAAAGCTCATCACCTAATAAACCAACTTGTTAGTCTTTAAAGTGCTACATAGTCCTGTTTTTTCTCTCTCTCTTGGTTTCAATGGTGCTCCACACTCAGCAGGTGTGTGGGTTACATGTACACCAGGGAATAGAGCCTGCCCCATTCCTCGCCCCCAAATACAGTCTCCTCAGGCCAGCAAGAGAGAGAGATTCATCCCTACCCAGCGCCCACAGCTATAGACTGAGCTCTGAGAGACGGGGCACTGCTGTGAGGAAGCTCACCACAACCCTAGCCCCTCCCTGGCGAGGACACAGCTGCAAGGAAGTTCACCAAAGTCCTACCTGACACCGGCACAGTGACACTGGCCATCCAACAATGACTGAAGAATGGGGGGGGAGGGTGTTAAGAGTGCCCCCTTCCCCCTGACTCATCGACTCCCACCCCAGTGGCTTGCCCCTCTGTGAGCGGACTGGGAACAAGAGCAGGGAGGACAGGGCCGGTGCCCCAGTGTTGCTGGTGGGCAGACAGACACCTCCCCAAGAGGGCTTTCCGTGGTGCACCGAGAAGGTGGCGGCGAATTGGATAGACAGGAAGGACGCCACACGTGGCTTTTCAAACCCTTTCTTCTGCCACACAAGGCAGAGATGTGGGGCCCGTCTGTCCCTCCAACAGGGCTGTGTCTACACTGGGCCACTTATTCCGGAAAAGCAGCCGCTTTTCCAGAATAACTTGCCAGCTGTCTACACTGGCCCCTTGAATTTCCGGAAAAGCACTGACGATCGACAGTAAGAAATCAGCCGCTTTTCCGGAAATACTATGCTGCTCCCATTCGGGCAAAAGTCCTTTTTCCGGAAAACTGTTCTGGAAAAAGGCCAGTATAGACAGCACAGCAGTGTTTTCCTCAAAAAAGCCCCGATCGCGAAAATTACGATCGGGGCTTTTTTGCGGAAAAGCGCATCTACACTGGCACGGACGCTGTTCCGGAAAAGCATCCTGCCAATATAGACGCACCTTTTCCGGAAATACTTATAATGGAAAACTGTTCCGTTTTAAGCATTTCCGGAAAATCATGCCAGTGTAGATGTAGCCCAGGCATCCAGAAAGGAGTCTTTTAATCAAGGATGCTCCCTCTCTCTCGCCCCTCCGGCACATCCCACTCGCTTGCCAGCTTAACTCACTTTCCCTTGCAGGGAGACAGTTTGACCTCGGCAGAAACACCAGCCAGATGCCCGCTTAATAAGAGGCAACAATGAACTTAGCAGAGCAAAGCTGATTTACCCTCTCTGGGGATTGGGCCCTATATGTTAAGGCCTTTGGAGCAGGGACTTTTCATAGCACTCAGCACAGCGGGGCCCCGATCAATGTTCCCTCCAATTTTTTTCATCGATGTGCGGAATAATTTTATGTGCGCTGAGACGTGCAGATGTGCACCAGCGTAGAAACACAAACCATAGGTCTGGGCACTCTGCTGATCAGTGGGGCAGCACTGACATTTCTCCTGAGCGACACCCGCCCCCCCCATCGCAGAGCTTACAGAGAACACTGGCCCCAATCCCCACTTGGGGCCCTAGCTATGAGCGAAACTAACTACCAGCCAGATCTCATCAGCATGACTCAGAAAAACACCTCACTTGCAATCTCCAGCCTCCCACCTTGTGCCAGCATCCACCCCCCCCCTCGCAAAGGCTGCCGGATCTTCCCATTCACCCGCACAGGGAGAAGACACTGGGCGCGTCGTCTAATATGTCAATTGCAAGACAGCCCTTCCTTCATCCACAGCGCTGCCACATTAGCACTGAGGCTGAGCACAGACTGAGTTCTGTTACTAAAGATGCCAAAACAGAAACCATTGAAATAGAGAGTCTCACCATCCCCTTCCTTCCTGCACCAGATCAAACCAATGGGCCAGTCTGGAGCCATAGTCTCTCTTGGACAGCACAGAGGAAATAGACCTAACGATGCACTAGGCTTGCATGCTGGTGGGGAAAGGATTCCTTCCTGACCACTAGCCTGTGATCAGCTCTGAAGCATGAGGGTGAATAGCCTCAAATATCTTATCTCCCTGCCAGCGCTGGGGGTTTTGTGTGAGAAACAATCTTCACTTTTTTCCAATGCCCACCCAAACACTGGGCATCCTGCGGCAGTGAATTCCACAAGTTAATTTTGTGCTGCACAAGGCAGTCTAGTGCTGGAAGGACGGATACTACCACACACCCTGCCCTGAAGTGGTTTTCATCCTAGACAGTGTTTACAGTTGGGTTCAACGGCTCTTAGCACCCCACTGTACCAATTGCCCCAGCATCACTGACGGAGAGAAATCATTTTCTGTTTATCACCTTGCAACTTCAAATGCCTCCTTTTCCCCCTCGAGTCCATCTCCTTTCCAGAGATGTCAGGCATATTCTCCTCCCCAACACTAAAATGTCAGTTGCTGTTACACTTAGCGGAAGATGTACCAAATCGTGGCTCATGGTCACACACTCATTCTCTGCTTCGTTGCTTGCTGGGTTCATGTCCCCAAAGCAGTTTAAACTGCAAGCCCATCCAGATCCAGGCCTGGGCTGGGAACAGATCCCTTGAGGCCTGACTCCCAGCCCCTCTGTTCTAACTACTGATCCCACTACCCTCCCAAAACTGCGGACTGGCCCCCTGCTCTAACCACCGCCATACAGGAAACAGCCGAAGACAGAGAGTCCAGCCACAGGGCACGGGACCTAGGACATGGTGGTGCCATCACCTTGAGACAGGCAACAGGCCAGGCCCAGGGGCTCCCAGAGGCCGGGGGGCTGAGATGTTTCTATGCAAGTCAAACATACAAAGAAAGGGGGGTGGCGGGAGAAGCCACCTGCTCAATTGCCCCAGGAAATAGGGACTCTCTTAAGCCCCAGAACACACAAACTGTGCAGCCTGGGGCTCCTACACCCCATAACAGCCCCACAGACCCCCCCCCCCCCACACACACACTGCACAGCTAGGGGCTCACACACTCCATAACAGCCCCACAGACCCCCTCTCCCCACACACACACACACACACACACACACACACACACACACTACACTACACAGCTGGGCACTCCCACACCCCATAACAGCCCCATAGATCCCACACTGCACAGCTGGGCACTCCCACACCCCATAACAGCCCCATAGATCCCACACTGCACAGCTGGGCGCTCCCACACCCCATAACAGCCCCATAGATCCCACACTGCACAGCTGGGCGCTCCCACACCCCATAACAGCCCCATAGACCCCACACCGCACAGCTGGGGGCTCACACACCCCATAACAGCCCCATAGACCCCACACCGCACAGCTGGGGGCTCACACACCCCATAACAGCCCCATAGACCCCCACACCGCACAGCTGGGGGCTCACACACCCCATAACAGCCCCATAGACCCCACACCGCACAGCTGGGGGCTCACACACCCCATAACAGCCCCATAGACCCCCACACCGCACAGCTGGGGGCTCACACACCCCATAACAGCCCCATAGACCCCCACACCGCACAGCTGGGGGCTCACACACCCCATAACAGCCCCATAGACCCCCACACCGCACAGCTGGGGGCTCACACACCCCATAACAGCCCCATAGACCCCCACACCGCACAGCTGGGGGCTCACACACCCCATAACAGCCCCATAGACCCCACACTGCACAGCTGGGGGCTCACACACACCATAACAGCCCCATAGACCCCACACCGCACAGCTGGGGGCTCACACACCCCATAACAGCCCCATAGACCCCACACCGCACAGCTGGGGGCTCTCCCACACCCCCATGGCAGCACCATATGCCCCCATCCTCCACATACACCCACACCACACAGGGGGGCTGCTCTCACCCCCCCATTACAGCCCCATCCTCCCCTACGCCGCACAGCTGGGGGGCTCCCCCAGACCCATATAACAGTCCCATCCTCTCCCACACCACGCCGGGGGCTGTCCCCGCGCACCCACAGCAGCCCCACACTCCCCCAAGCTGCACCCCTACAACACCCCCCAAACAGCCCCCACTACGCCACGCAGCGCGCGGTGCCCCCCACACCGCACAGCTGGGGGGCTGCCCCGCACCCCGATCTCCCCCGCCAAACTCCACCGCCCCTGTCGGCCTCAGCCGCTCCGCCATGGGGAGCCCCCGGCAAACAGCCCGGCCCTGCCCCCGCCAGCCCCCTGCTCTCCGGCCGGGACTCACCAGCTGCTCCTCGGGGTCCGGCTCCCCGGCGCTGCCCGGCTCGGTCTCCCCCGCCGCCAGCTCGGCGGGCTCGGTGCCGAGGCGCAGCGCCTGCCGCACCCGGCGCGCCTGCCGCTCCCGCAGCAGGTGGAGCTCGCAGAGCCCGGCCAGGCTGCCCTCCAGCCAGCCCCGGAGCCGGCCCCGCTCCGGGCTCACGGGGAAGGAGAACGCCCGGATCATCGCCCCGGCTCGGCTCCCGCTGCTGCCCCTGCAGCCCCGGACAGCGCTCCGCCTGCGGCGGCTCCGCGCTGTCACCGCCTCATCTGCATAACCCCCCCAGCGCAGCTATTGGCTCCTGGCCCGGCCTCATCTGCATAGACACCCCCCCAGCACGGCCATTGGCTCGCCGGCCCGGCCTCATCTGCATAGACCCCTCTCCAGGCACAGGCATTGGCTCGCCTTCTCTGCCTACTTTGCATAGCCACCCCCTGCCGCCGACCAATTGGTTCTCCCGCTCTGCTTTCTCTACATAGCCACACCCCCACATCAAGCTATTGGTGCTCCTGCCCTATCTTATCTGCATAGCCTGCTTAATAGTAACCTATTGGCTCTCCTGACCTTACTTATCTGCATAGCCACGCCCTCAAATGAACCATTGGTTGTCAGAGCCTGCTTTATTTGCATAGTCACGGATTCATCGGTTCTTTCCCTTCATCTAACTGCATAGCCACGCCCCCAAGCCACCCCATTGGCTCTTGTGCTCTCTATAGAGCCGTATCCTCAGATGGTGCCATTGGCTCCCCTGTCCTGTCCTATTTGTATAGTCACGCCCCTAAATTTAACTATTGGCTTCACCCCTCAATTTAATTGCGGGACCACCTCCCGTCCCAGCCATTGGTTTATTTGCACATGCTTATCTGCATACTCACATCTATGGATACTGACATTTGCTGATAGACTGAATGAAATCTGCATAGCCACACCTCCCTCACCCAGCCATTGGTTAATCCACTCCATCCCTGGGGGGAGTCAGCGATAGCCCCGCCCTCAAAAGGGGCGTGGCTATCATTCACTCCCCCTACCATGAGATGTTCAAACAGCTGATTGGGCTGAGCCCTTGGGTTACCTGCTATGTACAGACCCAGGACAGGGGCTTGGTGGGGAGCTGTTGGTTCTGGTAAAGCCCCCAATGGCTCCTCAACCCCCCCCCCAGTGAACCCACTGCACCCCTCCCCCAATGGCTCCCCATGCACTGCTCCTAACTTCCAGTGCAGCCCTGCAGCCCCACCCTCTTCCCCAAAATCCATCCAGTGAACCCAATGCATCCAGACTAGTCCCTCCCCCATTGTGCCCCACTAATCTCCCATGCAGTGCAGCCTATCCCATCGCCTTCCAATGGTCCTGCGTCTCCCCCACCAGACCCAATGGACCTCCCATTAGTTCCACACCCCCATGGGCCCCCATTTCCTCCCCCAACAAACCTCCAGTGCACCTCCATTAATTGCTCCCCAGTGCACCTCAGCTAAAAGCAATGCACATCCCCTCCCCCAACGGTCCTTCAGCCTCTCCTGCAGATGAACCCGGTGCCCCATCTGCACCCTTGCCCCGATGCATCCTATTCCCTTCCCCAAAGTGCACCCTCCGCTAACCTGCTCTCCCAATACCCCTCCTCCCCAGCCATCCAGACATTCACTCCCCTAGTGTACGCAGGGCACCCCGCTTTCCCCTCCCGGAGTGTGTGCCTGGTGCAACCCCCCAACCCTGCCACCAATGCACCCCTGAAAGCCTCCACCTCAGTGCTTCTCCTTAGTACACCACCCACAAACCTCTACTGCAGGGTCCCCTCCCCAGTGCTCTCTGTCCCCCCTCCCATGAAATCCCCATCCACTCCCCCAATGCACCCCCATTGGCTTCCCTCATGCACCTTCCTAATCAATCCATGCCCTGGTGCTCTCTGACCACTCCTATGCACCCCTCCCTCCAGCCCCACCTCCCCACTCATCCCTCCCAGTCCTCTCTGCCCCTCCTTGCACCTTCCCCAATGTACCTGGCACATTCCTCCTTCCCCCTCACCAGTGCCACACCCCTCGTCCAGCCCCTCCCCCACATCATTCAGCCCTTCCCAACGTACACCCCCACTTAGCCCCTCCCTAATGCCCCCTGCACCCCATTTATGGCTCCTGCCCCAAGGCAGCCCACAGTCCTTCCACTCCATGGGCTCCACAAAACTCATTCTGCTGCCCCACTCCTACAGCTCTGCCACGCTCCCACTGCACCCCCCATTCTCCCCTCCTCCCAAAACTTCCCATCCTCTGCTGCTCTAGATACTCCCTAGTATCGGCCGCACCCCTGCTGGTCTCCCCATACATCTGCAAATCCCACAGGGCCCACCATTCCCCCTCGTGCCAGCTCCCCCCATTTTCCCATCGGGCAGCACAACGAGCCATTGACGAGCGTGAAATCCGGCACGCGGGTCCCAGACCGTACAGAGCAGGGGTCTGCTTTGCTGGAGGGACCAGGCGGGATTTAGCTCAGCCCATCCGGCGGCGGATGTGGAAAGGGCTCGGTGCAAGAGCCGTGCGAGCCACGGACTAGAACTCAGGCCAGAAAGGATCGCATTGATCGTAGTCACAGTGTCATGGGGAGTCACCGATCATTTCATCCAGCTGCCTGCACAGCGCAGGCTGCAGAGAAGGGCCCTGAATGAATGACTCCCTGTTTGCACCGGAGCAGATCTTAACGACACCTCCTGCCTCGCCTTGAAAATTGCCAGCTCCTTCCCCTGCTAGACGGCCGGGCCCAGGAGTCAGTGTGTGGCCCCAAGGGACAGGGCTCACGTCACCGTCTCATTGGAGAAGCACGAGGCATGTGAAAACGGCCGTGCACATAACAGGAGGGCAGCGGGGACGTAGGGAAAAGGGTCCCGGCTCCAGGGAGAGAAGAATTGCTGGAGGGGTTTGGGGCCAGGCACGCTGCCCTTTCCCCAAGCCACGGCAGCCTGTGCAGACGGGAAGCGGCGGGAGAGATTTAACCAGCTCTAACAGGATTAGGGCCTGAGGCGGGGGATTAATAGGATCAGTGTCCAGAGGTTGAAGCTGAGATCAAAACGCTGCCTCTGTCCCTCTGGTTAACTTCTAAGGGGATTTAGTGCTGGGGAAAGGTGCCGGCATCACAGACCCAAGCCCCCAAACTGTGGCCTGCCCCATCAGTGACTCTGGCCTGCTCCCCCAGTGTAGTCACCCCAACACTAGCAAAGAAGAAAGGAGTTGGACTCATGCATCTTAGACCATACTCCCCTCTGGTGGCCAGAAAGAAAAAGATTCTAGGAGGAAAAAAGGCTTTACACCATCATCTGCACGAGGGGCTTGCACAAGTCCAGCTAGCACCAGGGCTAACAGCCCAACTTAGATAAAGTCCTAGGACGTTGTGGCCTACTTGGATCTGTCACAAACTGCTTGCCAGCTCCTTGCCACGAGAGAGCGATGCCGTGTTCCGGTTAGGGCGTGTTAGATGTTAGCGACCTGGGGTGGGCACGTCTCAGACCTGTCGCTAAGTCAGGAAATTGTCACTGAGATACTTTTCTCAGCAAGAAAAGTCGATTCGTCAAACACCAAACCTGTTTGCAGGGCCAGGGTCGTCGCTGAGGGATTACTTGACTTGAAAACATGGTGACAAAAAAAAGTTTAGACATTGTCAGACTGTCCCACCTTGCCATCTTCTAAACCAGGGGTCTCCAAACTACGGCCCGGGGGCCGGATGCGGCCCGCGAGGCCCTCTCATCCGGCCCGTGGAGACCTTTTTGGATTCAAAGGCAGAAGAAGTGAGATTGTTTCAAAACCCATTTGAAGCAGATGTGGCCAGTTGCCCAGATGAACTGCAGCTGGAAGTCATTGAGTTGCAAGCAAATGACCTCCTTAGGGACAAGTTCAAAATAGGACTGGTGGGTTTTTACCAGTTTTTGCCCAAGGAAGACTTTCCTAATGTCAAAACTTTTGCATCAAGGTACCTTTCAATCTTTGGAACAACATACCTGTGTGAACAAACATTTTCAAGAATGAAATACGTGAAGAACAATTTGAGAACAAACTTGTCCGATGATAATCTCAGGTCACTGTTGATGTTAGGGACAACAAATCTAAAGCCAGAAATGTCTGCTATTTTGGCATCCAGGAAACAATTTCACCATTCACACTAATACAGGTGTTCATGTGTAGTGTATGAATGTGTTATTAAATAATAACTGAATAAAATAATATTAAATAAATAATTAAAAACAACATCCATGTTTTGATTGTTTTTTATTTGGAACTCAAGTGTGTAGTCGGCCCCCGAACTGCTGTTTGATAGTTAATGCGGCCCTCGGGCTGAAAAGTTTGGAGACCCCTGTTCTAAACGGCGCCTTCCAGTGTCCTGGCGCGAAAGGCCTTTTCCGGTAGAAATGGAAGCTAATTAGAGTTTCAGCTGAAACGAAGAAAGTTCAAAACCGAAACGTTTCCAGCATCCCGAATCAAAACAAACGTTGGTGCTTTGGGTCGCAAACGTTGTCGAGATTTGGACTTTTTCTTGCCATTCGAGACGGGGAAATTTCCCAAAGTCGTGACTGTTTTCCTGGGACAGGATAACCATGTCCCAGTGCTTGGCACTTGGCACTAAACCATCAGGGGAGAGGGCAGCGTAGCTGGGAGCACATTCACGCTGGAGCTGGAAGAAGAGCAGACATACCCACGCTAGCTCTGTTTGGGTTAACGGGAGTGGGTGCGGAGTATGGAACTAGCATCCTATCCAGCATGGTACTTGGGGCAGATAACCTAGAAAGCCACAACTACAGCGTGTCCTTTTAGCTTGATCCATACATCTACTCAAGCCAGAAATCGCACCTCCGACTGAACCTGTCAGGGCATGGAATCATGTTTTCATTCCTGGCATGTGCAGCCAAAGGGTGTTCCCGTCAGTTACAACCCAGGAGACCCTGACAACCACCTGAAATCAATATCATAGGCAGGCAAACCTTGTGGCTCCTGGCACTTCCATCACCTGGTGGCCTGGGGGGTCCAGATCTTTGCTGAGTCTGGATCTAGAAGTTTTCTTGTGAATCTGACATGCGTGTGCGTGTGTGTGGGGGGGTGGGGGGAATCTACTAGTGGCTCCCATAATCCCAGATCTTCTTCATTAGCTGGTCCCGCACCCCTGCACAGCCCAGCACCATCTCAGCGCCACCCCCCAGCACCCGTTGTAAAGACGCCCGGATTTTCAGCCGCCCGAGGGGGACCCAGGTCGTCAGCCTGTTCCAGGAAACGGGTGGGAAAAGTTGGCGACAAACGGCCAGATCTGGGGTGGAGCGTTGCGTGCGGCTGGGAAGGCTCCAGGGCCCTTGGGAATGTCAGGGGTCGGCATGGCAACGGGCTGAAAGGGTCTAGAAATGGGAGGACACGTCTGAGGTCGCCAGTTGGCCGGTGGGACTGCCAGCCTAGCTTAGAGCGGTCGGTCCGCCCCCACCAGCCCCTGGGCACCACCTGGCCTCCGTCCCTGGACCTGACGGGCCTCCTGAGCAGACCAGGCCAGAGAAACAGCCCCTAATGACACTGCTGGGCCATGCATGCCGGTCCCAGGTCTACCCCGGCGGCTTGGCTAAACAAGCCCCATTCTGTAGACTTGGGCAGCATTTCCTCAGCAGCTTCCCTCAAACCCTGCCGCAACTCCAACGTTAGCAGGTGTGTGACCGAAAGGGCCGCTGCGAGCAGAGCCAAGAGTCCCGATGCTGCCATGAATTTGCCATCAAGGAGACCACAGGGGAGAAGCAGCACCCATGACGGATGCTGCGTTTCCTGTCTTCGCCGCTCTTTCCCCTCCCCTTCCGTGCGTGTTTGTCTGAAAGGAGGCAGCGTGGGCTCCGCCGGCAGCTTCAGACCATGGGAAATCCCTTGTATTTCCCACCGCAAAAAAAGAAGGTCAATCCATTTCTTACATTATTTATCAGACTTTCCAGCAGGGGCTGGCAGCGATAACAACCTTCTATAGCTAACGGCAATAAAGACCCCTTGTTAAAAGAACACCACCACCCCCGTGCGGACTTGGACTGTTTCCCTCTTTTTTTTTCAGGGTCCATGTAAGAAAAGGGTTCCCCGATTTTCGTTAGTGAAAGTCACCCACTAGACTTGATGTCCAGCTCCAAGTCCTGCTTTTGTGTTGTGTCAGTGAACAGGGGCTGTTAACAACTTGTGGGGGAAGACGCTCTCTTGTTAGCCACTCAATTTGCATGCCCCTCAATTGTCCCCGGCTTCAACTCCTCCTGAACCCCCAACATTTCCCCTGTCTTCATCGCCTCCCGCTGCTGTCCCTAAATAATCCTTCCCCCCCTTGGAGCATCTCCTGGCCCGTCGCCCATTCTCTGCAGAGCCCAGCAGATGGGGGTAACGCCTCCCAAATCCCCGTGACAGACGCTGACCACTCTGCCGGCCGTGGGCATCCTGCCACGATGGAGCCAGTTGCTTCTCTTGGTGCCTCCGGGCATCCCCCTGCTGTCTTTCTCCCCTGGTCAGCGCTGGCGTTCCCAGCCCCGTCTGGCGCCATCGGACGTCCCCCGGGCCGATCTCCCTCGGTCGGTGCCATCCCAGTCCCCATCACAAGGCCACAGAGAGGGTTCTGCTGGGCTCTGGGGCACCGATCAGGCAGCCGAACGCCTTCCTCAGGTCGCCCTTAATGCTGTCGCTCACCAGGGCATAGAGGATGGGATCCAGGGCGCTGTTGAGGCTGGAGAGAGCCAGGGAGAGGGAGAAGGGCAGGTGGAGCCGCTGCTCGAAGGAGCAAAGGGCGCAGCCTCCCAGCACCCTGGAGGCCACCGTCCGCACCAGCAGCAGCACGTGGTAGGGGGCAAAGCAGAGCAGGAAGATGGCAATGACACCCAGCGAGAGCCGCTTCACCTTGGCCTTCTGCCAGCCCAGCAGCGTGCTGCTGGCCCGCACCCCCTGGAAGATCTTGAGGTAGGAGACCCCCAAGACTAGCAAGGGCAGGGCGAAGCCGGCCGCCACCCGGAAGTAGTTGAACGTGGCCACGCCGGGCTGCACCGGGTAGCTGTCGTAGCAGGAGGCGTTCTTCAGCTCCTGGTTCCGCAGCGAGATGCCCCCGTGGCAGGCGAAGATCAGCAGGGCCACCAGGGCGCTGGCGGTGGCGGCCACGCGGCGGCTGCGTAGCCCCAGCGAGCGGAGCGGGTAGACCACGGCCAGGTAGCGCTCCAGGGAGATGAGGCAGAGCAGCAGGATGCTGATGTACATGTTGGAGTAGAAGACGAAGCCGGCCACGTGGCAGGCCAGGCCGCTCAGGGTCCACTGGTGGCCGTGCCAGACGTAGAGCATCCACAGCGGCAGGGTGAGCAGGTAGAGCAGGTCGGAGGCGGCCAGGCCCAGCAGGTAAACGGCCAGCACGTTGCCCAGACGCACCTGCTGTACGATGGGCCACAGGGTCAGCGCGTTGGTGGCCAGGCCCAGCAGGAAGACGACGCCATAGAGCGAGACCACAAGTCCCTGGCCGGTCTGGAAATCCACCCCGCAGCGCGAGGCGTTGGCCAGGCAGAGGGCGCTGGAGTTCAGCATGGCGCTGGCGGGGGCTGCAAAGACACGGCAGGGTGAGTGGCCGGGGGGTGTCTCCCCCCACCCCACCCTGGCCTGGATCGATGGGAGCGACAGAGCACACAGGTCTCCTATGTACGGAGCAGGGCGCGTCCCCTCCAGCGGGGAGCAGCATGCACATGCACACACGTATGCACCTCCTACGCACGGAGCAAGGCTGCACACATGCACCTCTTATACATGGAGCAGGGCTTGTCCCCTCCAGCAGGGGGCAGCGCACACACACACACACACACACACACACACACAGAGCACAACTTGTCCCCTCCAGCAGGCGCCAGCGCACACACGCGCACACACACACACACAGGGAGCAGGGCTCATCCCCTCAGTAGGGGGCAGCACACACACACACACACAGACACACACACACACACACACCTCCTACACATGGAGCAGGGCTCATCCCCTCCAGTGGGGGGAAGCGCACACACATACATATACACACACACGCACACACACCTCTTACACACAGAGCAGGGCTCATCCCCTCCAGCAGGGGGGCAGCGCACGCACACACACATACACACACGCAGATACACACACACATGGAGCAGGGCTTTTCCCCTCCAGCAGAGGGCAGCACACACACACACACACACACACACACACACACACACACACACACACACAGAGCAGGGCTCATCCCCTCCAGCAGGGGGGCAGCGCGCACACACACACACACACACACACGCAGATACACACACACACACGGAGCAGGGCTTTTCCCCTCCAGCAGAGGGCAGCACACACTCAGATACACACACAGGGAGCAAGACTTGGGAGCACACAGAGAGATACACACAGCAGAGGGCAGCATACACACACACACAGAATCATAGACTCTCAGCACACTAACTGGAAGGGACCTCAAGAAGTTATTGAGTCCAGTCCCCTGCCCTCATGGCAGGACCAAGCACCAGCCAGACTAAACCATCCCTGACAGGCGTCTGTCCAACCTGCTCTTAAATATCTCTAGGGATGGGGATTCCACAACCCCCCTGGGCAATTTATTCCAGTGTTTCACCACCCTGACAGTTAGGAACTTTTTCCTAATGTCCAACCTCAACCTCCCTTGCTGCAGTTTAAGCCCCTTGCTTCCTGTCCTGTTCTCAGAGGCCCAGGAGAACAATTTTTCTCCCAACTCCTTGTGACACCCTTTTAGATATTTGAAAACCTCTATCATGTCCCCTCTCAGTCTTCTCTTTTCCAAACTAAACAAGCCCAGTTCTTTCAGTCGTCCCTCATGTTCTCTAGACCTTTCATCATTCTTGCTGCTCTTCTCTGGACCCTCTCCAATTTCTCCACATCTTTCTTGAAATGTGGTGCCAAGAACTGGACACAAGACTCCAACTGAGGCCTGATCAGCGCAGAGTAGAGCGGAAGAACGACTCCTCGTGTCTTGCTCGCAACACTCCAGTTAATGCAGCCCAGAATCACGTTTGCTTTTTTTGCAACAGTGTGACACTATTGACTCATATTTAGCTTGTTGTCCTCTATGACCCCTAGATCCAATTCTGCAGGACTCCTTTCTAGACGGTCACTTCCCATTCTAGAGACTGGTTGTTCCTTCCTAACTAGAGCACTTTGCATTCGTCCTTATTCATCCTATTTACCTCCGACCATTTCTCCAGTTTGTCCAGATCACTTTGAATTCTGACCCTCTCCTCCAAGGCACTTACAGCCCCTCCCAGCTCGGCATCATCTGCAAACTTAATAATCGTACTCTCTATGCCAATATCTAAATCGTTAATGAAGATATTGAACAGAACTGGTCCTAAAACTGACCCCCGCAGAACCCCACTTGTTATGCCCTGCCAGCAGGATTGTGAACTGTTAATAACTACTCTCTGAGAACAGTTATCCAGCCAGTTACTCACTTACCTTATAGTAGCCCCATCTAAGTTGTATTTACCTAGTTTATTGATAAGAATATCATGCGGGACCATATCAAACACCTTCCTAAAGTCTAGGTATACCACATCCACCATTTCTCCCTTATCCACAAGGCTTGTTATCCTATCACAGAAAGCTATCAGACTGGTTTGACATGATCTGTTCTTTACAAATCCATGCTGGCTGTTACCTATCACCTTATTATCTTCCAGATGTTTGCGGATAAATTCCTTAATTACTTGCTCCATTATCTTCCCTGGCCCAGAAGTTAAACTGGCTGGGCTGTAGTTTCCTGAATTGTTCTTATTTCCCTTTTTAGAGTTGGGCACTAGATTTGCCCTTTTCTAGTCTTCTGGAATCTCTCCTGACTTCCATGACTTTTCAAAGATGATAACCAAAGGCTCAGATACCTCCACTATCAGCTCCTTGAGTAGTCTAGGAGGCATTTCCGCAGGCCCTGGTGACTTGCAGACATCTAACCTTTCTAAGTGACTTTTTAACTTGTTCTTTTTTTGTTTTAACTTCTAAACCTACCCCCTTCCCGCTAGCATTCACTATGTTAGGCATTCCGTCACCATCCATCTTCTTGGTGAAAACCGAAACAAAAAAGTCGTTAAGCACCTCTGCCGTTTCCACGTTTCCTGTTATCGTTTCTTGCTCTTCACTGAGCAATAGGCCTACCCTGTCCTTGATCTTTCTCTTGCTTCTAATATATTTGAAGGAGCAACACACACACATACTAGGAGCATGGCTTGTCCTTGCACACACACACCAGGGCTTGTCCCTGGCAGGAGGAGACATTAGGGACACACACACACACATCAGGGTTTGTCCCTGGCAGGAGGACACACACACACACACACACACACACACACCAGGGCTTGTCCCTGGCAGGTGGAGACATTAGGGTTACACACACACACACACACACACACACACACACACACACACCAGGGCTTGTCCCTGGCAGGAGGAGACATTAGGGACACACACACACACACACACACACACACACACACACACACCAGCGCTTGTCCCTGGCAGGTGGAGACATTAGGGACACACACACACACACACCAGGGTTTGTCCCTGGCAGGAGGAGACATTAGGGACACACACACACACACACACACACACACACACACACACACACCAGCGCTTGTCCCTGGCAGGAGGAGACATTAGGGACACACACACACACACACACACACCAGGGTTTGTCCCTGGCAGGAGGAGACATTAGGGACACACACACACACACACACACACACACACACACACACACACACACACACACCCCAGGGCTTGTCCCTGGCAGGTGGAGACATTAGGGTTACACACACACACACACACACACACACACACACACACCCCAGGGCTTGTCCCTGGCAGGTGGAGACATTAGGGTTACACACACACACACACACACACACACACACCAGGGCTTGTCCCTGGCAGGTGGAGACATTAGGGGGACACACACACACACACACACACACACACACACACAGAGCAGCAGCATACACACACGGATGGGAAAGCGGGGTCAGAACTGATGTGGGTCTGGGGGCAAGGGGGATTGGGAGGCAGCGCCTGAAGTTGGTGTGGGGCTGTGTGCTCCCGAGCTGTGCACACGGGGCTCCATTGCAGTGTAACATGAGTGCCAGCCGGGGGTAGTGCTTGTGCGTGCGCACGCACGTGCACGGAGACCGTGTGATTGTGGTACGTGTGAGGGAGCCAACGTCACTCTCATTGTCACACGTGGGGGGAGGGGTGTTTTCTGTTTGCCCAGCACTGGCTCGGTGGGGCCCCAGGCCATGGCTACAGACCCAGAGCGCTACAATCAGGCTCCTAAGAGCCAACCAAATGTACAGCGCCAAGCACCGGGCCGGGCCTGTCCGGTGGTGCCGCTGTGACACAAATACACACCCAGCTTTTTCCAAGGCTCCCCCAGGGTATCGCCCACCGGCAACAATGAGGCCGGCATGGCCACGTCCGCCCGCCCGCCCCAGCACGTCGCCAAGAGGTCACTGACCCCCGCCACCCACACCACACCCAGCTCCCAAAGCCAGGGCCCTGGCCCTTTAAGGGCGGGTGAGGCAGGCTGCGGTGCGACCGTTTCCCTTCCCAGCACGGGCCCGGCTTCCTGCCTGGCCCACCGAGGCGGAACACGTGTGCCAGGCGGTGAGCAGAGCACGCGGCAGCCGGGCGTGCCGATGTGGAGAGCCTGTGGGGGTTCCCCCCGGCTGGGCCTGCCAGCTTCTAGGGGGCACTGAGGTGGCACATGTAGGCAGGAGGTTTTATGGGGGGCAGGAAGGCGTCTCTGTGAAGCAGGCGTGGGCCAATAGACTGGGAGCCGGGCCCTCAGCTCTGGGAGGGGAGTGGGGTCTAATGGTTAGAGCTAGGACTCCTGGGTTCTAGTCCCAGCTGTGGGAAGGCAGTGGTGTCTAAGAGTTAGAGCAGAGGGGGAAGCGGGAATCAGGACTCCTGGGTTCTGTTCCTGGCTCCGGGCAGGGAAAATGCTTGGGGGGAGGCGGGGGAATTATGAATCAGGGTGTCTGCGTTCTATTCCTGGCCTTGCTGCTGCCCTTAGCCAAGTCACTTCCGGGCTCTGTGCCTCAGTTTCACCATCTGTGGGAGCGGGGATCTGTGGCTGAGTGGAGCCTCGGTGTGTGGCAGGGTGCTTGGTGGTGTGTGCTGCCGCCGCACAGGGACCACTGTGGGTGTCTGTCACAGGGATGGCATCTAACATGGCCGGGGGGGGGGGGGGGAAGGATTCTCTGTGGACACAGACTCATAGACAAAGGTCAGAAGGGACCATTATGATCATCTAGTCTGACCCCCTGCACAGTGCAGGCCACAGGATCTCACCCACCCCCTCCTAGAATAATCCTCTCACCTATATCTCAGATATTGAAATCCTCAAATGGTTTAAAGACCCCAAGATGCAGAGAATCCTCCAGCTGTGATCTGTGCCCCATGCTACAGAGGAAGGCGAAAAACCTCCAGGGCCTCTGCCAATCTACCCTGGAGGAAAATTCCTTCCCAACCCCGTACGTGTGCAGGGCATGTGGGCATGTGGAAAGGGGCAGGGGATGGAACCCTGGTGGGGGGCACGGGGTGTGGGAGAAGTTGGGGGGGGCAAACATCTGGCTTGGCCCTTATGTCCCTGGGAGCTGAGGCGCTGCCTCTGCAGCCCCAAGACAGCAGGAGGGGGGTACTTAGTGCTCTCCTCACCCTGCCCCTAGTTACCCCTCCTAGTTACCCCCTACCAGGGATAGTGCCTGTGCCATTCAGACCCCCCTTCCCCAGAATCCCGCCCCCCGTGGGGCCCATAGGGAGTGGATCTCCCGGGGGGGGTTCACTTTTCATGGCCCCCCTCTCCCTGCCCCCCCATATACACAGTTTGGGGGTGGGGGTCCCAGCCCTTCCATTCCCAGGAACCGGTCTCAAGAGCGGGGTGGGGGTGGGGGGACATACCGAACCGGAGAGGATCTCTGGAGAGCTGAGTGGAAGCCCCCAGCTGGTGGGGGGGGGCGCTGGCACCGGAGCTGTTCAGGGGCACAGGTGCATCCTCTGATCTTGGCTCCTTCACCGCCTCGAAGGCTCCCCCCCCCTCCGCGAAGCCCCGGGCATGTGAATGGCTGGCAGCTCCGCCCGCCTCGCTGCTATTTGCCAGCGGCCCCCCTGCCCGCCCCCGCCCCCCCACGCCGGGCAGCGCGGTCTGGGATTTCACACACGCCAGCACGGGGCTTTCCAAGGGCTGGCGGGTGGGTGCCCTGCCCTGACGCAGCCTCCCGAGGCAGGGGGCGGAGTGAGGTCCCCAAGGTGGCACTCGGGGCCAGCGGGCTCAGACGCTGCCCACCCCCGTGGGTCTAGGCAAGAGGGAAACGTCACTGCGGCTCCCAGAAGCAGTGTGGGGCCGGAACCGCAGTCACCAAGGGCACCGTGCCTCCGTTCACGCACCCTGAGCACGGGCAGTGTGTACACACAGTGCAGTGCCGAGGGGGGGCAGCACACAGCCGCCGTGCACACTCCCCCAGTGCCACGCACGGCCCCTGTGCACACTCCCCCAGCGCCACGCACGGCCCCGTGCACACTCCCCCAGTGCCATGCACGGCCCCGTGCACACTCCCCCAGCGCCACGTACAGCCCCTGGGCACACTCCCCCAGCGCCACGCACGGCCCCGTGCACACTCCCCCAGCGCCACGTACAGCCCCTGGGCACACTCCCCCAGTGCCACGCACGGCCCCGTGCACACTCCCCCAGCGCCATGCACGGCCCCTGTGCACACTCCCCCAGTGCCATGCACGGCCCCCGTGCACAGTCCCCCAGTGCCACGCACGGCCCCTGGGCACACTCCCCCAGCGCCATGCACGGCCCCCGTGCACACTCCCCCAGTGCCACGCACGGCCCCCGTGCACACTCCCCCAGCGCCACGCATGGCCCCCGTGCACACTCCCCCAGTGCCATGCACGGCCCCTGGGCACACTCCCCCAGCGCCATGCACGGCCCCCGTGCACACTCCCCCAGTGCCACGCACGGCCCCCGTGCACACTCCCCCAGCGCCACGCACGGCCCCTGTGCACACTCCCCCAGTGCCACGCATGGCCCCCGTGCACACTCCCCCAGTGCCATGCACGGCCCCTGTGCACACTCCCCCAGTGCCACGCAGGGCCCCCGTGCACACTCCCCCAGTGCCACGCACGGCCCCGTGCACACTCCCCCAGCGCCATGCACGGCCGCCGTGCACACTCCCCCAGTGCCATGCACGGCCCCGTGCACACTCCCCCAGCGCCACACACGGCCCCGTGCACACTCCCCCAGCGCCACGCATGGCCCCCGTGCACACTCCCCCAGCGCCATGCACGGCACCTGTGCACACTCCCCCAGCGCCACGCACGGCCCCTGTGCACACTCCCCCAGTGCCACGCACGGCCCTGTGCACACTCCCCCAGTGCTACGCATGGCCCCGTGCACACTCCCCCAGTGCCACGCATGGCCCCTGTGCACACTCCCCCAGCGCCACGCACGGCCCCTGTGCACACTCCCCCAGTGCCACGCACGGCCCCTGTGCACACTCCCCCAGTGCCACCCACAGCCCCCATCCACACTCCCCAAGCACTACACATGGCCACCGTGAACATTTCCCCAGCGCCACGCACGGCCCCTGTGCACACTGCCACAGGGCCACACACTGCCCCTGTGCACATTCCCCCAGCGCCATGCACGGCCCCCGTGCACACTCCCACAGCTCCACACATGGCCACCATGCACACTCCCCCAGCGCCATGCACGGCCCCCGTGCACACTCCCCCAGCTCCACTCACGGCCCTCATCCACACTCCCCCAGCACCACACACGGCCACCGTGAACATTCCCCCAGGGCCATGCACAGCCCCTGTGCACATTCCCCCAGTGCCATGCACAGCCCCTGTCCACACTCCCCCAGCACCCCGCATGGCCACCGTGAACATTCCCCCAGCGCCAAGCAGGCCGCCGTGCACACGCCCCCAGCACCATGCATGGCCACCGTGCACACTCCTCCAATGCCACGCACAGCCACCTTGCACTATGCACAGCCACCTCGCACCATGCACAGTCACCACAAACACCCGTTCAGTGCCACGCACAGCCATCGCACGTGGCCCCTGCACACGCTCCCCAGCGCCACACACAGCTGGCCCGTGGCTTGCCCGGCGCCGCACACACACGGGTGGCACGGCCGGCTCCCCTTCCCTTCTGGGTGCCAATACAGGCCAGGCCCAGCACAACGAAATGGGGTCCCAGCTTCAGGATGGACGGGGGCGATGGGTTGGGCTGCACCAATGGGGAGATGCGTGGGTGGGCGCAAGGGTGGTGGGCAGATGGATGGACACCGGGTGATGGGGGAGGGATGGTGGATGGACGGGGGGGGGGGAGGATGCAGAGATGGGTGGGGGGATGGACGGCGGGTGGGGAGCTGGCAGGTGGACGTGCAGCGAGCTCACCATTCAAATCTACACCGCAGCCTCCCCCTCTAGGGACTGGGGAGTCCATTCTAGTGCACACGGTGTGGAGGGAGGGGCAGGGGCAAGCCATGGAGCACTGTGGGGGGGGGGCGGTGAGCCCAGGCCTACGCTGCCAAACATGTGAAGGCGGCCGTGAGTGGCTCGGGGCTGGGGAAGGACCCAGGCTGGATCCCGGGGGCCTGGGAGTGGCCTCAGAGAGGACCCCCCCCTCCCCAGCCGTGGGCACTGGCTGGAGCAAATGGAGGGGGGGGGGATGCAGGGACACGCCAGGGGCTGTTGTAAGCCCGAGGGTGGGGGAGGGAGGCTTTGGAGTGCCCGGGGCAAGGAAACAGCACCCAAAGAGCTGCATAGCGTCACCGCTCCCCCCGCTCCGCCCCAGAAGTGGCTGCATGTCGGCGACGGCTGCGGAGTCGCCAGGGCTCGCCCGGCCGGGGTGTGGGGCTCCAGCCTGCCAGAGGCGCTGGTTAAATCCACGATCGGGATAGTCACCCGGCCCCGCTCCTGCCCAGAACTAGCCGCCCCGGGAAGCCCAGACAGGCCAGCTAGTGGTGGGGAGTGGCCGCCAGGTTAGGAAACCCTGCCAGGCTTTGCACCCCACATCCCAGCTACGGGTCCCATGCCCCTGCCACTCGAGGGGTCTGAGGCCAGCCCGGGCGCCGACTGCGGCCCCAGCGCTTGGGGGCAGTGAGGGGGGCGGACGGTGCAAGGGGGGGCAGGAGAGCATGAAGCGTGGCTGGAGGCGGCGGCTCGGGAAGCCCCGTTCCCCAGAAACCCCCCAAACGAACCCGTCACAAGTCAGCCAGAAGTGAGTCAGGCCGGGTGCTGAGACAGAAACCAGCAAAGCGTGTGCACCCCCACAACCGGCTCTGCCCCACCGGCACGTCTGCGGGGCTTGGCGCGCTGCGCCCCCATCCCGATCGCTGGCAGGGCCCCCGGACCACACAGGTCTTTTGTCAGGGTGCGCTGGTTCCCGTGTGGCCCAAGAGCTGTGGTCAGACACCAACCCCCCCCCATCTGATACTTGCTGGCCGTGGTTTCCTGTTTACGTCTGGGGATTTTCAGCAGCAGAGAACTGAAAAACGGCTCCAGACGTGGGGGACAACCCGGGGTCCCCCCGGCGCAGCCTCCCAGCCCCAGAGGCGCGGCCCCGAGGCGGGGGCGGAGGGGCCCGACTGCTCCAGCGTGGTTCCCAGCGGGACGCTGCGTCATTCGGCCCCCAGCGCTGCAAGGAACCAGCGTTTCTCAGAAACCAACGGCTCCGAGCCTAAAGCGATGGTCATCTAGACCCGGGTTTTCACCCTGTGCCCATGTGCCACCCCCCCCCCCCCCAGCTCATCCTACTCAGGGGCAGGGATGAAAAAGATTTGCCAACCAACTCTGTAGTGGGCAGGTGCAGGGGGTCATCCCCCACAGTCTATGGAGGGGGAAACTGAGGCACAGCAGCGATTTGCTCCAGGGGGACACACTGAGGAGCTGGGGGATAGGACCCCTCCATTCCACAAGAGCCCATCCCCCTCACGGTGCTCAGAGGAGAACCCCGGAGCCCCAGCCCCCCGTCTGCTCCCAGATCCAGGGATAGGGGAAGTGTTGGGTCAGGTACTGCACGCTGCCCGGTGGGCGGGGGCAGGACGGCGGTTTAAGATGGAGCCTGTATGAGCCCAACCAGCACCAAGGGCCTGGAAACGGGGGCCAGATTGTCATAACCCAACCGGGCGCCCGGGCTAGGACAGGTTTGCTCACGGCGCAGCGTAGCTCGGATTTGCGGGGGTGCCGATGGGACCCGGGGCCGTGCTGCGATTGGCCGCGGAGGGAGCGCCCGGCTCTCCCAGCCACTTGTGCGCAATCAGCGCACGCCTCACGTCCCGGCTTTATGTGCACGGCAGGGAACACGCCACGTGGCTGGAGACGGGTAGAATCCGGCCACCTGCGCGTGGACAACAGTAACCAGCCATCGCCCGGGCCAGACCCCACAAGCAGGGCTGGATTATCCAATAAGCAGACTAAGCACGTGCTTAGGGCACCAGCAAAGCAGGGGCACCAAAAAAAAATGAGGGGTTTTTTTTGAAAAAATTTGATATTTCAAAAAAAGCATCGAAGTTGTCATGGTGGGAAAAGTCAGAACTCCGCAGAACGCTCTTTTTCTCAGCTGAAAAGAATATAAAACCCTCAGGGAACAACAATGTGTCAGGACAGACCGGATTCACTTTTCCTATTGTGTACGGAAGCAGATCCAGTCAGCTTCGATGAATGTATCCCGAATTTTGCAATCAGAAAATCTAGAAAGAAGCTATTTTAATTTCAGAAGACATGTCGGTTTTGTGTCATTTCAAAAAATACAATTTTATTTTACAGTATAGTATTGTGGGTTTTTTCATTACATTTGGGGGGCGCCATACTTTTTTCAGTGTTTAGGGCCCCTAAAAGTCTTAATCCGGCCCTGCCCACAGGCCGCTGGCCGCAAGCCGGTCCCTGACGTAAAGGGCGGTCGCTGTTTCCGTACACGCCGCCCCCTGCACCAGGGGAGCTTGCATTTGGGCTGGGGAACCCAGAGCGGTGGAACCCGCAAAGTTAGCTTCCCTCTAGGCACAGCCGGGCCAAGCCACCGGGTGATTCTCTGGGCCCGTTGGGGATTAAACTGGGGCCTTCCTGAGCTAGGGTGTCACGGCAGCTGTCGGGCAGGGCAGGCACAGACACAGACCCTCTGTGGATGGGCCCAGCGGGGCTTGTCCAGCCCGTAGCGTCTGGCTAGGGTTGCGCCAGGGCCATTTGGTGAACCAACTCGGTGCGCTTTCACGCTGCTGTTTGTCTGCCCTGTGCACCGAGCAGAGAGAGGAATGGGCAGCGCGGGGTGTGTGGGGGGGGCTATTCACTGCCCACCACCGGCAGGATCTAGCCCCTCACTGTGCCTCGGTTTCCCTGGCCAGAAAATGGGAACAATGTCGCCCTCCCTTGAACAGCGCTACGGAGCACACGGCGCGATCCAGCTAGGAAACACCGACCCCCGGAGGGTGCAATCCCAGCCGGGCTAACCAACGCAGCCACCAGCCCCTCCCAGTCACCTTAGGGGGAGCGAGGGCACGGTTCATGCAAAGGCCGGGCCCCAGCCCCACTCGCTGGGGGAGCCCCAAAGACAGGACGGGACACACATTGAGACAGGCTTCCCCCCCCCCCGCCTGTGTCAGGGGGGCGAGATTATTCCTTAATGCCACCGGCCCCCCTGTAGGAGTATGCATGGGCAGTGGGTGAAGGCGGGGCTGGGGGAGGCAAGCCTCCGACGACGCCCCCCACCCCCGCCCCTTCTGCCCAAGCCCCGCCTCCCCCAGCTTCAGTAGGAGGCCCCGCCTCCCCACCCCCAGTGGGCGTTCCGTGGGCGGGGCCAGGCTGGTGGCTGGGAAAGGCAACGCCTCCCCTGGCCTTACACACTTCACAGGCCGGCCAGGCAGGGCCTGTTTATTCTTTATTTACACACACACACGAGTGTCCCCATAAGAGCATCCACCCGAGGATCCGCCCCAGCTCCATCGGCCTCCTCGGTGTCTCGCCCGTCCCCTCGCCCCGCCGGGAACACGGACCAGGACGCACACGACCACGCTGGCCGCACGCGGAGCCCGGCGTCCGGATGCTGCAGGGCTTGGCCCAGGGGTCTTCGGTCTGGCCAAGACGGCGGGGGCACTCCTTTATGGGGAGAGGTGCGGGGATTGGGGGGTCTATCCCACGGAAGATAGGGGTGCAAGGTCTGAGCTCTTAGTGCACCTGAAAATGGAGACCTGCTTGTGCCCCCAGTGATGGACATGGGAAAGGGGGTGACAGGAGGGACCCCGAATCTTCACCCATAGCGCAGGCCCCTAACCACAGCCCCAGGACCCCCCACCCTTGGGACTCCCCCCTTTGTAACCATGGGAACCTGCTACATCCTGCATCCATGCCCCTCATCACATCTCTGGGACCTTTCAGACACCCCCAAGCTCCCAACACGCACCCCCTCCCCCGACGGCCCAGCCCCAGATCACAGTGCCAGGTCCGCCCGATCCTTGGCAACATGCGCCCACCAGCCAGGCCCCTGCCTCTCATCCCGTCGGCTTGTTCCATACTGGCAGGGGCTGGGCACCACAGGACCCCAGTGCCGTGCAGCCAGGCGACCGCAGCAGCTGGGCCAGGCCGGCCGCTGGGGGAAGGGAGGATTTAGGATCGGTTTTCCCTCCCGTGGTCCTGACTGTCCCAGAGCCGCTGGTCGGGGGAAGGGGCCGGCCCCGGGCTCCTACAGCGTCTCTCCCGTGCCACGTCCAGGGGCCCCAGCTCACATGCCGACGGCATCTCCTCGGCCCTAGGGGCGCCTGCTCGCTCTGGGGTGGCCCCCACGCTCAGTCAAGCTTGGCAGGGCGGGTGGGCGCACAGGCGGGCGGAGGGGGGCCAAGGCAAGGGAGCCCCTCATGTCCGCTCTGGCCCCATCGGGGAGCCACGTCCCCAACGCACAGCTAGGGGGCAGGAGCGTCCTTCACCCCACCCTGTCCCCAGGCGTCCGTCTTGTCCCTCCACCGGAGCAAGGGTGGGGGTCTTTTCTCTGCCGCGGGGTGGGGGGCCGGGCTCACAGGATGCTGACCCTCTCTGTCAGCCCCTGCAGCTCCTGCTCCCCCTCCTCCTCCTCGGGAGACAGCCCCCGGGGGGCCCGCAGGTGGGCAGGGTAGGGCAGGGTGTGGTCGGCGGCGAACTGCTCCCAGCGGGCGTCGTCGCTCTCGTGCGTGATGTAACGCTCGCCCATCTTGGCCTCCAGCTCCCGCAAGTCCAGCCACGTCTGGTAATCCTGCAGGGCAGCAAAGGGTTAACAGGGAAGGGGTGCACCCCCGCCGCCCCCTGGGGGCAGCACCGGAACAGCCCCTCTCTGGGCCCGCTGGAGCAGGGTCAGCATCGCCCCCTGGGGGACAGGACCAGAACAGCCCTGCCCTGGGCCCGCTGGAGCAGGGTCAGCGTCGCCCCCTGGTGGACAGGACCAGAACAGCCCCGCTCTGGGCCCGCTGGAGCAGGGTCAGCGTCGCCCCCTGGGGGACAGGACCAGAACAGCCCCGCCCTGGGCCCGCTGGAGCAGGGTCAGCGTCGCCCCCTGGGGGACAGGACCAGAACAGCCCTGCCCTGGGCCCGCTGGAGCAGGGTCAGCGTCGCCCCCTGGTGGACAGGACCAGAACAGCCCCGCTCTGGGCCCGCTGGAGCAGGGTCAGCATCGCCCCCTGGGGGACAGGACCAGAACAGCCCTGCCCTGGGCCCGCTGGAGCAGGGTCAGCATCGCCCCCTGGGGGACAGGACCAGAACAGCCCCGCCCTGGGCCCGCTGGAGCAGGGTCAGCGTCGCCCCCTAGTGGACAGGACCAGAACAGCCCCGCCCTGGGCCCGCTGGAGCAGGGTCAGCGTCGCCCCCTGGGGGACAGGACCAGAACAGCCCCGCCCTGGGCCCGCTGGAGCAGGGTCAGCGTCGCCCCCTGGGGGACAGGACCAGAACAGCCCTGCCCTGGGCCTGCTGGAGCAGGGTCAGCATCGCCCCCTGGTGGACAGGACCAGAACAGCCCCGCCCTGGGCCCGCTGGAGCAGGGTCAGCATCGCCCCCTGGGGGACAGGACCAGAACAGCCCCGCCCTGGGCCCGCTGGAGCATGTGTCAGCATCACCCCTAGTGGACAGGACCAGAACAGCCCCGCCCTGGGCCCGCTGGAGCAGGGTCAGCATCGCCCCCTGGTGGACAGGACCAGAACAGCCCCGCCCTGGGCCTGCTGGAGCAGGGTCAGCATCGCCCCCTGGTGGACAGGACCAGAACAGCCCCGCCCTGGGCCTGCTGGAGCAGGGTCAGCATCGCCCCCTGGTGGACAGGACCAGAACAGCCCTGCCCTGGGCCCGCTGGAGCAGGGTCAGCATCGCCCCCTGGGGGACAGGACCAGAACAGCCCTGCCCTGGGCCCGCTGGAGCAGGGTCAGCATCGCCCCCTGGTGGACAGGACCAGAACAGCCCTGCCCTGGGCCCGCTGGAGCATGTCAGTGTCACCCCCTGGTGGACAGGACCAGAACAGCCCCGCTCTGGGCCCGCTGGAGCAGGGCCAGCATCGCCCCCTGGGGGACAGGACCAGAACAGCCCTGCCCTGGGCCAGCTGGAGCAGGGTCACCGTCGCCCCCTGGTGGACAGGACCAGAACAGCCCCGCCCTGGGCCCGCTGGAGCAGGGTCAGCATCGCCCCCTGGTGGACAGGACCAGAACATCCCCGGCCTGGGCCGGCTGGAGCATGTGTCAGTGCTGCCCCCTGGTGGACAGGACCAGAACAGCCGCACGCTGGGCTGAGTTGCATACTCAGGTTTCAGGCAAGTCCCAACCATTCTCTGTGCCTCAGTTTTCCTCTCTCTGCATAGTGATGGCATGTAGACATGGGCAGGTCTGGGGGATGCTGCAGAGTCTGAGGGGAGACTGCCGGACAGAGGCTGGACCACCCCTACCTACCTGGAGCCAGGGGTGGCTGAGGGACTTGTCCACGCTGTAACGCTTCCTCATCTTCACTTGCAGCAAGTTATTGATCAGGTCGATAGCTGGAGGGGGGAAAAGAGGGGGGGAGTCATGGAGCAGCCCGTGGGGGCGGGGCGGGCTTGAGCTTGCCCTGGGGAAAGCCACAGGGTGTGGGAATAGCAGATATGGCACCCTGGAAACCCAGGCCTTCCAGCTGGGGCACCGTGCTGTGGGAGAGAGGGGGCACTGTGCAGCAGGGACCTGAGGGGGGACTGAGGGGGGAGGGGGCGAGGGCGTATTGCAGGGACTGGGGGGAGAGGGGCCATGCGGCAGGGACTGAGGGTGGGAGGCCATGATGGGGGAGAAGGCCATACTGTGGGGCTCAGGGGAGCCATTCTGAGACCAGGGGATGGGGGCTGTGTGGCAGGGACTGGGGGTGACCAGGGGGGCCATGCTGGGGGGGCCCTGCCATGGGGCCCAAGGGGGGGTGTAGGAGGGGCCGTGCTGTGGGGCCCCGGGGGTGTTCTGTCATTGGGATTGTTATCACCTCACAGGGCAGCATTGACCCAAACCACGAGGCCCCGCCCCGCCCGATTAGAGCTTGAGGTGCAAACCCCACAGCTGGGTCCTGCCACCTTCCCCCTCCCCCAGCCCGAACACCCCCACCCCACCCCCAGGGGCAGGGCCCTCCAGCCTCCCCTCCTCCCCACCCCCCGGCAGTCCCTCCCGCAGGTGCCCCTCCCCTGGGCCGCGCCTCCAGCCGAACCGCTCCAGCCGGTACCTCCGGCCGAGATCTGGCGCCAGGGGCTGGGCGGGTACATGAAGGCGGCGTTCTGGATCTGGTCGTTGATGTCCTCGTCCTCGTTGAAGGGGAAGGTGCCGCTCAGGCTGACGTACATGATGACGCCCACGGACCACATGTCCAGCGAGCGGTTGTAGCCCTGGTTGAGCAGCACCTCGGGGGCCAGGTAGGCCGGCGTGCCCACCACCGAGCGCCGGAAGGACTTCTCGCCGATGATACGGGCAAAGCCGAAGTCGCACAGCTTCACCTGGCGGAGGCGGGAGCGCCGGGGGTTAGCAGAGGGCGCTCTGCATGGCAGGCAGGGCTGGATACTAGGGGTGCTGTGCTGCTAGGGAGCCTCAGTAGGGGGTGCTGGGCTGCAGGGAGTGGGGGGGCAGCAGGGGGCGCTGTGACGCAGGGAGCAGGGTGGTGGGGGTCTAGGAGGGGGACTGTGCCACGGGGAGTGGGGTGGCGGGGGCCCAGCAGGGAGCAGGGTGGTGCGGGTCCAGCAGGGGGCGCTGTGCCACGGGGAGTGGGGTGGCGGGGGCCCAGCAGGGAGCAGGGTGGTGCGGGTCCAGCAGGGGGCGCTGTGCCACGGGGAGTGGGGTGGCGGGGGCCCAGCAGGGAGCAGGGTGGTGCGGGTCCAGCAGGGGGCGCTGGGCCACGGGGAGTGGGGTGGCGGGGGCCCAGCAGGGAGCAGGGTGGTGCGGGTCCAGCAGGGGGCGCTGGGCCACGGGGAGTGGGGTGGCGGGGGCCCAGCAGGGAGCAGGGTGGTGCGGGTCCAGCAGGGGGCGCTGGGCCACGGGGAGTGGGGTGGCGGGGGCCCAGCAGGGAGCAGGGTGGTGCGGGTCCAGCAGGGGGCGCTGTGCCACGGGGAGTGGGGTGGCGGGGGCCCAGCAGGGAGCAGGGTGGTGCGGGTCCAGCAGGGGGCGCTGGGCCACGGGGAGTGGGGTGGCGGGGGCCCAGCAGGGAGCAGGGTGGTGCGGGTCCAGCAGGGGGCGCTGGGCCACGGGGAGTGGGGTGGCGGGGGCCCAGCAGGGAGCAGGGTGGTGCGGGTCCAGCAGGGGGCGCTGGGCCACAGGGAGTGGGGTGGCGGGGGCCCAGCAGGGAGCAGGGTGGTGCGGGTCCAGCAGGGGGCGCTGGGCCACGGGGAGTGGGGTGGCGGGGGCCCAGCAGGGAGCAGGGTGGTGCGGGTCCAGCAGGGGGCGCTGTGCCACAGGGAGTGGGGTGGCGGGGGCCCAGCAGGGGGCGCTGGGCTGCAGAGAGCAGGGCGGGGGGCACTTCCCAATGGCCCAGCAGTTGTCTCCACAGTGGGTGATGGAGGGAGAGAGGGTCCTCAGCTGGGAGAGGGGGTCCCAGAGGGGCAGGGGTTCCCCACAGGGACAGAGGAGGGTCCCTGCCGGGCAGGGGTCTCACCTGGGGGAAGGGCTCGGCCGAGGCCAGAAGCACGTTCTCCGGCTTGAGGTCGCAGTGCACGATGTTCTTGAAGTGCAGGTGCCGCAGGGCCACCAGGATCTGCCAGGACAGGACGGGTCGGGTCAGGTCTCACCTGCGGGACTGGGGCTGCCCCGAGCGCTTACGGGGCCCCTCCACCCCACCTGCCCAGCAGGGGGCGCTTCCCCGGGGGAGCGGAGCCTGGGGTCTGAGGCCAGAGCCCGTCAGCCAGAGGGGAGGGAGCCGGTGCCGCCCGGGAGAAGGCTGAGGCACCAGGCCGGACCGAGCCACCCCCAGGAGCTGCAGGGACACGCCCCAAGCAGAGCTTAGCCCTCCTGACAGACGGACGGACAGATGTGGGCTCCCCCCTCCCCCCCAGTGGCGCTGAGGAGAAGCTGGGGCAGTTTGGGGCGGAGTCGGGGGGCTCACCTGGGTGATGAGGAATTTGGTGAGTCTCTCGGGCAGCCGGCCCTTCTCCGACGACAGGATCATCTCCAGCATGTCCCCGTGCAGCTTCTCCATCACCACAAACACCTTCTCCGGCGTCTCGAACATGCACTCCAGGTTCACGATGCCGGCGTGACGCAGGCTCTGGGGGCCGGCGAGGAGGGATAACAGCAGGGTGGGGGGCAGGGAATCCCCCTCTAGATTTAGTGACCCCCCCCCCCACCCTTTAGCCACCCAGCCCCGGCCCCATGTGCTGCCTTGGCCCACTCAGCCGGTGTCTCCCTTCCCTGCTGAGACCTGGGCAACTCGCTGCAGGAAACGGCAACCTCAGGGCCAGCTCTCAGCTTTGCCTCTCAGCCAGCCAGCCCCAGGGCTCCCCAAAACTGGGGCCCGTGGGGGAGGGGGGAGCCAAACGCTGGCGTCATCTGTCCGTCCGTCCGTCCCCTCTCACCTGCAGGATGGCCACCTCGTTGCGCAGCTGGCTCTCCTGCTTGGTGGGGAAACGCAGTTTGTCGATCACCTTCACGGCCACGTCCCGGCCCGTCTTACGGTGCTTCCCTGGCGGGGGGGCCAGAACACAGACGTTAGAGCCGGCACCCCCTGGAGGGGAAGGCCCGTGTCCCATCCCCCCCGCCCCCTCCCAAAGCCAGCCAGTCTTCTCGACTCAAAAAGGAGCTGGACACAGGAGGCTTCCTCCATTTTCTGTGCAAACTTGTCTGCAGCCTCCCTGCGCTCCACCCCAGAGGCAGCTGCATCTCAGCACAGGGGGGAGCGATCCCCGTGCAAACAGCCCCCGCGGCCCAGCCCAGAAGCACCCGCTGGCAGGCCCTGCCTCCGAACCCACCTCCATAGACAATTCCAAATTGCCCGGAGCCCAGGACTTCATCCGGGAAGATCTGGTACACCGTTGCAATGTCCTGCAAGAGCACAAGGAAAAGGGTCATGTCACTCCCTCGGGGGGGGGGTCCACCACATGGAGGGGCGGGGCATAGAGGAGGGGCGGGGCACAGAGGACAGAGTGCCGGACTGAGGTGTCTGTAGAGGAACTTTTGGAACAAACTGGTTAATTAAACAATAACAAGTCCCAGGACCACGAGTTTTGAAGGAACACAATTATGAAATTGCAGAACTAACTGTGGTAGATCACCAGCGGAGCCGACAGCCACCGCAGGACCCAGGCAAGGTAGGGGGGGCACAAGGGGGAGGAGCCTCAGGCAGAAGTGGGCGGGGCCAGGGAAGCCAGCCCCCCCACCCAGCCCTGAGCCATAAGGAAGTGATTTAAAGGACCCAAAGCTTCAGCCTCTGAACTTCCAGGCCCCAGGGCAATTGCCCCTTACGATCCAGTCAGCAGGCCTGTCAATGTCATCTGCCTCTGAACCAGACGACTGGCAGATAGCGAAAGTGACCCCAAGTTTTAAAGGCAACTACAGATCAGTCAAGGCTAGCAGGCAGACACTTTGACACACCAGTACAGAAGAGAACTATCAGCTGGAAAGCATTGGGAAGAGTCAACCTGGCTTTTGCCAAGGGGAAAAGACCGTTTCCCATCCATTAGACTGTTCTCCGGGTGCCAGCACACACAAGGGCAAGAGCGATTCGGCGGCTGAAGGGTACTTGGACTCTTACAAAGCCTTTGACGAGGTCCCTAAGCAGTCGGGCTCAGAGGGAAGGGGCCATTCATGGATCCGTAACTGGCTAAAAGGGCAGGCGTAAACAGAGTTTTTCCAGAGGACAGTGGTACACAGCAGGGACCTGCCTGGGGCTGCACTGGGTGGCAGATGGTACTAAATCATTCACGCTGTCCAAGGCAGCCTGCGAAGAGGGACCTCCCCACACTGGGTGACGGGGCAAGAAAGTGGCAGGTGAAATTCAGTGTGGAGAAATGCAAAGGAACGCACATGACCGCAGCTTTGCCTGCAAAACGACAGGGCCTAAGTTAGTTAACCCACACACTTGTAACCACTACCAAGGCGGATTTGAACCTGGGACCTCACAAGCTGACTCTAGGAGCCTCTACCTGCTGAGCTAAAAAACCAGCTGGCTCCCACCCATGCTGTAGAGGTCTCTTGATCTTAACTGTTGCAGTGGTCTAGGTGCCACTTGCAGTACTCAGTAACCACACTAGGTCTATGTCCAGACTACATCCCTTTTTCGGAAAAGGGATGTAAA
Organism: Pelodiscus sinensis; assembly: GCF_049634645.1. Lineage (NCBI taxonomy): Eukaryota > Metazoa > Chordata > Testudines > Trionychidae > Pelodiscus > Pelodiscus sinensis. Next base: position 5,801,776 of record NW_027465849.1, on the reverse strand, counting down.
TTAGACGTATTGCAATTGCTAATGAAGCGGGGATTTAAATCTCCTGTGCTTCATTAGCATAAAAATGGCTGCCGCTTTTTTTTGGCATGGAGCTTTGCCAGAGAAAAGCGCCAGTCTAGACTCTGATTTTGCGGAAAATAAAGCCTTTTCCGAAAGATCCCTTATCCCTTATTTCATAGAGGGATAAGGGATCTTTCGGAAAAGGCTTTATTTTCCACAAGATCAGCGTCTAGACTGGCACTTTTTTCCGGCAAAGCTCCGTGCCGAAAAAAAGCGGCAGCCATTTTTATGCTAATGAAGCACGGGAGATTTAAATCCCTGCTTCATTAGCAATTGCGATACGTCTAATTTACATCCCTTTTCTGAAAAAGAGATGTAGACTAGATGTAGCCTAGGTGTGTGGGTTACATTAGCAATTACCGGCCAAGAGAGATCTCGGAGTCAATGTGGATAGTTCCTGGAAAACATCCGCTCAATGTGCAGCAGCCGTAGTTAAGAAAGCAAACAGACTGCTCGGCTCTGTTAGGATGCGTCTACACTACAACGCTATTCCGAAATAACTTATTCCATGTCTACACAGCAGGCAGTTATTTCGAAATTGTGTCAAAATACTGTCCAGCTGGAGGACTTCTTATTCCAACTCCTGTAACCCTCATGGTACGGGGAATAAGAGAAGTCAGAGGAAGAGTGCTCGATTTTAAAATAAGTGCTGTGTAGACACTCCCTATTTCGAAATATGATACGCAATTGACATAGCTCAGAATTTGCGTCGCTTATTTCGCACCCTTACAGAAGGGATAGATAATTTACTCTAAATTTGAGTTTGTCTGCCTGTCCATCTGCCTGAGAACTCCTCCTACACAGAAAGAGCTAGGATCACCAAATTCACAGGCCGCTTTCTCTTAGCATAACTTAAAGCAAGGGATGGGTTTGTTTGTGCCAGGACAATGGGGATGTGCCAGGAATGGGACCGCGTCTCTTCGAACCACACAGAAAAGAGACATCACCACCAGCCGGCTGAAAGGGGATTTTGAAAAATAAAATGAAAACGTCCAGGCTTCATGTAAATAGTTGCTCTGGGGTGAGGCTGGGGACGAGGGGTTCAGGGTGCAGGCTGCCCTGGGCAGAGAGGGCGACTCCAGCCCACCGCAGCAGCTTGGGGCCACGTGAGAAGCCCCTCTCCATGGCTGACACAGCTCCAACGGGCACAGCCGGGGTGCATGACCCCCGGTTTGGGCAAGTCCAGGTTCATCTGCTCCGTGGGCTCCCAGCCAGAGTGAGGAATGCGGCAAACTGTGCACTTTCCTTTCGCTCCCTGCCGAAGGGGCAGCCAGCAATGTTCCCCTATGAATTCAGGGGGGGGGGGCTTCAGCCCTCCCACCATTCCTAAAGGACATCTACAGGGTGGGAGGCTCAGGGAGGGGGCAGTCCTGGATGGGGGGGGCACACCCCTCGCCAGCCCCTTTCCCCTGCCTGGTGATTCTGTCTCTTTTCTGTATGCTTTTCTGAGACGCAATCTCATTCCAGGCGTGTCCCATTGTCCTGGCACAGCCAAACCTGACTATGCTTCAAGTGATGATCAGAGGAAGCTGTGTAATGAATTTGGTGGTCCTCACACTTACCAGTGAGGAGTCCTTGAACACCCGGACAGACACACAGACCTCACCTGCACTCCACGGGCTTTGAAGATATTTGTCAACCGTTCCACGATTTTGCTGTAGCTAGTTCCGTAAGTACCACCGGGGGCATTTCACCCGATGACTAGAATAGCCCTACCTGATTTTTCCCCTATTTGGGCTTGCATCGCTTCCCTTTTCTTGTTACTGTTAAGTGCCTGGTTGCAAATTAACCTTTTCCGAGACCACTGAAGCAAAACAGGCAGGAGCGCCGCCGTCTTCCCGATGCCCCAGTTTTTAGTGCTCCTTCCCGGCTGAGTAGCGGGCCTGCACTCTCCTTTTCCCTTTCTCTTTCTCCTTAGCATCCTTTCTGTCGCGTGCAGAATTAGCTCGTTTTGTGCCCTGGGCTTCTCTGGTTTTGTGTTATTCTTTTGTACTCCTCCTGGCCCGTTTGCTCACGTTTCCTCTCTATACACAGAGACCGGGAGCGGGAGCTTATACTCACCACGTTCTCCTCGATCTGGCTGTTGGACACGGAGATCCTAAGCGACGCTTGCCCTAGGAAGGGGAAAGGGGCCTGTGATTTGGCACTGGCACCAGGCAGGGCTGGTCTGACCCAATCAGGACTCTCCCCCCCACAGACTGTGTACCAGACATGAAATCCTACCCGGGACAAAGCGTGTCAAATTCCTGCTCCCAACCCTGATCCCCGAGGGGCGCCAGCGTCTGCGAGCTGAGCTGCTTCCAGCTACATGGAGACCAAGTTCCATCCCCAGAACCAGCTGGGTTCTCCCTCGGTGAGATCGATGTCGCCCCTGCAGGACAACTGCCTCCCACCTGCGGGACACTGCCCGGCTAGGCCCAGAAGGGTCTGACAGGACGCTGGTGCTTTGGGCTCCTGGCCAATCCAAACAAGGACCAGCCTGCGCTCGGATGGGAGATGCCCAGGGCACTGCAGGCCACAGTGATGGCCACCCAAAAGGGGATGCCCAATAGGACCCTCAAGTCCCAGAGTGGCACTAGGGGGCGCTGTGCTGCAGGGAGCAGCTGGAAGCTCAGTAGGGGGCGCTCTCCCCATAATCAGCACTGGTCTCAATGCCTCAGTTAGCCACTAGGGGGCACTGCGCTGCAGGGAGCAGGCAGAAGCTCAGCAAGGGGTGCTGTGCCCTTATAGTCAGTGCTGGCCCCAATGTCCCAGCCCAGTGCTAGGGGGCGCTGTGCTGCAGGGAGCTGGTGGAGGCTCAGTAGGAGGCGCTCTCCCCACAGTGAGCACTGGCCTCAGTTAGCCACTAGGGGGCGCTGTGCTGCAGGGAGCAGCTGAAGGCTCAGTGGGGGGGGCGCTCTCCTCAGCCAGCACTGGGCTAAATGCTCAGTTAGTCACTAGGGGGCGCTGTGCTGCAGGGAGCTGGTGGAGGCTCAGTAGGAGGCGCACTCCCCACAGTGAGCACTGGCCTCAGTTAGCCACTAGGGGGCGCTGTGCTGAAGGGAGCAGCTGAAGGCTCAGTGGGGGGGGCGCTCTCCTCAGCCAGCACTGGGCTAAATGCTCAGTTAGCCACTAGGGGGCGCTGTGCTGCAGGGAGCACGTGGATGCTCAGTAGGGGGCGCTCTCCCCACAGTGCTGGCCCAAATGTCCCAGCCCTCTGCTAGGGGGTGCTCTGCTGCACAAAGCAGGCTGGGAGGGGGGCTCTCTCCCGACAGCCCCAGAGCCCATCCGAGGTCTCGGGGCTCTCACTCACTGTGGGGGGCCTGTCCCTGGGCACTGGGTGCATCCTGCAGGATGACGGGCATGAGGGCCTGGCGGATGGCATTCTCCCAGGCCGTGGCCACCTCCAGCCCGACCCCGCTGTGCTGCTGGCTGGCGGAGCACGGGGCAGGAGCGCAGTTCTCCCCGACGTAGTACGTGGCGTTGGCCGTGACGATCTCGAAGCAGTGCAGGTTGGCGCCCGGCAGCACCGGGGTGAAGTTCTGGGCCAGTTCCACTGCCAGGATCTCCGACAGTGGGATTTCCTGCAACGGGAACCCACCCACAGATTCAGGGGCGAAATCCGGAGCAGTTCGGCACAGGTGGCTCTCCCAATGTTCCCTCCCAATGTTCGGAGTCCCCCCATTTATTAACTTATTTATTTCTCTCATTTCCTCTCCCCTCCACATCACTGTGGGTTTTTTAAAATAAGGAGTCCTTTCTCTTTTCCTCCCCGGTGGAAAAGGAGAGAAATGATGTTTAAAAACAGAAAGAACTTCTGACTTTTGAGAATACTGTCCCCCAAAACTTTTCACGTGGAAAGGAGCAAGAGTGGAATTATCTTACTTACACACACACACACACACACACACACACACACACTCATTTCCCACACACACACACACACACACACACACTCATTTCCCACACACAACAGGTGTGTTGTGAGCAAGACACAAGAAGTCATTCTTCCGCTCTACTCTGCACTGGTTAGGCCTCAATTGGAGTCTTGTGTTCAGTTCTGGGCATCACATTTCAAGAAAGATGTGGAGAAATCAGAGAGGGTCCAGAGAAGAGCAACAAGAATGATGAAAGGTCTAGAGAACATGAGCTGTGAGGGAAGGCTGAAGGAATTAGGTTTGTTTAGTTTAGAAAAGAGAAGATTGAGAGAGGACATGATTGGTTTTCAGGTATCTAAAAGGGTGTCATAAGGAGGAGGGAGAAAACTTGTTCATCTTGGCCTCTGGGGATAGGACAAGAAGCAATGGGCTTAAACTGCAGCCAGGGAGGTTTAGGTTGGACATTAGGAAAAAGTTCCCAACTGTCAGGGTGGTCAAACACTGGAATAAATTGCCCAGGGAGGTGGTGGAATCCCCATCTCTGGAGATATTTAAGAGTAGGCTAGATAAATGTCTATCAGGGATGGTCTAGACAGTATTTGGCCCTGCCTTGAGGGTGGGGGACTGGACTCGATGACCTCTCGAGGTCTCTTCCAGTCCTAGTATTCTATGATTCTATTATTCCCACCCACTTTTTCCAGAGAGAAGAAAACCAGGGTGGAGGGTGAGAAATCAAGAGAGCGGGAATTCAACATCACCGCAACATACCAAAGAAATACGTTTCAGAGGGGTAGTCGTATTAGGCTCTTTCAGCAAAAACCACAAGCCCTATTGCACTGTCAAAACTGACACATTTATCTGGGCTTACAAACCCTTAATCCCAAATAAATTTCAGAGGGGTGGCCGAGTGAGTCTGTAACTGGAAAAACTTAAAAACAACCAATAGCAACGCCTTGAAGACTAACAAAACGTGGAGATGGTATCGTGAACTTTCGTGGGCACAGCCCACTTCTTCAGATGACTGGAATATTAAAAGTCCAGATCCAAAATAAATAGGGGATGGTAGGGAAGGAAACAAATTCTTTCCAGTAACCACGCAGCACACCTCCATCGTAATCATCCAGGAACCCAGCCCTGCAATCAGCCCCGGCGCCAATGCTGTCCACACAGCTACACAAGCGATTTCATCACTGGACCCAACCACATCACCTACTACATTAGCGGCTCATTTAACTGCACATCCACTAATGTGATCTATGCCATCAAATGCCAGCAGTGCCCCTCTGCCATGGATATTGGCCAAACTGGACAGTCTCTACGGGAAAGAATTACTGGACACAAATCAGATCTCTGAAAAGGCAACACACAGAAAACTGTTGGAGACACTCTAACCTGCCTGGACACTCATTAATGGATCGCCAAGTCACCCTGTTGTTTCAAGCCAATTCCACAAGCCAAATCCACAGGGAAAGGTTGGAACTTAACTTCATTTACAAGGGAAAGCCGGGGGGTGCTAGTCTGTGCTGTGAATTCATGCCGTTGCCGGTGCTGCCCGGGCAGTGCTGTTTACTGTGTGCAAGGAGCTGCACAAAGCAGAGAGCGAGAGCTGGTCCTTGCGCATTCAGCAGCTCTGTTGCAAACCAGCATGGCTGTGGTTTCGGGCAGCGGGTGAATTTTCATGAGAGCCATTACAAAGGTTTGAATACAGATATTACCTGGCTCGCACACGACCCTCCACATCCTAATGACTTAACCAACTTAACGAAGGGTACTTAAGAACAATTTGTACCTTCTCTATCAGCTTCTTGTAACAGGAACACTCTAATTTTCCCCCCCCCCTATGTATTTTGGATCTGGACTTTTAATACTGCAGTCACCTGAAGAAGCGGGCTGTGCCCATGAAAGCTCATGATTCCAGCTACATGTTTTGTTAGTCTCAAGGTGCTGCAAGACTAGTCGTTGTTTTTTAAGTTTTTCCAAAGGGACTCCTCGTGGTTTATACGAAGGAAAGTAGGTGTTAGCAGAATTCCCATTAACAAATCATCAACAACGAAACTTTTCCCACCCAAAAATGTGTTTTAAGAGGGAAAAAAAAGACTTTCGGCAAAAGATTATTGAGCAGCCCAAGTTCGCAGTGCGGGGCCTCTCACACAAAGGAGGTGGTGATGGGTAACCACACACACGCAGACACATAAACACACACACATAGAGCAGGACCCATACCCTCCAGCAGGGGGCCGTATACACACACATGCAGCGGGACCCATCCCCTCAGCAGGGGGCCGCATACACACACACACACACACACACACACAGCGGGACCCATCCCCTCAGCAGGGGGCCGCGCACACACACACACACACACACACACACACACACACACACACAAACAGCAGGACCCATCCCCTCAGCAGGGGGCCGCATACACACACACACACACACACACACAGCAGGACCCATCCCCTCAGCAGGGGGCCGCATACACACACACACACACACACACACACACACACAGCGGGACCCATCCCCTCAGCAGGGGGCCGCGCACACACACACACACACACACACACACACACACACAGCAGGACCCATCCCCTCAGCAGGGGGCCGCATACACACACACACACACACACACACACACACACACACACAGCAGGACCCATCCCCTCAGAAGGGGGCCGCATACACACACACACACACACACACACACAGCGGGACCCATCCCCTCAGCAGGGGGCCGCACGCACACACACACACACACACACACACACACACACACAGTGGGACCCATCCCCTCAGCAGGGGGCCACACACACACACACACACACACACTGGGACCCATCCCCTCAGCAGGGGGCCGCACACACACACACACACACACACACACACACACACACACACTGGGACCCATCCCCTCAGCAGGGGGCCACACACACACACACACACACACACACACTGGGACCCATCCCCTCAGCAGGGGGCCACACACACACACACACACACACACACACACACACAGAGCGGGACCCATCTCCTCCAGCAGGGGCTGCAGAAACACATACACTCATACACAGAGCAGGACACCCTCGCTCCAGCAGGGGCTACAGACAGATAGCAATGCCCACCATCTCCAGCAGGAGGCGACAGAGACAGAGAGAGAGACACACACACACACATACATACACACGGATGTTTAGCCAGGACTGATGGTGTGAAACGTAGCAGGGGAGCAGGCTGGGGAAACCCGGGGACACTGAAACCTATACACCCTGGAGCACACTCAGCTGGGGACGACTCCCCCATCTCCCTTGGAGGAACAGACCCCACCTTGGATGAGGATGGTCTTGGTGAGCCTCGAGGGCACATCTCCACCTCTGCTGGGGGAACTGACTGTCCTGCGCCTCTTGGGCAGAACAGGTGGTCGGAGACAAGCTAGGTGCGCTCTGATGGGCTTGCCTGTCCCCTGTGATGCCGGTACCAGGCAGGTCCAGCGGAGGCTGGGGTCTGGGGTCCTTACCTTGTAGTAGCGACTGGAGGTGTTGTTCTGGAAGAGCGTGATGCACTTGCAGTCCAGGCGCCAATAATGGCGCTTCCTCTGGGGAGGGGAAAGAAACAAGCTTAGTTCCCTTGGGAGAAGGTCACAGCCCCGCTCAGTGCAGAATGGGGACTCCCAGCATCATGGTCCTGGACCATTCAAAGTTAATTTACATAAACCCGTCACATGGTGCCAGCGAGTGGCTGAATGGTCTAATAAAAACATAGCATCCTAGTCCCTGTCCCCTTTTAATAGCCACGTTCCTCCCATGCGTGCCATTTTACACCAGCGTCACCTAGTCTGTGCCCGGCGGCTTGTCCTGCCCCCTCTCTGGGAATCGTGTCGGTTTGCCACTTACACCACCTGAGACTGGAACCACTGGGCCTTCTGGCTGGCTGGCAGTTGCAACCACAGGCCGTGCGCCACTTGGAATCTGTGTCGTCTTCCCGTCCTGCAGCCGCCACCGGTAGAGTTTGCTCTGCCGATTGCTCGTGCCGAGGAACAAACTTGGCAGCGGCGGTTTCCATTGGTATCTTCGCTGTCGGCCTCGATCCCGTATAGCCCAGGCAATGAATTCTGTTTCTCGGCGACAGCTGGAGTTGTCCTTCCTTTCTCCGTCGCCCACTGGACATGAAGACGGGTTCTAGAGTGGGTAGCTCTCCAAGGGACATCTGCCATGATAGCATCCGGACGTTCTTTTAGCCTTTGACCCAAGGTGACTGTTCTCTCCGTGATGGGGCACTGAGACAGGTTCTCTTCCAAGTCAGAACAGGAGCTCAGAGTTGTCTTCCTGTCTGGAGCTGTGCCAGATCAGACCCAGTTGCCGTCGTGGGTGTTGATCTGAAGTGCGGAAGAGCAAGGAACGGGTCTGTCATGGGATTTCCTTGGGCGTCTGTCCGTCTCTCTGTCACTCCTTTCCTTGCAAGCTGCTAGGAATATGATCAAACTCACATTTGGGGTGGAATGACTCAAATTCTGCTGTGGGGCTCGTGTTCTGAACAGCAAAGGATGTGAACGTGCATGTCGGTCACTCGATAACACTGCGACACGTTACATCTTGCGAGTGCTTTCGCTCTGAGCACTTGGAAAAACAGCCCACAACCACCACACCACCATGTCTTCTGAATCCGCATCTATCTGATGCTAATCTCCTCCATGGTCGGTCTGGGAGAGGGCCTTGCACATTGAAAGGTTCAGCGTCATCTCTGACATTGATTTGCACGGAATCTCCTTTTAAAAGTCCACGAGAAACACATTCTCTTCCGTTCTCCTCACGCACCCCGTTGTAGTTGCCATGCGGCGGCTGGGTCTGTGCCCACGTCTCCACTTACTGGAGGATCGACGCTCTGATGATCGATCTTCCAGGGTTTGATTTAGCGGGTCTGGCGAAGACCCACTAAATCGAACACTGAGGGCGCCCCCTTTGACCAGGTACTCCTTGCTGTCGTGAGGAATAAGGGAAGTTAATGAGAGTTTCTCCTGTCAACATCTCACTTTGGGACCACCCCAGAAAATTTGACACAAGGTACGTCGACTCCAGCTATGCAACTGACGTTGCTGGAGTTGCGTATCTTGCATCGATTTTCTCCGCCCATGTAGGCCTGGCTGCTGCAGATTAGCTCTCGCCAGGGTTCCTCAGAGCTGCATCAGGTGATTTCAGGGAGAGGTTGAAGGTGATTTTAATACCCTTCTGAGTCTGACTGCGACATATGGATATGACTTTTTCCACCTCTTCCACCTCTGGAATGTGCCCCTTTTGGCCGGGGAGTTCTTTCCCCTTGCCTCAGGAGTTTTATGGGTTTTAAAGACTTTTAATGCCTGTTTACAGCTTCTAAGGCAGGGCTACAGTTAAAACACTCACAGACGCTACTACGCCGATGGGAGAAAACAGAGGCAGCAGTAAATTTTGGTAAGAACAGCCCTCTCAGGCTATGTTTAGACTATGGAGCTTTTCCAGGATACTTCTGGGTGTTCTTCCAGTGTACACAGGCCAAATTTCGGAAAAGTCTCTTCCAACAAATCGATCAGAAAAAGGTGGCAGTCTCTAGACATAACCTCACTGACCCAGCCCTGTCTCTACCAGGGTTAGTCAGTGTAGGTGTCTGTCGGGAATTAGGTTTTGCACTCTTCTGAGCAATGCGCTGACATAAATTGGCGGTGGAGACCAAGCCTAAGTTACTTTCAGGTTTTTCAAGTTGCTCCTGCTTTTTATCTGTCGTGTGACTAATTCTGACTGTATTGCACTTTCTGGATCGCTTTGGCTAGGGTTAAATCGTCTCTCTAATCGTAGCTGCTGTGAAAGATTTTTATCTCTTAACCCGACAACAAGCCGGTCTCGGATATTTTCATGGTTTGGATTCCCAGAATCACATTTTTCAGTCACTACAGGCAGAGTTCTTGAAAAACGGTCCACCTTTCCCCGATTCTTCAATTCTCTGGTGGAAACGCGCCACAACCCGGCAGAACTCCTTTGTGCCTGGCTTCAGTGAAGTCAGAGGATTTAAAGACATGCTCTTCCTGCGTCCTCAGCGTGGGTGTTCAAGATGATACCTGAATCTCTCCTGTTTCCTCGTGGAGCTTGGTAGCAATGCGAGATCTTGCAAAATATTGTTTCCAGCCTGAAGGCTGGTCAAAGATAAAGTTCTGCCGGGCACTGAGGGGGGGCCAGGTGACGAGATCCTAAAACTTTTGTTCCTTCTGCCTGCAACCTAGGATGCGGTTCCTTCTCTTTCTGTTCTTAGTCCTACTCCCAGCATGCGCCTGTGTCAGGTCGGGTCTGGCTACAGAGCTTGCAAGCCCACCCAGCTGCATCCAGCCTTTCTTGCTCGGAGGATAGCGTAAATAGGGAATTTCACGCACAGCAACAGCCTAGTCACTGTGCAGTGTAGTGTCCCGTGACAGCCATACTCTCCCGGGCGACTCAACCCCCACTCACCAGGGTGTCTTTGCTGCTGTAGTGAACCATCCAGCCTTCTTTCAGCGCCGTGCTGGATTTCCGGTTCGTGTGCCGCACCGACTGCACCACCCGCATCAGCGGGATGTAGCCCATGGATCTGGGGGGGGGGGGAACAAGATATACGTTGGCTACGGGGAACAGGGAGCGGCGGAGGGGAACCTCAAGACTGGGACAGTGTGGGGGCAGCTGGGGGGCAGCCCTGAGGAGCATCGGCAGATCTGTGGATGGGGAAACTCCTGGCTGGGATAACTGTGGATCGAGACGGAGGACGGAGTAGAGCTGAGGAAATTGGAGGGTGCCCAGGTCTGAGATAGCTGGGGGGGGGCCCATCGGCAGGTTTGGGGGCGAGGAAAGTCCAGGGCTGGGTTAGCAGGAAGAGGCTGGGGGGAAGCGATCGGGGGGGGGCGGAGGGGAACGGTTGGGGGATATTTGGAAATGCATTTGCCGGCAGGTGGCAGCCAAACCCCAGGGGCCTCTGGTCCTGCCCCCAGGACGCTGGGAAGGGCGGGGCGGGGGTGATGGCGGGGGCAAGGCTGTACCCCTGGGACTTGTTAGCGTCGTCGTCGGGGTCGTCCCCGCCGCGGAGCTCGTTCTCCGAGTGCGAGCCGGGGATGATGCCCGAGTCGTCCGATTCGTCCATCAGCGAGTTCTTGTCGGCGTCGCTGAGGTCGCTGACGTCTTCCATGGGCACGTCTGGAGGGAAGCGCCCGAGGCGGGGGCATCAGCCATGGGGTGCGGGAGCCCCGCCGGGGCCAGGAACTGCCCCACAGACCCCCCGGGGCCCCCTCCTCTCTGCATCCGCTCCAGCCCCAGGGCAGACAGGGGCCAGAGGAGACTCCTCTCCCAGCCCACACGCCAGGGGGAGGACAGGCCCCCCCCAGTCCTGTCCTGCCACCCAGCCCCGGGGAAGTGGCACCAGGACACGTCCCCTCCCCCCCGCGCCCGGCTGCCACTCACCCCCGCCATTGAAGAGCGTCTCGCCCAGGCAGTCGTTGGGCACCCGGGTGGCACAGCGCTTGTGGCAGTTGAACTTGCAGTCTGAAAGCGGGGAGAGCCTCAGGGGGGGCCAGCGGGGGGCCCCCCTCTTTCCACCATCCCAACCCCCTCCCCACAGTGCCCGGCAGTACCCCGCCATCTCACCAGGGGGCACTGTGCCGCAGCAGGGACCAGCTGTGTCTCTTCCCACGCCTCCCGAAATCCGCCCCTTCTGCCACGGCCCACCCCAGAAGCAGCTGCCTGTGCAGCGCCCAGCACAATCATTTCGGGGGGAGGGGGGGTGCAAGCCATTTCTGGATCCCATATTTGGGCCTCCCTGATACCCCAGCTCAGACCCAGGGGCCCAGCCAGCCTGAGGTCCCCAGCTCTAAACAGCAGCTGGTTAAGAAAGCTTCAAAGGGAAGCACGGTCACTCCTGCTTTTTAGATATAGAGCGGGTGGGGAGACTCTCCCCCCGCCCCCTCTGCCACCCCAGGCCCTGACACATGAGCGTAGAAGCCCCTTTCCCAGAGAAATACCCAGCCTCTTGTTACATCCCGTTACAGCGCTGGAGGATCCTGCGGCGAGGAGTTCCACCGCTCGCAGGAACCCCGCTCCCCATCTCGGCCCTTCTCAGGGCCTGGTGCCGCCCTCCCTCACTCACCTTTGCACTGCAGGCCCTGGCGGAAGAGCCCTTTGAGTAGCTTCTTGCAGAACTGGCAGACGGTGGGGCGGGTGTAGGAGTGGATGAGGAAGGTGTGGGGCACCTTGACCTTGGACAGGAACAGCTTGTCCAGCTCGATGGGACGCCCGATGTGCGAGGTGCTGGTGAGCCGGCGCGGCAGCATCTCCATGGGGCTCCGGCTCTGGGAGGGGGGAGGGCAGGAGGAGGGGGGCAGGATGTGGGGAAAGGAGCAGGCAGGGGGCAGATGGAGGAAATGGGCTTTCAAAGTCTTGGAGGCAAGAGCCCTGCTCTGCCAGCACAGGAAAAGGGGAGTCGCGCTGCACGGCCGACCCTGCACTGCAGCGGCCATTGAAGGGTCAGTTAGTGCTGCCATGGGGCAGGGGTGGGGTAATTGGCTCCCTTGGGGGTGGGACCAGCTGGGGCCTGCCATGGCTCTGAACTGCCCAGGCAAAGTGAGGACACACACCAGATCACCCCCAACTCCGGCGCCCAGGCACTGCCCCACCAGCCTGAGGAGAATCTCCCCAAGCCAGGCAATACAAGGGCCCTGACACACAGCTCAGGTGGCCACGACACACGGGCAAGGCCGGGCCAAGAGAGGCTCTCAATACAGGGCCAGGGGGGACCCCAGCTGTGCCTGGAGGGGGGGGGGGACTTACCAGCTCGTCGGAGGCGCAGGGCAGGGACTCGGAGGTGGCGAGACGCAGGGACTGAGAGGTGGCCAGGGAGGTGGCCGAGAGGCGGCGCTTGCGGGCCCCGCTGCAGTTGTTGGGGATGCTGAAGGCGCAGCGCTTGTGGTAGTTCAGCCCGCAACCTGCAACACGGAGGAGCCTCGTCTCTGACCAGGCAGGCGGCCGGGGGGCCGGGGGTGGGGGTGGGGTGCAGCCTGGGATCGGGGCCCCACCGGGCTGTCCAAACTCTGGAGCAGGCCTGCCCAAAGAGCCTCGGCGCTAAGTGAGAGACAGACGGACGGACGGAGGCTACGATCTACGCATAAGACAGACGGACGGACGGAGGCTACGATCTACGCATAAGACAGACGGACGGACGGAGGCTATGATCTAAGTAAGAGACGGACGGACGGACGGACCGACGGAGGCTACGATCTAAGTGTAAGACAGACGGACGGACCGACCGACGGAGGCTACGATCTAAGTGTAAGACAGACGGACGGACGGAGGCCGTGATCTAAGTGTGAGACAGACAGACGGAGGCTACGATGTAAGTGAGACCGGCTGATGGACGTAGGGTATGATCTAAGCGTGACACAGACAGACGGACGGAGGCTACGATCTACGCATAAGACAGACGGACGGACGGAGGCTACGATCTAAGTAAGAGACGGACGGACCGACCGACCGACGGAGGATACGATCTAAGTGTGAGACAGACAGACGGACGGAAGCCGTGATCTAAGTGTGAGACAGACAGACGGACAGAAGCCATGATCTAAGTGTGAGACAGACAGACAGAGGCTACGATGTAAGTGAGACCGGCTGATGGACGTAGGGTATGATCTAAGCGTGACACAGACAGACGGACGGAGGCTACGATCTACGCATAAGACAGACGGACGGACGGAGGCTACGATCTACGCATAAGACAGACGGACGGACGGAGGCTATGATCTAAGTAAGAGACGGACGGACCGACCGACCGACGGAGGATACGATCTAAGTGTAAGACAGACGGACGGACGGAAGCCATGATCTAAGTGTAAGACAGACGGATGGACGGAGGCCGTGATCTAAGTGTAAGACAGACAGACGGAGGCTACGATCTAAGTGTGAGACAGACGGACGGACGGAAGCCATGATCTAAGTGTGAGACAGACAGACGGAGGCTACTATGTAAGTGAGACCGGCTGATGGACGTAGGGTATGATCTAAGCGTGACACAGACAGACGGACGGAGGCTACGATCTACGCATAAGACAGACGGACGGACGGAGGCTACGATCTACGCATAAGACAGACGGACGGACGGAGGCTACGATCTACCATAAGACAGACGGACGGACCGAGGCTATGATCTAAGTAAGAGACGGACGGACGGACCGACCGACGGAGGCTACGATCTAAGTGTAAGACAGACGGACGGACGGAGGCCGTGATCTAAGTGTGAGACAGACAGACGGAGGCTACGATGTAAGTGAGACCGGCTGATGGACGTAGGGTATGATCTAAGCGTGACACAGACAGACGGACGGAGGCTACGATCTACGCATAAGACAGACGGACGGACGGAGGCTACGATCTAAGTAAGAGACGGACGGACCGACCGACCGATGGAGGATACGATCTAAGTGTAAGACAGACGGACGGACGGAAGCCATGATCTAAGTGTGAGACAGACAGACGGACAGAAGCCATGATCTAAGTGTGAGACAGACAGACGGAGGCTACGATGTAAGTGAGACCGGCTGATGGACGTAGGGTATGATCTAAGCGTGACACAGACAGACGGACGGAGGCTACGATCTACGCATAAGACAGACGGACGGACGGAGGCTACGATCTACGCATAAGACAGACGGACGGACGGAGGCTACGATCTACGCATAAGACAGACGGACGGACGGAGGCTATGATCTAAGTAAGAGACGGACGGACCGACCGACCGACGGAGGATACGATCTAAGTGTAAGACAGACGGATGGACGGAAGCCATGATCTAAGTGTGAGACAGACAGACGGAGGCTACGATCTAAGTGTAAGACAGACGGATGGACGGAAGCCATGATCTAAGTGTGAGACAGACAGACGGAGGCTACGATCTAAGTGTGAGACAGACGGACGGACGGAAGCCATGATCTAAGTGTGAGACAGACAGACGGACAGAAGCCATGATCTAAGTGTGAGACAGACAGACGGAGGCTACGATGTAAGTGAGACCAGCTGATGGACGTAGGGTACGATCTAAGCGTGACACAGACAGACGGACGGAGGGCGGGGGGCACCGCTCGGGGCAGGCAGGCCCCAGCGCGGCTCTGTCTGGTTTTCGGGGGAAGGGAGGGCTGGTTAAGCATTAAGTCGGTTAACGACCTACACGGTAAATGGCTCCGGCTCCGGCTGCGCGTGGCGAAGGGGTCACGGCCACAGGCCGGCGCAGCCAAGGTCAGATGCAGCGTGTCCCCGGCGCCAGGCCCCCGGCCCCACCCCCGCCTTAGAGAGGCGGCCCCCCGGGGCAGAGGGGGGCCCAGCGTGGGCTCTGCTCCACGTGCATGGTGGGAGCCCCCTGCCAACTGGGGTGAGGCCTCCTCCACTCGTTACACACAAAGGTCACCAACCAGCCGCCCCTGGAAAGGCCCCGCGGCCCCCCGGAGCCCCCCGCGCCCCCGGCTCCGTACCGTCACACTTGAGGCCCTGGCGCACCAGCCCGAAGAGCATCTCGCCGCAGTGGTCGCAGAAGGCCGGGGCGCGGTACGAGTGGACGTTGAGCGCGTGCGGGCGGATCCGGAAATCCTCAAAGGTGGCCGAGGCTGGCGGGCGAGAGAGGCGGGGAGCTCAGGGCGCCACCCAGTCCACACCCGCTGGAGCCACCTCCAGCCACGGCCCACGCCGGGCTCCCCTGGCGGGGACCCTAGGGCGCCCCCTGCTGGCAAGAGCCCCTGCCCCCGGGAATTCCCCGGCACGGGGCCGCTGGCAGGGGCTGGGCGGGGGTAGGGCAGGATTTCCTGCGGGTGGCGGGAGGGGGAGGAGGGAGGGCGGCCCCGGCGTGGGCTCCGGAGCTGCGGTGCCCCTCCCCTGCCAGGTCTTGTGCCCGGGAGCCGGCCCCCAAACCACTTCCTGCCGGAGCGCGCGCAGGCGGCCCTGACTCAAAACTGCACCTGGGCACCGGCGGGAGCGGGAGCAGCCGTGGGCGGGGAGCAGCGGAGGAGAGCGGGGGCGGGAGGAGCCAGGCCCCGAGTCCTGCAGGGGGCAGGCAGGGAGAACTCCCCGCCCTCACGGTGGGTACCCGGGCACCAGGCACGAGCTCCCGGCCCCAAGCGCCCCGGGGTCCTGCGCCCCCCCCCTCCAGCCATGCATCCTCCCGAACCAGACCCCCCCCGCCATGCTGCAAGGTAGCCCCGCTCAGAGCCTGCCCAGCGCAGCCCGGCACAACCTGCTGCCCCAAGCTGGGGAACAAGCCCTTACTGCACCCCCACCCGGCTGTGGCCCCGCCCAGTGTTTCCATCCATGTGCGGAAGAAATTTTGTCCATGTGCAGATGTGCACCAGCCGTAAAAACACACACTGGCAGCGGTGAGCGCCCTGCTAACCAGCTGGGCGGCATCTGGATCTCTCCTGGGGACCGCCCGGGCATTCAGCTTCCAGGGAACGTGGCCACGTGGCCGGGATCAGCCTGCGGCGCTGGCCGGCGTGAACCAGCCTGGAGTGGCCTGCGTGGGAAGAGCTTGGACAGGATGGGCCAGGGAGGGTCTAGGAAATGAGGGTTAGTGTGTTCTGGTGTCACCCACACACTTGTGGGGCAGGGCGCACCCCCTCCAGCAGGGGGCAGCAGGAACACACACACACACACAGCAGAATTCATCCCCTGCACAACAGCGCAGACGCACACACAGAGCAGAGCCCATTCCAGCAATGACACACACGCACACACGCACAGAGCAAGGCCCATTCCCCCCAGCAGGGGGCAGCAGGTATGTAGACACAGGGGATGGGGCAGGAGACTGGACTCGATGAACTCTCGAGGTCCCTTCCAGTTCTGGGATTGTATGATTCTATGCAGCCCTGATTAGCAATACACACACACACACACAGACGCACACACACACAGACGCACACACAGACACGCACACACACACACAGACGCGCACACACACACACACACACAGACGCACACACACACACACAGATGCGCACACACACACACACACACACAGACGCGCGCACACACAGACGCACACACGCACAGACGCACACACGCGCACACACACACACACAGACGCACACACACACACGTGTTACCTGAGAGCACCACCTCCACCAAGTCTCCCTCCTGGATGTCTCCGGCCACCCGCACCAGCTGCAGGATGTTGGCAGACGACAGGTCATGTTTGAAGAGCAGGATCTTGTCGTAGAGGCCATAGAAGCCGCACTCTGGGAACTGTGAGGACAGACAGACGGACTGGAGAAGGATGGAGACGCCGCCAGGCGAGCCAACCCACCCCTGACCCTTTGGGGAACACAGCAGAGCCATGCGGCCAACACCCTGGCGCTGCCGCCAGACTTAATTTAGCCCTACGGGGCACGCAGAGGTCCAGGACGCGAACCCAACAGAACCACTTTGTGTCCTCCCTGCCCCCGCAGGTACCACTAGCCCCGATAGAGCCCACAGCCCACTGAAGTTCCCCACCCTGTCAGGAGAGAAACCCACCGCAGCAGCCTTTAACAGCAAAAAGGGGAGCCATGGCAAAATAACAGTCACAAGAGTGAAACGCCTGCAAGCTGCAAGGAAAAGGGCCCAATATGCCTTCCTGGCTAAACTGTGGAGTAAACTAGGCAGCTAGAGGCAAAAAGACATCCTCTAAACATTGGAAGTCAAATCCTAGCGATGAACACAGGAGGTTTTGGAAGAAACTGATTCACCAAACAGGAATAAATCGCCAGGCCCAAGCGTTTTGACGATACACAAATACTGCAAAACTCGAGGTAATTGAGAGCCTAAATCCACCCCTGACTCAGATGACCGGCGGCCAGCTGATGTGACACTTGTTTTTAAGAAGGCTGCAATTACAGGCCGGTGCAGCCTAACGTCAGTGCCAGGAAAACTGGCTGAAACTACAGTAAAGACCAGAATTAGCAGGTACATAGCGAAACACGAGAATCCATGTGGGTCTTGTCAAGGGACACGGTTCTTTTCCCATCGATTAGAATTTCTGCAGGGTGCCAAGACTTATGAGGACAAGAGCGAGTTGGTGGATGCAGGGTACCTGGAGTTTTACAAAGCCTTTCGCAACGTCCCCCATCCAGGGGAGCCCACAGCCTGCCTGGGCCACTGGGCTAGGTTGGGAAGAGGGGGGCTCCACCTTCCTGGGAGGGGCGTGGCCTCAGTTGGAAGGGGCGGGGTTGGGGCAGTCAGCGGACAGTGGGACACAGCAGGGACCCGCCAGGGGCTGCACTGGGTGGCAGATGATACTAAATCATTCACGCCGGTGCAGTCCAAGGCAGCCCGTGAAGAGGGACCTCCCCTCACCGGTGAAATTCAGTGTGGAGAAATGCAAAGGAACGCACATGATCCCAGCTTTGCCTGCAAAACGACAGGGCCTAAGTTAGCGGATACCGGCCGAGAGAGATCTCGGAGTCACTGTGGATTGTTATCTGAAAACAGTCATGTGCAGGACCATCCGAAAAAGCAGATAGACTGGTAGGAACCGCTAGAGAAAGGAAGGATGATAAAGCAGGAAACCTCATACACACAAACCCACCGCCCCCTCCTTTACCAGAGCACGCAGGCCTGGTCGCTCCAGCTCAAAATAGAGAGATGAGAATTGGGAAAGGGGCAGAGAAAGGCCCTGAAAATGATGAGGTGGATGAGGTGAGGAGAGAAGAAAAGCCCTAGGACTGGTCAGCTTGGGTAGGAGGTAACTAGGGGGATATGCCAGAGGTCTACACAATCCTGAGAGGGGTGGAGAAAAGGACTAGAGAAATGTTATTTACCCCCCTCCCCTAGCACAAGACCCAGGGGCCACCCAGTGATATCACCAAACAGAAGGCTGAAAACAAACCCAAGGGAGTATTTCTTCCCTCCGCGCACAACCTGTGGAACTCCTCGCCAGGGGATGTGGCAAAGGCCAAACGTATAACCGGGTTAAAAAGCACAAGATCGGTTCCTGATGGTCAGGGACACAACCCCGTGTTCTGGGTGCCCCTAAATCTGCGAGGAACTGGAACCGGGCGACAGAGGGTGGCTCATTAGGTGATGCCTGTTCTGTTCGTTCCTTCTGAAGCACCTTGCACCTTCGATGTCGGCAGCAGGATCCAGGGCTACCTGGCCCATTGGTCTGGCCGATCTTACATGCTGATTCCCTCCCACGGCTCTCCAAACCTAGCATCCAGCAGGAGGCCCCACATGCAGCTGGCAGGCAGGGTACACCCTGAACCAGCCTGCCTCTGCATGGGCACCGCTGCAGCCCAAGAGCAGCCAGAGAGAGGCAGGACCTGCAGGCAGCAGCCAGACCAGCCCCCTCTCCCATCAGGCCCTACACCCCTCCCAGAGCAGGGGACAGAACCCAGGAATCCTGGATCGCAGCCCCACCCCTACACTCTAACCACTAAACCTCACTCCTCTCCCAGAGCTGGAGCTAAAACCCAGGAGTCCTGACTCCCAGACTGACGCTCTAGCCACTAGACCTCACTCCCAGAGCGATCCCCAGCACCTTCTCTGACTGCCGAGCCCAGCTAGGACTTTGGGGAGCTAGGGAAGAGCGATGGGACCCGGAGAGCCGTTAATGCGCCCCCTCCTCTGCTCCAAGAGCTCCCTACCCAGATCCACCCCCCACGCAGCGCTGGGCCAGGAGACAGGGCTGGCATGGGGGGTGTTGGAGGGTCTGGGGCAGCGCCCTGGGGGAGGCAGAGAGGATCCTGGGCCAAAGGATGGGCCCTAGATGGCTCCCCCTGGCCAGAAGGGGACGAGGGTGCAATGGGGCAGCCTCCTAGACAGGGACCTGTTACCCCATGATCAGCTGCCACAGACTCCCTGGGCAGCCCATGTCAGCTCCCCCGTGCCTCAGTTTCCCCCGCAGTGCCGTTGGGACTGGGTGTCAGCCCCCCCCGGTACAGTAGCGAGGCCCACGACGGGCAGGTTGCGCACAGAGGCACAGCGGCTACCGCGCTCTCTCTCCAGCTGCTTATGCAAATCGGCAGGGTTATTTTTGGCTCCGAGATGGCCCCGGCGAGGAGCGATCTGGTTCCAGTTGATCTCCGGCCTCTTCCTTCCTTCCTCCCGCCCCAGCAGGCTCAGCCCGTTCCACTCCAGCAGCGCCCGGAGGAGGCGGTATCGTGCATGCCCTTAGATGCACCCGGGTCCGCGCCCGCCAACTGCAAGCCTCCGCCCAGGGAGCAAGAAGTCTTTCCCTCTCCAACCCCCTACCCTGGGCGTGGCGGGGGGGGGGATCAGCAGTGCTGGGACCCAGATCACCCCCCCCCTCCAGCGTTTGTGGAGAACCCAAGCCCCACCACGGCGATTCTGTAGAGACCCCTCCCTCGTCCCGCCTGTTCCCACCGGCCAGACGCTAACCCCCTCACTCAGGGCCCAGGGAGCTGTCCGGGGACCCTGACACATCCTCCAGGGTTGGCACAGGCACAGCGACACACCATGCGGAAATGCGGGTTCCTCTCTCCAGGAGCAGGTGGTGGAGAGACAGATCTGTCCGGAGAGCCAGCCCCAGGGGCACAGACACGGCAGGTTGCAGGCCAGAGGAGAGTAAAATGGAGAGGCAGACAGACAGCGGATGGATGAAAACCAGATGGACAGACAGGCAGCGGGTGGATGGAAGGATGGGTAGAAAACAGAGGACAGATGGACACAGCGGATGGAAGGAGGAATTAAAGGGCGAACAGGATATTGCGGGTGGAAGGGTGGGCGGATAGACGGACAGACAGCAGATGGAAGGATGGACGGACAGTGGACAGAAGGACAGACAGGAGGTCAGACGGACAATGGATGGAAGGGCAGACGGACCGTGAATGAAGGGATAGGAGCACTGAGAGTGGATGGAAGGACGGATAGGAAACAGACAGACAGGTAGTGGATGGAGGATGGACAGGTCCGATAAGCAGTGGACAGAGAAGATGGGCATGAGGACAGATAGACAGGGGGACAGACAGGCAGGGGATGGAAGGAAGGACAGGGGGACAGACAGGCAGTGGATGGATGGCAAGGGGGACAGACAGACAGCCAGGCAGTGGACGGAAGGAAGGAAGGACAGGGGGACAGACAGGCAGCGGATGGATGGCAAGGGGGACAGACGGACAGCCAGGCAGTGGACGGAAGGAAGGACAGAGGGACAGACAGGCAGCGGATGGATGGCAAGGGGGACAGACGGACAGCCACGCAGTGGACGGAAGGAAGGACAGGGGGACAGACAGGCAGTGGATGGATGGCAAGGGGGACAGACAGACAGCCAGGCAGTGGACGGAAGGAAGGAAGGACAGGGGGACAGCCAGGCAGTGGACGGAAGGAAGGACAGGGGGACAGACAGGCAGCGGATGGATGGCAAGGGGGACAGACGGACAGCCAGGCAGTGGACGGAAGGAAGGAAGGACAGGGGGACAGCCAGGCAGTGGACGGAAGGAAGGACAGGGGGACAGACAGGCAGCGGATGGATGGCAAGGGGGACAGACGGACAGCCAGGCAGTGGACGGAAGGAAGGACAGAGGGACAGACAGGCAGCGGATGGATGGCAAGGGGGACAGACGGACAGCCACGCAGTGGACGGAAGGAAGGACAGGGGGACAGACAGGCAGCGGATGGATGGCAAGAGGGACAGACAGACAGCCAGGCAGTGGACGGAAGGAAGGAAGGACAGAGGGACAGACAGGCAGCGGATGGATGGCAAGGGGGACAGACGGACAGCCACGCAGTGGACGGAAGGAAGGACAGAGGGACAGACAGGCAGCGGATGGATGGCAAGGGGGACAGACGGACAGCCAGGCAGTGGACGGAAGGAAGGACAGAGGGACAGACAGGCAGCGGATGGATGGCAAGGGGGACAGACGGACAGCCAGGCAGTGGACGGAAGGAAGGACAGAGGGACAGACAGGCAGCGGATGGATGGCAAGGGGGACAGACGGACAGCCAGGCAGTGGACGGAAGGAAGGACAGGGGGACAGACAGGCAGCGGATGGATGGCAAGGGGGACAGACGGACAGCCAGGCAGTGGACGGAAGGAAGGACAGAGGGACAGACAGGCAGCGGATGGATGGCAAGGGGGACAGACGGACAGCCAGGCAGTGGACGGAAGGAAGGACAGAGGGACAGACAGGCAGCGGATGGATGGCAAGGGGGACAGACGGACAGCCAGGCAGTGGACGGAAGGAAGGACAGGGGGACAGACAGGCAGTGGATGGATGGCAAGGGGGACAGACGGACAGCCAGGCAGTGGACGGAAGGAAGGACAGGGGGACAGACAGGCAGCGGATGGATGGCAAGGGGGACAGACGGACAGCCAGGCAGTGGACGGAAGGAAGGACAGAGGGACAGACAGGCAGCGGATGGATGGCAAGGGGGACAGACGGACAGCCAGGCAGTGGACGGAAGGAAGGACAGAGGGACAGACAGGCAGCGGATGGATGGCAAGGGGGACAGACGGACAGCCACGCAGTGGACGGAAGGAAGGACAGAGGGACAGACAGGCAGCGGATGGATGGCAAGGGGGACAGACGGACAGCCAGGCAGTGGACGGAAGGAAGGACAGAGGGACAGACAGGCAGCGGATGGATGGCAAGGGGGACAGACGGACAGCCAGGCAGTGGACGGAAGGAAGGACAGGGGGACAGACAGGCAGTGGATGGATGGCAAGGGGGACAGACGGACAGCCAGGCAGTGGACGGAAGGAAGGACAGGGGGACAGACAGGCAGCGGATGGATGGCAAGGGGGACAGACGGACAGCCAGGCAGTGGACGGAAGGAAGGACAGAGGGACAGACAGGCAGCGGATGGATGGCAAGGGGGACAGACGGACAGCCACGCAGTGGACGGAAGGAAGGACAGAGGGACAGACAGGCAGCGGATGGATGGCAAGGGGGACAGACGGACAGCCAGGCAGTGGACGGAAGGAAGGACAGGGGGACAGACAGGCAGTGGATGGATGGCAAGGGGGACAGACGGACAGCCAGGCAGTGGACGGAAGGAAAGACAGGGGGACAGCCAGGGGAGGGGAGACAGACCCGCGATCGGGGCCGGGCACTGCCAAGCAGGATGCGGGGTGTGGAGGGGAAGCCGCGGGGCTGGGGGCCGGTGGGACCGCGCTGCGCCCTGGGCGGAGGGGGCGGTGGGAGTAAAGCCGCAAAGGGCCCGGCAGGGAAGGGGCTGGGCAGCGACTCCAGAACTTCGGGTTCAGCTCCCTGCTCCGCAGCCTTGGACGAGTCACTTGACTCCCTGTGCCTCGGTTTCCCCATCTGTAACGCTGCGGGGAGCAGAATCAGCACCACCCTGCCCGAAGAGTGTGAGGTGCCCAGACGCCACCATGACGGCTGCCCCCTAAAGCAGGAAGGGAAGCTGCCCCAGAGAGCTGGAACCAGCAGAGGGGCAAGGCCAGGGAAGCTGCATCTCCAGCTGGGCTGACCAGGGCCGAGGTCTGGCTGGCTCTGGGCAGGGTGAGGGGCAGTGGGGAGGCAGGGTGGGGGGCTGTGGAGAGGCAGGGCAGCCCAAGGGGGCTGTAGGATGGCAGGGGGCTCTGGGCAGGGTAGGAAGCAGCAGGGAGGCAGGGCGGCCCTAGGGGGCTGGGGGCAGGATGGGGGGCTGTGAGGGGGCAGGTGGCCCTAGGGGCTGTGGAATGGCAGGGTGGGGGGCAGTGGGCAGCCCTAGGGGGCTCTGGGCAGTGTGGGGGGCTGTGGGGAGGTAGAGTGGGGGGCAGTCGGTAGCCCTAGGGGGCTCTGGGCAGGATGGGGGGCTGTGGGGAGGCAGGGTGGGGGGCAGTCGGTAGCCCTAGGGGGCTCTGGGCAGTGTGGGGGGCTGTGGGGAGGCAGGGAGGCCCTAGGGGGCTGTGGGGAGGCAGGATGGGGGCTGTGGAATGGCAGGATGGGGGGCTGCGGGGGCTGTGGGGAGGCAGGGAGGCCCTAGGGGGCTCTGGGCAGGATGGGGGGCTGTGGGGAGGCAGGGTGGGGGGCAGTTGGTAGCCCTAGGGGGCTCTGGGCAGGGTGGGGGGGCTGTGGGGAGGCAAGATGGGGGGCTGTGGGGAGGCAGGGTGGGGGGCAGTCAGTAGCCCTAGGGGGCTCTGGGCAGTGTGGGGGGCTGTGGGGAGGCAGGGAGGCCCTACGGGGCTGTGGGGAGGCAGGATGGGGGGCTGTGGAATGACAGGGTGGGGGGCAGTGGGGGCTGTGGGGAGGCAGGGGGTGGGAAAGGGCTGGTGACCCAGCTCTGCCTGCTGTCAGGACGTGGTTAGCAGCAGGCTCTTGGCCTGGGGCCCAGAGAGCTCAGCGAAGAGCTGGTGCAGGTGCCTTGCTGGCGTCACAGGTCGACGCGGCACTTCTCCCCCCTCCCCCCCACCGAGGAGCCGGGTTCCTCCATACAGCCGCAGCCCTGGCCTAGGAAGCTGCGTGGAGCTTTCACGGAGGGGGAAACTGAGGCCTGGCAGCGGCCAAGAGCTTTGTCCGAGGATGCTGAGTGAGCCAGAAGCAGAGCAGGGAAAAGAACCCAGGAGTCCTAGCGCCCCCCACCCCGCTCTAACCACTGAACCCCGCTACCCTGCCAGAGCTGGGGAACGCACCCAGGACGCCAAATTCAAGTGTCCCCCTGGATCCTGGCCCTCCTGGTGCGCTGAGCCCCGAGATCTCGCTGTGACTCGTCCCTGGAGATCCAACCGCCCAGGGCTGCCGGGTCAGCCCTCCCTGCCTCTCCCACACGAGAACGCGCCTTTTAAAAACAAAAACCACCAGCTGAGATTCCCAGGTACTGGCCTGACTCCTGCCACGGGGAAGGAGGCCAAACGAGCCCGAAATCTCACAAGAATCTGGTCCTGCCTAGAGCAGGGGGCTGGACTTGACCTCCCGAGGTCTCTTGCGGCTCTATGGTTCTATGATTCTAAGCTTTGCCAAACAATTGTCGATTTAGGTGGAAGTCGAGTTTTTTACCCTGCAAACTCTCTGGGACAGAGACTTGTCAATTTTGCCTTGTTTGTACAGCCCCTGACGCAAAGGGACCCAACCTAGACATGGCGAGATGCAACCAAGTTCTGTGGCATAATAATTATTTTCGATTCCAGGAGACTTTCTTCGAGACCTGAACATCTTAGCTTTGATACTTGTACAACCAGGATTTTTTTTAAAAACATGGAGAGACGTGATTTTGAGTGTTATTGCCTTAAAAACACACTCAAGCCGGCTTTTTGGATCACGTTCTCCCCGCAAACGGGTTAAAAGTCTAGCAGCCTGAACGGCCCGCTAGCCCTCGCCTGTCGTGAACTGCAGGATGTCCTTATACAACACTTCACTCATGGTGCTGCTGTCTCATGCAACAGACAAAAGCCAAAGCCCAGACCCCCGCCACCGGGGAATCTCCGCACGCAGCGAGGCTATGACACACGCGTGAGTGGTGCTGATGCCGCCCAGCAGAGGGCAGCCGTGCACAAGAATGCTCGGCCAGCGCGTTTTCGAAGGGCAGGGCCCATTTCCTGATAACATCCCAGCAAATCAAAGTCCAGCCCAGTTAGCTACAGATTCAAAGCAGGGAGACGAGGCTGTTCTCTTGGAACCCCCAAGACCTCTTCTTCCTACTCTGGTTCATTGCTCCCTACTCCCCCAGGGCACCCAGCCTGCGGTGGAGCCTCCAATAACCAGGTGATCTTAATTATTAGGTATATTACAGTAATGCCCAGTCATGCACCAGGACCCCACTGTGCCACACTCTGTATTGCATTGTGTGGCTATTAGGTATATTACGGTAGCACCCAGTCATGCACCAGGACCCCACTGTGCCACACTCTGTATTGCATTGTGTGGCTAATAGGTATATTACGGTAGCACCCAGTCATGCACCAGGACCCCATTGTGCCCCACTCTGTATTGCATTGTGTGGCTAATAGGTATATTACGGTAGCACCCAGTCATGCACCAGGACCCCATTGTGCCCCACACTGTATTGCATTGTGTGGCTATTAGGTATATTACGGTAGCACCCAGTCATGCACCAAGACCCCATTGTGCCGCACTCTGTATTGCATTGTGTGGCTATTAGGTATATTACGGTAGCGGTGCGGGCCCTTTTTGTGCTAGGCGCTGAACATTTTTATTGCTATTCGTTGCATTGCGGTCGGAGCCCTGGCACAGCCCAGACCCCCCACTGTGTCTGGCAGCACCTGCCAGTCCCTGCCCCAAAAAGTAGATGGGCACGTGTGCACAATTCTTGCCTTATCCCTGCTGAGCTAGGGGGGCTGCCCCCCAAGCACTGAATGCAGCCCGCTCTGGGGTGCAGCGCCACAAGAGACCAAAGCAGGCCCCCTTTGGAATCGTCCCAGCAGGGGGTGTGGGGGGGGGGGGAGTGGATCCCCCCACCCTGCAGCCTGTCTCCCTCCCTCTCTCTATTTCTGGAGGCAGGGAATGGTTTTCCAGCTATCAGGGCAGGTCTAGGGGGCAGGAGTGACTCAGATGCTCCATTCTTGTCCCCATGTAGCCCCACCAGCAAACTGATCCCTGCACAGAGAAGGGAGGGGGGAGCAGGGAGGCAGCTGGAGCCCCCCCTCCCCAGGGGAAATGGGAACAACCACACACTTCCCCCAGCCAGCTGGCTGACTCTAGGGTGTCCCCAAAGCGCTGGGACAGTCACACTGACCTCCTTCTCCTCCGGCAGGGCTGGCCAGCCAAGGGTTAATCCCTGAGTCAGGCTTTCCCTTCTCCCGGCTGCTGCCAAACCTGTTACTGATCTGCAGGAAGCAGGCACACAACAGCAAGCAATAAACTCTGGAAGGGAGGGAGCTCTCTCTGGCCCAGCTCAGGCTTCAGGGACCAGCCCTCTATTCAAGGCTAGATCAAGATCAGGGTAAGGCCTAGCAACTGGCAGGCACCCATTTCTACCAGCCACAAAGCACCGAGCAAAAGCTGAACACTGGGCACCGAAATGCAGCCACCTCTGGGGTGGAACACGGTGGATAGCAATACTGGGGCCCCCCCACTAGCACCGAAATGCAGCCACCTCTGGGGTGGAACACGGTGGATAGCAATACTGGGGCCCCCCCACTAGCACCGAAATGCAGCCACCTCTGGGGTGGAGCACGGTGGATAGCAGTACTGGGGGGCCCCCCACTAGCACTGAAATGCAGCCACCTCTGGGGTGGAGCATGGTAGATAGCAGTACTGGGGGGCCCCCCACTAGCACTGAAATGCAGCCACCTCTGGGGTGGAGCATGGTGGATAGCAGTACTGGGGCCCCCCCCACTAGCACCGAAATGCAGCCACCTCTGGGGTGGAGCATGGTGGATAGCAGTACTGGGGGGCCCCCCACTAGCACTGAAATGCAGCCACCTCTGGGGTGGAGCATGGTCGATAGTAATACTGGGGCCCCCCACTAGCACCGAAATGCAGCCACCTCTGGGGTGGAGCATGGTGGATAGCAATACTGGGGCCCCCCACTAGCACCGAAATGCAGCCACCTATGGGGTGGAGCATGGTGGATAGCAGTACTGGGGCCCCCCCACTAGCACCGAAATGCAGCCACCTCTGGGGTGGAGCATGGTGGATAGCAATACTGGGGCCCCCCACTAGCACCGAAATGCAGCCACCTATGGGGTGGAGCATGGTGGATAGCAGTACTGGGGCCCCCCCACTAGCACCGAAATGCAGCCACCTCTGGGGTGGAACATGGTGGATAGCAGTACTGGGGGGCCCCCCACTAGCACCGAAATGCAGCCACCTCTGGGGTGGAGCACGGTGGATAGCAGTACTGGGGCCCCCCCACTAGCACCGAAATGCAGCCACCTCTGGGGTGGAGCACGGTGGATAGCAGTACTGGGGGCCCCCCCACTAGCACCGAAATGCAGCCACCTCTGGGGTGGAGCATGGTGGATAGCAGTACTGGGCCACCCCCCCCCCCCCACTAGCACCGAAATGCAGCCACCTCTGGGGTGGAGCACGGTGGATAGCAGTACTGGGCCCCCCCCCCACTAGCACCGAAATGCAGCCACCTCTGGGGTGGAGCATGGTGGATCGCAATACGGGGGCCCCCCAACTAGCACTGAAATGCAGCCACCTCTGGGGTGGAGCACGGTGGATCGCAATACGGGGGCCCCCCAACTAGCACTGAAATGCAGCCACCTCTGGGGTGGAGCACGGTGGATCGCAATACGGGGGCCCCCCAACTAGCACTGAAATGCAGCCACCTCTGGGGTGGAGCACGGTGGATCGCAATACGGGGGCCCCCCAACTAGCACTGAAATGCAGCCACCTCTGGAATGGGGTTGGCAGCTGTTTATACAGGGATCCTTCTCCCAGCACTAAGATGCAGTCACAACAGCTCCTCAACAGCCGTACAAGCTCGCTATGGTCCAGAACAGAGGAAGAAAAGAATGAGCCAAACTGAAACTACAGGCAGGAATTTAAGGAAGTGGAAGACAATTAGCCAGACTGGAATTTAGCCAGGAGACCTGAGTGAGGAGCCCTGCCCATGTAAAAACAGCCGTGGGAGCTTTAATAACAGCTCAGCACCTCCATGGAGCTCAAAGCCCAATACGGTCCAAGGAGAGTCAGTAACACCATACAGCCGGGGAAACGGGCGCCGTGAGGGGACGTGTCACAGGCCTTACAGCTGTGTAGGAATGGAACCCAGCCCCACCCCCTGGCTCTAACCACTAGCCCCCACTGCCTGCCCACTGCTGGGGGACAGAACCCAGGAGTCCTGGCTCCCGATCCTGTAACATTTCCACCTGACCCCAACATCTCTTCCTGAGCCTCTCTGAGGTCTCCCATCCAAGAGCCACCCCTGTTTACCCTTTGGACCCTCCCCCACATGCCCCACAGCTCCTACCGTTAGTGCCTTTCCCTCCAGGCCTCCCTGTCCACCCCCTCCACACACACGAGTGCACCACCCTGCAGAGGGACACCCCTGCAGGCCTCACAACCAGGCTCTGGGATCCTGGGGCATCGTCTGTTCCCACCCCCCTGCCGAGGCTGGGTCCAAGGCCTGAAGGATGAACCAAGTCTGGGCCAAGCTCAAGGGCTACTGACCTGGATCGGTTCCGCGCCTGCTGCTACGTCGCTCCTTGCCTAGACTCTGGGCCCAGGTGCAACGAGTGGGGTCTAGCTAGAACAGGGGCTCACACTCAGGGGTGGGGGGGTCGTGCAGTTACTACCCCCCCACACACACCCCGCTCAGCATTTGCACTGGGGTTAACCACGCCTGGCTAGGGAAGCGGTGTGAACGCCCGGGGAGGGGGGGTCGCAGCAGAGGGCTGCTGTATGAAAGGAGTCGGAAGTCTGAGCCACTGGGTGACAAGATCCAGCAGAGACTGGGCCCCTGCCCGGCCCTGCCATGCAGGCACAGCCCATCCGAGGGCAGAGCCACCGCCCGGCGCTCGGAGGAGAGCAGGGATGTGATGCATCCCTCCGCGGCCCCGCCACAGCCTGGCGAAGGGGGGCAGGAACCCAGCCCAGGGAGGGGTGGGCCTTGTGGGGCTAAACGGAGGGGGGAGCTCGTTACGCCAAACGATTGTGCCTGAAAGATGAACTGTAGCCAGCGGTCCCCACCCGGCGGATCCGGATCCACCGGGAGATCTCGGAGCCTCGGACAGGGGATCCTGCCTGGTTTGGCCAAGAGCCTACCAAGTGTCGGCACTTCAAGTGCCCCTCCTCCGCATTGCTGCCTGCTCGCTGTGCAGGGCCGGGGAGGCGCTGATGTCATGGTGCCCCCCTCCCACCGTGTATCCCATCTCCACAGAGCAGAGTGGGGGGCACAACAGGACTTGGGATGGAGTTTGCTGGCTGCTTGCGGGAGTGGCCCAGGGCAGGGGGGAGCCTGCGTTAGCCCCACGGCACCACCACCCAGGGGCCACCTGAGGTAAGCAGGGCCCAGTCGGAGCCTGAACCCCTGCCCCAGTCAGGAACCCCCTTTCTGCACCCCAAGCCTCTGCCCTAGCATCCCTGCATCCAAACACCCTCCCGGAGCCTGCACCTCGAACCCCTCCAGCACCCCAACTGCCTGCCCGGAGCTCAGCTCAGAGCCCCTCCCGCACTCCACATCCCTTCGTCCAAGACCAGAGCCTGCCCCCCAACCCGCTGCCCCAACTGGGGAAAGGGAGGGAGGATGGGGCGAGCAGGGGCGGGGCCTTGAAGAAGGGGCACGAAGGAGGCGGGGCCAGGGTGGCTGGGTCGGAGGCAGATCCTGGATTGCACAGCAACTCCACAAGTGATCCCGTGTTTCAAAAGGTCGGTGACCCCTGCGGTAAACCCTCCGTCACCCGCACCCGAATTCCCAGCACGGCTGAACTCCCCGACCTCTCAGCACAGCCCTCCGGCACCCAGACCAGGGCCTGGCCCCTCAGCTCTTTCCCTGAATGCAGCCAGGGAGTCCAGGCCCCTATGAACCCAGCCAAGCTTCTGGGAGCTGGAAACCCTTTCGTCCCTTTCCTATCAGGCAAGGAGCCACGGCCAGGCCGGGCAGAATTTCCACTTGTTGGCCAAACCCTGCAGCTTTGGGGAACAGGCGCGGGACGACCCCATCCCCTGGGAGAGGACGAGGAGCACAGAACTCGGCCCCCAAACCTCCAAAGTTGCAGTTTCCCATAATGGTGTAGGAGTGTAGCCATGTAAACAGTTACACGGGCCTCCGGGTCCGAATCCCGGGGAGCCGGCTGCCTTCCCATGCTGCTGCCTCTACCAGCAGGCGGGAGCAAAAGCTGGCTCCCGGCACGCACTGGCTCCCGGGGAGCTGGCTGCCACCCCACGTGTGACCATGTAACCGCTGAAATTTTCCGTGGTTACTAGATTTACACGCAGTTTAACATCCCTGGTTTCCAGCCAAATGAAGAGATATGGGTGCCGATGGAACCCAGTCCCGGCCCAGTGTGTGGCCTCAGCTTGCTTTCTCTCAGACCCTCCGTGGGGCTACCGCCCCACCACTTCCCACGTCCCCCCTGCTTCCACTTCCTTCCCCATCCCCCAGGGCCCAGACCTGCCCAGCCCCTCCACCTTGCACAGCATCAAAACAACACAACTGACGTTAACACTTCCTATCAGGGAGGCTGCTCATACCGGCTCCTAGACACCCACCCACCATGGGGACACACGCAATTCCAAGCACACAGTCATGCAAACAGTCTCACCACATGCACCACATTCATCCATACAACCCACAACTGCAGTCACACGCAACCATGCAGATTCACAATCACACAACCGCACAGTCAAATGCATAGACCCCACAATCAAACACACAACATTCAGTCGCAGTCACACCATCAGAACAGGGCTACACAACATGCAATAGCACTGTCACCTGCCACAATCATTCACACACTCACAAGGCAAATACACAATCACACATCTTATCATACACACAACTCCACACCCATGATACAGATACACAGTCACATAACATACAGTTGCAGCCAGAAGTACACCCCACACACCCTTCACCCCATGGGTCACACATCCCAGTTTAGAGACACAAACACAGCAGTAGCACACACACACAGGGGCCGATCTAGACACAAATACACACACACCGAGTCAGCGCCTCTCCCTTCTCTTGGGCCCAGAGTTTCCTGGTTCCTCCGTTTGCCGCCCCCCCGGCCACCCCCTTCCACCCTTTACCTTCTGGTCCACTATGGAGCACGCCAGCTGCTTGACATGGGCCAAGTCCGACGCGGCTGGGAGCAGCACGAACTCCCGGGTCAGCCCGATCTGGATGTGGAACGACACTCCCTGGCAAGCGGCGCAGGATCCCGGCGGCAGCGAGGCGAGCTCCGGGGTTGCCAGGCACCCTCCCGGGGTGCTGGGGGAAGAGGGGAGGGCCGGGGGCCCGGCGCAGGCGGGTGGGGAGGCCATGCTGGCCGCCGGAGAGACGCACAGACCCCCCCCCGCCCTGCTGCCCGAACCCAGGCGTCCGGGTCTGGCTGTCACATCCCAAGGGGGTAGCGCATCCCGGCAGGGCGCGGCGCACGGGCAGGGGCGCACGGGCGCTGGCCAGGGACCCGAGGGCGCACGGGCGCTGGCCAGGCAGGGCGCGCGGCTGGGGGGCGCACGGGGAGCCGGCCGGCGCCTCTCGCTCTCCGCCGCCGCTTCTTTCTTTTTCTTCCCCCCAAACTTTACGGGCGCCCGGACAGAGGAGGAAGTGCCGTGAGTGACAGGCCGCGGGGCCAATGGAGAGCTCCGGGGATGAAGTCAGGCGACTCTCCCCCCCCCCCCCCCACACACCTCTCTCCACACCCCGCCCCGCAGCCAGCATCCAGCGCACACTGGGGCACCCGGACACCCCCCGCCCAACACTTATCCTGCTGCCCCCGCTGGAAGGAAGCGGCGAGGCCAACCCGTCCCGTCTGTCTCCAGGGGTAGTCGGTGTCCCGCCCTGAACAAGGCGGGGCGGGGGACAAGCCATGTTTCCTCTCTGCCGGGATTCCCCCCCCACACATCCCAGTGCCCGGCTGCCCTAGAGCGCGCGTCTCTTGCTGGCACCACCCGCCGCCCAGCCTGGGGGGGTCCCTCTCCCCGTCTGTGCCCCCCAAGCCGGGGGGCGCCCCCGGCTGGCCCCAGGGAGACGGATCCGCTTTGGGGTCCTGCCTGCCCCCTGCTGCCTCCCCCCCCCCCCCCCGGCTTCGGGGTTCCCCAGGACAGAGCCCGCGAGCGCGGGGAGGCTGCAGCGGAGGAGACGGCTCTCGGGCCACCGTGCGCCCGGCGAGGCGAGGAGCCGCGTGGCCGGTCCGCACAGGCGGCGCGCGCAGGGTGGCGAGCTGGCCCGGGCGTGTTTGCACCGGGCTGGGGGCTGGGGGCAGGGCAGCGGGGGCGGCCCAAACGTGCCGAATCACAGCGCGGCCCGCGGGCTCCTGGCGCCTGCCCCCCCTCCCCCGCCATGCGCCGTCCTGGGAGCAAGTTTCCCCCTCGGGGACCTTTGCTTGTGGGTCCCCCGGCTCCCAGCTCTTCCCCAGGAAGGGAGCCGGGGAAGGAAGCGAGCGGGAGGCAGGGTCCCACCTCCCCCCCTCCAGGGCTCCGAGCAGCCACTCGGATCTCTGCATGGCCTGCTTTAGACAAACATCCTGCCGCCCTAGACGGGCTGGGAGCTCCCCCACCTACAGAGACCTGGGGGCAGGACAGGACCTGTCTAGCCAGGCTGCTGCGGGGGCTGGAATGAGCAGGGGGAGGAGGGCAGCAGGAGCTGTGAGGGGGCAGAGCTGCGAGCCTGGGGGTGCCCCCAGACCCCCACGCTTCCTTCTGCCCCCCAGAGTGAGTCCTGCTGGGCAAGAAGCCTAATGTTACTCACATCCGGGGAGGGAAGCAAGGATTAGCCCAAAGGCCCATCTACCCTGGTATCGGGTCTCCTGCAGTATCCGGGCACTAGCTGCTGCAGGAAGGTGCCCCCTGGCGGGGAATGATGGAATAATACGCCCAGCAGGGATGTCACCTCCTGACCCCATCCTGGAGACCCCGAAAATCACAGAGCCTGACCCACAACAGCCCAGAGAATATCCCCACAATAATTCCCAGGGCTGATCCACCGCCCACAGGAGCATGCCAGCCACTGAACATGAGCTGGGTCGGAGGCTGCGGGGAGCAGCTCAAACTCCCAGGTCAATCCGATCTGGATGGAAACGACACCCCATCACAAGAGTGGGACCAATCAGCCGTGGCTGTTCGCTGGTTAATTACACTCCCCATTAGAAACTTACCCCTTTGAAACCCTCGCTCCCCTGCATTTTAGCCGTGGCTATTGGTCAGCAACAGAAAGGAACTCAGGCCTTTCCTGCCTCTGGAGCTGCATGTGGCAGGGAGTTCCAGCCTCTCGTGCGGTAGGAAACACGTGGCTTTTATCCCTTCCTTAGTCACTTCTTTCCGGGGGCTTCTGGGCTCCCGTTCCTGCCCCAGCCTGGATATCACAGCCTCTCTGCTCTGCCTTTTCCTTAAACAGGCCTGGTCTTTCCGTCACACTCTGGCTTCCCCATCTTTACTCAGCTCTGGCCCCCCACTTTGTTCCGCTCCTTTTGGGGGCAAGCGGAACCAAACCTGCTCTTCCACGACAGGGCGGCCCACTACGATTGAGAACGGCCGCCAAATATTTCTGGTAAGGACGGCGTTGTCACAGGCTGGCGTGGAGCTGCCCGTAACCCGTCGCCCCATCTCAAACCCAGGTATCAAGGCTGGCACCTCTATTGGGCAGATGGGGAAACTGAGGCACAGAGTGGCCCAGTGACTTACCCAGCAGGGCAGGGGCAGAGCTGGGGACAGATCCCAGGTTGCCTGAGTCCCAGCTCTCTAGGCCGTGACCCAAGAACTCAGCATGCTAGGCGCTGTCCATTTTTACAGCTTTATTACGGTTATTCAAGGCTGGGTAGGAGTCAATCACAGCCCAGAATTACACAGAGTAGAGCAGAGGAGACAAAGCTGGATCCTGGGGATTATTAGCTACCAGCAGGGGAGACAGGAGGGAGAGGAGGGACCTGAAAGGGGCCCTAAGGAGAGGGCTCCAAGCTGCCACAGAGGCATGGCCTCCATTTTCCTTTTGCGTTTATCTTCCTGACCGGGCCCTGCACCACCCTCCCCGCCCAGGGGAAGGAGCCGGACAGGTTGGGTAGCATTCCAACCCAGCCAGATAGGCCAGACAGCTCCACCCAGGGCCATCCGGGCACCCCCCAGCAGCCCTGGTGGGCACTGCCCCAGCTGAACCTAGGGTGGGGATGGCTAGGATGTGAAAGCACCCCCCGCGGTGCCCCAAATAAGCATGCTCCAGCCGGCCAGGCGAAGTGCGCTGCCAGCTCGGCAGTGTGCTGTCCGCGCCTCCCTCCCCCAGGTGAAGGCTGGGGCTGACTTCCCCACTTCCTTGGGGGACCGGGGAAGCGCATTCACACCTTTGTGGTCCACATTTACAAAGAAAGCCCCCCCCCCCCGCCAGATATTCCTGCGTGCGGGCACCTCATCCGGCTGGCTAGGTGCCGGGGCCGCATGGGCAGAGGTGCCGGGCACGACGGTTTGCGGGGACCCCACCCAGGCGCCTCCCCACGTTCGCAGACGTGTTCTCCAGCACACAGGTTTCTGCACAATGGGAACCACAGAGCACATGCCTCTGTCTAGGGTGCATGGCTGCAACGTGTGCACACGTGCGTGCAATGGATGTCCGTGCGTGTGCGAGGCGTGTGCGAGGCATGTGCGCGTGTGCACAGCGTGTGGGCTTTGAGCAGACGGTTGCTGGGACTTCTGCCAAGGGCTCTCTCTCAGCCCCGGCCCCACCCTGTTTACATGGGGAAGAGCAGACCCGGCCACACCCTCATGGGAACCTCAAGGTGCACTGAGCGGGCTGGGCTTTCCGGCCTGCCGTGCAGCCGGGCCCCGCCGGTTCCAGCGTGGGAGAGGGCTGAGCGGGCCTTTGTTCAGGGCAGGCTCTGCAGGTGCTTCCCCCCGCGGCCCCTCCCCCAGCCACGGCCACGCAAATAGCGGTGGGAAGATGCCCAGGCGGCAGGCCCATGTCTGGAAGGGAACTGGCCCATGTCAGCTGCAGGGCCGCACGGCCCCTGCCCCTCCAGCCCAACCTGCGGAGCCCCTCGGCTGCCTCCCACCCCCCAGCTCAACTCCCAGACCCCTGGGCTCCCCCCAGCTCTGTGGCTGCCCTTCCATCCCCTCCCCAGCTGTCACTGCCCCTCCATCCCAACCCACAGGCAAGCCCAGCCCTCCCCCCAGAATTGTGGCCCCTGGCTCGTGCCTCCTTCCCCGGAGTAGTACCCCTGGCCTGGCCCCAGAGCTCTGAAGGAGGCTGGGGTCGTGCCTCCCGCACCCCCAACCAGCCAGCCCCTGCAACCGAGCCACCAGCTCCAGCAAGATGGGGGTACAGCCAGGTGCCCAGCTTGCCTGCTCCAGCCTCTGGCACCACCACAGCAGGCTGAGGGACGGGGGCTGGGGGACTAGGGCAGAGTATGAGCAGGGCCAGGTGAGCTGCTTGGGAGGCAATGAGGATCCCCCCCCCCCCATGCCCCAGGGTTACCAGCCAAGCGCTGCGCTGCCCCTCCAGCCTGACCTGCAGGCCAGGTCTCTTCCTCCCCCACCTCAGGAACTCGGCTGATGCCTCCCCAGTCCTGCCCACAGCAGCCCTGCCCTCCCCAGAGCGCTGCCAGATTCCCAACTCGAGTTCCCTGCCCTTGCTCAGGCGTTCACTCAGTTTTTGTCTCCCCTGCACAGTGGACATGCTGCAAGCGTTTGCCAGCAGGTGGCGCCCTGCTTCCCAAATGGGATCCCCATCGCTTGGGTCCTTGTGTGAATCGCTGGCCAGGGGTAGGCCTGGGAGGGGTTCAGGGTGCCGGCTGCCCTGGGGAGAGGACTGCTCCCGCCCCCTCTCACCGTAGCAGCTTGGGGCCAGGTGACAAGCGCCTCTCCGTGGCAGCCGCAGCTCCCATGGGCACAGCCAGGGCAGGGGGGGCATGTCCCCCGCCTGGGGCAGGACCAGGACAGGTTCACGGGCTGCTCCCAGCCAGAGTGAGGAATGCAGCAAACTGCACTTTCCCCTCGCTCCCTGCCAAAGGGGAACAGCCCCATACAAACTGGGGACCTTCAGCCCTGCCCCCTCTCTAAAGGGCACATGGAGGGTGGGAGGCTGGGGCAGTCCTAGATGGGGGGAGGGGTCACATCTCCAGTCAGCCCCTTTCACCTGCCTGAGTCTCTCTTCTCTGCAGGGTTTTAGGAGAAGCAATCCCGTTCCAGACACATCCCATTGCCCTGGAACAATCCAACCCGGACCTTGCGTTGAGTTCCGAGAAGAGGATGCTTCCTACCAAATCCGCTGCTCTGAGGGCTCACGGGTTAGGAGGAGTTCTTGAACAGACAGACATACGTGCTCAATAGACAGTGGAAAAAAGGAGCACCGCCCCCTAAACAAACCGCAGGAAGAGGAGCAGGGAATCAGGGCCCCATGGCTGGGCCTTCTGTGGTCTGCTAGTGCCAGCCTCTGGCCCCACGTTGGCTGGTTCAAATCCAGTTCCTCCTTTCTTCCGAGGAACTTTTGCTGCTTGGAAATAAATGCAAGCCGTGGGTGGGTGCACTTGGGTTCTGTCCGGGAAGTTTCCTGGCAGCGGCAGCTAAAAGCACCGCTCAAACCTACTGGTAAGAAATAAACCATCCAGCCATATAAATAAACCTCACAGACATGCCAGCCCAGCGTGGGGGGAAGGGAACTGAGGCCCAGAGCTCTGTGGGGCTGGGCCCCTGTGGAAATCAGTGCTACAAGCTTCCTAGAGGTTTGGCTGTGCGTTTTGCCCCCTCCCTACATGCTGCACTGCAGAGATGGCTGCATTTCAGCTGGGGAGTGTGGCCCCCTCTATACAAAGCTGCGTTGCAAAGAGAACTGTGAAGATCTGGCTCAATACAGGCACCCGGAGGGGAAAGAACTTGCTTCTTATTCCAAAGGGGGGTTTATTGAGGCAGATTTTTCACATACGATTCAGTCTTGTGATTAAAACAGGACAAAAAAAACCCAAAGAGGTCAAATAAATATACAATAAAAAGTTCAACGGCATTAAAAAGGCGAGTGCTCTCAGTTTGGATAAATACAGCACACAGATACATACAGTATATTGGGGGCGTAGGCCGAGGTTTTCAAGAGCGGCTAGCGACTCGATTTCATGGGGCGCTCCCCCGCCTTGACACGGCCGGACTGCCAGAGGGCGGCTAGTCTCCAGAGCTGGCAGCCGGCCCGCGCTAGCCGGATTGAAAATGCCAGCAGTAGACTATCACACAGTGATAACATGGTTTGTGGTCACGTTAGCGTCAGCCCTTGAGGTGTCTCTGGGTTCGGTTTCCATCGGATTTCGTTTGTACAGAATATACAAGGAGATTTTCTTTGTTACAGGTGATAAGATGAAAGGAAGAAGAGAGGGCACCGGATACCGACAGGACGCAGGGACCTGCACCCCTGCGGCCATGGTGGAATCAGCCCCCACCCGCGCCGCCGTGGAAAGGTTTGGAAAAGCCCTGCCACCCAAGTGAGCTTTAGTTCCCCCCTTCTCTGTGTTGTCATGGGATTCTGCATGGCACAGGCTCTGGGGCCCTCCTGCTCCACCTCAGGGGGGTGGACAGGGCGGCCCGGCCCACGTGTGGAAGCTGCCCTTGCTGAGACGTGGGAGGTGGTTCCTGAGGCGGTGAGGGGAACACGCAGCAGCACCATGCACTTTGCACACAGGGGCCGGAGAGCAAGAGTTGCAGCCCCCCAGGACAGTGAAAGGGAAATGCTGGAGTGGGAGCAGAACGCAGGAGAGCCCTGCCCCGTTAGATCCCATTCCCCTCCCAGAGCTGAGAACAGAATCCAGGAGTCCTGACTCCCAGCAGACCCTAACCATTAGGCCCCACTGCCCCGCAGGCTAAACCGCCCCCTCAGTGGGAGTGGTGGATTAGTGATGGGGGGGGGGACTGCTACCTCACATCCCCCCCCCCACACACACACACGCACCCTGGGTAGATGCAGCTGGGGGTGGCCCGTGGCAGAGCCTAGAGGCAGAGCGTAGGTCGCTGGCTGAGGGCGGGAGGGAAGCTGTTTCAGCCCCAGCAACGTGGGTTTTATTGCGGGCGAGGGGGATTCCACCCCAAACCAGCTGAGCACTGGGGGCTCCATGCAGGGCTGTCCCCCCCCTTGCCCAGAGGAACGTGCAGCCGGCTGGCGCTGGCTTACTGAGGGCGTGTGTGAGACCGGAGCAGCCCCCGGGTACCACCCCAGCCTGCTCGTGTCCAGTGCTGACAAGGAACCAGCATGGGGGTGTAGTGTTCTGGGGGGAGCCCTCCAGGAGCCCGGCTGAGCACAAGGCTGCAGTAGGAGGGCTGGAGAACCGTGCATGGATGAGCAGGCCCCGCCGGCACAGGGCAGGCACGCGCACCCCTGTGCCAAGGGAGCAGTAGTGTCACACGCAGACCCCCGCCCCAGCCGGGAAGGGATTATTGCTACGAGAACGGAGGAGGCCGAGGGCTGCCTCCCAGGACCCGCTGGAGCGGAGATCCAGGGCAGCGCCAAGTAGGCCAGGGCCAGGAGGAGCTCAGCCATGGGAGGCCAGCAGGCCTGCACAGCTGGGCTGAGGGCAGCAGCAGCCCTAGAGACTAATGCTCCAGATCAGACGCCCCTCCGCTGTAACCCTCCTCCCTGGGAACTGCCTTGCTCCAGGCCTGGCCCACGCAACCCAACAGGGCCTCTTACCCCCGGTCCCTCTGGGCAACCGCCCAGCTGGCCCCCTCTTCCACTCAGTGCCCCCCCGGCTCTCCCGTGCTCGCTAAGCTGCCCCCAGCCCCGCACACGAGGGACGAGAGCTAGTGCAGCAGCTGGGCTGGGGGCCGGCAGAGCACAGCTCCGGGAGGCAGGAGACAGCTCTGGAGGGCCTGGGAACCATGCGGTCTGGGGGGTTACTTTGTGGCCTGGCAGAGCCCGGCCTAGGTGAGTTAGGGGCAGCAAGGACGGCCCTGGTGCTTGGCCAGGGAGAGGTGCCCAACGTCATGGAACAGTGGGGCCTGTCCCTCCCCGCCGTTAGCTGTGCCTGGCCCTAAACACTTTCCGCTCGTTGGCTGGGAAATAAAACGAGCGACCTTGAAACCAGCGGAGAATATTTCAGTCTGGCTGCTGGGCCCTGCGGGCACAAGGAGGGGCGCACACGGGGCTGCCCTCCTGCCCTCCCCAGCCACGCGTGTCCTCGCCACTCCACTGGATGCGAAGAGCCGCCCCTTGGCAGCAGGTCCTGAGCTGTGGGGAGGTGGGGGGGGATTGCGCCTCGCCAGACAGGGTTAGCACCTCTGGAGAGTCCTGGGGACCCACCTGGTGGGAGACACAAGAGGAGCAGGCCCGTGGCAGGTGAGGGGGCAGGACAGGTTGGCCTCTGGCCTCGCACTGTCCTGCAGCCCGCGCTCACCTGTGGGATCCTCCGGCGCTCACACAAAGACCTTGGCCAGGGCGTCGGCCCCGGCACTGGCGATCAGGGGCTTGCTGGGGTGGAAGGCCACGGCGTGGATGGCCTCCTCGTGCTTCTTGCGGTGGGCCGTGATCTCCTGCACGCACGTCTTGTTGTCCAGGTTCCAGAGGCGCAGCGAGCAGTCGTGGCCTGGAAGAGCCGGCGGCCGTCACCCAGAGGTGGGGAGACACTCGCCCACAGGGCTGGGACCAGAACCCAGCGGTCCCGGCTCTCTGCTCCCCCCCTCTCTAACCACTAGACCCCACTCCCCTCCAGAGCTGGGGCTAGCACTAACGAGCCCTGCCTCCCGTTTCCCAGCTCTTCCCTCACAGCCCAACTGGCAGCTTGCAAAGCCCAGACCTCCCCCGCCCCCACCCCACACTCTGGTCAGTCAGCTGGCTGGGGATCCACTTACCACTCAGCACGCAGAGCGGGGGCAGTGGCAGGCCACGTGCCCCGCCCTACTCCCTGTACTGGGGGGGCGGAGAAGGGGGGTGCGAGAAGAGCCCCGCCTCCATGCCTGCTCGGCCCTCAACCCCTCCGGTGCAGCCAAGAGGGCAGGTCTATTCTTGCCACAGACCATGGGGGAGGCCCCGTGCCCAAGACCCAGCAAACTCGTTGCACTCCAGTCCCCCCGCTCTTCTCCCCCAGCGGGAGCCACTGCTGGATTTGAAACCATGGCTCGTTGCCCATCCCCCTCGCGGCCGAAAGCGGGCCAGACGCATGCAGCAGGAGGAGGGGGACACACACTTACTTCCCGACATGAGGAAGACCCCGTTGGGGTCCACGGCCAGGCAGGTGACAGCGTCCAAGTGAGCGACCATGGAGTGGACGGCTTTCCCTGGGCAAGGCGAGCAGAGAGGGTTACTCGGCCTGCTCCCCCCACCTCCTTGTGGTTCTGCTCCAGCCACTAGGGTGTTCTCCCCACAGCGCTGGATTCCCCAAGGGCCTGGCACTCGAAGGGGAGGGCATAGAGAGGCCCCTGGCTGGCCAGAGGGGACGGGCGTCTCCTGGGGAAGGGGGAGACAGTGACACCCGCAGTGGATGAGCAGGAAAGGGCTGGGAGCCACTGGATCTGCAGACGGTGTCTGCTCAAGGTAGGCAAGGGGAGCCTAGGGCTAGGGCCATGGGCCTCGCGAGAGCCAATCCCGTCGCACCATGAGTGAGTCTCCCTGCAATAGGCTTGCGGGAAGCTCACCCATGTGCCCTGGGTAGATGGCAGGCAGCACAAGGGGACTGGGCCCTACACACCTGGCTTCATGGGAACCCTGCCCCCATACCCGCCAGCTGCCCAGGGCAGGACCCAAAGCACATTGGAGGCCAGTCATGCCAGACTCTCAGGCCTGTGGAAGAGACGGTCCCATGGGACGGGCAGAAAGGCCCTCCTCGGTCCGTGGGAGCTCAGGATCAGCACAGCCGGGGTGGGTGGAGAGGAGGCAGCGGGCTGCAGGAGTCAGGTCCAACCCGGCCCGCGCTGGCCGACAGCTGCCCTACCTGTCCGGTTGTCCAAGAAGCGGATCCCTCGGTCGTCGTGGGCCGTGATGGTGACGGGCTGCTTCGGGTGGCTCACGACGTGATTGATCTGACAGACGCCTAGTTCAGAACACGGGAGAGGGGGCAGGTTACCACGGAACCATCCGTGCGCCATCGCCGGCCACACGAGAGCAGCTCCCTGCCTAGGACCAACCGCGCCTCTCCCTCTTCGCAGCCCCCAGCTGGAGAAGCACCTACCAGCGAGGGATCTCAAAGCACACACTGAGCTGCTGGATCTCAAAGCACACACTAGCTTCCCCTCCCCTCACACAGCAGGGAGTGGAACCCAGGAGTCCCCCGGGCTCACCAGTGGCAGCTCTGGATTCCAGCGTCAGGATGGGCCGGGCGGTCTCCAGGTCATACAGCACCGTATTCCCCGTTCGGAAGGCGGCCACAACATGGGAGGGGTCCGTGCTGGCGAACACAACAGAGGTTGGGATCCCGTACTCTGCAGGAGGGGTGAGGACACAGCAGAACAATGAAGGATGCCTTACGGGGTCCACTGTCATGCGCTCCCACCAAGACCCCTGCTGCAGCGCCTGACAGAGCAAAGCATTCCAACCCCACGGACACACTGGTCTCAGCTTCTCCACCCCCAAAATGCAGCCATCTCAGGGGCGGAGCATGTCCCGTGCACACAGCAACGGCATGTATTTTACAGTAGGAAGCAAAGAACGACCGAGGTCTGTTACAGAGGAGGGTTGGCATTCCTCAAGCTGAATCTGACCAGAGTTACAGGGCAGCATCATGAATCTTCGGGAAGTTACCGAGGGATCTTCAATGCCCACAAGAGCGAAGGCACCTAGCTAAGGTACGTGTGTGGCTCCCAGCCTCGGTAGTATCAGCACTGTCCATTCTTTAGATCCTCACAATGTCAGCGAGGCAGGGCGGGCCTATTATCCCCATTACACAGATGGGGAACCCAAGGCACAGAGAGACAAAGTGACCAACGCAGACTAGGATGCAACAGAGTCATCCAAGTCCTAGGCAAGTGCCCTAACCAATGGGCCATTCTTCCACTACCTGTTGCACACGCTCCCTAGGCGGAGTGGGCAATAACTTTTGATGGGGGGGGGCATGCCAAGATTTAGAATCATAGAATCAAAGAGGTGGAAGAGACCTCAGGAGCCATCAAGTCCAGCCCCCTGCTCAAGGCAGGACCAATCCCAACTAAATCAACCCAGCCAGGGCTTTGTCCAGCCGAGACTTAAAAACCTCTAGGGATGCAGATTCCACCACCTCCCTAGGGAACCCAGCCCAGTGCTTCACCACCATTCTAGGGAAATAGTTTTTCTAACCTAGACCTCCCCCACTGTAACTTGAGACCGTTGCTCCTTGTTCTGCCATCCCTCACTATGGTGAACAGCCTCTCTCCATCC
This sequence comes from Pelodiscus sinensis, assembly GCF_049634645.1. Lineage (NCBI taxonomy): Eukaryota > Metazoa > Chordata > Testudines > Trionychidae > Pelodiscus > Pelodiscus sinensis. The sequence continues at coordinate 5,759,031 of NW_027465849.1, read as the reverse complement.
TCTTTGGAACCTCCCTTCAGGAAGTTGAAGGCTGCTCTCAAATCCCCCCTCACTCTTCTCTTCTGCAGACTAAACAAACCCAGATCCCTCAGTCTCTCCTCAGAGGTCATGTGCTCCAGCCCCCTAATCATTTTTGTCGCCCTCCGCTGGACCCTCTCCAATGTGTCCACATCTTTTCTATAGTGGGGGCCCCAGAACTGGACACAGATGTGGCCTCACCAGAGCTGAATAAAGGGGAATAATCACTTCTCTAGATCTGCTGGCAATGCTCCTCCTAATGCCCCCTAATATGCCGTTAGCCTTCCTGGCTACAAGATCCCTGTTGACTCATCTCCAGCTTCTCATCCACTGTAACCCCCAGGTCCTTTTCTGCAGGCCACATGGTAAGAGGTCAAAGGCCGCACTTTTCTATGGGGGGCGGGGGGCAGAGTCTGGGACCGAGGCTGGGGTCAGAAAGGAGCTCTGGGGTGCAGGAGGAGGAGGGGTCTGAGAGGGAGTTTGGGTGCAGGAGGGGAGTGCGACCTGGGGCAGGTGTTTGGGGTGCAAGGTTCGGGTGCAGGAAAGGCCAATGGGAGCTGTAATGATTGTGCTGGGTAAGGGGACAAAGTCCATCCGCTCCTCCTCCCCCCACCAGCGCAGAGGGGCGCATGACCCCAGCAGCAGGCAGGGAGCCTGCCTGAGGGTCCTGATGACCCGTGGGCCAGATCCAAAGGCTTGGTGGGCTGAATCCAGCCCACAGGCCAGATCTTGCCTGTCTCTGTCCCTAAGGACTGTGCTGGAGCTCTGAAGTCAAGCCTGACCCAAGACGAAAGAGCTCCCCCTCCTGTTCCTTAATCTGGTCAGGAACACCCCCCCCCTTCCCAGCCACGCTCCGGTGTCCCGGGGGGCTTTGCTCACCACGCTCTGTGTTGTAGGTGCTGAGGCAGGGCGGGTTCCCGCTAGGGTCCCATATCCTGACCGTGCCGTCTGCTGAACACGACGCCAGGCGATTCTTTGAAGCGTTGAACGCCAGGCCCCAGATCGCATCGGTGTGGCCTTCCAGCACGTTGCTGAGGACTCCTGGATCTGAGCCGGAAACAAAGCCGGGGGCAAGGAGGAGTCACACGGCATCCTGGCTCCCAGCTGGGGAGCCTCATGCTAGTTTGCTCCAGAGACCTCATGTGGCCCACACACTGAGGGGCTCAGTGCAGCCACGTCCTCACTTTAAACTACAATTCCCAGAATACAGTGCTCCACCTCCAGTGCAGCAGCCAGGCCACAGTGCATGCTGGGAGCTGTAGTCTCCCCAGGTCTTACAAAAGGCTGAGATTTCTACACATCAGGTGCAGTCATCAGTTCCTGACAATGGGGGGCGTGAGCAGCTTCAGGCCCCTGGAAGTGGCAGGGCCTCGGGCGGGGGGGGGGGGGGGGGGGGGGGCCTAGTCTCCCCCAGCCACCCCTGGTAGCGGTGTCAGCAATCAGGAGTCCCGGGTTCTGGGGCAGCGGTCTCCTTCGTCCCCACGTCTCAGCAGACCTGAGCACAGTCGTCTATTGGGCGTTGGCTGGCCCACTCCTCAGCACTGCCACTCTGCCCTCCCAGCTCTGCAGAACTCCCAGCATTCCCGGGGAGACAAAGCCACCCCCAAGCCTCTCCTCCCCGCTGGCAGCAGACAGACCGGGCCTGGGGGTCTGCCGGGGAGAGGAGGGACAGAAGCTGCCTGAACCCACCATAACTGTCGTAAGGATCCATGCCCAAATCCGGGACCTTCCAGAAGCGGATCCTGGTGTCCGTCCCTCCACTGTAGCAGTACTCGCTGTTACAGCCCATGGCGACGGAGAGCACCGGGCCCCTGCAGACACGAGACAGCCCCAGAAATGAGGAGAAGGAAATGGGGCAAAGAAAGAAGGGGGAAGTGGGGGGGAAGGGGACTTGCAAAGCTGTAGGATGGGGCGTGGGTGCAGGCCACACGGGCTGAGCCGGCCACAGGGGGAAGGAGCTCCCAGCTGAGCGCTGGGCAGGAGGCGGAATCAGAGCGCCCTCTAGTGGCCATGCTCCTCTGCTGGCACTCCAGAAATTTAATGCTCCAGTCTTGCCCAACAGAGCAGCTGCTCTTGTGGGCAGGCCGGGGGGCCAGGATAGGCCCTGACCTTCTCCCCCCGACCTCTAGCAGGTTTAAGCCTCAGCCCTTCACTGAATCACAGATGGCCAAGAGCAGGGTTCCAAGCTCTGATCCCAAGGCTGCACAGGGATGCGGGGGCATGGGCGTGGCGCTCTGGGCTTGCAGAGTTCGTTGGGGGGAGCGTCATGGATTCAGGCCCCTGGGCGAGGAGAGATCCCCCTGGGCAGCGGTTCCAGGCATCAGCCTCACACCCGGTGACGCACCTGTGTGCCCGGAAGGCGTAGACCGGCTCAACATCCAACGCGGCGTTCCTGGGGCAGGAGGAAAGGGCAGAGATTAGGAGGATGCCCAGGTTCCTTTGGGGGGGGGGGGGTCACTCACTGCTGGCAAGGCTGGGAGCTTTATACTCCACCATCCAGCAGAACAGGCTCAGGGCCCCCAGGGAAAGGCTCAGGGTGCAACGTGTGACCTTCCCTCAGCAGCAGGGACTTTTGTTGTGAACAGATCAAGCCAACAGCCCCCCTTCCCCATTAGCCAGCCCTGTACCCAGCATGGGGTGGGTGCCAGTGGGGTGGGTGCCTAGCTGGCAGACAAGTGGGCGTGTTTATGTTTTCCCCTCTCCAGAGCTGGCTTTTAAAGGGTGTGGTGGAAGCCACCCCGTCTGCCTGGCAATCCCTCCGCCCCCCACCGCTCTTCCCGCTGGCCCTGGCATGCCCCCAAGCTCCAGACAAGGCTCACTTTTTGGCAGCGACGGTCTTCTGGAGGTTCCACAGCTTCAGCGTGCCGTCTTCCGAGGCGGTGACCAGCGCGGACTCGGTGTGATGGAAAACCAGGGCCCGGATCCCGTCGTAGTGACTCCGGAGGGTGAACTTGGGATTCCAGGTCTTCTTAAAGGCGTCCTTGCCGTCCGACAGCTGGGAACACAAAACAAGGCTGCATTATGCTCCCTTTCGCCTCGGAATGGGGCCAAGCCACCTCCTTCCATTTCCAGTAAGAGCCCCCGGCAGGGACCAGCAGCAGACTGCCCCTGAAGCTCTGTTGATTATCCCAAGCATTTGTATGCTGTCTAACTACACCAGGTCCTTATATGGTCACTATCACTGTGATATAGCAGCTCCAGGCAATATTTATCCTCTCAACACCCTTGTGAGGCAGGGCAGGGGTATTATCATTACTGTCTGTTCACACAGCACTTAGTACGCTGGGCCATACCTAAGGCTTCTAGGCGTTACCGTAATACACCTTATAAATTGCTTCATGGATGGGGAAACTGAGGCACAGGGCGACTAAGTGACTCACCCAAGGTCACACTGGGTGGCAAAGTAGAGACCTGAAACTGGGTCTCCCATGTCCCAGGCAAGAGTCATAACTGCTGAGCCAGGGCTTCTCTTCAGCTCAAGTTACCCATTTTGGCTGATGTCAACAGCAGCCCACAGCGTTTCAGGGCACCACAAGCCACACTAATTAATGCTCATGCAGGGGCGAGGGAGTGACACCGGCTACTCACGTCACAACTGAGCTCGTTGTCGTTGGCGACGGTCAGGTCCGCCAGGTCCCCCAGACTCACTTCCCCTCCGCCAATGGTGTCCATGATAAACACGTCCGAGGAGAAGCCAAGAGACCCTGCTGCAAGGAGAGAAGGGGAAGAGCTAACCGGAGGGGTACCGGGGGGGAGCGGGTTTCCAACTGTAGGAAAGACGGTGGTATTCCAGGTGTGCACCCTGACAAGCACCCCAGGGCACCCCGAGTAAGAGGCCGCCGGTAGCACCTCTACAGCTGGGGAGTGGCTGAAGAGGTCCAAAGACCAGAGAAACAAGACTGCCTCAGTGTGATGGACCCTCCAGCTTCTCCCTCCCTGCAGCCAGGAACAGGGTTAGTAGCTCCCCAGCCCAGGCAGACAAAGAGGCGAGGTGTTACCTTCGTGAGACCTGAGGTGACTGGAGATGGCAGATGGAATGGATGGTTTAGGAGGGAGCCCATCGACGTCCCGGAGGTCAGCAAGTATGCCTTGAAGCTTAACTCTCTGGCTCTCTGCAGGGGTAGGAAAGAGCAGGGAGGAAAGTTAAAATCCAGGCAGTGGCAGCCTGGTCAAACAAGTCGTTTCTTTGGGATCAGGACCAGACTTCTGGAATAGCACTGGTGTGCGCTCCCCGGCCACGTGAAAGGAACGCTGCCCGTTCAAAGCAAAAACCACCACCTGGTTTGCCTGCCGGAGGCACTGTGAACATCTGGGGTCGTGATAGCAGAGAGAAGGAATTTCTCCCTGTTTGTTCCAGTGCCTTTCTACAGTTGATAGCACGGGTCAGTTTCACGCTCCCCCTGCTCTTGGGATTCTTTCACCAGACAGGGGGAGAGAGAAACATGCAAAAAGGGGAATGAATTCAGCAAAGCCCCGTGGCCTATGCTACGTGGGGGTCAGGTCACAAGGGTCCCTTCTGGCTTTGGAACCTGCAAAGAGGAAAAGTCCCCAAGGGACCGGTCTGGGACCTGTTCTGTCTATGGGAGCTCTTATCTCGCTTGCATGACTACACCAGGGCGTCTTTCAGTCATGCAGTAACTGACAACGACCATCTTTCCCCTGGGGCTCATTCTACCCCGCCAGGGGCAGGGAGGGGAGGGAACTGCTTTGGTATCCACACGGCTCTGTGTTTGTTACAGGAGCCGGGTCAGAGCTCTGCTCCGCACCAGGAGCAAACGGCAGCAGATTTGGGAGGGGCCTTAACTCCTGAGGAGAGGGGGGATTGTTCCACAGTCGGGGACCGGCCCGGGAGGATGCTCTGTCCCCTGCACCGACAGGCGTTACCCAGATGGTAACAAAGTTCTATTGTGCTGGAGGAGCAGCAGCAGCAGCCATGCTCCGCATCCTGGAGCGTTCGCTCTTTCCCATTGGCTGGGCCCTGAACTGGAGTCACTTTCTGTGGGCTGCCAGCATAGAGGACAGGCGTGACCTGCTCCCAGCAGCCAGCGGCACTGGCCCAGAACTGCCTTCAGCTCATGCCTTGAAACGGACGACGCGCCTGCTTCCGGTGCGGGCTGGGCGGCTGCCTGGCTCGTTGCAGCCCGAGGAAACGGAGAGCGCTCAGCTCCCCGAGAACACGAGGTGGTACAGGGAAGCAGAGCCGCTCGCGTCGGAAGACACTCAGGCCCAAGGCTCAGGACCTGTTTGGGAGCTGCTGGAAGCCAGGCTGGTTGGAATGGGGGAGGGGAAACCGCCTATGGATGGATGCGGGAGTGGGGGAAGGGGAATGTTTCATGCCATCCAAGCCTGCAAGAGGAAGCACAGCTGCTCAGTGCTTTCCTGCTGAGGGCAGCCCGAGGGGAAAACAGGATGGTCCGGACCAGACCGGACACAGGAACAGCTGTGGCTGCTGGTAACTCCTCAGGAAGTCTGTCTTTCCCCTCTGACAGGTGGGAGGGGAGGGGAGGGACAGGGAACTCCAGATCCCGCAGCAGAGATGGGGGTGGCTCTCCCACCTGGCCAGGAACCTTCCCAGTTTGCAGTGTGCTTTGCTGCTGGGTCGCACAACGGACCCTGCCGAGTGGGAGTGTGTGCAAGGATCCCAGGGCAGCATGGCTGGATGGGACTCTGGGATCTACACGCTGTTCTAGGCACCATGGGGATATTAATGAGCCGGAGGGAGTTTGACGAACAGAAATGATCCAGGAGGGGGCTGAGAGTAAAGGGACCCTGCCTGACTCCCAGCCTTCCTGCTCTAACCTCTAGACCCCACTCCCTTCCTAGAGGTGGGGCAGAACCCAGGCCTCCTGACCCTCAGCCCCCTATGCCAGCCATACTACTCCAGTCCTTCCCTATAGCTGGGAACAGAACCCAGGCATGCGGGCTCCCAACAGCCCCTGTGCTCTCTGCAGAGCTTGGCTCAGCTGTGGGGAAGGTGCACAGGGGACCGGGGAGCTGGCTGCACATACAGGAAGGATATCACTGCAAAGGGGCCGGCACTTAGTTTGGAGGACACATGGATGTAAGCTGCAATGGAAGGGAGTCAATGGATGGTTAATGGGGGCCACTAGAGGCTGGGGTATGTTTTTGTGGGGCCCTGGGCAAGGGGGGGGCAAAGGCAGAAGAGGCAGGTCTGGGGACTAGGTGACTTAAAAGGGCCCAGGGCTTTGGCCACTGCTGCTGCCGCAGTAGTAGCAGCTGCGGCCCAGAGCTCTGGGCCCTAGGGCACCAGCCCCTTTCCTCCTACCCTGCCCCGGCAGCCCTGCATGCAGAGTAGGGGGCGCAAGAAGCAGGGAAGCCCCGTTGCAGGAAGGCGCAGACCTAGGGTGTGCCGGTTCCAGGGCGGGTGGGCGCTAGAAGCCCTAGGACCCAAGACACACTGCCAGTACCGAGCTCAGTGCCATCTCCAGAGCGCCGGGCGTCCCCCGAGCCCTCGCCGTTCTCCCCAGAGCCCAGGAAGTCAAATTCATTCAAGGCGTCCTCTGAGTCTTCGTCGTCGTCCTCGTCTTCCACCTCCGGCATCAGGGGCTTCGTGGCAAGCTGGCAACACAGACAGGAGGGAGTTAGCTTAGGGCGGGGGCACCAAGCTTAGCCTGCTCCCGCAGCCCAGCGAGACAAGGCAAAGACACCAGCCCACAGGACTGACCAACTCAGACCTGGGGTGGGGGTCCAGGGAGACTGTTCAATCCGGGCGGGCTATGGGATGAAGATACAATACACGAGAACGGCCCTACTGGGCCAGACCAAAGGTCCATCTAGTTCAGTGTCCAGACTGCAGACAGTGGCCAATATCAGATGCCCCAGAGGGAGTGAACAGAACAGGGAATCATCAAGTGATCCGTCCCCCATCATTCACTTCCAGCTTGTGGCAAACAGAAGCTAGGGATACCATCCCTGGACCCATCCTCCGTAAATGTATTGAGTTCTTCTTTGAACCCTGTTATAGTCTTGGCCTTCACAATATCCTCTGGCAAGGAGTTCCACAGGTTGACTGTGCATTGGGTGAAGAAATACTTCCTCTTGTCTGTTTTAAACCTGCTGCCTATTAATTTCATTTGGTGACCCTAGTTCTTGTGTTAAAAAAAAAAAAGAGGAGTAAACAGCATTTCCTTATCCTTTCTCTGCATCAGTCATGATTTTATAGACCTCAATCTGAGTCGTATCTTTCCCAAGCTGAAAAGTCCCAGTCTTATTTCTCTCTCCTCATATGGCAGCCGTTCCATTCGCTCATTTTTGTTGCTCCTTTCTGAGCCTTTTCCAATTCCTATATCTATTTTAGAGATGGGCCGATCGCATCTGCATGCAGCATTCACGTGGCCAGGGAAAGCCATCGTGGTGCGTGCAAGTACGGCCGCAGTCACTAAAAGGGGGCACTGTTCTACACAAGGCAGCCTAGGACCACAGCTGCTCACACGCATGAACGCGGCACAGGATTTTGTGCATATGTGGTAGGCACACCCCATTACCCCGCCCCCAGATGTAGCAGCAGGCCCCTCTCGCCGTGGGACAGGCTGGAGTTGGGAGCATGAAATCATTTCAGGTCTCCCAGTGTTACGGCAGCCAGGGTCTCATTGGAAGCCAGAGATACTTGATGGATAGAAGAGGACCAAAGAACCCTGCAAAAAAACCCACCATTTCCCCAGTGGGTCTGTGGGGAGAACACGGAGACTGCGACCTGGAGTCCTGATTCCTGGCTATCTCGACCTCTGGGATTGCAGCGTGCGTAGTGGTTAGAGCAAAGGGTGCTGCTGGGAATCCGGACTCCTGGGTTCTGAGTGGGGACGCTACTTCCCTGCTCTGGGCCTCACGTGCCCCATCTGTAATGCTGGGGCACCCCGGAGTGTGAGGGTTAATGAAAGCACTTTGAGAACCTCCAAGGAAAATGCTAGAGGAAGGCCAGCAATCATCCTTGCTAGCGCTTTCGCCTTGAGCGCAGGGGGGACCTTCCCACCCGGCTGCCAAAGCAAACCCAGGAACAACAGGTTTCTTACCAAGCACTTTCCAAAGAGGGGAGCATATTAATCTCGTTAGTCAAGAGGGGAAACTGAGGCATGGGACTGGCCTGGCCTGCAGCAAAGCAGGAAGTAGTAAAGCAGGAAACAGAACCCAGGAGTCCGGACCCGTTGTTCTAACCAATCCACAACACTCTCCTTCCAGAGAGGAGATAGAATCCAGGAGTCCTGATGTCTGGCTCCAGCTTTCAGAAACCTATTGGGAATGGTTCTTAGAGTGGCCTAGGACTCCTTAATGCCTAAAACGTGATGTTTTTCCAGCCTCGTGAGACCTGCCTTTACTCGCTGTTTCTTGTGCTGCCGCTGGGTCTCAAGAGGAAGGCCCTCCTGATCCTCCTCTTCATCACTGTCCTCATCCTCGCAGTTCTGGAGGAAGGGGATTTTGTCGATCACCGAGCTGCTCATCCGGTCCTTCGTCTCCTTCCCAGCGTTCCTGCCAGAGGGAGAATAGGTAGCAGGTTTGAAACAAACAAAAGGAAGTACGACTTTGTGCAACACACGGCAACCTGTGGAACTCCTTGCCAGGGGATGTGGTGAAGGCCAGGACTTTAATAGGGTTCAAAGGAGAGCTAGATAGATTCATGGAGGTGAGGTCCATCAATGGCTATCAGCCAGGATGGGTAGGAATGGGATTCCTAGCCGCTATTTGTCAGAAGCTGGGAATGAGCGATGGGATGAATCACTTGATTCCCTGTTCTGTTCATTCCCTCTGGGGGCATCTGGCATTGGCCGCTGTGGGAAGACAGGACACTGGGCTAGATGGACATTTGCTCTGGCCGTTCTTATGTTCTCATGATACCAGGCCAGCACTAGGGAGCAGCCCTTTGACCCAGCATGGCCCACTGGGCAGAGGGAAAGAAGAGCAGCTGCCTGGCAGGAGCTGGGGAGAAGGGCTACAGACCTCCGTTTCAAGGCACGAGCTGAGTCCTAACTGATTGGGGCTGGGAAGAAACGTCCCCCATGGGTGGGTATCGCCACATTGTCTCCTGTCGCACCGTCCTCAAGCAGCTGGGACCAGCCTCCGAGGACCCTGCTCTGCTCCTGTGCTAGAAGATTTCCATGCCCAGAGGTCCCTTCCATGGAGCCCTGCGGCTGGACATGCCGCATTCAGCAGTGAACAGCTGCACATCCCACTGGGGATGGGACACAACACGCAGCAAAACCCCCCAGGGGGGCAGCTCCCCCACAGCAGGCCGACACCAAGCAAAGGACCCTCCAGGCAGCACCCCTCCTACTGAGCAGCATTAGAGCCAAGACCCCTCTCTGCAGCAGGGATATTCCCTCCACTTGGAGCATCACTCCCCCCCCGACCTGCCAGGCTGTGGGTTGAACGCGTCCAGCAGAAACGCTGCTCCCCCACCAACCAGAACCACCCCTCATCTAACAGACCGGCCCCAGGTGAGATACCCCTGCCACCAGCCAGCTCCCCCGCCATGCAGCTGCCCTATGGGACAAGCCGAGCGCAGAGGGGCACAGCTGCCGATACGGCTCAGGAGTAGGTATGGAAGCACGGTGCCCTGTGCAGAACACCAAGATGTTTGGACAGGACTGCGGGCTGCCTGCTCACCTTTTAATCTGTTCCTCGATCTGTCTGACAAGTAAGGACTCTCCCCCACTCAGCCCAGCGGGCCCCGGGGCAGGGCTCGGCCCCACGGCGCTAGGCTCCACGGCGCCGTTCAGCTCCACGGAGCAACGGCCCAGCAGGGAGCGCACTCGCTTGGAGCGCATGTCCAGGATGGTGTCTGTGTAGCCCACTTCTTCCAGGTACCTGCGGGCGGGAAAGGCGAGCTGAGCGCTAGGGCCAAGAATGAGAACACTCCGTCTGTGGCTCTCCGTGCACTGCAGAGACACGGCAAGTCAGCGGTCGCTCCGGAGCCGGACACAGCAGGGAAAAGGGACTCCTCCGAGTCAGCACAACAGACCCATGAACTTGCCCCTCGTGGCCCTTTGTTCTCCCTCTTTGCCAAGAAGGCTGCACAGACTTAGGGAGACATGGGGGAGACCCAGGCAGATCCCCACGGAGTCTCTCTGGAAGAGGGTGCAGCCTGAGACAACTCTCCCCCTGCCAACGGAGTTTTCCCCTCACCCAGCGGTGGCTCTCCCAGCCACCGGACAGATGCCCCATTGAAGGAACGTAGCAGCAGAGAAGAAGAGCGGGCCTGCGGGTAAGGCACAGGGCTGGGAGTCGGGAGAATTGGGATCTACCCCCTCAGCTCGGCCACAGGCTTGTTGGGTCACCTCAGGCACATCGCTTGTGCTCCGTATCTCAGTTCAATCCTGGCCATACGGGGATCTTGCTTCTGGGGGGGGGTCCAGATGAAGCCCGAACTTACCGCCCAAGCTACGTGCGCAGCAATTCCTCACCTGCAAAGGGAGTGTTTGCTGCTCTGCCAGGACACAGCCACACTCCTGAGATGCGCCTGCACCAACCCCGCAAACTGGGAAACTTTGACTCTCAGGGGGCTAGGGCTAGAATTATGGTTTAGACCAGGTGAGATCAAACCAAGAGGGGTCCTCCCCTCAGGCATTGTTTTCAGCTTGCTGCAGAACTGTGCCCCATGCCCTGGAAGCTGCAGAGGCAGCATCCAAAAGCCTTTAGAGCTGATAGAGTTAGTGTCAAGGTCTTTGGGCAGAAACACCAGGGAGCCCAGAGTCCGGGCAGGGCATTTTTGCATCCTTGTGTATTTCAGAGATCTAAAACCACAAAACTGTAAGCTGAGTGGCACCAAAGAGGAATTATCAGTAGCTAGAAGTAATAGCTCAGAGGCTTGCAAACTGTCCCTTTCATCTCAGCGCATGTGTTAACTCAGGAACCTAGTGACGACGCAGAAAATGCTAACGTCAATTGTTTCTTTGCTCAGAATGTTCTGTACCTCCACTGGAGCTGGATAGGTCCAATGGTAGCTAACTACTGGGGAGAAGTATGAGGGTGTTCAATACTCTCCTTCCCAAATTTAAAGACATCTGTACAAAAGGGGGTGGAAAAGGAGATGCAACGCCTCCCTAGCGCCCTAAGCCTTCCCCGGAGCACCACGCTTTATTCCACAAAGCTGCTGCATGTTAGCTAGATCAATGCTAGCTCAAGAAACCATAGCAGCGTAGCTGCAGTAGAACAGGCAACTGCACGGGCCAGCCCTGCCCCCGGGCCCCTGCATACATACTGGACCCCTCTCCGGGATACCCCCCCCTCCTCTGCAGAGGTCTGTCATACTCACTGCCGGAGCAGCTGGCGCCCTTCTTTCCACACCAGTGGGTTGCTTTCCAGTGAAGACGTTTCCGCTGGGCCATTGGAAACTGAGAGGAAGGCAAAGAAAGGATGTTGCAAACACACCATGGAGACCCCATTCAGGCTTCGGCACCAGCTTTTCAGTAAACCACCTACAGCTTTGGACCAGCCTCAAACCCAAGGCCTTGCCTGTCGGTGCTAGATTAACACCATGGAAATAATCTATCCCTGAGGGCAAGAGCCCCTGGCATCCCACACCCTCGCTATACATAGCCACAGACAGCATGTCTGTGTCCGTTAGCAGGGGACTGGGCAGAACCCATAGGGCCTGAGGGCAGGAGAGGACTCGCATGGTACAATACCTGGCTCTGACGGATCCGCTCTCTTCTCCCCTTGGTTCGGCTCTGTTCCAAACTTCAGCTTGTGGTATTTTGACCTTGAGTGAATGTGGAAAATTTAAGTTTGACATGAAGCTAAAGCAACTGAAGCAATGTATGATTCCCATATTATAGGGGGGAAACCGAGGCGCAAAGAAGTGAAGCAATACAGGGGGTCATACAGGGAGTGTGATCTAACCACTCCTCAGAGTGCAGACCAGTACCCAAGAGTCCTGACCAATGTTCCCTCTATTTTTTTCCATCCGTGTGCAGAATAAATGTTATGTGCACCAAAGCATGTGCGAATGGGCACCACCAGTAGAATCACATGCTGCCGGCTGTGGGTGCTCTGCTAATCAGCTGGACAGCACCTGAACCTTTCCTGAGTGGCCACCCAAGCGCTCAGCTTACAGGGAACACTGGCCCTGACCCCTTGTGCACTACTTCTCTAACCACCGGGCAACACTTCCCCTCAGATCTTGGACTTGAACTCAGGAGTCAATGTGCTTCTCATCTAAACACTGGTCCAGCTTTCCCATCTGGACCAGGGCCAGAATCAGATCCTTACCACAGTTTGGCCTCTTTGTGATTCCCTAGGAGCCAGTGACCCCCTTTGGCAGGAGGGTGAGGGGTGAACTTGGACCCATCACCATTTGGAAACTCTTGCAGGTGGGCTCATGAAACAGCAGTAGCAGTAGGTTTCGAGGCAACATACCCAACGGTTGAGCCTTTCACACCCTAACTCTGAGGGCCTCACAGGCTACAAGATCCTCTCTGAAAGCCAAGGCCTCCCTGCACCTGTTCTGATGCTGCAGAAAATGAAGCTGGAGTCTGCCCAGCTGGGGGTGTTTCCAAGGACCCCCAAAAACGTGGGGAGTGACCAGCCCATGCCCCAAAGCCACAGCCCTCCAGGGCATTCCTACCTTACCTCTCTTGCTTCAAGGCATACTCCAACATCTTTATCCTGCGCACAAGGTCTGTCTTGAGGTTCTCCTGACCCTTCCTCTCTCCCTGCAGAAATGCCACTTGTGCCTGTAGGAAAAGAACCAAACCCAAGGTCACCCTGGTCCCATAAGGGTTTGGAGCACAGGTTGTGGCTCAAATCCATGCTGTCCTCACCCCCCGTCTGTCTTAATGTGCTTGGAGATCTCCATATGGGAAAGGCTAGAAATTAGTAAAGGATGGTTATTTTTTACTTATTCCAGCAGCACCCCAAAGCAGTGCCAGTTATACCAACCCCGCTGCCTACATACGCCACTAACGTTCCCTTCAGCCCAGGGCAAAGGCGCTAACTTATCCGGCCACTTTCATCCAAGGATCTGACAGCAAATCGCCCCCATAACACAGGGATCTGGGAAAAGGCAGAGCGGTTATTCTCCATTGTACAGATATCTCAGGCGGTGCAGTGACCTGCCCAGAATCCCACATAGAAAAGCAGGAGCAGAGTCTCAGATTGAAAACTGAGTTTGCATTCTCACTCCCCCCGGGCTGCTCTAACCACTAGCCCCCACTCGGGTCTGTTCTATACAAGGGTTTGACAGTGCTTATCACCATAGTATCAGTGTGCCTTCCAGCAGTGCACCATGACTCCACATCCATCGTGTGCTGTTCTCTCCTCCTCTCCGCAGACGGAGAAGTGCCGTGCAGGAGACTATCTGGTTTTGATAGGGGGGGGGGTCTTTTTTCTTTTAATACACAGGTATTCGTTGGTGTGTGTACCGAAGGCAGGTCAAGGAAATGTGCCTTGCATTTGAAATGGCTGGCGGGGAGCTTTGTGACAGTCCATAGTTTCTGGGGGAGTTCAGTCTGCAGTCTCAGACCACTCCCAGAGACGACTCCCCCCACACCCGGACCAGCTTTGCTCTTATCATCGAGAGTCCTTCAGACCAGAGAAGCAGAGCTGTCCACCAGAGGCTTCCTCCCGGAGCTTTCGATGTTATAGAGCCACATGGCCTGGGCCTGGCAGTGTTTTGAAGACCTTGCACTGGACTGGATATTCTACGGGAAGCCAGCACGGAGAGCAGAAGATGTGCTCCAGCGGCCTGTTGTTGAGCAGACAAGCCAGGGCATTTCTGTACGAGTCAGTTTCCTAAATGCTCCGGGGAGAGTATAATCCAGGAGCCCTGACTCCCAGCCCGCCCCCCCTTGCTCTATCCCACCAGACCCTACTCCCCACCCAGAGGGGAGAGTAGAACTCAGACAGCCTGACTCAGCCCCCTCCTGCCACTCCACCCCACTCCCCTTTCAGAGTCCTGACTTCCAGCTCCTTTCCCACAAACCCATTCCTCTCCTCCCCCCTCACGGCTAAAACCTCAGCCATGTCCAATGAGCCCATTTTCCTGCAGGCACATCACTGAGTTCAGTGGCATTGTGGATCCAGGGCACTGCCAGGCATCAACACCAAGGGCCTCCTTCCACCTTCTTCTGCACAGCAGACCTGCCCACCGCGGGACATCTCGCTCCACTCCTCATGCTCCGCTGCTCGTTCTGGGCCGAGTGTGTATTTTCTCACCCTTCCACAGGCAATTTAACCCAATCACAGAACGCTTCTCTCACTTAATGACCATCTGTTGGCTCAGGCCACAGGAATCTGCGCCATATGCCAAACTGCCTGCCAGATCCTAAGGCGAGATTCGCAGCTGGCTCCACCGTCCGCCAGATGACACCTCCCTAACCCCATCTCGCGCAAAACCAGCAGCCTGTTAACACAGATTTTCTGCTGATTAGCCCAATTTCCGTTCTGACACACTCCCCTCCGTTAAGCCCTGCCCCAGCAAACAGTGATGTAAAGCTCCTGTTACAGATTCGTCTCCAGTCAGTCAGCTCGCAGCACAAGTCCAGCTTCAGCTACGGGTGTCCAGCGCTCCAGGGGGCAGAGTTGAACCCCAAAGGACCACTACTGTTATCTACGCAGGGGTCATGCCCACAACGCCCCTCCCCTGCCGGCCACACACCTGCTCCAATGAACCTGGCAAGCTCTCCACCTAGCAACAATGGATCTTGCAACGTAGGCTAATGACTGGGCCCTGTGAGCGGCCTCCTTCATCTCAGTGGGCCGCCAGGCTGTCGTCACCAAGCTGGTCTCCCAGCACTGGGTCGTTTTGCTCACTGCGCTAGTGCACCTAGAATTTGAGGGGGCGCCCAGCTCAGAGTCAGTGTTGTGTGCGATCAGCCCGCACTTCACTTCACGGGCCCTGGCTTTACGTGAGGGGCAGGTTAGTAATACCGGTGAGGGAAAACCAACACGGATGAAAACCAGAGGAATCTGGCAACCCTGCGCATGGGCAACAGTGAACCAAACATCTCACAGGCCACACACAGAACCCAGATGGGCTGCAGGCAGCCCTCGGTCACAGGCCGCCCACCGCTGACCTAGCACCAACTCAGCCTTCTTTGCCAGCCAGATCACCTTGCAAGGAGCAAGACTAGAATTCCCTTTGCAAACATAACCTACCCTAGAGCACTTACCACAGCCTCCTCAGAGTTTCTTAACCCGTGGGTCACAACCCCCAGGTGGGGGATGCTGGGAGGAAGAATCATAAGGCGCCGAACATTTTATTACAATCTAAAGCAAAGAATCTCTCACCACTCCACTTCCCACATCCTCTGACCCTTCAAGGTCATGTATTCTCTGTTGAGTTCTCAACACACACACACATAGAGAAATCAATTACTTAGCTAGGGATGTAAAATCTCGTTTAATTGGTTAACTGGTTAAACGTGATGTTTAAACATTTTACTGAGAAAGGGGGCATGGCTGGGCTGGAGCGGACCTCCCCACAGCAGCCCTTCTCCATGGTGGGCTTCCTAAGGGGCTGAAGCAGCTCTCCTGTCTGTGGTAGGCTGCGAGTTGCTCCAGACCCCACCAGTTAACTGATTACTGGTTAACCTTTCACATCCCTATTTACTACCAAAGCATTTGTTTGCGCTTACATTTCTAGTAAGGGCAAAGGGGTTGCAAACATTTCTGACTGCTAAAACCGGACCCCCAAATGGCAAAGGTGGATAAATTCTGGTCAAGTGGAACAAACGCAGAACTAGGAGCCAAGGAATCTGGAGTCCTTGTCCTGGGTCTGCCACTGAGTTGCAGTGACTTCTGCAAGGCCCTTCTTCAGGCAGTGCCTCAGTTTCCCGCTCTGTACAGCGCAGATAAGGATCCTGACCAACTTCAGTAGAGGTGAGTTGGAAAAGGGAGAAGGCTTGACTCACTAGCACTGATAAAACCCTCTGAAGCTAGAAAAAGTCTGTGCTAACCACCACTCAGAGATTTGGTTTGCGCGCACACACTCAGAAACCTATGTTAATACTTCCTAAGGAGCTTCCACTTCCCACAATGCCTCAGGAACCTAGCAGACACAAAAATGTCTAGGCTTGCTTAAGTCTAGGGTGAGCTCTGGGGGAAGCAATCGCATCACAGAGTTTGCTGGGTCGACACACAGATTCTGGGCCCACCACACTCAATCCCACAAGTTAATGTACTCCCTTCCAAGGAGGCTGTGACTCACAGAGACTGCTTAAAATACTTCACAGATCATATGAAATTGAAAGATTCCTTGAAAGACTCCTTAGAGTCCAGTCAAACCGTCCACTTAAATAGTTTTTTAAAAGGCTGAAGCTCTGAAGAAACAGCTATGCAGTTCTTATGAAGATGACATCAAGGTATGCAAAATATCATACAGGTAACCAAGGCTACAGCGTACTTTGAGTGCCAGGAGCAGAATAAATAGTTCACCAGAGGCAGGTAGTCAGTACTTTACTTGTCAGATAACTCCATCTTAAAAACAGGCTAAAAAAAAGTTAAGACTGATACAGTATTTGAAGAGGGGGAAAAGGGAAGAACATTACAGTTTCATCAATTCTGTAGAAACTCAAGTCTCAGACCAACCCATAACTGAAAGGGCTCTATGGAAATTCAGCAAGATCTCAAACAGCCTGAAAGCTGTTCACCCATTGCATGCCCCGGCTATGAAAGGTTTGAGTGGAGATAAGAGTACAAGCGTATCACAAGCGAGCTGCTCTGACAATACACACACCAGGATTTCCACCAGGAATGTGGGACATGAGACAGGCCTAAAGCAAGGGAACTTTATGGAAGGACTTTTAGTACACTGCCTTTGAATCAGATTAGCGTAAGCCATGCCCACCTCTTATACTGCCAAAGCCATGGACTGCACGCGCTGTAATATCCTTTCTTATGAACAGCAGGACCAATATAAATGTAAAGCACTAAAGGGTGTCTTTAGGGAGGCAATAGAAAGCTATGATAGGCCTGTGCTAAGTTAGCAAATGAGGTCTGCCGGAAAGCCAGAAGTTGCAACCTTCCTTGGGCAACAATCCAGAAACCCTATTATGCAAAGGTTTCTTTGCTCACGTGGCCACGTAGGCCATTTACACTGTACCATTGTTGAGCAGCCAATTCATGCACCGCTGCACTGGTGCATGAGAACGCAGGTGAAACTCACCTAGCAATAAATGTCCACTGCTAAATCCATCGACTTAAGGATGGGTAAGCGAAGCAGTTAAGATGGTCTGAGGAACTCTTGATGTGAAATGCCGCACTGTTTGCCTTGGGTAATAGTATCAGGATCCCGACTATCTGAGAACCACACAGTCTTTACCTGTGAGGTAGGGCGGCGCTATTAGGCCCCTTTTACGGATGTGGGACCGAAACCCAAAGAAGCTAAGTAACGTGCCCAGGTTCACACAAGAGGTTTGGAGTGGAGCAGGACTTGAAGCAAGGTCTCCAACAGCCCTGGCTATTGCACCCTTGCAGCTGATGTCACATTCCCTCTTCCATGCTCTCTCCTTGTCCCTTACAGTCTCAGTTTCCCAGGATGCTCCCGTGGTGCTTACAGACACAGAGGCAGAGCTGCGATTGTGCTTTTAAGCATTCCCTACCCACCATTATGAAATGTGGGTGGGCAAGAGGATTTGTGGTGGGATGCGGCTGGAGAGCAAGCCCAACTCCCTTGAAGAGCCATGCCCATGTGTTGCTGTTGGTTAGCAACAGTATCACTGGCTGGCTTCAGAACGCAATGCATTGCTTGCTTCCTAGCCCACACGGTAACTGTCTCTTTTCCAAACAGGAAAGGCTGAGGTCAGAGCTGGCTGGATGAATCCGAAAGCTAAGCAGCTGCAGGGAAGTTAGAATGTGAGCACAGCCAGCTAGTATCATCTCCCAAAAGATGATCTCAAACCATTCGCCCCAACACATGCCCTTGTTAAAAGCCTCCCAATCTCCTTTCCATCATTCTTCATTAACCACTCTCGTGGGTAAAGTCAACATCAGCTCCCTCAATAGCAAATCCCTCCTCATCCCTGATGCTTTCCCAGATATCCCTGGAGTTTCTGAGACCAAGCAATGCTCCCCTGGCCTGTTCTCAGCACACAGAAGTAGAGAGGATGGGAAGTGACCTGACTCTCAGTGCCTCAGTTTCTCAATCTGAGGCTACTGATACAGTCTCATGGGGAAGTTACAAGGCTTAACGAGTTAATGTTTATACAGGGCTTCAAGGAGGAAGAGCACTATAGAAGTATGTGAGGCAGTATACACCCCTCCCCCCCAAGTACTCAAGCACCTCCTCCTTGAGATTCTCACTGCTTGGGTTATGGAGCTGGCATCTGTCACAGTCAACACTGCATCCAAATTCTCTCCCCCATGCCACTTCCAGCTTCCTTTTCTTGCTCAGTTGCTCTGCTGTTGAGTCACGACTCTCTTCCCACCCACCAAGGCCTCATCCAATCTGCTACCCTTCCACCCGCACCCCAGACACACCTTGCTTTTATCAGCAATTCCCTTTCCTGTTCCACTCATAATCCCTCCTACACAGCTCTCCTCAGCCTCGCCCTCCAGACTCAAGTCACAGTGCTGCTCTTCTAGTAGCTTAATCTCATTTAACTCCCCAGCCCTCTTCGGTTTTACAATCCCTCGCCTGGTACCTAGAACTCAGTCCCATCCATTGCCTTTCAGGCCACTGCTTGCATCAAACCCTGCTGTGTGGTCTGGTTCAATTCCCCTTGCTACATAGACCAGCTATTATAAACCAGCCCATATACAAGCAGGTACCCTAAAAAGCAGAAGTTTATGCCTTACATCCATAGCAGCCATTTGGATCCTGAAATCTGAGACCTTCTGGAGATGTTTTACAGCCTGCAACATGCTTCCAGCCTGGCAGATGATAAACTACTACTCTTCACCTCTTCCACCCGTTCGCCATGTGAAAACAGGGCATCAAAGTGAAGTTGGCAAGATCGGGTCAATTTTATTCACCTCTCTCCTGTGCCCTGCAAACCCATCAGTGTTTAAGAAGATAGTAACTCTCTCACCCAGGTGCTGATGGGTTGCACCATTCAAAGGTCCCTGGCTCACTGCCCCTCTCGAGGGGGGCTTGAGAAAGTGCCATTTGGGACAGGGCATTCCCTTGACATCTTCAGCACCTACTTCCATCCCAACCAATTCATCCTTCCATCCCTGTGGAGCTGAATTCACCCATATTACTAACCTCAGATCCATTGGCTGTGGCTGCTCACGGAAGTTAATAAAATGCTTCACAGCCCTAATCCCTGGGCAATCCTAGCATGGTTGTTTGGGGAGATTTCTGGTTCCTCACATCCAAATGCCATCTCCAGAGCTACTGGGGAAGAACAGCCCTGCTAGTCTTCATACCCTAGCAGGGAGATCACCATCCCCTGCTCCTTAAAACATATGCAGCTGGGAGAGTGATATTCCCTTGGCACCAAACACCAATAACTGGGAAGCTGCTCCTCTTGACCAGACCCAGTGAGGCTACCCAGGGAAGCGACCTCCCTGCAGCTCTCTACTAGGATATGATGGCAGTGTCCCACCTCAACCCCATATCCCCACCACCAGCTATTACCGGTCTGAGTATTTGCTGTCCGCTCTCCCTTCTTCCTTAGTTGCCATGGGGTTGACAGATGCATATCCTTACCCCAGTTCTTCCCCTGTCCGTACTGGGAGGCAATGACTACATTTCTCCCCTTGTCACCTCCATTCCCTCTTCAATCCCTCTTGGGAAGCATCAATTATTTCCTGGCCTGGCCCCAATAATCACCCCAACTCCACTGCTAGTTGCTATGGGGTTGAAAACTGTATTTCTTACCATCACCCCAATTCCTTCACTGGTCACTAAGGAGAGAATGACAGTCGTGTTTCTCCCCCAGTTCACCCCAATTCCTATTAAAGGGTAACAGATACAAAAGCCCAACACATTAATTCCTTCCCTCAGTGTTATGGGGAGGCAACTGTCACATACCCCTCTCCTCCCCCCAGTCCGCTTCATTCCTTCTTGGACAGGAATGCTCAACACCCTAATTACAACTGAGGGGTGCCAACTTTGGGGGGGGAAGGATCCCAATACCTCCCCCATTCCGTATCCCCCTCTAATCACTCACCTCCAACTTGTCCCTTCAGCTCCCAGTCTCTACCCAGGTCTACGCCCCCTCTCCCTGTCAGGGGGTCAGCCCAATTCTGTGACGGGGTCCTGAAATTTCCCAATCCCCCCAGGGGGGGGATCCCAGTACTGGGTGAGCCTCTGACACTCCCTTTTTCCTCTTATGGGAAGTCCATCAGTCCTGGGGATCCTGATACTCCCTCTCCATGGAGGTTCCCACCCATGTTCCTGGGGGGGAGGTGACCCTCCCCCCATAGGGCTTCCCCAGTCCTGGGGGCCCTATCACTCCAATTTCGGCCTCCACCGGGAGTCCCCCAGACCTGGAATGCCTTGACACTCCTCCTATGCCCCCAGGGAGTCCCCCAGTCCTGGGGGGGTCCCCTGACACTCCCCCTTTCCCCCCATGGGGCTCCCCCAGTCCTGGGGGGCCCTGACACTCCCCCTTTCCCCCCATGGGGCTGCCCCAGGCCTGGGGGGGGCCTGACACTCCCCCCCATGGGGCTCCCCTAATGCTGGGGGGGCCCTGACACTCCTCTTCCCCCCCCACGGGGCTCCCCCAATGCTGGGGGGGCCCTGACACTCCTCTTCCCCCCCCCACGGGGCTCCCCCAATCCTGGGGGGGCCCTGACACTCCTCTTCCCCCCCCACGGGGCTCCCCCAATCCTGGGGGGGGCCTGACACTCCTCTTCCCCCCCACGGGGCTCCCCCAATCCTGGGGGGGGCCTGACACTCCCCCTCCCCCCCACGGGGCTCCCCCAATCCTGGGGGGGGCCTGACACTCCCCCTCTCCCCCACGGGGCTCCCCCAATCCTGGGGGGGCCTGACACTCCCCCTCCCCCCCACGGGGCTCCCCCAATCCTGGGGGGGCCTGACACTCCCCCTCCCCCCCACGGGGCTCCCCCAATCCTGGGGGGGCCTGACACTCCCCCTTCCCCCCCACGGGGCTCCCCCAATCCTGGGGGGCCCTGACACTCCCCCTCCCCCCACGGGGCTCCCCAGTCCTGGGGGGGGCCCTGACACTCCCCCTCCCCCCCACGGGGCTCCCCCAATCCTGGGGGGGGTTCTCCCCCCCCGCGGGGTCCCGTCGGCCATTTCCCTCCAAGATGGCGGCAGCGGCGGAGGCAGCGGCGGCCCCGGTAACCCCCCGCGGCTCCCCGCGCCCGGCCCGGCCCCGGCACCTGCAGCTCGGCCCGCTCGGCCTCCCAGCGGCTCTTCTCGGCCTCGAAGCGGGCCCACTCGTGCTGGATGTAGTGCAGGATGCCGGGCAGGCTCAGCTCGCCGGGCCCGGAGCCCGCGGCCGGCCGGCCCGGGGCCTGCGGCGGGGGGGGCGGCGGCTCGGCCCCCGCCGGGCCCGGGGCCTGCTGGGCCCGCACCAGCACCCGCTCAGCCTCCATCATGGATCCCGGCGGCTGCCACATAGGGAGCCGCGCGGGGGGGCACTTCCTGCCAGATAGTGATCCGCCAGGAAATGGGGCCCGCGCCGCGGGACGGGGGCAGGGAGGGGTTCCCATGGCAACGCGCCCCCCCTCCTCTCCGCGGCAGGCTCGCTCCCCCCTCCGAGCGGAGGGTTTCCCCTGGCAACGGGCCTCTCCAGGTAGGCTGCTTCCCCCAGCAGGGGGTTCCCATGGCAACGCCCCTTCCAGGTAGGCTGCTACCCCCCTCTGAGTGTGGGGTTCCCATGGCAACGCCCCTTCCAGGTAGGCTGCTTCCCCCCTCTGAGTGTGGGGTTCCCATGGCAACGCCCCTTCCAGGTAGGCTGCTTCCCCCCTCTGTGTGGGGTTCCCATGGCAACACCCCTTCCAGGTAGGCTGCTTCCCCCCTCTGAGTGTGGGGTTCCCATGGCAACACCCCTTCCAGGTAGGCTGCTTCCCCCCCTCTGAGTGTGGGGTTCCCATGGCAACGCCCCTTCCAGGTAGGCTGCTACCCCCCTCCGAGTGTGGGGTTCCCATGGCAACGGTCCTGCTCCGGTAGGCCTGCGACCCACCCCCACAGCAGGGAGTTCCCATGGCAACGTCCCCTCCCATTCCCCCCCCCCAGGAATATCCACCCCCCCAGCAGGAGGTTCCCATGACAGCACCTCCCCCAGAGCAGGCTTGCTTCCCCCTTGGCAACCACATCCTCCAGGTAGGTCTGCTTGTCCCCCCCCCCCCCCCGGAAGTGGGGGGTGGTTTCCATGGCAACAGGTCCCTTCACCTGCCCCACAGCCAGAGCAAGGAGAAGGGTTCCAGGGGCCCCCCAGAATAGGCCTGCAAGGAGAGGGGTTCCTATGGTAACAGCGCCCCCCTCCAACCTCCCACCTTGCAGGCTGGGTTCATCCCACCCGGAGCAGGGAGAGGGCAGCTCCCATGACAGTTCCCCCTCATAGCCTGGTTCAAATGCCCCCCCCCCCAACAGCCAGGGACGGGTTCCCATGGTAACACCTCCCATGCCTCACACCCCACTCAAATTAAAGTGGGTACCCCAGTCAAGTTCCCTCTAGAATAGGGTCTCTTCTCTGCCCTATCCCAAAAGCAGACAGTGAGCAGTTCCCATTTCAGCAGGGGGTCTTGATCAGGGCCCACTCCAGGGAGGCTTCTCCTACCCACCCACAGCAAACAAGTAGAGGTTCCCATAGCACAAGGCTCCTCACCACTGCAAGTACAGTCACCTCCACCCAGGACTGCATAGGCCACCCCAATGACAGGCCGCCTCCTTCCCAGATCATGCTCCTTCCCAAAATACTGTTCTCTCTGCCCCCCAGGGTAGATCCCTTCTCAGCACAGAGTTGAGACTTCAGTCTGGTTTGGAGGAAGGCAAATAAAATCTGCCTCCTCTCCCTAGCCATAATGCTGGAGTATTTCATCCATTGCCGTAGCTCCATACTGGCCCCTATTCAGAGCAGTTACTGTCCTTTCAACTATTCAGTGGTCACCATTTTCTTTCCCCATCTACATCTTTATCTGGAGCAACTGCTAGCCTTACCCCAAATCCTCCATTGCTTGGTAGTCAGCTTTATCAGTGTGCTTCTCTCCTTCCTTCCCCCCTCACTTCTATCCCAGTCACTTCAGGATCCTTGTTGATTGTCACAGAGTTGTCATACCTGGTCAGAGCGCGACCAGGAACAGGTAACAGGAGAGTTTGGAGAGGGAGTTCTCCAGGGAAAAGAGGAGTAAAAATGGGACCCTTGTGGTAAGTGGCTGTCTGGAGTGTGTGTTGTGTGGGGGGGAGTTATTTGCAGTGTGCTGAGCTTGTGTTTGTCTGGTTTGTTTGCTTTGTTTGTTTGAAGGAGCTTCTAAAAGGTTTGAAATCTAGAAGCCTCTGTTAATTGGCTGAGCCTCAGTCAGGGGGAGGGGCTACCAGAGCTATATAAGCCTGTGACTCAGCGACCTGGGAGAGCACGGAGAGTGCGACCAGGAACAGGTAACAGGAGAGTTTGGAGAGGGAACTTAGAGGGAACTAGTGACTTGTGTCCTTCTTTAAAACCTAACTCTTAGAATAATCTATACTCCAGAAGTTTTAAAAGAATCCCAGTTTGTACTTAAACTTATTCATTACAAACATGGAGACAGAAGCCCAGCAGCAGAGTGGGGGCTATCCTGTTTATTGCATCGAGTGTAATATGTATGATTACCTGCCCTGTGGGCGGGTGGCGTATGTGTGCACCCGTTGCAAGGAGCTCCTGACCCTCAGACCGAGTTCGGGCTTTGGAGGACAGGGTGGCTGAACTGGAGGAGCTAAGGGAGGTAGAGAGCTTTGTTAATGAGACTTTCTGGGACACTGTAGTACTGTCCCACCTCCAGTCTGAGAGCCCCAGTGTTCTTAAGGAGGATGAAAGTCTCAAGGGAACAGAGCATTTAATGGGAGCAGAGGGAAACCATCCCATAGTTGGGACCCTCCTCCCAGAGGATGTTGCGGTATCCTCTCGCACTGAGGATGCCTCTGAGGGGGAGGGAATGCCAGTTAGGAAGAGGCAGGTGTTAGTAGTGGGTGATTCGATCGTTAGAAACATAGATAGTTGGGTTTGTGATGACCGGGAGAACCATATGGTCACTTGCCTGCCTGGTGCGAAGGTTGCGGATCTCTCGAGGCATCTAGATAGACTTATGTGTAGTGCTGGGGAGGAGCCTGTGGTCGTGGTACATATAGGTACCAATGACGTAGGGAAGGGTAGGAGAGATGTCATGGAGGCCAAATTTAGGCTGCTAGGAAAGAGACTGAAATCCAGGACCTCTATGGTGGCGTTCTCGGAAATGCTTCCGGTCCCACGCGCAGGGCCAGGTAGGCAGGCAGAGCTTCAGAGTCTCAATGCGTGGATGAGACGATGGTGTAGGGAAGAGGGGTTTGGATTTATTAGGAACTGGGGACACTTTTGGGAGAGGGGGAGCCTATACAGGAAGGATGGGCTCCACCTAAACAAGGGTGGAACCAGACTGCTGGCACTAAACATTAATAAGGCCGTAGAGCAGTTTTTAAACTAAGAGATGGGGGAAAGCCGATTGGTGCGGAGATGCATGTAAATCGGAGAGAGACTTCTCTTAGAGGAGAATCCGTTGATAGAGATTCTCTAAGCTGTAGTCGGAAAGAGAGGAGGGGAGAGGGCAAACCATGGGCCAGAGCTGACAAACAACCGCATAAAAGGAATCCAATGCATCAGGGAAGGGCAGACAAATAACCAGTGGCAAATTTTTAAAGTGCTTGTACACAAATGCTAGGAGTCAGACTAATAAGCTGAGTGAACTAGAGTACCACGTATTAAAGGAGGAGATAGACATAATAGGCATCACTGAAACCTGGTGGAATGAGGAAAATCTGTGGGACACAATCATACCGGGATATAAAATATATAGAAAGGATAGAGCAGGCCGGGTGGGTGGCGGAGTGGCACTATATGTGAAAGATAATGTAGAATCAAATGAAATAAAAATATTAAATGAATCAACATGTTCCATAGAATCGCTATGGATAGAAATTCCATGCTCCAATAATAAGAAATTAGCAGTAGGGATATATTACCGGCCACCTGACCAGGACAGCGATACTGACATAGAAATGCTGAGGGAGATTAGAGAGGCTACCAAAATAGAGAACTCTATAATAATGGGGGATTTTAATTACCCCCATATTGACTGGATACATGTCACCCCAGGAAGAGAAGCAGAGATGAAAATAATTTCTCAATGGCTTAAATGACTGCTTCTTGGAGCAGCTAGTGCAGGAACCCACAAGGGGAGAGGCAATTCTCGATTTAGTCCTGAGTGGAGTGCAGGATCAGGTCCAGGATATAACCGTTACAGGACCGCTTGGGAATAGTGACCATAATATAACAACATTCAACATTCCTGTGGTGGGAAGAACACCTCAGCAGTCCAGCACCCTGGCATTTAATTTCAAAAAGGGGAATTACACAAAAATGAGGAGGTTTGTTAAACAGAAATTAAAAGGCACAGTGACTAGAGCCAAATCCCTGAAAGCTGCATGGAAACTTTTTAAAGACACCATAATAGAGGCCCAACTTAAATGTATACCCCAAATTAAAAAACATAGCAAGAGACCTAAAAAAGAGTCACCGTGGCTTAACCACCATGTAAAAGAAGCAGTGAGGGACAAAAAGGTATCTTTTAAGAAGTGGAAGTCCAATCCTAGTGAGATAAATAGAAAGGAACATAAACACTGTCAAATCAAGTGTAAACATGTAATAAGAAAAGCAAAAAAAGATTTTGAGGAACAGCTAGCCAAAAACTCAAAAAGTAATAACAAAATGTTTTTTAAGTACATTAGAAGCAGGAAGCCTGCTAAAAAGCCTGTGGGTCCCCTAGATGATCGAGCTATAAAAGGAGCAATCAAGGACGAAAAAGCCATTGCGGAGAAACTAAATGATTTCTTTGCTTCAGTCTTCACGGCTGAGGACGTTGGGGAGATTCCTGAATCTGCACCGTCCTTTGTGGGTGATGAATCTGAGGAACTGTCCCGGATTGAAGTGTCATTAGAGGAGGTTTTGGAACAAATAGAAAAACTTAATGTTAACAAATCTCCGGGACCGGATGGCATTCATCCAAGGGTTCTAAAAGAACTTAAATGGGAAATTGCTGAGCTATTATCTGTGGTTTGTAACCTATCCTTTAAATCGGTTTCCGTACCTAATGACTGGAAGGTAGCCAACGTGACACCAATATTTAAAAAGGGCTCTAGAGGCGATCCTGGCAATTACAGACCGGTAAGTCTAACTTCAGTACCGGGCAAATTTAGTCGAAACAATAGTAAAGAATAAAATTGTGAAGCATGTAGAAGAACATAATTTGTTGGACAAAAGTCAACATGGTTTCTGTAAGGGGAAATCCTGTCTTACTAATCTATTAGAGTTCTTTGAAGGGGTTAACAAACATGCGGACAAGGGGGATCCAGTAGATATAGTATACTTGGATTTTCAGAAAGCCTTTGACAAGGTCCTCACCAAAGGCTCTTGTGTAAATTACATGGCCATGGGATAAGAGGGAAGGTCCTTTCTTGGATTGAGAACTGGCTAAAAGACAGGAATAAATGGTAAATTTTCAGATTGGAGAGGGGTAACTAGTGGTGTCCCCCAAGGGTCAGTGCTGGGACCAATCCTTTTCAATTTATTCATAAATGATCTGGAGAAAGGGGTAAGTAGTGAGGTAGTAAAGTTTGCAGATGATACCAAACTGTTTAGGATAGTCAAGACAGAAGCAGACTGTGAGGGACTCCAAGAAGATCTCACCAAACTGAGTGATTGGGCAATAAAATGGCAAATGAAATTTAATGTGGATAAGTGTAAAGTAATGCACATCAGGAAAAATAACCCCAACTATACGTACAGTATGATGGGGGCTAATTTGGCTACAACAAATCAGGAAAGAGATCTTGGAGTTATCGTGGACAGTTCTCTGAAAACTTCCACACAGAGTGCAGTGGCGGTCAAAAAGGCAAATAGGATGCTAGGAATTATTAGGAAAGGGTTAGAAAATAAGACCCAGAACATCTTACTGCCCCTGTATAAAACTATGGTATGCCCACATCTTGAATACTGTGTACAGATGTGGTCTCCTCACCTCAAAAAAGATATTTTGGCCTTGGAAAGGGTTCAGAAAAGGGCAACTAAAATGATTAGGGGTTTGGAACGGGTCCCATATGAGGAGAGGCTAAAGAGACTGGACTTTTCAGTTTAGAAAAGAGGAGACTGAGGGGGGATATGATAGAGGTCTATAAAATCATGAGTGGTGTGGAGAGGGCTGATAAAGAAAAGTTATTTATTAGTTCCCATAATAGAAGAACTAGAGGACACCAAATGAAATTAATGGGTAGCAGGTTTAAAATTAATAAAAGGAAGTTCTTCTTCACACAGCGTGTTGTCAACCTGTGGAACTCCTTGCCAGAGGAGGCTGTGAAGGCTAGGACTATAATAGAGTTTAAAGAGAAGCTGGATAAATTCATGGAGGTTAGGTCCATAAAAAGCTATTAGCCAGGGGATAAAATAGTGTCCTTGGCCTCTGTTTGTCAGAGGCTGGAGAGGGATGGCAGGAGACAAATCGCTTGATCATTGTCTTCGGTCCACCCTCTCTGGGGCACCTGGTGCTGGCCACTGTCGGCAGACAGGATACTGGGCTAGATGGACCTTTGGTCTGACCCAGTACGGCCGTTCTTATGTTCTTATGAGGACTCACAGGACTGCCTCCAAAAGTCTTAGGATTTTTGGCAGTGTGTAAGGACTCATGTTCATAAGCTGTTGTGAAATTGGGTGGAACAGACTTAGAGGAAGTAGAGAGATGAGACTTTTTCCAGGTATCCTGGAGCCACACTCTTGCACAAATTCACTTACATTCAGGGATCAGTTGTTTCCCTGATTTACATATACACACACACACACACACACACTGTGATGTCAACTTTTTTCTTCTTTTCAAAAGCCGGAAACTAGGAGGAGGAATCATGGAATACTAGAACTGGAAGGGACCTTGAGAGGTCATCAGTTCTCGTCCCCTGCCCTCACAGCAGGACCAAGCACCAGCTAAATCATCCCTGACAGGTGTCTGTCCAACCTGCTCTTAAATATCTCCAGAGATGGAGATTCCTCAACCCCCCTCGGCAATTTATTACAGTGTTTTACTACCCTGACACTTAGGAAGTTTTTCCTAATATCCAACCAAAACTTCCCTTGCTGCAGTTTAAGCCCATTTTGTCCTATCCTCAGAGGTTAAGGAGGATATTTTTTCACCCTCCTCCTTGTGTCCCCCTTTTAGGTACTTGAATACTGCTATCATGTCCCTTCTTGGTCTTCTCTTTTCCAAACTAAACAAGCCTCATTCTTTCAGTCTTCCCTCATCACTCATGTTTTCTAGATCTTTAATAATTTTTGTTGCTCTTCTCTGGACCTTCTCCAGATCTTCCCTGAAATGTGGTGCCCAGAACTGGACACAATACTCCAATTGAGGTCTAATCAGCTCAGAGTAGAGTGGAAGAATGACTTCTCATGTCTTGCTCACAACATCCCTGTTAATGCAGCCCAGAATCATGTTTGCTTTTTTTGCAACAGTGTTACACTGCATACTCATATTTAGCTTGTTATCCACTAAGGCCCCTAAATCCCTTTCTGCAGTGCTTCTTCCTAGACAGTTACTTCCCATTCTGCATACGTGAAACAATTGTTCATTCCTAAGTGGTGTACTTTGCATTTGTCCTTGTTTAACTTCATCCTAGTTACCTCAGACCATTTCTCCAGTTTGTCCAGATTATTTTGAATTGTGATCCTGTCCTCCAAAGCACTTGCAACCCCTCCCAGCAACCACAGACTTTATAAGCATACTCTCTATGTCATCATCTAAATCGTTGATGAAGATATTGAACAGAACTGGCCCCAAATCAGAGCTCTGCAGAATCCCACTCTTTATGCCCTTCCAGCATGACCATGAACCATTGGTACCTGCTCCCTGTTATGCACCCGCCTTATAGTAGCATTGTATTTCACTAGTTTATTGATAAGAAGGTCATGCAAGACTGTATCAAATGCTTTATTAAAGACTAGTTATATCATGTCTGCCACTTCCCCCTTATCCACAAGGTTTGTTATCCTATCAAAGAAAGCTGTCATATTGGTTTGACATGATTTGTTCTTTACAAATCTATGCTGGCTGTTACTTATCACCTTATTATCTTCCAGATGTTTGCAGATGGACTCATTAATTATTTGATCCATTATCTTTCTTGGCACAGAAGTTAAGCTGACTAGTCTATCATTTCCTGGGTTGTCCCTATTTCCCATCTTATAGATGGGCATTATATTTGCCCTTTTCCAGTCTTCTGGAATTTCTCCTATCTTCCATGACTTTTCAAAGATGATAGCTAATAGCTTAGATACCTCCTCAGTCAGCTCCTTGAGTTGTCTAGGAGGCATTTCATCAGACCCTGGTGACTTGCAGACATCTAACTTTTCTAAATTTTTAACTTGTTCTTTTCCTGTTTTAACTTCTGAACCTATGCAATTTTTACTGGTATTCACTATGTTAGTTGTCCAATCACCACCGAACTTCTTTGTGAAAACCGACACAAAGCAGTCATTAAGCACCTCTGCCATTTCCACATTCTCCGTTATTGTTTTACCCTCTTCATTGAGCAATGGGTCTACCCTTATCCTTGGTCTTCCTCTTGTTTGTAATATATTTGTGGAGTGTTTTCTTGTTACCCTATAGCTATGTCTGCACTCGCGGCTTCTTGCGCGAGTAATATGCAAATGAGGCTAAGCGTGGAATATCGTCGAGCATCAGTTGCATACCTAATGAGCCACCATTTTTTTCAGAAGAGGCTCTTGCGCAAGAAGGAGTGTCTACACTGCCCCTTCTTACGCAAGAAAAACCCTCTTGCGCAATGCCGTTCTTCCTGCGCAAGAGCCTCTTCTGAAAAAAATGGTGGATCATTAGGTATGCAAATGAGGCTCGGCGATATTCCACGCTTGGCCTCATTTGCCTATTAGTCGCGAGTGTAGACAGCCTTTATGTCTCGAGCTAATTTGTGCCTTTGCCTTTCTAATTTTGTCCCTATATACTTGTATAATTTGTTTATATTCATCCTTTGTACTTTGACCAAGTTTCCACTGTTTTATGGGGCTCCTATTTACGTTTATTTTTTATTTTTGATGCCATCTATATTTTTGTTAGTCTCTAAGGTGCTGCAGGACTGTTCGTTGTTTTTTAAGTTTTCTTTAATTATTTTTATTTTTCAGATCCTTTAGGATCCCCAGGTTAAGCCAGGGTGGTCTCTTGCCATACTTCCTATCTTTTCTGAACACTGAAATACAGTAAAACTCCAACTGT
The DNA here is from genome assembly GCF_049634645.1 of Pelodiscus sinensis. Classification (NCBI taxonomy): domain Eukaryota; kingdom Metazoa; phylum Chordata; order Testudines; family Trionychidae; genus Pelodiscus; species Pelodiscus sinensis. The sequence goes on along the minus strand of NW_027465849.1, from coordinate 5,728,647 downwards.
CCAGCATCCAGTGGTCTGGCATTCCTGATAGTCTGGAACCCGGAAGTGCTCCAGCCAGCCGGACAATTGGAGCTCCTGTGAGCCCCACGCATGCTCATGGGCAGGGAAAGGGAGGGGGAAGAGAGGAGAAGGGCTGGGGGGCGGGGGCGGCAGGGAACAGTGCAGCAAGGGGCAAACTCCCCACCATTTTGCAGGGAGGTGCGGGAAGCCCCATGCAGCCCCTGGCTACTGGCCAGCTGGGGCTGCAAGCGGCAGTGGCGGACTTGGGAAGTGGCGGAACAGAGCAGCTGGGGTGCTGCTGGGTTGGTCCCGCAGCGCTGCCCCTCACCTGAGCGGCATTGCAGGACCAAGCCGGCAGCACCCCAGCTGCTCTACTCAGCCGCTTCTCCAAGTCCTCCGCTCGTTAGTTTCAGCAGCGGCGGACTTGGGGAAGCGTCTGAGCAGATCACCTGGGATGCTGTTGGATTGGTCCGGCAACGCCACTCAGGTGAGGGGCGGCGCTGCGGGACCAACCTGGCAGCATCCCAGCTGCTCTGCTCAGCCACTTCCCTAAGTCCGCCACTGCTGCTTGCAGCCCCAGCTGGCCTGTCACCAGCGGCTGTGCGGGGCTTCCCCTGCCTCCCTGCAAAACAGCGGAGGGTTCGCCCCTTGCAGCGCCATTCCCCGCCGACCCCCTCCCCTCTGCCATTACAGCGTGGGTCCTGGCAGACCTGTCACAGCCCCCCGCCAAAGTACCTCCTGATACTCTGGCATATCCGATAATCCGGCACCCTCTGGGTCCCAAAGGTGCCGGATTATCAGAAGTCTACTGTAGTATGTTCTTGCACCCTTAATAATGTCCCTTTGAAAAACTGAAAATGTAGCTGAGTTGAATACCTCCCATATCTTGTTTACAGTACAGAAAGATGGGCATTTATGGGTAAATAGAGACATACCTTTCAAGGCCATTGAAATCCAAGGCCTCAGGAGCACCTGCTCAGAAACTAAGGCTACAGTCAGTGGTTGTTGATTGAATTGCACATGCTTTATGGCATTGTGCATTATGATATGTGTTGAATTCCTGCTTGGAGCTTTTGTCTCATAGTAGAACCTAGTCAGGCAGAGAGGCTGTGGTCATAACCATCGTGGAGCTGTTTGAACGCATAGTCAGAGTCTCATGATTTTGCTTGACTCCACTTGTATGACTGAGCAGGGGACAGCAGAAATAAGTTGATAAAGAACTGGGGAAGGAAACTGGACCCAGAAACACACATGCTGGATTGCTCACATTTAGCAATACACTTTGCTACAATGAAGATTATTTTCCTGACAATTATTTTATGCTTCCTTTTTACTTCTAGTGCTGGTGAAAGAGGCCTGATTGACAGCCCCAGAGATATCTATCCCCACAAGTGCAGCACAGACAATTAGTGAACCAACTTCGTCAAACACACTCCCCTGTGTGCCTTCTCCCGTCCTTCGATGGACCCAATATAAAGGTAAGAGAGGGGCTCACACAGTCCATGGTCTCGCCTGCGGCTTCCCACCTTGCAGCCAAGTGCCCATCGGGAGGGAGGGTGGTTGATTTTTTTTTTTTTTATTCATGTGGACACAAGTCCATTAGGAATTGTACTGAGCGCCAAACTCATTTCACACTGACCAGTGTTTAATGCTATCTATTAATAAAATCACACATGATTTCTTCTGGAAACTCTCATGACTGGATCTCTCTTGTCCAGTACCTTGTTTCTAAGCATGAGCAGTATCAGCTGCTGTAGATAAAAGAGTAAAACAAACCCTTTAGTAGACAGCTCAGGCATAGCCTAACCATAGAGGAGAAATTTCTTCCTCACCCTCCATCAGTGAGAGGTCCATGTCTGCTCAGAAGCAGTGTTTATCATAATCATATCATATCATATCTCCCTTGTTAGGCTATCTAACATAAACTATGAACATTCTTATTATCCGTATCAAGTTTGGCTTCAGATCTGTCTATCTCCAGAAGGTAGGGAGGGCTGGCTCTGAGGCTGTTCTAGCCCAACTTTCTGTTCCTATTCCACTTCCTTATTTCGCTGTCTGAAAGGAAACAGCATTTTTTTAAAAAAATCAGGGCATTCTAGGTCTTAATTCATCAGACCTGTTTGATTTCTCCTTTTAGGTCCCCTCTCTCAGATATTTCTGGAAGAGAAGACAGGTAAATATGCCTCTCGCAAACAATGTTTCATCTGGACTCTATCTAGCCTCTCACTTTTACCCTGCCCGTTCATGAGTAGGATGTTTGTAGGTGTGCCAGTGGTGTTCTGGAGTTTATAGGAGGGGACAGTGTCAGCTTGAGTGCACTGCTTTGAAAAATCTTAGACTCCTAGGCTACGTCTACACTGGCCCCTTCTTCGGAAGAGGCATGCTAATTTCGAACTTTGGAATAGGGAAATCCGCGGGGGATTTAAATATCCCCCGCGGGATTTAAATAAACATGGCCGCCGCTTTTTTTCCGTCTTGGGGGAAAAGCCGGAAAAGAGCGTCCAGACTGGCGCGATCCTCCGGAATAAAGCCCTATTCCAGAGGATCTCTTATCCCTACTTTCAAGTAGGAATAAGAGATCCTCCGGAAAAGGGCTTTATTCCGAAGGATCGCACCAGTCTGAACGTTCTTTTCCGGCTTTTCCAAGCCAGAAAAAAAGCAGCGGCCGTGTTTATTTAAATCCCACTGGGAATATTTAAATCCCCCGCGGATTTCCCTATTCCAAAGTTCGAAATTAGCATGCCTCTTCCGAAGAAGGGGCCAGTGTAGACGTAGCCCCAGGGTTGGAAGAGACCTCAGGAGTCATCAAGTCCAGTCCCCTGCCCAAAGCAGGACCAACCCCAACGCAATCATCCCAGCCAGGGCTTTGTCAAGCAGAGACTTAAAAACCTCTAGGGATGGAAATTCCAGCATAGGCAACATAGAATCAGAGGGTTAGAAGAGACCTCAGGAGGTCATCTTCTTAGAAGCTTGGGGGAATAGGAGCTAAATACCAGGCCTCCGGGTCAGGACTTCTGGGTTCCAACATTCCCAGCTCTGCTACTGACTCACTAGGCAAATCGGTTCCCACCCATGTGCTGCAGTTTCACTGGGGATAAACAGTGCCCTTCTCTCAAGCAGATTGCAAAGCTTAGTTCATGAAAGTGTTAAAAATCCCATGCATGAAAGGTTCAGAACATGGGATTGTCATATGAAATACTTTCTCTATTGTTTGTCCATTTGAATTTTACACAGATCCTCCCCCCCCCGCATACACACACACACACACACACACACACACACACACACATATTAATACAGTAGCTATTTAACAACCTCAGGCTTATCTAAACTCATCTTTTTAAATGCCGCTTAACATAGGGTCCCTTTCAGTCCCGCAAAGCAGCGGGGGAAGAGACTAAGAACGGTGGTACTTATAAACAAGTGATTTAAAAACCCTAAACCCATGCTGACAAGCTTGCAAGCGACAAAATTAAGCTGCAGTGCTGCAGCTTAACAATACAACGAGCCAGCTAGTTGAAAAGCTTCCCTGAGGCCAGACTTCCTTTGGATGCTGAGAACTCAGCTTCTGCCTCCTTGGGGAATCTTAGAGAGGTTTTTAATTCTGAGGGAGTTCATCTTCCAAGTGACATGGCCGCCTCCGCTTTTAATTCTAGTCTGCAAGTTACAGTTTTAACATCTTAGAACTGGGCTGGTCACTGTGACTAGGTCACTGCAGTTCCATGCACAAAGGAGTCTGGTTTAGTACTAATTAATGATTCTTTAAAGAACTCTGAGTGCTTCACACTTGAACTAAGGCCAGATCTGCTCTGGGCAAGGTTTGCCAGCATAGCTAGAGGTCAGCCGATGATCACAGTGGTCCTTTATGGTCTTGTAATCCATGGACCTAGTGCAGATGCCTCCTGTGCTGACAAAAAAGTGTTTTTACTGCATGATTATGTCAGTTTCCCAGATGCAATAAGTGATACCAGCAAAACCACATCTATCCTAGGGCTTTAGCCAGTATAGACGTTTCATCAAAAATATCACGCACATTCCCAACCCACATTACTACACTGGCAAATGTTGCTCATGTAGACCAGCGGTGTGCGACCCATGGATTGCGACCCCCAAGAGGGTCTTCCTGGGGGGAGGTCGCAGTGCTTTGACCCAGGCCAGCTGGCATTTTGTTTTCCTGGCTTGGCACCACATACACGCAGCAGAGGTGAGGGGAGCGGCAGGGGAGCAGACCGGCGTGTTAAATTAAAGGGGCTGTAACAAAATGTTCCTGGCTTTTTTTTTTTCCCCTCCCTCAACAAAAATCTTCCCAGCTCCAGGGGTCGTGAATGAAAAAAGGTTGAGCACCACTGATGTAGACCAATGTGCCATCTAATTTTGTCCATCCATGTGCAGAAAACATTTTATGATGTGCACCAAGGCATGAGTAGAAATGCCTGCTGCCAGCTGGGAGTGCTGGGGGCGCCCTGCTAATCAGCTGCATGGCATCTGAATTTCTCCTGGGTGACCGCCCAAGTGCTCAGCTTACAGGGAATACTGGTGTAGACCTCTCCTAGTTGAATCTCCCCAAAGAAGCAGGGAGAGACTGAGATCTACATTTTTAGAGCTAGGCAGAGAGGTGCAGACAGCCCAGGCCATGCAGAGAATCAGTGTCAGATGTGGAAATAGGATGCTCTAACCACTAAGCCTCACACCCAGTCCAGGACTGACTTTCAACTCCCCTGATCGAATCCTAAGTTCCCGATGGGAGCAGCATTGGGGCCGCGCAGTGAGGTGCCAGAGGGCTTGTTCCACTTTCAACCCTGCGGCTCATTGACTTATTGGGAGGAACGTAGCTAAAGGAAAGTGAGTGTATTGTGGGCTCTTAGATTTGCTTGGCTACCTTGGAGTTTCTCTGGTGGACTCGTGTTGGAGTGTGGTTTTCACGAGGAGCATCATGCCCCTCTGGGGAGCAGCGTTGATTAGAGAGGCTGCACCTCAGCCAGCAGAGGGAGCAGCACACTGCAAGTTCCACAAAAATCGTGTTTTACAAAGTAGAACCTGGAGGCTGTTTCCACCCTCGGTTCTACCTGTCGCATTGGGTTACATTGAGAGATTTAACTGCTTGACACTGTATTTTGTACAAAGGGATCGGAGAAGAGCAGCTGCCGCGAGCAGTTTGCCTCCTGTTAAATTAGAGTTGAGCTCAGACCAGAATCACCGAAGCAGATACCTCCAAACTCTGGGAAAGTTCAGATCTGAGTCTTGGCTTGGGATCATCTCGTACGATTTGGGACTAAGATCCTGGTGACAAAGGTCCAGGGCATGGAGCTGTAGTTGCATTAACAGCGTTCTCCTGGCACACGGGATGTGTTACAGTCAGACTGGCTCCGTACAGTGCACAGTGGTGTTCCCGGGGCTGAAAGAAAGGGAGGGAAAGGGGGCCAGTTGTAGCTGGGCCTCAAATAGCTATGCAAATAAACTAAAATGGGAGGCAGTAGGGGCCCAGTGAACATGATGTGCCGAGGCCCCAAATTTCTGCCAATATCAGTGCCACCTGAGTTACTGTAGGAGACAATCGGGTTTTCTTTCCCTAGATAACCAGGCTCTGGTTATGCAGCATGTTCCCCAGCCCCCCCCCCCCCCCCCCCCCCCACGATTTACAGAGAGGATAGTGCTTAAAACAGAGGTCTTGGGGAAATGAGCAAGCTTGATCCAAACAAGATTAACTCAGGCAGCCCCTTGTCATTCTGGAATCAGTGAATGCAAGTTGAGACGCTGTGCCCGCTAACTCAGACTTTCGGATGGTCTCCTTGCTCCTTTTTTCCCCAGCAAGATGGAAACCCTAGCTGCCTAAGGAGCAACCCTGAGTTCAGACACGCCTACAGTGCTGAGGTCTGACCTTCTAGCTGGCCGCAGCTCCTCTGGGAGCCGCGTTCTATCAGCCAGTTCCAGCCTGCGCTGACTGGCCGGCTTTGCTGGGCAGCAGAGCTGTGCAGATAACCAGCCATTGAACACGGACTTCCCTCACGCTGGCTGAGGCTGGAATCTGAACACCCCTTTGAGAGAGAGACAGGGAAACAGGGCTCCTGCGGCCTATTCCTGTCTCTGCTATGGACTGGGGAAACTGAGGCGCAGAGCGGCAGTGACTTGTCTAAGGATGCACAGTGGTTCAGTGGCTGAGCTGGGAACAGAATACAGGAATCCTGAATCCCTCGCCCCTTCTCTACCCACTAGGCCACACTGCTCTCCATGAGGGTTAGTAAAGAGATTTAATGTGAAGGTGGCTCTTGAGTGGCCCTGAAGGATCAGGGGACTGTATTTCTTGCAGCAGTCAGCCGGAGGGAGGCATCTGTCCTTAATCTGACCTTTGTTTTTCAAACCCTTCATTCCATCCAGTTTGTCTAGCTGCCCCCACTTCAACGGCAGGACTGGGGAGACAGCCCCACGCTGCGGATACAGGCTTTCCCCAGGCACTCACTCTCCACACCGTTCTTTCCAGGGCGACAAGGCGAGCTGAATTGGGATGGATGAGCCCAGCGCCTCCTGGGGAAGCAAATGCCCCTGGCTGCCCCTGGCAGAGACCACGGCCACGTAAGGTTCCCCCGGTGGTCAGACCCGGCTGCCTCGCAAGATGCGCGTGACGTTCTGTCAGGGGGTCCTAGCACTCGCCATCGTCATTAATCTGCTGATCCTCTACTATGTCTCGAGGTTGCAGCAGCGGATGCTGCACAGGCACAGAGACCACATCCAGCCCAGCTCCCGCCTGCTGCCGGCCCCCCAGAGGTCTGGGGTGACCGTCCTTATCAGGGAGTTCGAGGACTTTGAGAACTACGTCCCTGACGTGGTGTACTCCTTCCTGAGGCAGAAGCCAGAGCAGCCAGTCCTGGTGGCAGCGGATACCTTGCCGTACCCTCCGCTTGTATTACCAGATGCTCCCAATGTCCAGCTCGTGATCCTCAAGCCAGCCCCAGACCAGCCTGCCCATGCGTCCAGGCCTGAGACATACGTGAAGACGGAATATGTGGCCCTGGTGCCTGACGGGGTCAAGGCTGATTCCACCAGGCAGCTTGATCGTATGCTCGAAGAGTTCAAAGCCATCCAGGGCAGAGTTCAGATGGTGGCCGCGCCCGTCCAGTCCCTCACCCCCCTCCAGTGCTTGAACCTAAAGGTCAGCCTGAGAGAGTGGACAGCCGAATACAGTGTCGCGCCTTCCCCCAAGCTCTGCACCGCTCTGAAGGGGGACGCTGTGATTCTGCTGCATACGAAGGACCTCTTCAACCTCTCCGCCCCCTTGGCCAAGCCCCTGCTGACCTCCCTCTTCATGCAGACGTCGCTGCGGGGCTGGGCGGTCCAGCTCCTCGACGTCTCCTTCTCCTCAGCCCACCAGCCGCTGCTCACCTCCTCGCACAACCAGTGGAAGGCAGAGAACCGCGCCAAAGCCAGCCGGCTGCAGCTCTTCCGAGATTTCGGCATCAAGCGGGTTCTCCTGGAGGATGGGAAGCAGCAGTGGTTTGGGTGCAGCAAGGAGACGCCACGGTGCTTCGGCACCATCCATGAGGACACGCCGGAATATCTCTACCAGAACCGATGGACCCCTCCTTGCTGTCTACAGGCCCTGAGGGAGACGGCAAAATACGTCATCAGCGTCTTAGAGACATCCGGGGTGCGGTACTGGCTGGAGGGAGGGACGCTCCTAGGAGCTGCCCGACATCAGGACATCATCCCATGGGATTATGACGTGGATCTAGGGATATACCTGGAGGACATTCCCAACTGCGACCTCCTCAGGAACGTTGAGTCTGGCTCCATCGTGGATGAGAAGGGCTTTGTCTGGGAGAAGGCCATCGAGGGCGACTTCTACCGTGTGCAGTACAGTGAGCACAACCACTTGCACGTTGACCTCTGGCCCTTCTACCCTAAGAACGGGCTGATGACCAAGGACACGTGGATGGACCATCGGCAGGACGTGGAGTTCCCTGAACACTTCCTCAAGCCCCTGCTGCCCCTGCCATTTGCTGGCTTCACGGCTCTGGCACCCAATAACTACCGGAGTTTTTTGGAGCTGAAATTCGGCGAGGGTGTGATCGAGAATCCAGAGTATCCAAACCCAGGGCTGAAGAAACTGAATAAGGGGAAATAAACAAGCACTCTGATTTCTGCCTCTGCATTGGGGCCCAAGAGAGCATCCAGCTCTGAGCCCCACCAGAAGGGAGTTGTTCTGGTTTGAACCACGCTGCTGCTGGCGGGAGGTCTCTGCCCCCTGCTACTGGTACTGACCACCCACGCTGGGCGAGTCTACACTCCTCTGGTGCTGGGGGGGTTGTCCGAAGGGCTTGTGACTGCTTTGGAGGTGAGATACGTTGAGCACAGAGGGAGGGCAGTTAATCGTGTGGGCGATTAATAAAGCAACCCAGGGGAGACCTCATGGAGGGGCCGCCCTCAGCACACCTGCAGAACTTGCAGGGCTCCCTGCTTCCTTGCAGAGCTCTGCGTCTCGGAAACGGTCTGCAGGCGGCTCTCTGAGAGGAGACCAGGAAGCCGCGGCAGTTTCCCGTCAGTGGGGAGAATACACATTTTAATCCTGTCCACCCCCCCCCTCCCAGATAGGGGCTGGAAGGGTGTGACTCCTCTGAAGAGCTGTGGGCTCAGACAGCTTCAGGCTAACCAGAAGACAGCATTTGAACAGGGAGAGGAATTCGTTTGTGAGGCTCTTCCTGCGTTGGGAGGCTCCGAAGCTGCTGGCACTAGAGAGCTGACAACCAGAGACACACAGGCAGGTGCTGGGATCTCAGAGCGGGCGGAGGGGACTAAGTGATCGTATAGGTTGTGTCCAGCCCTCTTATCCATCATTGTGAACTTGAACCACCAGGCTATGCAGCAGCGTGTGTGGATTTCTCACCCGGCCTGAGAGCAAGACCTGGCGGGGAGGGGCAATTGTGTAGTATTGATGATGCACTTTGAGGCCCGTCCTGCTCCCACTGAAGGCCATGGGAGTAGTTCAGCCATTGACGGCTCAGACTAGAGCCCCCGCCTCGGTTTGCAGGTGGAAAGCAAAGTGTCTCTTATCATGGTGACTGGCTGGACATGAGTCCAGAGAGTCAGGAGCCCAGCATGGGACATTGCAGACATAGTTATAACCACGGCTGGTTCTGTTTCATGTGTTTACAAGACCTTTTACTTCCCCATTCAAAATGGTACAGTCCGCTGTGGGAGGATCTGCGGCTCTAGAATGTGTGTCTGCCCTGGTCTCTGAGCAACTGCTGCACATCCCCGCAGCCCTGCAACTGCTCTGGCAGAGCCGTGGGCACGAGCACCGGAGGATGTGCGTTCTCCAGAGTCTGGCTGCCAGAGTCCTGATTGGTCCAGGCCTGGTACATTGGCCTGGAGGAAACTCCAGGAAGTTGTCTGCGACAGTAGGCAAACTCCCTTCCCCTTGCTACAACAGATCTTGCTCCTACTTGGTTCCTAGCCTTGCCCAAGCCCTGTTGTAGCCCAGTTCCTATGCTGGCATTTTATTCCAGCTCTCTGACACTCAGCTCTGGTTGCTGGCATCTAATTCTGGCGCCACCCTCTAGGCCTAGCTCCCGACACCCTGGCTGAGCCATGGCTGGGTTTCATAAGAAAAAAGGAAAGGTTTGAAGTGATGCTCTTTACAGCCCGGAGTGGGAATGTTCTCATTTAAAGATTGACTGGGCTGTTTTGCTTTAGTTTAAGCCTTCCCTTTGTAGCTCTGGGAACCCAAACCGTTCAGCGCGGGGTTAGTGCGGCAGGACAAGGAACCGTCGTTGCCACATTTCACTGTCCCACGCTGGACAAAGTGTAGAAACTTAACTAAACTGCCTCTGCAGTGTGAAGGAAAGTGAGTGTATTAACTCTTTGTTTGCCTCATGGATGGCCTCAGGAGTAGCAGCATTGTGAGACGTTAATAACAAGAAAATCCCAGGCATATGCCGTTGGCTTGGGGGAAATGCCCGACTGTGAGCCAGGGACCTGAGCTGTTGTCTCCAATTCCCTATGTAGTGCCTAGGACAGCTGACTTTCTCTCACCTGGGGAATGGAGCTAACGGTTCTTCCCTGCCTGTCCCGTGGGGGAGTGTGAGGCTTGCTTCACGTGTCTGTGTCCAGCTGAAAGGCAAAGTTCTTCACGCTTACCAAAAATCTGGTCCTGCCGCCAGCATCACCGGCCCCATGTGCTTAAAGGACGTGAGACTGGCATAAAACTCACGAGGTTTTAAAGAATAGTAAATGTTGCATTCTGGGCAAGCCGTGAGGGGAGCCCTGAGACCAGTTTTCTAGTTTTTCTGTGCAGCCTTGAGAGTTAGAACCGTCTTTATTTTCAGAGAAACCCGAGATTCTCATCCAATCACAGTCCCTGGAGTGGGGCAAGAGCAGAGCCCTGCAAATCCACAGGTATCTGCCTCCGTGGCTGTGGCAATTTGCAGCTCGTTTTTGCAGATACAAATTTTGTATCCACGCAGGGCTCTGGGCATCAGTCTCTAACTACTACAGGGCACTAGAGCTGGCAACATTGAAAGGCAGGCAGTACAGTAGGAATGCAGCCTAAACACCTAGCTCCTCTACCTATAACAATACCTTCTGCTCCTGGAAAGGGACAGGATCATAGAAGTGAATGAGGGGGAACAGATTACTTTGACTGGCTCTGTTCTTCGTACACAGACGGCCTTGAAGTTTGGCCTCAGGAAGGACTGTAGACCTAGTCCCTAAATCTGTGGAGTTCAGAGCATAGTCCACCAAATGGGTTATTTTAACTAATCATTAAAACGCAAAGCAATTTCCCCATCTGAGTTTCTTGGCATCTCCCGCCTTCTGGTTCAGCCTTTGGAACAGAGACTTGTTTTGATCGCATAAGGGGCTGTGAACAATGCCAGAGTTTAAGCCACCATATCTTGGCCTTAAATCCAGATCCTCAAAGTACTGATTCATTAATTTCAGTGGAAGTTAGGAGCCTGACTTCCTTTCGATGGTCATAGCTTTCACTACGTCTTGGAGCACTGGGGAAGTTCTTGAAGGCTGGAAGAAAGCTAATATTGTACCAACAACGGTAAATGGGATGACCCAGGTAACTATAGGCCTGTCAGTGTGATGTGATAGTCCCAGGCTGACGTGGGATATGATTAATGCCAATCAACATGGATTGATGGAGGATAAATCCTATTAACCTAGTTTGATCCTCTTTTAACGAGCTCACACGTTGGGTTGAGAAAGGTGGCGGGGTTGATGTCATGACCTTCTTGAGCGACATTTGTACCTCATGACATTTTGATTAAAAAGCTACAAAGATGTAAAATGAATGTGGCACATTTTCAGTGGCTTAGAAGCTGGCTAACTGATAGATCTCAAAATGTAATTGGTAACTGGGAATCAGCGTTGCAGAGATGAATTTGTAGGGATTTCCACAGGGATTGGTTCTTGGCCGTACACTATTTAACATTTATATTAGTGACCGGGAAGAAAACGTAAAATCGTTGCTGATAAAGTTTGCAGATGACACAAAAATTGGAGTAGTAAACAATGAAGAGAACAAGTTAGCTCAGGGCCGGGGGGACACTACAGCTCTGCCGCCCCCTCCCCCAGCATTGGGGAGATGGTATTGGGGGGAACCGGCTCCTGCTCCCTCCTCCCTTGGTACAGAGGTTGGGGGGAGAGGAAAGCAAGTAGCTGAGTAGTCACGTCCCTAATTGTAATATGGCTTAATGTAAACATGCCCCTCTGGGAAGAAGAGGGAGGGGGTGCTTTCAGGATGAGGGGCTCTAGCCTGGGAGGAGTGACTCTGAAAAAATTTTTGGACAGGGGGCAAATAATCAGCTGAACCAAGCACCCCCAGAACAATGCTGTGGCCAAAAAGGCTAATGCAAACTGCAGCATCAGCAGAATCTTGAGTAGGCGCAGAGAGGTTATTTTCCCCTCTGTATTTGGCACTGCTCAAAATCTGAGTCCAGTGCTGGGGTCCACAGTTCAGGAAGGGTGCTGATAGGCCTGAGAGGGCTCAGAGGAGAGCCATGAGAATGCAGACTCCAGGTGCTCAAACAAGCCCAACCTGCCTGGCCCATCGGCTGTGTATTCATTGCACTGATCACTTAAGAATTCCTCAGGAGCACTCTGGATTGGCAGATCTCTCAAGATTAAGCCCAGTGTTACTCAAATGGCAGTTTTGTTGGGAACCCAGATGTCGTCAGTCGGGACACGCACGCTTAGGGAAAACCTGCTGAACCAGCATCAGTCGTCTGAATACGATTAGTGAAAGGGCAAGCCAGCAAGGTGGCTCAAGAGGATAACTGAATGCGTGTCTGAGCACCCATGTGCTCACAGCACCCCTTGCAGAACAGCCCGAAGTCACCCTCTCCAGCGGTTGTCAGTGCCACTAGGTGTCCCACGTCCCTCAGCACGCAGGCCCGGATACGACTTTGATAAGGGGCCATGCTGATGGCACTGTGCATGACGCGTTCCTTCGCAGGAACGTCTCCCCTTTTCCTTGTTTGTATTTCCTCACCCTCCTGCTCCTGGAGACTCGTCTCCCATAGGCTACTAGCCCATTTACCTCACGTTTATTAGCATGTCAGTTACCATGGCACCCCTGTGGTCAGACAGCTGCTGATGTTCCTAACCCAAAATATCTCAAGCTGATGGACGCTAGCATCTTGTGACTACCTGAGCCATGACAGCGCTCTCTTGTGAGAGCTAGGGTGACTCCTAAAGGTTAAACTTAAAAAACAAATGGTCTGGTAGCACTTTAAAGACTAACAAAACATGCAGATGGTATCATGAGCTTTCGTGGGCACAGCCCACTTCTTCAGATGACTGACTGGAGTGTTGGATGTCCAGAACCAAAATAAATAAGGAAAAGGGGAGGAAGGACAGAAAGAGGCAGAGGGTAGGTAAGTATCAAAGAGAAAGCTGAGTAGGTATGTAACTGGAAAACAACAGATAGTCTATTAGCCACTCATACTGCAGCATTTGGGGCCACGTATCTTGATTTCTCACTGATCTATTCACAGTGGAGGAAAATCTCTGCTTGCTTGTCCACACTGGACAGGATGGGAAGAGGAGTGTAAAGAGCTGAACAGCCGTTGTGCCATTTTTTATTGCTTAAAGTGCATCAGGGACATCAGTGATAAAGTTGCACCGATGAGCACAGTACAGCAAAGGGCTCATGGACAAGAGCTGATGAGAGGGTGAAGAAAACATGCTAAAATGCAGATCTGTGCAGAATTGGGCACTTTTAGGCATCTCATCCCCATTTGATTTCCTGCAACCTGAATACCTGCAGGCTTTTTGCACAAGTACATTTACAGTACAGCATCAGAAAACAGGGCTTCTTCCGGAAGAGTTATTCCTCTCCCCACGCAGAATAAGTGCAAGAGCTCTTTCACAAGAAGGCAGTGTAGGCAGGCAACATGAATTTCTTGCACAAGAAAGCCCCATGGTTAAAATGGCCATCAGAGCTTTCTTGTGCAAGAGAGAGTCCACACTGCCATGGACACTTGCACACCTGGGCCTCCATTTATCAATTTATTCTCATTCAAGATCTGGATTTCTAACTGGGGCTCCATTGTTACACCGTGGATTTTTTTACAGCAAGGAACAGAGAGAAACAGAACTATCCCTAGTGTGTGTCAAGGGTTTTTCTGACACAGCCCCGGGGCAGCTGTCAATTGGTGCAGAGTTTTACCCCACATTGCTGAGCCTCGGGGTTACCATGGAGCTGCAAAGCGATAGCTGATCACAGCAGATGAAACCAGTTCCCATTGGGGCCCAGAGCCTCAAAAGTGCAGAGGCTTTCTAGAAGAAACCCAGTCTGGCTTTAAAACCTGTCAGTGCTGGAGAACCCACTCCAGATCATGTTAAGCTGGTCCAGTGGTTAATCACGGTTAAAAAGTTCCACTTTATTTCCAGTCTGACTGTCTCACTTCAGCTTCCGGCCCAGGAGTCACATTAGGCCATTCTGTGCTAGATTGAAGGGCCCATCATTAGCTATTTATTTCCCACGTTAGTACTGAGTCGGGGGATCAAGTCACCCGTAACCTCTTTCTTCCGCAGCTTGCTGGTGGTTGCCATGTAAGGCAGTAATGCTTAGAGCAGACAGGCCGGTAAGGCAATGGCTTAGCTACACTGACATAGGACTCTGGGAAAAGGTACCGCTGTGCCTCTGAGAAGGGATATTGGCTCCCCCCCCTCCCCGACAGTGGAAAGAACTCAGCCAGCCACCAGGGTGATGCTGGAGAGAGGGAGGGGGGGGAAAAGAGAATCCAGCTGCAGTGACCGCTTGCTCTGCAGAGGGGGCCTGGCTTGTTTACCCCACAGCCTCTCACCCCCACTGTGTAGCCCAGTCCCTGCACGTAGAGGGCACTGACCCTCCATCATCGACCCCTGCCACTGCTGGATGCAGATAGGAGTCCAGATCCAGGCTGCACAATAGGGGCTTCACTCCTGGCCCAAGCTAGCTGGGACAGACTTACAGCCAAGCCCAGCTCTATAACACCCTAAAGCCCCGCAATCAGGAGGCAGCAGGGGGGAAGGCAATGGAGGGGAAGGGTAGCAGCCATGCAACTTTATGATGTTCTGCAGGTCTGGGACCTCCCCTTGCAAGTGGCCCAGAGCACCCCCAGCTGGCCTAGGCCAGTTCTGCTGGCACTCTGCCTCAGTTTCCCTGTGACGCAGACAGAGCCAACAGGATGGGAGGGTTGAGAAGAGGCGCTGCTCATAGATCCAGAGCTGTAATGAAAAGGCTAACGCCCCTGCTGGGGGAATTGGTGCTTCCCAGACCCCCTGCCACAAGGGGAAAACTGCAGAAAGGAACAAGCTGGGGACCGCAGCAGGCACAACAGGCTTAAACTGGACTTTTGCTCCCCTGGCTTTTGCCAACCCTCTTCCCAGTCAATGGAGTCTCACCCTTCCTAAATCCAAAATCCTGGAGGGATGGGGGCAAGAGAAAAGAGGAGAGAAGGGAGTTTAGTGAGGGGAGGGGTCCACTAACCCTGCCCTTTGATCCCTCACCACTGTTCTTGCCATATCACTTGTCCCACTCTGGCGCTGGCTGGTCTTCCCAATTGCCCACAGTAGAAGACACGCTGCTACCCCATGCCTGGGGCTGAGCACAGCCCAGTAACAAACATGGTTATTGAGAATAAAGGGCAAGCATCAGCATGTAGCAGTGGCCAGTTAGGTCCTGTCGTGGCTACCTGAGGGCCCACTGGAGAACCAGCTGTAAGACACACATGGCAGGTAAACTGTTTTTGAAAGGAAAGGGTATGGGCCCAGTGAGCAGAAGAGCTCTGGCCCCAGTCTTGTTCTGGAGGGAGCAGGTGGGTATTTAAAGAACAACAGGTTGGATAGAAACGGCTGGCGTGGCAAGGAGGCAAAAGAAACCTTTATTCAAGCCTGAGCAGAAGGCCTCAGGGCGGTGTCCCTACCCCTTTGTCCCTTGTGCAGCCAGCCACTGAATGAGGGTTAAGTGCTGCTATGCCAGCCACCCCTTCCTGCTGGTACCTCCCCAGAACTCTACTTTTGCCTCAGGTTCACCTCAGATAAGCAAAGTAGCCCAGAGGATGCAGCAAGTGGGAGCAGGACCAATAGCCAGGGGATTCTGCTCTTTGACCCTCCCTCCTACAGTCCATGATTGGGGGGCAGCTTGCTAGGCCCCCCACTTCCAACAGCAAAAGGCCCCAGCCCAGCTGAGTTGAGTCGAGTCGAGTCCCCTGCTCACTTAGACACGCACAGACACACCCACGTTCAGTCTGGTTTTATTGTCTCAGCAGCTCTGGTTCTTTGCAGTTGTGGCATGTTGCCCACGGCTCCAGTTTCTTCCCTCAGGTGTAGTGACGAGCCTGCCCGGTAGCAGCAGGTTGCTATGGAGGCCGCAACCAGAGGAAAACCCAGCGCAAGGCCACTTAGCGCCCTAAAGCGCCAACTTGGTGCCAGTGTCTCCAGCAGCCTTAAAGGAGCCCCCCAGCCGGGAGCGACTGGAGGCTGTTCTCACTTAGACGGGACTAGAGGGGATGACTTAAGGAGAGGAGCTAAGCCTCAGCAGGTGGCCTGGTGGCAGGACGGCGAGGGTGGGGGAGGAGAGCATGACACCTCCCCTCTCCAGGTAGCTCAGATTTCTTGAGAGAAAGGAGGCAGCAGCTCCAGGCCAGGCCAGAAGCAGAGATGGGCTCAGCCCCAGCCTAGGGTTAGCAGAGAACTGCAGCCTGGTGGGAGCGGCGACAAGACAACAGGCAGCTCTAGCATCTCCTCTCCCAGCTACAGAGGCTCCCGCAGCCCCAGCGGAGGGACCCTTGGGCGCAGACCAAGGTCCTCCAGCAGCTCAAGTAAAACCAACATTACAAGAACTTGAGTAACAGACACTCACCCCCTGCCGAGGGGGAAGCAGCCAGGGACACTAGCTCAGTAGGGCAGGGGCTCGTACCTAGGATGTGTCCTGCCCGAGCTGGCCAGTGCAGCAAACACCCTCAGCAGGGCCTGCTAACGTCCCTGCCTGCCCCCATCGTGGATACAGCAGAGATCCACGCAAGCCAGCCTGCTGGACAGAGGTAGCAGCTTAGCCATGGCCAGGCCCGACAGGCCCCAGTCAGGCTGTTGCCCCCAGAGAGCTGGTCACGGCCCGGGCAAGAGCAGCAGGCCCCAGCTGGCAGGGGAACAGCGAAGGAGGGAGACGTGCCAGAGGAAGCACAGCCAGAAACCCAGAGGGCTGACACGTCCGCATGGAGCTGTAACCCTGGGTGGGAGCATCCAGCCTCAACTCACGCGCATCATTTAAATAGCAAAATAAATTACATCAGCCCGGCCGGAGTCGCTGGCACTCGGGACACCAAAAGAGCACGGGACAGACACGACTCCACACCGACACCACTGGCTCCTCCGGGCCTGGGGTGACAGGACTGGACCACACAGACAAAGGTACAAGATGCTCCATCACCATCCTGCAACTACTGCCCAGCAGGCCACCGCTGAGTCAGCCACGTGGAACTGTGGGGCGGGAGGGACAATCTCATCTGCTGGGCTAGAGCAGCAAGTGTTTCAAGCAAGGAGAGGGCAGAAGGACCCAGGAGCCAGCCGGCCTCCGCACGCACAAGCAAAGTAGAGTTACCGGTGGTTCAGGAAACACCAGTTGCTTTGGCACATGTAAGGCAGAGAAGTCAATGCTGGTGCTTGTTTGGTCCAGAAAGTTTTACGGGAAGGGGTGGGGGGAAGGGAGGGCAGACAAGGGAGGCTCGGAGGCAGCGAGCGACTGAATTAGCCCCTAAGTCAGAGAATAGGATCCATGTGTAAAAGGAGTAAGGTGGGGCTGAGAGCACAGCCTGACCCTTGCCCTGGAACAGGAGTCAGATGCGGGGATCACACTAGAGGGGGTCTGGAGCCAATCAGCCCCCCCTACCCCCCGCACTCCTCTGCCCAAGACGTTCAAGGCTTAAAAACAGCAGAAGATGCACTGTGTCCCGAAGGTCAAGTCTTTAAAAAAGAATCCTAAAAACCCGAAAGTCTCCGACCAGAATAACTCAGGCTCCGATCACATCACAGACTCCTTCTCGAAGGAGCCAACAGCTGGCAGGGGGCTGTCTCTCTTGATCAGTGGGGACCCCTCCTCCTCGCCCACGGCCTTGCCAGGGCCCGGGGCGTCTGTCTTGATCTCCATCAGCTCCTCACCATCAGCCTTCCCCATCGTCTTCTCCGTGTACACCTGCAGGAGGCCGGCTCCGAAGGCGTCTCCTTCCACGTTGAGGACGGTGCAGGTGCGGTCTCTGAACAAGCCAGGACAGTGGGTGAGCAGACAGACGCCAGGAGGAGTCAACCATCACTCACCAGGGGCAGGTGCCACCTGGAGATGGCAGCACAGAGCTGCCTCAAGCCCCCGCCCAGCCCCAGCACCCTGGGCACAGTCTATATCTGGGTACGGACTCGGCAGGAGTGCGGCAGATGCAGCCAGCGTATATCTGAAGCAGGAGGAGCACTGCACCCTGCAGGATACATCCCGGGCCTCAGGGCACGTCCCATTCACAGCCTGGCATTTGCTCCAGGCTGGGCCCCTCAATCAGGCATTTTAGTCACCAGGCCTGGAGCGTACGAACACAGGGAAGCAGCACCCTGTCCACCACGCAGAGCAGCTAGGCCCCTAGCCGAACCTGGCCAGCAGCCACCAGCCACCTCATGCTGTTTGTTGCCATGATCGACATCCCCGCCCCATCCCAACCTCCCCACTCCCCTCCCACATCTGGTTGCACGCAAGAGCAACCTTAGTCATCCACCCCCATGCCTGCTCTCCTGGACGACTAACCCACGCATGCCCTCGAGCACAGCAGCTCCCCGGAGTGCCCTGGCAAGGTGCCACAGGGTCTTGTCTGCCTGGCACCCTCCCTACCTGCACAGTAGGCAAACAGACCCACAGGACAGCCTGAACAGCACGGTCAAAGGACCAGCCCCATGTCACCGTGCCCAGGGCTTTCCGCCTGGGCGGTAGCTCCCATCTCGCTTAACTTGTTCTGCGGAGGCTGCCGGAACATGGCGCCCCAGGAAACAGATTCCCACGGACCCTGCCAGCTGCACCCACACAGCCTGTCTGAGGGATCCCTCTGTCCCACCCCTCCAGCCTTTGCCCCCCGCCCTGCTCTTACACAAGCCAATCCACAGCCAGGATGAGGGAGATGTCATTGGTCGGCAGCCCAACAGCTTCCAGGATGATGGCGAGAGTGAGGACGCCGCCGGCCGGGATCCCCGCAGCTCCCACGCTGGAGGCGGTCGCGGTGACACTGCAGGGCAGAGGGGGGAGATCAGACCTGTCTCCAGAGCCAGAGGGGTGCTCTTACATTGCATTTTCCATCCGTCCATCTCAAAGCACTTCAGTCTAGTTCTTTTATCCTGCCACCCCCCAGGGAGGCAGGCCAGGGCCGTTATCCCCATTGGGCAGATGGGGAAATTGAGGCCCACAGAGGTCAAGTGACTTGCCCAAGATCACAAAGGCAGTCAGTGGCAGAGCTGGGACTTGAACCCAGGTCTTTGGATAGTGCCCTAACTACATTGTCCGAGAGTTAAGGAGCATGTGGCGAGCGGACACATCAGCACCCTACAGCAGCTGGGCATTCATCCTACTCCTGCCACCAACTCAAGTCACTTCCCCAGGGCCCCATCTGTAAGAGGGCAGGCATTTCCCTTTCCCACGGGAGAGGTACTGGGGCGCATGGCCCTGCCCAGAGGTTTCCGGAGTCCCAGATGAAGCGGACCTGGGGAAGCCAGGGCAAGGCCGCCCCCTCCGGCCCGTTCCCGTCTGGCTCTAAAAGGTTCCAATTAACCTGTCTGAGCCAAGAGCAGAGCGAGCCCTTCGCCTTCCACCCACAACTGGCAAAGGAGAAAGCCTCCAGCTCTAACGAGCTACCACGCAATCACAGGTCACCTTGTGTGCCCTGCCCTGGATGGAGGGGCACAGCCAGGTGCCCTGCACTCAGAGGAACGGCTCTGCCAGCCGACAGCGTCCACACCTGCAGGGGGTGCGGGAACGAGGCAGAGCAGCTGGGTGCTGTGAAAGGCCAGCGCATCCCAAACCTCGTGCTGGGGAAATGCCGACAACCCACGTGTGAGGGAGCACAGCACAGCTGGGGGGTGGAGAGGAGCACTCCCCCCACCCCCCGCCCAGCTCCTGGATTGGGAGCTCTGGGGGGAAGGAATCCAGCCTTCAATCCTTGTAGCGCACACTGGTCAGTGCCAGAGCTCCCTCCGCATTCACTGCGCCCAGTTACACAACAGCAGGCGTGATCCTGCCGTGAGCAAGGGTCACATGAATCTCCCCCGGCTTGGCAGCAAGCTCCCGATCACATTTTCCCTACATGAGGCGATTGCCTCTTCCTGCAGGAAACCGCAGGAGGAAGAGCAACAGCCAGATGGGGCCAGACAGTGGGGCCTAGGAGTTAGATCACAAGCCTGGGATTCTAGGACTCTTGCCTCCGGGCAAAAGCGGGGTCTTGTGATTCGAGGTGGAGACGCACTCCCGGGTTCTGTAGCAAGCCCTGTCGTGCCAGGCAAGTCCCGTCACCTCCCCATGCCTCAGGACCCCCCTCGCCCCTCTAAGTCAGGGCTAGCAACCAGCCTGCCCCCCCGAGGTGGGCAGGGCAGACCCTGTGGCTCAGCATCTCGCGCCAGGCTCCCGCACTCACAGGATGGTGATGACCTGGATGAAGTTGAGCGGGATGTTGTTCAGCTGGGCGATGAAGACAGCCGCCACGCACTGGAAGAGGGCGGCCCCGTCCATGTTGACCGTGGCCCCGATGGGTAGGATGAAGCGGCTGATGTGCTTGGAGACGCCGTTGTTCTCCTCGACGCATTTCATCATCAGAGGCAACGTGGCGGAGCTGGGGAGAGATCGGAGCGCGTAGGCTGAGCACAGACACCAACCCAGCCAGGCTTCGAGATGGGTGTGTGCCAAGGGCAGAGGGCCAGTGCAGAACTCCTCAACAGACCCACAGGCGCCCTTCCCTGGGGGAGAAGGGCACCACAGGCTGCACTAGAAATGGGCAGCTGCCCTCACCAAGTCTCTTACCTCCCTGGGCTACAAGGCCAGGGCTTCCCAGGAGAGTGAATGCGCCTTGTTTAACAGAGGCTAGTTTCTTCCTGACCCCAGTGAGGTGCTAGGATGGAGAGCCCTACTTACTGCATCCTCCCTACAACACTATTGCCCAGAAAAATGTGAGAACTTTTGACTCAGGGCTACTAGCTCCACTAGGGTCATGCAGCAGTGAGTTCCACAGGTTAATGTGATACTGTGATTGCAATTTGGAGATGCTGAGGAACTACAAACCCAAAAGAGGCACCAATGAGAGTAACAACAACCCAGGACCTCTGAGGATGGGGTGGGATTTCCTCCAACTTCTAACATCACCAAGCACCCTAGTTCTCAAATCACGGGGTAAATGGATTGCTTGGTTTAGCATGTGAGGAGCTGGGTGGTGGCAAGGTCCAACTAGATTAGCTAGTGGGCCCTTCTGGCCTGGAACTCAGTGAAGGGACCTTTTAATGCCCCTTGTGTTCTATCACCCTCTCTCCTTTCTAGGCCACGCAGCCTGGGCTCCCTGATCTCATGGAAGCCTTCCTATGAGGTTTACACAAGGCCCGTAGCGCTGGTGCCCACAGCTGGTACTGACATACCTGGAAGAGGTGCCGAAGGCAGTGGCCAGCGCTGTGAAGATGCCCCAGAGGAACCTGTAGGGGTTCCTGCGGGTGAAGACGAAGTAGATAGCCGGGAGGAAGATGAATCCGTGGATGAAATGCCCCAAGATACAGCAACAGATGTACTTGCCCAGGCTGGTGAAGAGAACCACCACATCCTCCATCTCCACGATCTTGCCAGCCACCAGGAACATGATACCAAGGGGAGCGTACCTACGGGGAGGAGAGATCAGACCCACAGTCACGGACAGGCAATGCTGCCACCCAGCATACACTGTTGTGGAACAGCCCATTAACACCTCCCAGAGGTGGCAATTAACCTGGCTTCTGCCCTCTACAAAATGAGAATAAGCGCCTTGTCCTAGATCTGCCTGCACCAGCCAAGCCAGGAGGAGAAGCCAGGAGTCCTGTCTCCCCGCTCCAGATCCTTAAAGGTATTCAGGCTCCTGACTGTCACTGACACGGGCCCTTTTCCAGTCCAGGCTACTTCTCCGATCCGGAGACACCCGCGTCTCCGGAAGCAAGTCTGCTCAGCACACGAAGAGCAGCCAGACCAGGTGAGATCAAGGGCCCACAGAGCCCAGTATCTGCTCTTCCGACAAAGCCCCAGCAGGGCTGAACAGAACAGATCCAGTGATCCACCCGCATTGTCCAGTCCCCAGCTCCAGACACCCAGAGCATGGGGCTGTGCCCCGACTGCCTGGCTAGTAGCCACTGACGGACCTAGCCTCCAGGGACTGCCTCATTGAGCCCAATTATACTTTTCGCCTCCCCTGGCAACTAGCTCCACAGGTCGACTCTGCGTGATGCAAAGTAGCACCCGTTGGTTTTAACCCGCTGCCTGTTCGTTTCATTGGGTGGCTCCCTGGTTCTGTCATGTGAAGAGGTAGCAAATAGTTCCTTACCCCTTTGGCTAGGTCTGCACTGGTGCGATCTTGCACCAGAGCTATGCAAATGAAGCTAAGCGTGGAATATTGCCGATCCTCATTTGCATAGCTAATGAGCCACCATTTTTGCAGAAGAGGCTGTTGCGCCAGGAGCTGTCTACACTGCCCCTTGCGCAAGAAAAACCCTCTTGCGCAATGCCGTTATTCCTGAAAATAATCAGAGGGTTTGTCTTGCGCAAGGGGCAGTGTAGACACCTCCTCGCGCAAGAGCCTCTTCTGCAAAAATGGCAGCTCATCAGATATGCAAATGAGGCTCGGCAATATTCCACGCTTAGCCTCATTTGCATAGCTCTGGCGCAAGAGCACGCCAGTGTAGACACAGGTCATGCCTGGTAGGCAGAAAGGCTGACAGACATCTGCCATTTCCTCCCAGCTGAACAGGCTTTTTAAACTCTCCTTGTGTGGAAGCTGTTCCTCAGTTGTGTTACCCTTCTCTGCCTCTTCCAATAGATCTTTGAGATTGAGCAATAAAAACGGCATGTGGCAGACAAGGGGTGGGTGTACATTTACACAGAGGCATGATGATATTTAATATCTTTTCTAGCCTAATGGTTCCCAATATTCTGTGGGCTTTTGACTGATGCTGCACATTGAGTGGCTATTTTCCGAGAACTAACCACAATGACACTAAATCATACTTGAATGATTACAGCTAGTTTAGAGCCCGTCGCTGTCTGTATAGCTGGATTGTTTCCCAAGGTGCTTTACTGTGCATTTATCAATACCGAATTTCATTGGCCTTCAACTGTCACCCAGTTTTGAGAGATCCTTTGGTACCTTTGCAGGCTGCTTTGGACTTAACTGTCTTGCAGGAGGTGGCAAAATTACTCAAACGTTACCACTTCAGTTTAGCCCTTTTTCAGATCATTTGAGCGCACAGAACAGCACTGGCTCCAGTGCAGATCCCTGGCGGACTGGTATTTACCTCTCCCCATTGTGAAAACTGGCCATGTATTCCTATCCTTTGCTTCCTGTCTTTTAACCAGTTATGATCACAAAGCAGCTCCCAGGGCAGCTTCAGAGCCTTTGGTGAGGGCCCTGTCACAGGCTTTCTGAAAGTCCCAGTCCAACAAGAGACCTCAGTGGGGACAGGATCCCATGAGAAGTGGATAAGGAGTCCAGCCAGCGCAAACCAGAGGGGCCAAGAAGACTTTTGCTGATCCTTCTGGTCCACACGGCAGGACCGATCGAGGACTCTAATTACTGCCTGTTCTGTGATCTTTCTACTCCCATCTTACACTGAGCCAGAGCAAGTCTTTTACCCATCTCCCAACAATGGAGGAAGACCAGGAACATCCAGGTACTCAGGGGAGGCAGAGCTGGGGGTAAGCACCCACGCACAGCCGTCGCTACCCTGCGCACACTGGCACACAGGGAAAGAACGCACGGACAACCATGTCCAAGAGCCAGTGCTGTCTAATATTACCCCTGAGCCATGTGTCTGACCTGAGGTCACCAGAGCCCAGCAACTAGAATAGGGCCAGGGGCTATTTGTGGCTCGGCAGATGTCAAGTATCTCTGCCAAGGTTGCAGACACTTGACATCTCCCTGTCCGGAGCCAGGCTCCCATGCAGGTCTGTTCCGGGCCTGAGGGAGAGGCAGTAACAGTGCGTACTAGACAGCAAGCCCGGCTCGTCCAGCATGAGGATGTTAGCGAATTAGCACTCAGCCAAGTGGAATGGTCTCCATTACAGCGCAGAATCTCCACCCACGTCTGAGTGACTTGGTACATTCCCATCGCCAGCCGGTCTAGCCCATAATTACCCGCCAGGCCTTTGCATCCCACCCTTGTAGCTCCGGCTATTTGCCCAGGGTGGTGCACTACAGGAGAGCCTCATCGCCAAGGTACCAGTCACTGCCCACCCTTCACCACATCACCCCCCCTTCTCTGCCAATGGCAGCCAGCTACCCTTTCTTACCACATGATCCAGGAGACCAGCACCATGGTGGCTTCGTTGAAGGAGTTGAAGAACTTTATCAGGTTCTCCCCCTCGGGCCCGAGTTTCCGCAGAGCGATACCAAAGACGATGGCAAAAACCACCAACCCCAGGATGTTCATCCCTTCCACCTCATCTCCCCAGGGAACCTGATCAGCAAGAAGAGGTCAACATCTGTCAGAGCAGCAAGGTAGCACAGTGAAGACAACAGACCAGGGGACAGAGACTCTAGCTATTTGCGTAGGCTTGACAGGCATGAGTTTGGCACGAAAGGAGGGCTTTGTAGAACTGTAGCCAGCAATATTGTCAGGTCCCAGAAATGCTGGAGAACCTGGAGAGGTGTCCTCCCTGCATTTCCTAGACAGACACTGCCTGGGTCTTGCCTTGGCAATCTTCTTCCCGTCACTCACTACCCAACAGATGCCTGGAGCCTCCGCGGCAAGCCACGCTGGGTGACGCATCTAGGAATCGGGAAGATGGTCTGGATAGAATTTGTGAAGGTTGGCATCATAAAGAAAGAGTCCTTCTATGACCACTTGACCAAGGACAAGCAGTGGTAATGGCCTGTTCTCAGCTTCATGTTCTTAGAACATGCCTCAGTCACCAACCAGTTTTAAGACGTACAGGGCAGTACTTGGGAAGACTGCACCCTGTACGTACAAAGGTGGCCAGTCTGGCTCTCCCAGGGTTTCCTTGGGCACGGCTGCAAAGGGAACATGGACGGATGCAAAGCCCCTGGGTCTGGGAGGCAAACGTCCAGGCCACAAAGCAGCTCTCTTTAGACTGTCTCCCCCCACCCCCAAACTGAGCCTCACAACTGATCCCGTATGATCAAAGGAGACCCACTCATGTTATGGTGAGACACTCTACTCCGGCTCTGCGGTGAAGCTGCATGCAGAGGCCTGTGCTTGTCAAATACAAGAACAGAAGTTTCACCGGCTCCCAGAATTCTTAGCAGCAGAGGCCAAGCTGAAGAGTCCATGAAGCCACCTCAGCAGGGGTCCATCCAGAGCAGCTTCCAGCAGCCCCCTGCCCACGATGAGGTTCTTACCTTCTCTGTGAGGGTTTCATTGATGACTCCTGACTCATTGGTGATGTTCTTCCTCTTCAGCTCCCTGTAGCGCGTGGCGTACTGGGGAGACAAGAGGAGAGAAACAGCTTCCATGTGGGCTACAATCGGGGCTCAGATGGAAAAACCCACCCAATGTAATTTAATAGCCAACAGGGTCTGTGGGTGCTTGGTGGGAAGTGACGGGTCACACCGTACAGCCTAGTGACCAGTTACAATTGTAATTGCGGTGTAGCTAATGTGTAACTGCAGCACTGCTGCCACAAACCAATTAACACAAAGGTTAGCGTGGTGACAGGTTGGCTTATGATCCCCTTGTTCCATCAGCAATACTTGCACCTGCCAAACCAGGTGGTATTTAAACCCTGCAATTACCAGTGCTTACACCCAGGCCTTCACCTGCTACCCGAATCCTATCAGGTGTTTAGTCATACCGCTTGCCAGGCCCCAGGTGTATTTTCAGCCTTCAGGTGCATTAAATGCACTGCAGTGTGAGCAGACAGCAGTCCCACACAATGGAGAAGGGGTGAATTTACACCCCCACCAAAGATTTGCCTTGGTGGCTAATACAATTCTCAGTTTGAGGTCCCCCCTGCCTGAGCTGAGGTCTCCTTTAAAGCGCTCTGATTCTAAGGGGCATGTGTCGATCGTCCTTTAAATCTCAGGGAGCTGCCAGATACAACAGCAGAACCAGCACAATAGCCAGGAGAGACTGCCAGCCTGCGGTCGTGCCGCTTGGAGCTACCTGATCCTGACTCAGTGACTCAGCAAATCCACCTGCAGAGCAGGCCTTAAGCACCTGCGTCAGGCTCACTGTTTATTCTTTTCCCAGAAGCCCCCGCTGCGCTAGATGCTGAGAGAACATACAGAGGGCACTGCTAAGCGGATAGTCCCGCCATAGACCCTGAGTTCCCATACTGGGGCCCTGGCTGTCACCAACACGCACAACCGGGAACCATCTGTAGTACAGCTCATGGAACACATTAGGTTCCACCTACGCTGCTGAACTGGGACGGGGCTGTTCTGCCCCCAACATGGAGGGTATCTGCAGTGCGGGCAGTACTAGGACGGTGTCCTACATTTGCACAAACAGCCCCCTGGCAGCTTCTTGAACAGTTAAGGGAGCCCTGAGAGAGGATGCAGAGAGTCACTTACTGAGCGGAATGTCGCAGACACCAGGTTGGAAGGGAAGATGTTCCTGTGGAGAAAGGGAAGCATTAGAGAGCAAAGCCGCAGAGAAACAGAGTCACTAAAATCTCCCCCTTCCCATTAGCGATCTCAGAGCAAGCGCGTGTCTATACCAGAAAATGACACTAGCTTGTTCACCCAAGTATCTGCGGTCAATGGGACTGAACTGAAGTAAGCAGCATGCAGCCGTTATGTCGCCTTCCAGTGCAACCCTTGTTAATTCCCACGGCCACAGCGATTGTTCATAGACTCCATCGTGCAGCGTGCTACCTGCCCAGAATGCTCAGTTCTGCTGCCCAGCTATGCTCTAGGCTAGGATCTCTCCCACTGGGGATTGGGAAACTCTCCCAGAACCTAGAGAAATTCTGGGACTTGGTCTCGCAAACTCCCATGATTCCTCTCCCTGCCTTCCATAATTCAGCTGTATTTTGCCAGCGCCATTTCCCAACTACCAATCAGGCTGCCCAAGGGCAGGGGGAAGGAGAGAGCACACTGTGCCCGTGACAGCTGTTAGTGCGACTCGAACACGGCACATGCACTGGCAGGCGCTCGGCCGACAGGTCTGGGTCTGGCTGATGCAGCGATACAGCCACTGAGGGGAAGAAGTGGAAAGCAACTTCGGGATTTAGCCAGAGCAGCCTTATGGAGCGGAGCGCGGTTTGTGGGCGCCGAGGGGTAGGAGAGGACCCGGCCGCAGAGCTGGGATGCCCAGCCGTGGCTGTAGCAGGCTACGTTCCTACAACTCCCCCTGGAACTGCAGCAGCAGAACCCCAGAGTACCAGTTCCCGTCCACACAGAGAAGCATGTGGCCCATTGGGAACCTCACTCCCCCCTCCCCAACTCCCAGTTGCTATTGGCCACGTCTGAGTGATCTGGAGTTTTGCTTTGGGGCAGGGATGGGGGAGAAATCACCAGCTTGACAAGGACTTGTGGAGAGGCGCCAAGGCTGCTACCACCCCAAGTCAAAGTCCGGCAGTGTCTCTGCACGGATGAGGGGCCCACACAGGGCAGAGGCTACTTATCGGATAGTCGACGGGCTAGTCAACTAGTCACTTATTTCCCCCTTCCCTTCTCCCCCCATTGCCTCTATCAAGAGGCAGCAAGGGGCAACGGGAGGGAAAGAGAAAGGGGTTCTTCAAAGCAGCAGCGCCACATGGAGCCTGGGGTCAGCTGGGGACTCCCGCGATGACCCCGGGCTCCATGCAGTGCTGCCGCTTGGAAACGCCGTGGGGAACCCTGGAAGCGCCTTTATTGACTAATCCAATAGTCGATGCAAATTGCATCAGCTATTCGATTAGCCACATTTACATCCCTACTTTGGAAGAGTAAAGGAAATGCAGCAGCCCGGCTGCCCACAGATCATTTTACACCTTGTGCACCCCTCAAGCATTTGACAGCCAGGGAAAAACCTGGACCGGGGGGTGGAGAGCCCTGGTTGTGGGCGCCGGTAACTAGCGCTGATGGGGTAGGACAGGGCAAGCCACAGAGCTGGGACGCTCAGCAGTGGCTGCAGGTTTTTCTGAACAGCAGACAGCCTCCGAGAAAAGATGGCCAAAGCAGCCAGGGAAACAGGATCAGGAATACAACCAGGCTCCTCCTGGGGGTAACGAGCGTACTGCAACTAAGACGGTGACTCATGTGTTTGTGCATGGATTTTATTAGGAACTCCGAGCGGGAAGGGATGTTATGCAAGTGATGTAACAGAATGTTCCAGGCAAAAAAGATTTACTGATGTAACAAGTAACACAACCCATTACTTTCATACAGGAAACCCCACGAGCTAACCCATCGGGTAGAGCCAACTTAATCCCAGTAAGGCGCAGGCTCACAGTAGCACTTCTCCCATTCTCATCTGCAGGCAGGCTTGTTCTAGGCGGCAGTGGGCAAACCTGGAGCTACGCAGCACTGCTGTTCCTGAGGATGGTGGCTGCCCCAGCGGCTACAGGGCTGCGAGATCCCAGGTAGGAACAATGTCCCAGGAAAAGTTCCATTGGTTCCAACTGTGCATGCTAAAACCGAGCTCCCTTTACCTTACGTGATCTTTTATAAACACTGGTCAATCAGCACCATGTGTCCCACTAAAATAAACCCTTTACAGCGACTCAACACAAAGGTTAACAACCCTTCGGCAGCCACTGACAATGCTTCTCGGGAGCAGATTTTGGCTGTTTTTTTACCTCTTACAATTTAATTGTCCCTTCAATTGAAGTGCATTGAGGCAACCTGTGACCCAGAGGACGTGTGCTACTGGATCTGCTGCTACAACAAGCACAAACTGTGTACAGAGTAACCCCCCGCCCAGAGCAATGGGCTTTAAGTCTCTGGCACAAGGTGCCTTTTTGAGGATGGGAGAGGACAGGGGTGAGAGGCTTCTAGCTCTGCTCAGAAGAGCGAAGGGCAGCTAGTACCCAGAAGATACTGTTTAGACACCCTAGGCACCGGCACGGTAACGTAGCACTGGTATTCCT
This sequence comes from Pelodiscus sinensis, assembly GCF_049634645.1. NCBI lineage: Eukaryota > Metazoa > Chordata > Testudines > Trionychidae > Pelodiscus > Pelodiscus sinensis. The sequence goes on along the minus strand of NW_027465849.1, from coordinate 5,699,888 downwards.
CCCACCCCCAGCACTGGAGCGCTCCCCTGCCCAGTAGCGTCAGTCGGGCTGAATGCTTGGGGCTCTAGGGCGATCTCTGTCTGTATCCTTTGAGTCCCATTACCATCCTCCAACACGCTGACCAGCTTGCTGGGTTAATCATCGGGAGCTGAGTAGCATCGCTTGAACAAGACGAGAGCCAACATGACACCCTCCGACAAGCTGCTGCCTGGCTGCTTCCCCCGCAATCATTTAGCAGGACTCCATTTAGGAGCTTACTCCAGTTTATAGCTTCCCTATCAGGGGCACCCCCTTCCTCTGCCCTCCCACCCCCGCAAGGATCTCAAAGCTCTTTGCATTAATCCATGTAACTGCAAAATGCAGGCCAAGAGCTTGGCAGAAGGCCTAAGAGGATTAGATGCTCATAGGGATAACCCGAGCGAGTCAGTATTGGAAGCCGGAAGGGATAACACCCTTCCTTGCTCCAGGGAAGTCAGCTTCTGCTTTCTGGGGCCAGGCAATAGTTTCTCTGGGGACAGGCTCGCTCAACATTGCTGGGTTTCTTGCACCTGCCTTTGAAGCAGCCGGCGCAGGGTTATGTGGGAGAGCTGGGTTAGACGGGCCCCTGGCCTGATGCCATCTGGATTTCAGAGGTAGGGAAACCCAGGCCCAGACAAGGGACGGTGGCTCATGCAAGGTCACAGCAAGCAAGTGGCAGAGATGAGAATTGAACCCAGAAGTCCTGACCCCCAGAGCTGTACCTCAGCCGTGCAGAGCAGATGGGGGGCATGCTTCAGGGTGGGGGCTGGCAGCGTGGGGGGGGGGGTGCAGCCGTCAGGGTAGGAGGATGCAAGCACAAGGGTTGGGTGTTACTAGTCAAGTCCTACTGGCAGTGCAGCCGGCTCACGAGGTCTCCGCAGGACAGGTCTCCCAGGCAGGCTCACTGCCCCCGGCGGCCACTCAGTAGCATGTCCCAATCCGTGCTGCTCCCTTCCCATCTCACGGAAAAGAGTCCCATTCCCAGCACTTCCTGTTTGCTGGGCACGCCCAAACCCTGACCTTGCTTTGACTAAGAGGAAGCTGCATAGCAAGTTTAGGAGGTCGCCTGGAACACATGGACTCAGACTCGTAAATCAAGCTCTGCAGTTCAACTATTCCCAGAGATCTCCCACGCAAGGGCCAGCAGGCTCTAAGTAGGCCCACGGCGGAGGGCAGACCTGAATGATCGGTGCCGCCGGGCCAAGAGCTCCAGGACTGCCCAGAAGACTATCCCGACCCAAAGCATGGCACGAGTCTAGCTCAGCCCTAGCTAGAAGAAGAGCAGAGAATCAGGGCCCCATGGCTGGGTCTTCTGTGGTCTGCTATCCCAGCCTCTGGCCCCACGTTGGCTGGTTCAAATCCAGTCCCTCCTTTCTTCTGAGGAACTTTTGCTGCTTGGAAATAAATGCAAGCCGTGGGTGGGCGCACTTGGGTTCTGTCCGGGAAGTTTCCTGGCAGCGGCAGCTAAAAGCACCGCTCAAACCTACTGGTAAGAAATAAACCATCCAGCCATATAAATAAACCTCAGAGACATCCCAGCCTAGCATGGGGGGAAGGAACTGAGGCCCAGAACTCTGTGGGGCTGGGCCCCTGTGGAAATCAGGGTGTGTGGGGGGAGGGGAGGACAGTATATCCCTCCCCCTACTGAAAGAGTTACCCACCCTGCAGAGGTGAAGGGCGTAGTCAGGCAGGCTGCAGCAGGGGAAGCCGAGGGCTGCCGTGCTCAGATTTAGGGACACGACACCCTGTCCAAGCTACCCAGGGAGAGAAGCCAGTTTGCCTCAGGGCAGCCACTAAGTATCAAAAGCAACCAAGGTCTGCAGACTTAGCCATCATGTGCCTGCTAATCCTGCACAATGGGGCTAGTGTTACTCTTCCCGCCCCACACCCAGAGCGCTGCCACGGACGGCTTTAGGGTTCGGTTCCCAGCCACCCTCTTCCATAGGGCTTCCCAGCCAGCCCCTCACATGGCGATCAGCAGGGCTGTGGGGCGTTCGGCACATACAGCGCCCTTAGCCCCACCATCATACTCTCCCCCGGCAGCTTCCAGCGCAGCCCGTCAACCCCCCAGGCAGAAGGGGGGCATATGTTCCAGAGCTCTGTTCTTCCGATCCACCGACTCACGCCTCGGATTCACGGCCGTCCTGTCCATCAGCAAGGAGCCAGACTGCTCGGGGCAGGCACACCAGTCGAACTGGAGTTTGAGCAGCCCGAACTGGTCCCAGCCACTACAAAACAGGGCTGGTGTATGCTGGCTGGAAAGGACTAGAGGGGAACACTTGGAGGCCCCGTTCTGTTGCCCTTGTGACTCCCACTAGTCCAGAGCCATATTCCCTCTAATGTTTTCCATCCGGGGTGGATTTTTTTCCAATCCATGTGCCAAATAATTTACATGCACAAAAGCACATGCACTAGGGATGTCAGAGGCAGCATGTAATTGAATAGTTGTGTGACTGCGTCGAATTTTAGCAGTTACGTGACTATTCCGTAGTCCCGAGGGCAGGGCGAGCAGGCAGCCAGTGCCCTCCTGGAGCCACTCCCCGGGAGCACCCCAGCCACCCTGCACCCGTAGCCCACCCTGAACTACTGCCTCTGCGTCAGACACCCTATGGCTGTATCGGGGCAGGTGAGCTATCGTAGCACGAAGACCAATAAAAGGTTTGTCTGTTTCCATCCAAACTCCTAGGAGGGCAGCTAAGCACAAGCCGGCCTGTGCAGCTGATTCAGACAAGTGTGGTTAGAGAGGACAGCTGTTTGGGATGGCAAAAAGTGTAAAAAGTGTACCTGATTGTTAAGATAGAGCCTACACACAACTGAAACCTCTAGTCCCTTGGCAAGCTACCAGGGCAATCACCTTGCTCCAGTTCAGTAGAGAACATTTCTCTTGCTCTCAGATGTTTGTCAGCTTCCCAAGGCAGGGATAAATCTTTGATCTTTCATACGCACACAGGGATGCTTGGCTACTTGGCACATCAGTGCCGGGAAGTCTGGCAAGTAGGGACAGAATTTAACTTCCTCGGGGTTCTGATTTAATCTCAAATCAGGTGCTTTCTTGCCAGCCCCAGAGACGAGAGCACCGCTTGTATCCCCAGGGCAGGTATAGCATGGGCAACAGCAGGGATGGCCACATACCCCGGCGTGCCTCAGCCAGCAGCAGGAATTGTGTTGCAATATCTAGTTACAGTGGTGCTTTACTTCTGTAGATCTCAAATGCTTGCCAGAGGCAGTCTGTACACTGACCCTATTTTAATATACCTCTCAGAGCTGGAAGGGACCTTGAGCGGTCATCCAGTCTAGTCCCCTGCCCTCACAGCAGGACCAAGTACCATCCCAGACAGATTTGCCCCAGATCCTTAAATGGCCCCCTCAAGGATTGAACTCTCAACCCCAGGTTTAGCAGGCCAATGCTCAAACCACTGAGCTATCCCTCCCCACACAGGGAAATGGAGGCACTGGCATGGGAAAGTCAATGACAAGATCTGGAGAGAAACAATGGACAGAGCCACAGTACGGTGCTCCACCCACTAGTCCAGTGGTCCCCAACCTCTCGGGGGCCGCTCACGTGCCACATGTTCGGGGGCGGGGCTGGGGCCGCCCATGCGCCGCATGTCCAGGGTCAGCACTGCACATGTGCTGAGTGCCTGGGGCTGGCATCGCACGCTGGGGGTCAGCCCAGATAATTCCGTGGGTGCACATAAATGCCGCGGCAGGCGCCATGGCGCCCGTGGGCACCACACTGGGGACCACTACACTAGACCACATCATCCAGAAGGCTCCTCTGCTCTGGCAGTTGTTCCCTCTCATGCCACCTCATCCGACCAGGTGTGACGTAGTGGGGGGGAAACTTGCTGGTTTCTATGGGTCTGTGGTAACCCCACTGGCTGCCGCCGGTACCACAGCCCAGAAGGACAGGAATGGGTCATTATGCAAAGGGATCTCAACCAGTCCGACCAGCTAACCCCCATGGAGAGGAACAAAGGAAGGTGGATGCTGCCCTGGCTGGGGGGCAGGGCTGGAGGGCAGGGCTGGAGGAGAGGGAGTTAGTTTCTGTCTGGGAGCATGGAAGAGACAGCCTAGGGAAGGAGCTGGGGAGGGGGCTGGGATTGTAGGGCCCAGCCACCCCCCATCTCAAAGGGGGGCACTGAGGCCTCTTAGCTGCAGTTCCTGTAACCAGATGACAGATGCTCTGCTGTATCCTGGAGAAGCAATAAACTCCCTCTATTCTACTGGCTGGGGGAGTCTGTTCGTGCCATTTCAGGGGTGCAGGAGGCGGGGGAACCCCAACGCGCCATCACACCAGGATAGAGCATAGATGCAAGGGGAATCCAGAGACACTATAAGGATTGTCAGTTTCCCTGGGAGCAAGCGGAAGAGGAAGCACCTTATTCAGATATGCCCAGATGCCCGTGAACGGGCATTTTGATCTGTTCAGTTCCGACTGCGTACAGTTCCTCGCACTGTGCTTTAGGAGAGGGAAAGCACGGATTAGGGTGAGAACAGGTCTAATAACTACTCTTGGCATTTGCTCTAGATACCAGCCTACCAGACTGAGCTAAGACCCCACAGGCTTATTTCACAAAGGTCCCTGAGCAGCCATAAAAGGGCAAAGATGTTCAAGCCCATGAGATTCAAAGCAAAGGCTCCAAATCCCTGCTGTCGATGTTCTGCCCCAGCAGATAAACATGTTTGTGACTCCACTAGAGCATGCTAAACCCTCTGCCAAGACATATGGAGCAAAGTCCTGGTTAAAAAGCAAAATCATTAAGATTAGTGTAGTGCCAGGAAATTCCAAGATGAAGCCAGTGCCTGTTCTCAATTCCCCTTTGCGTCAAAGGAAAGGAGCTGAGCCTATTCATGCCGTAAGTTCTAGCACGGCAGTTTAAAACGCAGCCTCATCTTCAATGTTTCTCCCACTCCCCTCTGGGGTCTCGAGTGGGCAGCAGTTAGGAATGAGCAGAACCTTTGTCAACTGTCTAAACATCAGCTGTGTGGCAGCGGAGACCTCCATGTCCAGAGGGACCCTGTCCCTCTACCAATCACATGGGTCCAAATCCTACCCCTCCACCTTGGGCGCTACAGACGCCCAAGCCGGTTATTGCTGGCATAGAAAAGGACTAGAACTTGCACCTCTCGTTGCTCGGGGTTTCACTGCTGCACCTGTGAGCTCTTCCCAGTTTACCTGAGTGTCAGAGAGGAGGGAAGTCTTTGAGGATTTGACTGGGATAGTAATGTTCAAAAACGGCAAGGGGGGGGGAAGAGCAGTGATTCCCTGCAGGTGCGCAACCAAAATAACCTTCCCAAAGGTTTTTAACTTGGTCTAATCAATATAAACCATCTTTTTGACCTGGATCCTGTGGACAACTAGGCACGGGAGCCAGCCGCTTCAGGAGAAGTGGCCCATTGATTAGGACAATAGACTGGGATGTGGAAAGCCAGAGACAGCGCAACTTAAGCTCCATCACTTAAGTCTTTCTGCCTTGTTGCCTCTGCTATACGAGGGGGAGTGTAACAGTCCCACAGGAGAGTCTGGGGATAGATACGTTAGACTGAAGCCCTTGGCGAGGGGATGGCCACTGCTCCATAAGGAATTATCAGTCCATGCTAGGGATGTAAGCAAGTAATCAACTATCTGATAAAGCAAAAGCTTATCAGATAGTCAACATACTAGTCGACTAGTTGCATCCCCCCCTTGCTGCCTCTATCACAAAGAGGCAGCAAGGGAGCAGGGAGAGGAAGGTATCCTGGAGAGAGCTGGCTTAAAAGCCGGTTCTCTCCAGCTCTGTGGGAGGGGGCAAGGTCACAGCAGCGACCAACTCTAAGGTATGAGAGTCACCACTGGGGTGGAGACCAGAGCCAGCGGCGAGCCGCCGCCCCCCCCCCCCCGCAGGGCTCTTGTGCATTTCAAAGGTGGAACACAGATGCGCTTAACTAATCGAATAGTTGACGAAAATCCCACTATTTGATTAGTTAATCAAAATGCAACATCCCTAGTCCATGCAGAATGTACAGGGCCATTGAGTGCCAACGAGCATGGGGGGGTGAATGGGACTGTTGGTTCTGCCACGTAGGCCTGTATTTGTTTTGGGAGCACTTTCAATTGTGGCTTTTTTTAAAGGACAAGTCTATTTTACAAGAGCGACAGATTAAACATGCATGTGCAGCAGCTGGAATCACAATAGGGATGTAAAAGTGTAACCGTTCAACGGTTAACTGACAAGCCTAAGCTTATCTATTTCCATTATGGTTGCATGCTGGATCCCTGGGAGTGGAGCCAGCAGCCTGCTCTCAGCCTGCTTCGCTGCGGGCGCTGCAGGATAAAACTTATAAATAAGCACTATGTTAGTGAGCCCGCAGCGCTGCTAACTGCTAGGCTTTTCAGCAGTTATTTTACATCCCTAAGTTAGAGCCACTCCAAACCCATTTAAAGCTTGGTGTGAAGAGTTGAGATGGTTTCAGAAGTTTATATTAGTTTAACCTGCCAGTCCCCACAACAGCCAGCAGCAGTATTCACTTACACAGTTCTTTAGCCTTCATGCTTGGGGAGCCTTTAACAAAAGGCGAAGGCAGGCCTGACCGGAGTCAAAGCAAGACAGCAGCAGAACTGGAAATACAATTCCCGGAGTCCAACATCTACACTGTCAGAATTTGTGAGAAAGCATACAGACTCCATTAAATAGCACATCTTAATCTCTCTCTCTCTGCAGTGTGATTTAGCTCAGCATGTGTTTTGCTCACAGGTGTTGGTTCAAAGATAGCACCTGCTTCACATGGGCCAAACTGGCTTATCTTGGGTAAGGAAGTAAGCATCCCTTACACATTGCATAAAGCAGAAAGAGCATTTAAAATTAGGCTGCCTCCATTGGGTGCGTCAACACAACCTAGCTATTGCAGAACAAGTGATTCTAAATACTTCCCTCTGGGCACTCTATTCCCGAAGAGTTTCTAGGGAAGTACAGAGATGATAAATCACCTGCAGATCGCTGCCACATCACAATGAAGATACGGTCCTAAGCAGATCAACTTTAGCTACATTTGTCATCGCTGAAGTTGTGCAACTTAGATCAATATCCCATGGTAGAAGACCAGCCCCTGGTTTGCCTCTGACTACTAGAAGAGGAGGCCCGAGGCAGAAAAAGCCTAGGTGGTTTCTTTAAATTCTTCTTTGGTTTTTAGACCCAGTGCTGTTTGAGCCAGCGTCAGCCGGTTTAAGTCAGAGCGCACCACTAATCAGTCATTTTTCTGCTGACCACACCACTGGAAAGCATGAAATGGATGAGACTGGATAGTTAGAGTTAATGATCATTGTTGTCCCTCCGGCCTGAGCAGCTGACCAATATCTAGTGCCCAGCAAGGTCACTTCTAGCAGGAGAAAAAGATGAGTCAGTGTTTTTGGCGTACCTTGTCTATTTGAAGCACACACAGAGTCCTGTTTCCCTCAACACCACAAATTTGCTCAAATTCCCAAGGCCTGCTACTCCAGCACGCTCTATGCTCACGCTCTGAGGGTCCTGTTCACAATTCCTTGGCCTGGCTCTACTGCCCAACACAGACTTTTCAGTCCACTCAGCTTGGCTCAGACCTGCCATGCCACCTTCGGCAGTTGTACCCCTCCCGATTGTCTGCAGCTGTTTTACTGAATTGTTTCTTCTGTGAGTCTGGTGGTCTTCATGGTCAAAAAAAGTGTCTCTACCATATAGACTAACCAAAGTGTTGGAGCATAAGCTTTCGTGGGCAAAGACCCACTTCGTCAGATGCATGTAGTGGAAATTTCCAGAGGCAGGTATAAATATGCAGGCCAGAATCAGGCTAGAGATGACAAGATGGATCCAATCAGGGAGGATGAGGCCCACTTCTAGTAGCTGATCAGAAGGTGTGAATTCCAAGAGAGGAGAAGCTGCTTTTTTGTAGTTAGCTAGCCATTCACAATCTGTGTTTAATCCTGAGTTGACTGTCAGACTTGAAGATGAACTGTATGTAGCTCAGCAGTTTCTCTTTGAAGTCTGGTCCTGAAGTTTTTTGGCTGCAGGATGGCTACCTTTAGATCTGCAATTGTGTGTCCAGGGAGATTGGAGTGTTCCCCTACAGGTTTGTGTATGTTGCTATTCCTAATACCTGATTTGTGTCCATTTGTTCTTTTAAGTAGGGACTGTCCAGTTTGGCCGATGTATATAGCAGTGGGGCACTGTTGGCACATGATGGCGTATATTACATTGGTAGATGTGCAGGAGAATGAACCAGTGACGGTATGGCTGATCTGGTTAGGTCCTGTGATAGTGTTGCTGGTGTATATATGGGGGCAGAGTTGGCACCGAGGTTTGTTGCATGGATTGGTTCCTGAGTTAGAGTTATTATGGTGCCGTGTGTAGTTGCTGGTGAGAATATGCTTCAGGTTGGCGGGTTGGCTGCGGGCGAGGACTGTGCAAGTGAGGGATCATTGTCCAGGATGGGTTGTAGATCACTAACGATGCACTGGAGAGGTTTTAGCTGAGGACTGTAGGTGATGGCCAGTGGTATTTTGTTGGTTTCTTTCACAGGACTTCTTGCCGCTTTTGCAGATTCAGACTAACACGGCTACCCCTCTAATACTTCTCTACCATGTGCTTCAACTAAATCACCACTTAGGGACAAGGCCCAGTTTTACCGCAAGGTAAACAGAGGACAACCTTGGGCTAAGGGAGGGGATTGTTTCATGAGGTAGCAGGGCGAGGTCTGTGCAACAAAACCCGTCCACTTATTACTAGGCTCCCCTTACACCCATGAAGGGGTAAGGACTTGTCTATACAGGGAGTAATTGAAGGACAGCTATTGAGCTTTCAATCACAACATATTTTGAACCTGAATCAGTTTTCAAATGCAGGCATGTTTTAGGAGTATTTGACAAACCCACCGGCTTAAACAAGATATGCAATTGTCTTTGGATCCCAGCCACACCCACTGGCACCCATGAACACCTTTCAGCATAACAGCAAGCAAGAGGCTATAATTTTGCCTGTTTGAACTGAGGCAATAATAATTAGCCATGGGGAGCTATGCAGATTTCTCCTCCTGTAAGGAACATTTACATTCCTAACCCAGACTAAGGAAAGCAACCAAGTACAGGCTCCCTTGAGTCCCCCTTGCAAGAGGCAAGGAACAAACCTGTGCAAAAACACATGCAACCACCCAACCAGGAAGAGAACACCAGCTGCCGTTTCTGACTTCACAATCTGAGCAACAACATTCTTTTGGAGGGGTTAACGTCCCCTCACACGACAAGCTGTGCTCCCTAAAGACCACCAGCTCCTTGCGCTGCCCAGGGCTTACAGATTTTTACCTCATATGTAGCTTTAAAACAGCAATTGGAAACACAAGAGCTATTTTTAGCCTTTTTTCTGCCCCTAGATTTGAGGCAGACAGTTTTGTTTAGAGGTTAACCCTTGCTCAACTGTTCAAAGCTGCGCTTTGCCATGCCCCCACCCAGCCTCCACATGGCCAGTGCTGGAATGCCTACCCAGAAAGCAGCACTCATCTCAGCCCCACCTCACGCAGCACCTGGTTTGCCTGACAGTAGCCTCAACACACAGTCAACATTGCATCAGACAGATTTGACTCCACCCCCAAGAAAGGACCAGCAGTGGCTCACAGAAACGGAAGGCATCTAACAAGCTAGATTTCTGTGTCCTTGAGGGGAAGATGTTTCAGCAGAGAGATGAAAGCTAGCCACTTGCGAAGCACTACATTGGGATTCCTAGGGCAAGAGGGCTGTTGAGTAACTTGCCAGCCCTAAGCCACATACAGCAAAAGCAACTGGAATTTATTGCCTACACACTTGTCCAAAATGTCGTCAGTTGTGACTCATTCCTATGATTCATGCACAGGATGTTAAGCTTCTCCCAAAGGGGGGAAATTCTGATTTGACTGCATTCACTGGAGCAGCCTTTCAGGCTGCTACGGACGCAGCATCGCAGCTATGATCAGAAGTGATCCATGCCAGGCTGAAGTCAACAAGGACAGGTCAGGACAATGCAGGTATCCAAAAATCTAGCTAGCCAGTCCCCTGACCAATTACCCTCTCAGGGTACATCTAGACTACAGGCTTTTGCCAGAGGTTTTGTCGACAGATACTGTCGACAAAGCCTCTGTCGAAAGAGAGCATCTAGATTACAACCAGTTCTGTCGAAAAAGCAAGCTGCTTTTTCGACAGTGTAGGCGCTGTTTTGAAAAAGCAGCATGGATGCAATAGTGCCTTTTGTCGACAGAGCTGTCGATAAAAATCGTTATTCCTCGTAGAATGAGGCTTACCGCCATTGACAAACCTGCCGCGTTCTGTCGACAGAACGCGGAGAAAGTGTGGGGCAATGCCTACGACAGATCCCCAATGCAGGGGGTTTTGGCTTTAGTTGGAGAACTCCTGCAACAAGAAAACTCTGTTCAGCCAACACAAAGGGACACAAATGCTGGACCCGATTTAAGGTTGCAAACACACAAATTAAGCATAGGAGCTTGCTGCTATTGCAAACTATGGGTGTCATGTTAGGACTCTGCAGCCTGCACTTAACATGCAAGAGATCAAAAATACCTTGCTGACCAATGCAAGCAGGGACAAGGAGCAGCCTGCTGCCAGATAGGCTCTTCCCACCAGCAACAAAACCAACTCCTTCACCCTGTTCAGACAGGCAGCTCAGCCAATCCCAATTACCACCTGACGGAATCAGGATGTCACCCCAGATTTCTAACCAATCCATTCACAAAGAGCCTGTGTGTTCATCAGCTGTAATCTAGGGTTGTCATCTCACAAGTCAGCTCCCTTGCGCCTGACATTAGTATGAAAGATGCTATATACACCTTTGTGATTAAGGCACAAGACTGAGTCTAGAGACTTGGATTCTAATCCCTTCCGCCAAGCCTGCACGATCGTGGGCAAGTTGCAATACAGGGATGATGCCTACCCCACATCCCTGCTCCACTCAGAGGGATCTACTTGTTGGTGTAATTCAGAAACTAAAGGTTTATCTGTTCAGGGCCTGAATCAGCTTTGCTTGTGCTGTCCCAGGCCTTGGGACAGACTAAGGAGATCCTCACTCAGCCACAAGGTACAGGCTAGGTGATAATTCTCTTCCTTATAGTCTGTCTGCCACTTCCCATCCCGATCTACCAGAGACCTGACTTCAACCGCAACTCACTGTGAATCAGATTTAAAGGAAGGCTCTGCCCAGTTCAAAGCAACTGCCATCACAAACAGACCCTCCCTTCTGGAGGAAGGCACAGACATGCCATCAGTTTCCATCACATCATGCCGTCTCCTTCCCCTTCTCACTGTGGCAGGCTGTTCTGTAGCAGTTGCAACCAACTCAGGAATATTTATTGCAAATGTCTCAGAGGAGCAGCTGTGTTAGAAGCCCTGTAGCATCTTAGAGACGAACAAAGACATATATACAGTATCATGACTGTGAGCAAAGCCCACTTATCTGATGAACTGGGTTCTGCTCATGATACTATATAGATTTGTTAGTCTCCACTAACAAACAGGATTACTCGTTTTTTTATTGCAATTGAGACCCCTGAACAGAGTGGAGTCTTCATGAAGACAACCCACTGTGAGCTCCCTTTTTTATACTGGGGAACACGTGTACACCTTGACATGCCAATTAAGTATTAATGAATTAATAACCTACAGGCCAGGCTGCCTAGGCATAAAGGCACACGCCATGACAGTAACAGACATGAGAATTTACATCAGACAGTTTACGCAATACGTAGGGCTCTGAGTCAGAAGCCTTAGGGAATTAGCGCATTCCTCTGGTCGCCTGCTGGACCCCGCACCATTTCTGGCACTAGCTACATGGCTCGAAGGACCACCGAGGCATTTGGAAGCTTCCCACAAAGCCCAGCAAACAGGATTAAGTAGCAAAAGAGTCTTCACAGCAGACATTTGAACATGCTTTCAGCAAGAGGAAATGATGGAGTTAGGAGCAGAGCACAGGACTAGAAGACCGAGAGCCAATATCTATCCCCAGCTTTGCCATAAATTCACTTGGCTTGCCCAAGATACAGGCGCCGTCTCCCAGATACCCCAACTATACTGGTAAAAAAGTCTGGGAGACTGAAGTCATTTTCTGGAAGAGCACTGGTGGGATCCCAAGTACAAGTCACCTTCTCCGCCAACATTTCTTGATTAGCTTTCCATCCCATGTTACAAACTGAATCCTCTCAACCCAGAGGATTCAGTTTGTAACATGGGATGGAAAGCTAATCAAGAAATGTTGGCGGAGAAGGTGACTTGGGGACCCGCAGTTTTAAGTACCAGTGGATGGGAATCTGAAGGTACAGCATGGTTAATACAAAGCCTTCACGATTACTTCTGAGTGGCAGTTTAAGGTAATTGCCTGTGAGCATATTTTACCCTGTACATGTAGGGCAATGCGCCACGTAGGACTTCAGTGCTGGCTGGAGTGAAGTGGGTATAGCTCAGTGTACGTGCCCCAAAGAGTAGGAAGCTAAATGGATGGATGCATCCAGCTGTGATGCCAGGGAGCCCCAACAGACACAATGCAGCCAGAACAGGCATCGCTAAGGAATCATTTATCATCTCCCCAAACCAGCCATTAACCTGAATGAGGTAGAGGGGACCAGCAGGTTTCCTCTTCCCCCCTTAGAGGGGGACCAGCTGTAGTCAAAGCCCCCAGCTGTCCCAGCCTGCTCAAGAGCAGCCACCATGAAGGTGCCAGGAGGGCTGGAAACCGTGTTCACATGAAAGGCAACCTAAGGCTGCTTAGGGTTATTAAAACCTGCTAGGTACAGAGTCAGAACCAGGATGGAATGAGCAAGGCCAGGCAGGAACTTGTGTCCCTCCTAGATCCGGGGTGGGGGTCAGGAGGGAGGAAAAGACACGTGTCGGTTTTCTCTCCACTACCAGATCTAGACTTGCCTGATCTAGACACCGGCCTCCAAGCTGCCTAGATCCTTCCCCCCAGCCACCCCAGAGGATGGGGAAAAGCAGCCTCCTCCCAAACCCCCTTGCACCTGCCCCAGAGCACGAGGGAAAGCACCCTTCCCTCCCCCTCAACAGGCACCCCCATACCTCTGCCCAGACGATGGGGGGAGCAACCTTTCCCAGCAACCACCCACAGGCAACCCCCTACGAACCTTCCCCAGTGGGTGGGGGGAGCAACCTTTCCCAGCAACCACCCACAGGCAACCCCCCACGCACCTTCCCCAGTGGGTGGGGGGAAGCAGCCTTTCCCGCCAACCACCCCCACGCACCCGCCCCAGAGGGTGGAGGAAATGCAGCCTTTCCCGCCAACACCCTTATCAACTTGCCCCAGAGAGTGGGAAGGAAGTAGCCCCCTGCAACAGGCACCCCCCACAATGCACCTGCCCCAAAGGGTGGGGGGAAGTAGCCTTCTCCCCCCCCCCATGTACCTGTCCCGGGGGGAAGTATCCTCCTGTAACAGGCACCCCCCCATGCACCTGCCCCAGAGGGTGTGGGGGGGAAGTAGACTTCTTCCCCCCCCCATGCACGTGCCCCAGAGGGTGGGAGGGAAGTAGACTTCACCCCCCCATGCACGTGCCCCAGACGGTGGGGGGGGGGAAGTAGACTTCTCCCCCCCCATGCACGTGCCCCAGAGGGTGGGGGGGAAGTAGACTTCTCCCCCCCCATACACGTGCCCCAGAGGGTGGGGGGGAAGTAGACTTCTCCCCCCCCATGCACGTGCCCCAGAGGGTGGGGGGGAAGTAGACCTCTCCCCCCCCCCCCCCATGCACCGGCCCCAGAGGACACGTGGCTTCCCCCGCCGCCGTCTCACCGGATGAGATCCAGGAAGGAGTCCGCCACCTCCTTGGGCTCCAGCACTTCCCCGTCGCCGTCGGCCAGGCTGGGCGGCGCGGCCCCGTCGCCGGGCCGGATGATGAAGGCCAGGCTGACGCCCAGGGCCGAGGAGAGCAGCGTGGTGAGCAGGAAGAAGAGCAGGGCCCAGCCGCCCAGGCGGCCCAGCGCGGCGGGGTCCAGGCTGGCGGCGCCGGCCACCAGGCTGCAGACCACCAGCGGCAGGATGATCATCTTCAGCAGGCGCAGCAGCAGCTCGCCGGGGAAGGCGAAGGCCAGCACCCCGGCCCGGCTCAGCCCGCCCGGCACCTGCCGCACGCCCAGCCCCGCGGCCACGCCGGCCAGCACCCCCGCCACGGTCAGCAGCACCAGCAGGTTGGCGCGCAGGCAGCCGCGCACGCGGGCGCCCCGGGAGCCGGGCCCGGGCGGCGGGAGCAGGGCCCCGTGGCGGGCGGCCGGCGGGCCCAGCTCCCCGTTGGAGGCGCCCTTCTCCCCGCCGGCGGGCGGCCGGACTCGGTCCCGACACGTGGCCATGGCCCGGCCAGGCGGCCTCCTGGAACGCGGCGCGCCAGCTGACTGCCGCCGCGCGCGCCCGCCCGCCGCTTTTGTGCGCACCGGGCGCCGCTGATTGGTTGGAAAAGGGCGCGGGGGCACGGAGTGTTCTCCGCCCCGATGGCTCCGCCCACCTCTGGGCTCGGGGGGGGAGTGGGAGGCAGCGTGTTGCGGTGGGGGGATTCCATATGACGTCACTGGGAATGTTGCGCCCACCCCCAGCACCAGGACTGCTAAGGCTGCCCCGTGGTTTAACCAAAAACACCCCCCCCCCCAAAAAAAACAGGGGGGGGGGGAATTCTGTTGAGAAAAAAAAAGAGGGAGACTAAAGTTATTGAGGGAGGGGGAAAGGGGGGGGGAGCAGTTATTAAGCATAAAAAAAATCAGCATGGCCCCTTAAGAAGAGGCTTTTTTTGCGCCGCCAGTTTGTTTTTTTATTCCAGCCACAAGACAAGCCCCTGGGGAGCCAGATATGGCGGGAGGGGGCGTCCTGGGGGGGATCCGACAGGGGGCCGGGGGCTGGGCCCGGTTGCTGAATGTGTGTCGGGTTGCCGGGTGTCCTGTATTTTCGCCTCCTGGCATGGGAAAAACTCCAGAAAATACCCGACATTTTAGGTGTCCGGTATTTTCAGAATATTTCCCCCCTGCCAGGAGGCGAAAATACCGGACTGTCCGGGTCAGTACCGGACACCTGGCAACCCTACTCCCTGTGCAGGTTCTGCCCACATCTGAACCATCACGCCCCCTTCCTCACATTTAACCCCCCTTTGTGTGGGGGACACGTTGCTAGAGGCAGGGCCCCTCCCCTTAAGGCGCTTAGCCCCTGTGACACCAAATCCCATCACCTCACCCCACTGCCCAGACCCCTCCTGCTCCTGTCCCCTCAGAAACGCCACAGGGCGCTGCCCCCAAATGAATCTACTACTCGGCCTGTTAGCCAACTGCTGGACACCTGCTAGCCTGTTTCCCAGCCTCCCAACTGCCAGCCACTCACCTGCCACCACCCAACAGTTACTCCCAACTGCCATCTTCCCTCTCCCATCCACTGCCCTCTCCTAGCCACCAAACAGTTCCTCACCGTTGCAATCTGTCAGCCTCCTGCTCCCACTACCCCCAAATGCCACTTTCCAGCTCCCGTACCAGCTTCCCACCAGCCAGCCCTGGGGTAGGGAGCTTCTCATGTTAACGCTCCGTATCTCTTGCTGCTCCAGAGCATCACTCCAAGCCCCTGCCCTGGTGCACAAGGAGCAGTGCCTGTGAGAAGGACATATCGCTCCATTACATTTCCCACCTCAGATACAAAAAAACCCCCAGGACATCTGGGATGATTCTGAGCTATGAAAACTGGACAGCTGGTAGTGTGCATTGTGCGGCATCACAGATTCCTGAGGATAGCTACCACAACAAAGGGGCAATCCTAGGAAAACCTGGCCAGTGGCAACCCTAGGCTCCAAACCTAACACCTTGGTTCCTCAGTGAAAATGAGGAAGGGACAGGAAGAGGGCAAACAGCTGGCCGGAAGAGAAGGAACGGCTGTAAGCACAGAGATGAGGAGAAGGAATGGAAACAAAGATGAGAGATGAACAGTGAGGCCCTTGAGAGACCTAACCAGACCTGCCACTCAGCCTCAGAATTGACAGAAAAGGCAGACGTGAAGTATGGGCAATATTTCTAGACATTCCAGAAGACACTCATTACTTTTCTCCCTATTACGTGCATCGACTAGACCTGTAGGACCAGACCGTCAACTGGCAGACTTCCACTGAAGTCACCGGAGCAACACCAATATACAGCTGCTGAGGATCCAGACCTCCTGAGGATTCACAACCTCAGCACATTCTGCATCCTCCCTTCTGTCACAGTTCCTGGGCTACCTGCCTCCCTGCCGCCTTCCTAGTCTTTTTAGATGCACTGTCTCCAGGTCTCATGGCTAGAGCCATCACCTCTTTCAGGCTATGTCTACACTGGTGCGATCTTGCGCCAGAAGTATGCAAATGAGGCTAAGCGTGGAATATCACCGAGCCTCATTTGCATATCTAATGAGCCGCCATTTTGCAGAAGAGGCTCTTGCGCCAGAAAGAGCTGTCTACACTGCCCCTTCTTGCGCAAGAAAAACCCTCTTGCGCAATGCCGCTACGCTGATTATTTTCAGGAATAACGGCGTTGTGCAAGAGGGTTTTTCTTGCGCAAAAGGGGCAGTGTAGACAGCTCCTTCTGTAGCAAGAGCCTCTTCCGCAAAATGGCGGCTCATTAGATATGTAAATGAGGCTCGGCGAAATTCAATGCTTCGCGTCATTTGCATACTTCTGGCGCAAGATCGCGCCAATGTAGACAGCCTCAGAGTGGAATCACGCAGTTCTCCCACTCTCACACTGGGCCTTGAACTGCCATCCACTGGTATTCAACTTAATTATCTCAAACTCAATTTCTGCTTAGCACTTTCCGGAGCAATGATAGCCAAAAGCTACAAACAGCCTTTTAAAAACAAAGTATTGTTTATTTAGACTAAATGCAATTCAGATGAAAAGAGCTTAAAATTGTGAACACACACGCTATGCATGTCTAGCTTGCCTAATGTCAATCCACTGTCCCCCAGAATATCCTGATAAGTTTAAAGCTGTTTAGGACATCTCAAGATCTCTGGGAACTGAGTGACACTCACTAAACCAGTTCACTCTGTCTGCTTTAGGGATAGTGTCTTTAAATCTTGGTCAGTTGTTTGATCAGCCCCATTTTGCTGTGTCAAAGTCACTCTGTAACTGTTCATAGCACTTTGATCTCCTAGCTCATGGCACTAGCTACAAAATTCATCTAACTTCATTGGAAGCAGGATGTTGGAGCCTCAAAACCAATAGCTTTCCTCATTGTCTTTCTAATGTGTGCGAGGATGCTCTTATATAGATGCTCTTATATAGGAGCCATTGTCTTCATGGCAACGGAATACAGGCATAATAAATATCTAGGAACCTTCAATTTCAGTTTTTACCATATTTCTCAAAAAAATTCCTGGAGTCAGGAAAGTCCAGAGTTTGGATTTTACTGATTCTAAATTGATTTTTGCTACTTCTGGAACTCCTCAGATCCAACTCCCCTTCTCACAGACGGTGTGTCTAGACTACCTGGTTTTTTCGAAAAAAGTGGCCTTTTTTTTAAAAAACTTCCCCTGCATCTAGACTGTTGCTGCGTTCTTTCGAAAGTAAATCGAAAGAACGTGGCAGTTTTTTCGACCTTGTTTTACGAGGAAGAACGCCTTTTTTCGAAAGTGCGCTTTCGAAAAAAGGCGCTAGCTAATGCAAACTGTGCTTTTTCGAAAGAGAGCATCCAGACTGCCTGGGTGCTCTCTTTTGAAAAAGCAGTTTGCTTTTTCAAAAGTGCTGGTTGCAGTCTAGACGCTCTTTTTCGAAAGCGGCTTGCAGGCTAGACGTAGCCACAGTCCCATACTTGCACAGAGGAAGTTAACTGCTCCCAGCCCTTCAGCATGACATTGTCCACGTCCCCTGCACGGTGGGGCAGTGAGACAGGCAAGAGACAAGGTCTTGGCAGCCAAGACCACCGGCCTGTTGCAATGGTTGGCCCACAGGGAGCAGAAGGCTGCACCTCATGAGTACTAGTTCTCGTAAGTGGGTCCTTCCGCTAGGCCCTGTCTGCTTCCCCTTCCTGAGCCTACCTGCTTTATTTGCTATATCATCGGTATCAGGCACCCCTCCTTCTCCCCAGGCTCTTTGCTTTTTTTTTTAATTGATTTTCATCCTTTTTTGAATAAATAATGATAAATTCCAAGGAAACTTTTAACAAACTAAAAATTGAAAGTATCCCAGTAGTTGGCTATAATTATACATGCTTTCTCAATGATTAGGTCACATGCAGCATAAATCCAATTACTCGTAGCTAAATGCTCGGCTTGTCACACAGTCAGACCCATAGGGCGCTTTGGGGCAGCCACCCCAGGTCCCATACTTTGGAGGGCTCCATGGCGGCTGCTTCAACTGTCCTATCCACGGGGACCAGGGCAGCCTGGGAGAGACTTGGGGGCAGGGGCCTGGCTCAGCAGCAGCAAGGGTTGGGCTCCTGCACTCACGGTGGCAGTGGGGATCAGAGTAACCAGGCAGTCTGCTCTCTCTGCTATGCCCCACCGCCCTCCCTGCCCACTGACCTCGGCTTCCCTGCGGTGGCAGGAAACAGAACCCCCAATCCAGGGCACTCTGCTTCCTGCCATCGTGGAGAAGCCGGATTCAGCGGGCTGGGAGGGGGCAGCCTTGGGGGAAAGGGTGGAGCGGGGATGGAGAGGAGTAGAGCAGAGGTAGGCTGGGGGCTAGGGTTTGCCCTGGGCCCCGCCCCTGGGGGCATGGAGGTGGGGTTACCCCAGACCTCATGTCCCCCTAGGGATAGCTCTGAACAGCTGATTGAGTTGTTCCGTGTGTGGCTCAGAAGAAAGGTGTCCGTTGGACCAACTAATCCTTCAACTGTCTGGTCTCCCTTATACAGCCAATGAAATTGTTGCATGCAAATTAGCTGTAGAAGAAGGGTGGTGATTGGTTGAGTTACCGCTGCTATGATGATGATCTAGATAGGAGTTGGCATGGCATATGCTTTGCTGTTGCCCGAGTGTAATTCACAAAATGAGAATGGCTGAGAATGGCACCAGGCCGCCTATGCCAGGGACAATCGAACCTTGTGATAGTCTCAACAAAAAAAGCTCGCACTCATGCTTGTAGCTGTTTCCATCACTTCACCAACTCAGCAGACACTTTAGGCTTGATGACACAGACTGAGTGACAAACCTGGCATTTGACTGCACAGACTGTGTTTTCTGTTGTTAGTTCTATGTTTGCCATACTCTTTCCATCCCTTTCCCCCATTTCAGCTGAATGAACTCAACAAGGTAAATGCTTCTCTGTTGCTTCTTATTACAGCTTTGCTGTTGTCCTCATTAGGGCACAAGCAGCTTCAATCTCTGCTCACTCATGCATGGTTTTATTAATGTTGTTTCAACGAGTGTGATTAAAGCTTCTATGCTTACAAAATTCCCTTACTAAGGCTATGTCTACACTGGCGGCTTCTTGCGCAAGAACATCTTGTGCAAGGGTTCTTGTGCAAGAAGTCTTGTGCAAGAAAACGTCCACCCTGACATGTGCACGCTGTGCTTTTGCGCAGGAGCATCCATGGCCGTGTGGACGCTCTCTTGCGCAAGAAAGCTCTAATGGCCATTTTAGCCAAAGGGCTTTCTTGCACAAGAAATCCCTGCCACGCATCCACACTGCCCTCTTGCTCAAGAGCTCCTGCGCAAGAGGGCTTACGCCTGTTAAAAAAGAGCATAGCTCTTGCACAAGAAGCCCTCTCGTACCACACCGTATTGTAAATTTCCTTGCGCAAGAGCGGGCGGGCAGTGTGGACACTCTGCAGAGTCTTGCGCAAGAAGCCGCAAGTGTAGACATAGCCTAAGTGACCCGGAATGGTGTGATTGATCTGGGGTAGAGTGGTATATTTTTCACACACAGTCCCTTTCCCTTCATGCACAAATTCCCTATCCTTCCCACACACACCTGGAAATGCATGAATGGACGGTCTTGCTGCCTTCTTTCCAAGTTCAAACTGGAAATTCAGAGCTACTACCCCACCCACCATTTTATAGACTGTGGAACCCATGCTTATGCCCGTTATATTGACCATCAGTACTAGAAAGTTCAGAAGACTCCTAAAACGTCCAGTATTTTCTGATTATTTTCCCTGCCAGAAGGCGAAAATACCGGACACCTGGCAACACTACACACACACAGTGCCCAGGCCCAGTTCCCGGGCCCACCTCCTTCCCCCAGTACCTCTCCCCTCCCCCGCCCTGCTTACCTGGTTCCACAGGGGAGCTGTCTTCTGGCTCAGAACAGGAAAACAAGATGGCCACTGGAAAGAAGCCTCAAAGGCACTTCTTAAAGGGGCCATGCTGGTTTTTTTATGTTTTAATTTTTTTTGCTTAATAACTCTCAGAGTCCTTTTTTTTTTCCTCGACAACTTTGGTCTCCCCTTTATTTTTCTGAACAGAATTTTTTTCCGTGTTTTTTTTTGGGGGAGGGGAGAGGGGAGTGTTCGGTATTTTTGGTTAAACCATCTGGCAACCCTAATTGCTGAGGAGAGAGGCCTGCTGCACTCTCCAAGTCTTTTCCATTCTGCCCCACCCCTCACCTCAAAGCCATCTCTGCTTGGCATTGCCTGTTGCCTCAAAACTCTCTCAATTTAGCTCTTTAAAGAAAACTCAGCTATGTCTGAGAGTCTTGGCTAAGTCTTTACCACCAGGAGGCAATTGCAGCCTCTCATTAGCTTTCCCCAGGTTCCCAGATGTCACTGTACCTGACTGCAGCCTGCTCTTTAAGGCTTCAGGACATACAAATACCAGTGACATGACGTGTTATGTAATTGTTGCCAATGTGTAAAAAGACCAAAACATGGAGGTGTGCGTGAGAGGTGGACTCAGTGCTTCACACGCTCACTCAGACGGTTTTCCCTTCTGCCTACAGGCTGAAGCAGCCCTCCTCAAACCAATGCAAGGGAACCCCTTTCCTCTCCCTACCGTATTAGTACACATTGCGGTTTTTACCCTTTTTTATAGTAAAAGGGTTCTCTGGGGAATGAGAGGAGAAAACACCCCACGCAATATTTGCCTATGATATGAAATTATTTTTCCATTTTAGGCACCAGACAATTGAACCCAGTTTCCATCAGGAATGGCAATGCAAGCTGTGAGGAGCTACAAAGGCCTTACATTGGTTTGGGGGCTGACTAGCAATCTGTAAAGCTTTCATAGAACCCTAGAGCTGGAAGAGACCTCAGGGGGTCTTCAAATCCAGCCTCCTGTCCAAGGCAGGAACAATCCCAACTATGACATTTGCCAACTCCCTCAGTACCCTCGGATGCATTAAATCCGGACCCATGACTGCTTTCAGCTGTAGCCCAGTTCAAAACCAGCCCCTTTTGAAATAGATAATTTGGAAAAAAAAAAAAAAAAAAACAAAGCTTATATCATGGATTTTAATGTCTTTTGACGGCATCCCCCTAATCTAAAGCCTCCATCCATCAATGGAAGAACAGCCACACTGGGTCAGGCCATGTAGCCCAGCATTCTACCTTCCAGCGGCCAGGTGCCCCAGATGGAGCAAACAGAATAGAGAATCATCAAGTGGTCTGTCCCCTGTTGCCCACTTCCAGCTTCTGGCAAACAGAGGCGAGAGACACAACCCGTTTTTAAAAACAAACCTTTCCGTGTTGTGACATAGAGGAGAAAAGCAGGTGGGTTATTAGCCCCAATGAAAAGCAACCAATAAGGAATTTTTTCTGGCTTTAAGTTGGAGTCAGGACTCTGTGGACTAATTCTTAGTTATCTCATCCCTGCATTTAGAAGTGGGGGAAAAGGTGCTTTTATGCTCCTCATGATCTGGGCAACGGAGCGCCCTGGCCAGCCTCAGAGCTGCTCAGACTTACACTGGACCTCCTGTGGTCATCAGAGGATAGCCGCAACACACAGTGCTCCACCCAAGCCCCTGTTCCACCCCTCTGGGCCCTGAGAGTAGAGAATAGCCCTCTCAGTGTGGTCTCATGGAGGTCTTGGGGAGCAGAGAATGGCAACACTCCACCCAGGCCTATAGGCTTCGTCTACACTGGCACCCTTTTCCGGAAATGCTTAAAATGGAAAACTTTTCCATTATAAGCATTTTCGGAAAAAGTGCGTCTACATTGGCAGGATGCTTTTCCGGAAAGACGCGCTTTTCCAGAAAAAAGCCCCGATCGTCATTTTCGCGATCGGGGCTTTTTTGCGGAAAAGACTACTGTGCTGTCTACATTGGCCCTTTTCCGGAACAGTTTTTCCAGAAAAGGACTTTTGCCCGAACGGGAGCAGCATAGTTTTTCTGGAAAAACACTGACAATTTTACAGTAGATCGTCATTGCTTTTCCGGAAAAGCAAGCGGCCAGTGTAGACAGCTGGCAAGTTATTCCGGAAAAGCGGCTGCTTTTCCGGAATAAGTGGCCCAGTGTAGACACAGCCATAATGTATGGGCAGCAGAGAATAGCCATAGTACACTGTGCTGTGGCCCCACACTCCATGCCATCTATAGCTGGGGTTGGGAGTAGGTCAAGACAGATCCCTTTTGCCAGTTTATACCAGCCAGTGGGACTGTTCTGCCCTGTTCAGTCTAGAACAGGGTAAAAGGGCCTTAGTGTAAAGTCAAGAATCCATTTGTGGCTTAGTCACGGATTCACTGTGTGATTTGGGCAACTCAGTTCCTCCACGTCTCCATAGCAAAACAGGAATACTATCAGATTGGCGAGGCTGCGAGGCTCGACTCGTTCATGTCTGCAAAGCTCTCAGGAATCCTCAAATGGGAAACGCCAGAGAAAGGGGAAGTGCTTTGTTTTATTAAATAATTCATGACATCCCTGGAGTCCCGGGTCCTGGTCACGGAATCACAGCTCCGTCGGGGTCAGCCTGTGGAACACACTGCCACTGCTGTCTAATTTCATCACTAGGGGTCTCCCTAAATCTGATCAGCCATTTCGACACATTTTGCCTGTTCAAATAATTCAGCCTCTTCCAGATTTTACTTTTATCTCCAGTTGGTCTTATTCAGTGCAGCAAAATAAAGGAGAAGTGAAGCTGTCCAGTAAGCGAGAGTCCCTAGAATGGGAAAGCAGCAACTGATAAGGAAAATGCCAGCTGAGCTGTTGTTGTTCAGTGTGCACAGTGTGGGAGTCGAAGAAGGAACTGCACCAGGAATAGCCCCGTGAGGAAGAAAAGCCCAGATAGTCCTGGAGTTGGACCAACTGCAAGAGAGGCTCCTCTCAGACCATGGCACCCCTTCCGCCATGTACTGCCCTCTGGCAGTGCCCACTCCTGGGTTCCGAGAGGCCTGGGGTGTGCCACATTGTGCTCCAACAGTGATTTAAAGGACCCCGGGCTCCTGGCACTATTGCTGCTGCATTAGCGGTAGTAGCAGCCAGGAGCCATTTAGAAACACCAGGCCCTGGAATAGTTGCTCCCTATGTCCCCCTCCCCGTCGGCAGGCCTCCGTGGGGGTGAGCAGTGTCTGGGTGTCACTGTATCTGCCCCGCATTCCTCTGCTGGAAGAAATCCGGGCACCCCATCTGTGTGTGTTGCCTCTGTGAGTTTGTGGCATTCAGCACAGCAGTGCACAGCGTCCCCCTAACCATGGCACCCTTGATGGTTGCACAGGTAGCCCACTGCTAACGCAGGCCCGGCTCCAACCCACTGGCCCCACACCTCACCCAGAGCTGGGAATAGAACCCAGTGTGCTCTGGTCGCTGGACCACAGCTTTGGTGTGGGATCTGACTCATCTACCCATCACAATGTCAAGCACACCGATGCCACAGAAATCTCCATGCGGCCCATGCAGTCACTGCCTAGAGCAGTGCAGACCACACACTGCAGGCAGGCACCTGCAAAAGGAGAGAGAAAATTGTGTTGGTTTGTCCCTTTGTTGCCCCTAAACCTTCCCCTGGGCTCTTAGGGCACGTCGACACTGCAGCGCTATTACGGACTATCACAGTATCCAAAATAGCTGTGTCATAACAGCAAGCCCGTTATTTCGGACCCGCTATTCCAACGTCCCTGCAAACCTCATTCTACGAGGAGTGTAGACAGTGCCAAATAATG
The DNA here is from genome assembly GCF_049634645.1 of Pelodiscus sinensis. Classification (NCBI taxonomy): domain Eukaryota; kingdom Metazoa; phylum Chordata; order Testudines; family Trionychidae; genus Pelodiscus; species Pelodiscus sinensis. The sequence continues at coordinate 5,675,855 of NW_027465849.1, read as the reverse complement.
AAATAAGCTATTTCAGAATAGCATTGAAATAAGATGCACAATTTGTGTAGCTCAAATTGCGTTTCTTATTTCAGGTTACACTGCAGTGTAGATGCACCCTTAGGGAAGTAGGTGCAACTTACTTTCCGGTGCTCAGGTTTCTCAGGTTTCTCTATTGCACTATCCCCCAGTCCTGTCCATATTATATTCCCCATATTTTAAATCTCTTGCAGGAAAATTCAGCATTTCCCCAACACGGGATTTTCAAAAGGGGGGGGTTCCCACGATATTTTTTGCAGGGAATAAAATACCAATCAGAACATGTCTTTGAGTCCTTCGAATCACTATGGCTTCCTATTTCTACAATATTACAGTGTGTTGTCATGAGACCACATGGTGAGTACATGAGCTCCCATAAGTCCTGAGTAGGGTGTTCACAGCTTCAGTACTATTCTGCTGGGAGGTGAAAACCTGGTCTGTTAACTTCAGGGTTTATGGAGGGGGTGATATGATGAGATGGCTTACAATGGCATGCGGCCCATCCCCGACTGCTATGAGCAAATATCTCCAATGGTCAGAGATGGAACAACAGATCTGGAGGTCTCCGCATTAGTACAGAGAATTCTTTCCCAGATGTCTGGCTGGTGGGTCTCACCCCCATGCTCAAGATCTAACTGATATTACGAGTCAAGAAGGAATTTTCCACCATGTCAGACTGTCACAGATCCAGGGGGATTTTGTGTGTGTGTGTGTGTGTGTGTGTGTCCTTCCTCTGCGAGATGAGACATAGGTCATTTCCTGGATTGAACTAGAGAAAATGAAGCATTCTTTGTATCCAGATCCAAGGATTTCAGTAACTCAGCCAGAGGTTGGGTGTCTAGCATTGGAGTGGGCGGGTGAGATTCTGTGGCCTGCGATGTGCAGGAAGTCAGACCAGATGAGCACTTCTGGCCTTAAAATCTCTGAGTCTGTGAACCAGGCCTGGGGAAACATAAGGAGACAAGAGAGGTTATTTTATGGAAGACCCAGGGAGAAACCTCTACTCCTATTCCTTCCCATCCAAAGGGAAGGTTAAGAGCTTGTGGGTCAGACCACGTGATGGACTCTTGATTCTCCCGGGAAAAGCAGACAGAACCTGGCTATGTCTAGACATCAGTTCTCTTCCAGGATACCGGAGGTATTCAGGAAAAGCTATGCCGTGTCCATGGAACGGAAAAGTGGACGCATTCTTTCGCCATCCCTGTAAACCTTGTTGCGTGAGGAAGAAGGGATGTGCCGAAAGAGAAGGTTTTTCCGAAAGGTGGCGCCGTGTAGATGCACCGAATTTCGGAAAAGTCTGTTCCGGAAAACAACTGGAAAAAAATACGCAAATTGCAGTTCGCAAATTGCGTATCTTTTCCCGACTTTTCTGTGTAGCGTAGACACAGCCCCAAAGAAAGTTGGAAGCTGGAGCCATCAACGTTATGAGCAGTTTCTCAGGAGGTACCTGGCCATGGATTCTAGAGAGTCCCCTGTTTGAGAGGGCAGGTGGCATGTTGTACTTTCAGGTGGAAATCCTGATTTCAGGACTTCCAGTGACTCTACGACAGCAAACGCCCATTGGGGAGTAAGTGCTGAAGAACCTGGATTGACCAATTTCTTTCTTGCCCAAATTCTGTCTGGTTTTCAGTAGATCCCATTAAAAAGGAAGTTGGAGAAAAGAATAAATTAGCTGGGCTACCTAGAAGGAAAGCAAACATATTAACCAGCTGCTCCTGCAGGGAGAATAAAAACGCTCTTAGATAAACAGTTTGCTGTGCACCAGAGCCAAGCCAAATAACCCCCAAGAGAGAACAATAAGCCATAAAACCATGGAGACATTTCTCAACTAGGATGCAGGCAGACTGTGGGCAGTGTCACTGCGGTGTGGGCGGTCCCCGGACCCTGCGCCGCCCTTCACAGTCAGACCTGACTCTCAGCCAACAGGTAGAGCAGGAGGTTTATTAGTTGACAGGGACACAAGGTGGAACAGACTTGTCAGCACAGAAACTGGAAGCAGTCAGTAAAATCCATCTTGGGGAGAGGAAGGCTCTAAGCCAAGGACCCTGACCCCCCACCCTGTACCCCAAGACAGTGAGACTAACCCACACTCAACAGCCATGCAGCCAGGCCCCTTCTCCCACCTTTTATCCTGTTTCCAGGACAAAAGGTGTCTCTTTGTCACCCTCCTCCCAAACTCAGATTACAAAGGGCATATGTGGGGGAGGCTGTCACACCGAAATTCCCTTCATCCTCTAGGTCAATGGTTCCCAAACTTTTCGGCATCACGCCCCCTTTCTGATTTTTGAAAAACCCTCACGCCCCCCCCCCTGCAACAGCAAAACTTGAGCAAAAAAAAAAAGGAACTGACCGGGGTAGCAAAACTTGATGGGGGGGGGGAGTGCTGGGTTGCCTCATGCCCCCCTGGAATTTCTTTACATACACCCCCAGTTTGGGAACCCATGCTCTAGATATTGGTGCAGTGCCCAGGGAAACTGAGTCACGCACATGGGATTACTACAGGACAGTAGAAATCACATGTAACATAAAGTGAATACACTCCTCACTTCATCACAGCAGGGCCCAAGTGCCTCCCTTCAAAACTTCTGATGAGAACTTCCCTGGAAAATGGAAAGCCTGATTCTCAGTAGTACTAAGAGTGCGTCTACACTGCAAGCACAAGGTGCTCATCCTTAACAATTTGTCTGTTTCCATTTTTCGACAATTCCTTTTGATTTTCAGGTCATTAAAGAGCTGCCATATTTGTCTCTTGCTATGCTTCCCATCTTTTCCTCTGCATTGGGGTGCTTTGCTGTTGCACTGTTCATATTTGTGTCTTTTTGAACTCCTTTATCTCTTAGATACCCTTCCCATTGGACCGTACCTAGCAATGCTCAGAATTTATTAAAATCTGCTTTGTTGAGAATCTGGAATCTTCTGCTCTCACTTCTTCCTTTCCCATAGGTCCACAATTTTATGGTCTCTTTCACCCAAGTGACTTTCCACCATCAGAGGAATAGCTGTGTTCGTCTGCAATTTTAAAAGAATTAGCAGAGCAGTCCAGTGGCACATTAGAGACTAACAAATGTATGAGGTCATGAACATTCGTGGGTAAAACCCAACTCGTCTGATGACATACAGGACTCCTCGCATCTACACCGCAGGGCTTAATGCGAAATATGCTATGCAAATTGAGCTACACCAATTGCATATCTTATTTCAAAATAGGGAGCGTCTACACAGCACTTACTTCAAAACAGCGCACTCTTCCTCCGACTTCCCTTATCCCCCGTACAATGAGGGGTACAGGAGTCGGAGTAAGAAGTCCTCCAGCTGGACAGTATTTTGACACGATTTCAAAATAACTGCCTGCTGTGTAGAGGCGGACTAAGTTATTTCAGATTAGCGCTAGTTATTTCAAAATAGTGAAGCAGTGTAGATGTACTTCTTGTTTTCCATCATTGGAGTCTCAATCAATTCCTTCCTAGTAGTCAAAATCAAATCTAAAATAGACACCTCCTCCCTCTTCTGAAACAAAAAGTTGTCCCCAACACAGCTTGTGTACTGCTGTATAGCTTTTCCAGCAGAGATATTGATAGTTAAAGTCCCCTGTTACTATCAGGTCCCATGGTTTAGATCTGTTATTTTTTCTAAAAATATCTCATTCATTTCCTCGTGATTGATTAATTAATTATTAACAGTAGTATGTACTGTGTCAGCTACAAGAAACACATCCTCTTGCGTGAGGCTTTTTACCCAATTAACTTCAGTTCCACCCACCATCCCGTCTTACTTGATGACTTATCTGGTGAACAGGATTGTAGAGAAAGTCTGTAGGCACCCAGCTCTCATAATGTATTCCTCTTCGGGGAAAGCCTGTTCCAGAGAATACTGATAAGAGCTTATCTTTTAGATAGCCTATCAGTGTTTTTCACAACAGCTATTCTCTGCTAATGTCTTCTTACCAAAATCGTACAAAAATAACAACAGTTTTGAGCAATGGTTCCCCAATTTTTTTTCCCAATCTTGTTCCAGGGCCAGAAATTTCACAAATATTTGCTCAATGGCTGATTTGACACTGAAATCCCAAACATTTCAGTATAAAAACTGATCTTTGGCCAAACTAAATTTGGAACACTACGAGGTTGTTGGTTTTTTTACTTTTTGCTCCATAATGAGATTTGTTTGCTTTTGAAATTAGTCCTGTTGGTGAGTCAGAAAAGCTGAGACATTTCACAAGGTCTTTAAAAATAAAAATTGGCCTGTTTTGAAGAATTCACAATTACCGTATATTCCGGCGTACAAGATGACTTTTTATGTTAAAAAACATCCCCCAAAAATCGGGGGTCGTCTTGTACGCCGGGTATACATCCCAGGCGCGCCTGGGATGCCCCGCTGCCGGCTTCCCCCGAGGCTTTGCAAAGCTGCTGCGGCTTTGCTCCCGGTGCCTCTGGTCTGCTGGGGACCGTCTCCAGCAGACCAGGGACACCGGGAGCAAAGGAGGCGGAGGGGCACTGGGGTATAAGATGAAACCCTATCTTTTAATTAAAAAATTAGGGGGTCGTCTTATACGCCCAGTCACCCTATACGCCGGAAAATACGGTAATTGCAAAAAGCTTCAAGTCTTGAAGGTTACAAGGGTTATTGCAAACATTTTGCACAGTCTTAATCTAGCATGTCTTGACTCTTTCATGACATCTTGTTATCATTAGCTAATAGTGAGACTAATTTTTACAGGGCTGTCTGAATGACAGGGTAGCCCAGAAGGTTCCTTCCAGTTTTGTGTTTCTATGGATGTTTCTCAGTTTCTATCTGATGCAGTCCAGTCTAATGCTAATAGGGGCCATAAAATACAGAGGCAAACATCTCATTCATCCATCATAACAATCCCTCACTCTTATTAATTCATGGATCTCAAAGTACATTATGAAGGAGTTGTGACAGGCTAGATCTCAGAAGTCCCCTTGGAGTTGTCCACTGGTGCACTGACCATACCACCAATGCCAGCCTGCCTGCCCTCTGGGGGTCCTCCTGTCCTACTAGGCTAGAAACTCTGGTCTTCCCTAGCCAAGACACAGACTTAGGGTTACCATCCCCTTGCAGAGCAACACAGATACTGAACCGTTCACCTGTGAGAGGGCTCAGCTATTAGGGCTCAGAACCTGGGAAACCAACCCGTAAAAGGCCCAAATCCCCAAATATATCTGTCTTACCCCATGTACAAATTTTACACAGAGATCCGCCCCCTTTATCAATGAAAGGGAGATATGCACAGTGGTTGCTCCTTTCCCCCGCTCCAGGGGAACAATTATTTACGCTGGGCTTGATAATAAACAAAAATTGTTTTAAGTATGAAAAGGAAGATTTAAGTCAAGTGGTTGCAAGTAAAAAAAAAAGTCAGCTCAAAGTAAGTTACTAAATTACAATAAACAAAAAACACTCACCTTTGAGTGGAAAAGTACAAGATCCAAAATAGGTTTCAGCATCAGGTGGCCTGGCCACATGACTTTCTCTGGCCAACCACAGTTTGGGCTTTCAGGAAAGATAGAACCGTTCACAGGCCGTTGGCTTGATCGCTGAGCAATTAAGTTCCTAAAGTATCCTCAGTGGCCCTCCTTAGCACATTTAGCATTAAAACCAGATCCATGCTTCGTATTTCTAACTTCACAGACCAGAATGATACATGAGCAGAAATAGACACATTCAGCTGACTGTAACTTTAAAACTGGCATGTTACAGGATGCATTTTGCCTGAAGCGTCTTAGCATTATGCATATTCATAAAGCACAGGAGGAGGGTGGCATGATAGGATGGTCAGTCTCATTATCTCCATTTTAGAGGTGGGGAAACAAAGCCACAGTATGGCAAAGTGGCTTGCCCATTGACACACTGTAGGCCAATGGCAGAACTGGGAATAGAAGTCAGGTCTCTGGAGTCGCACACCTGTGCACTAGCCATTAGGCCAGCCAGCCTCCCTCAATAGGGCCCACTGTATAAAAAGCGATTCTCAGCACTTCCCTTTCGGGCCATCAGTAACCAGTGACGTTTGGTCTTCAGCTCAAACAGTTTATCCCTCTTTTGTATCCAGCCTCATTATCACCAGCTTATCCACAGGACTCTGACCTACCCCATATGACTTTCTTTCGTCTGTTTCTCCAGGGCCTTCCCCAGCATGGTTGGATTGTGCTGTCTGCTGGACCACCTCCCCTGGTAAGCAGCATTCAGAGAGACAGACAGACAGAAATAGAAAGCACTGGGTGGAGACAGGGCAAGATGATCTGTAAAAAGTAAACATGAGTCAAGAGCAGAGATACTGCTATTCCTGTTTATATGTTTTTTTCTGTCCCTTGGATTCTGGCTGCAAATAAACACTGAATCCCTTGCGGGACTTGTCTACATCATGGAGAGCTAGACAGATGTGATTGCATCCCTAAAGCTCTGCCAGTATTAATTCCTCCCTCGTCCACCCCCCGCATTTTGTGGAAATCCTAAATCCCCAATACGAGTTGTAATTGGCAGCTCAAAGAGCCATACCCTCGCTGACATGCTACAAGCAGAGCGTAATGTGGCTGCGCAAGCAGCTGGAGGTGTTCATCGCCTGACTGCGGACCCATCCGTGATGCCAGGCCTGGAGCCAACCCTTGCACTGTCCCAGCTGCACTCTGGTTTTAGCACGCTCGTTCACTGCGAGCTAGCACAGGCATGTCTCAAGCGGGTCTGAGAGCGCGTGTCCGCCAGGAGGGTTACACCGGCACAGCCCTCGCAATACCATCCTACCTGGAGAGCTCTACTGGTACAGCTCCTGGAGTGGACGAGTCTGACTCTCCCTGTGCTTCTCTTTGACTCAGGAAGCAGATGGAGGCAAAACACTTATGGGGCTGTCCCCAGACTACGCATATGCTTGTGTCAAGGGCCGGACAGGCAATGCATCTGGTTAGCAGGGATACTGCCTTGTAGCTGGGTCTGGGAATTAGCTCTCATCCCACCTGGCACCCCTTTCCATCAGTTGTTCACATGGTGGCCTCTCTCTCTCGGGGGCTCTCTCTTCATGACCCAGAGCTCCAGTTGGATCACTACATAGTCCCCCCTTCCAAGGCAATCCAGTCCCACTGGACAAAGTCCAGATCAGACCCACTGACCTCTGGGCAGTGGCTGCTTGTCTCTTGAGCACCTGGAAGAGGCACTGAATCAGTTCATCTTGCGCAGCCAGGACTTGAACTTGTCATTTGTTGACTCAGCACCGTACCGACAAGGCTCCTCTTACTTCGCATTCACACTGGGGTAAAGTTCAGCCCTGAATATAAATATCCTAGCTTCAGGTTGCACCTTCCTCCGGTGAATGTCACCTCCTTTCGGAAGGTCTGCCGTGCGTGGCATTAGAGAGCCCACGCTGTGGAGCTGTATCTCCCCTGGGCTACGGAGCCAGATCTCGCCCCATCCCGGCTATCTGCCCTCTGACACCGCGGTGTTTTTCAGCGTGCAGCAGGAGCACTGGAAGTGGCTACCCCGAGCGCTTTGTAGGAAGCACCCTATCAAATTGGGATCTGGAGTCACTTGGGGTATGTCTACACTCCATTGCTCTGTCGACGGAGCCGTGTAGATTTGTTTATTGGGCAAAGGGAAATGAAGCGGTGATTTAAATAATCGCCGCTTCATTTACATTTAAATGGCTGCCGCGCTGAGCTGACAAACAGCTGATCAGCTGTTTGTCAGCTCAGCGTGCTAGTCTGGACGCTCCACGGTCAACATCACAGCACTTTGTTGACCGCCCCAGGAAACCTCATCCCCTGAGGAATAACAGGCCGGTCAACAAAGTGCTTTGATGTCGACAGCAGAGTGTCCAGACTAGCGCGCTGAGCCGACAAACAGCTGATCAGCTGTTTGTCGACTCAGCGCGGCAGCCATTTAAATTTAAATAAAGCGGTGATTATTTAAATCACCGCTTCATTTCCCTTTGCCTACAACCCTCATCTACATGGCTCCGTTGATGGAGCCATGTAGTCTCGACACCGCCTCGGGTTTCCTTCAAGTGCTTAATTTTGGTAAAAGAAAAGGCAGTTGGGGTGGGTAGATTACAACACCAGTCGGCCCAAGTAGCTGAGTTCTTAGCTCTGCTCTGCCTGGAACGCTGAGGGGAGAACTCCGGGAGCCATAAATGACCATTTCCTGCTGACTGTGGGTCTCAGGAACCTGGCTTAGTCCATGTGCATCTCTCCGAGGTAATGGAGTCTTTGGTTTCAAGGATGAAACCATGGTGAAAGCACCTATTCTGCTGAAAGGGATTGCTGGCTGCCACCAGATGGACCTGAGACCAGTAGACCAGTGAGGGCAACCAACGTTAATGAGGGCCGCAAGATTGTCAGAACCAAGACAGCCTCCCGGGACAGGGTAGCTGCTCACTGCGCTTGGGGACCTAGAATAAGCGGGGAGGAGGTAGTGCCAATGGAACCGTAACATTTTGATTAGCTTCAGAGGGAGTGCACGGCTGTCACTGTCCGGGCTGTGTGCAAGAGGCTACGTCTGCACTGCAGGGTTTTTGCCTGTCTCCTTCTGATCCTTTTTGCAGAAGAGGTTTTTGCAATCAAAAGCCCTGTGCACGTAGGTTCATTTATTGGAAAAATAACCCTTTTGCGCAAGATCCCTTATTCCTCCAAAAATGAGGTTCCCAGGCGCGTGTGCAAAAGGTTTTTTTTCGGACAAATGGCCCCGTTTACACAGCGCGTTTTAATCGCAAAAACGTCTTCCGCGAAAAGGATGGGAAGAAGATATGCAAATGAGAGTGGGAGATATTTGCATTTCCATTTCCTCTGTGTGCATTTCCTCACGTCACATGGGTGTCACTTTAGTAACACTGGTAGGCAAAAGCTACGTGGACAGAAACAGCGGAATCCGGCAACCCTGCGCGTGGGCAACAGTGAACAAAGTGTCTCGTGGGCCGCACACAGAACTCCAGTGGCCCACCACTGCTGTAGGCTAGCACAGGCCCCAGCCGTCAGTGAAGCCAGTGGCTGTGCCACACACCCTACTTCAGGCTCCACCGACGGAGCAATCAAGCTTCTTTATGTAGCAAAAAGAGCTTCAGAGAATGGGACTGACCGCCCAAGGACGTGTCATAATTACTGTGGCCTGTGGGATTTGGCTGGCTGCAAACCACAGTGGCGAGGGGATTGGCTTTAGGCTGTGGGATGGTGACAGCCTGGGGAAGGGGCTGTAAGCGTGACCTCCAGAGGAAGCATACTTGGGCAGGAGAGGCCGGTGCGGGGATTTCGGACAAGGAAACTGCCTGCCGCTGTTTGTTTCCACTGCATTCAGGGAACCAAGCGTGTGGGCTGTCCATGAAATGGCAGCCACTACTATCCCTGACTCTGCTCGCTGATTTCACATCCTAATGGAAACAGCCTGATAAGTCCCTGGATACTGGCATGCCTGTCGGAGGCAACACACCTGCCTAAGCACCAGCACGATCCCTTCTGTAGGAAGCCGCTACGTGGAATCTGCGTAGGGAAGGAGTCACTTGAATTTCCTTAAAGTGCTTAATTTTGGTTAAAAGGAAGGTTCGGTTCTGGGCCGATATCGGTCCCACCACACGTCCGTGTGAAGACGACTGACCCCAAGTGGAGTGTGTGGCGGTCGCCAGGAGCCGATTTGGGGCCCAACAGTTGAGTGACCAACAAACTGAGGCTTGTCCGCGGCGCTGAGCCCCGAGAGCAGGCTCCCTTAGGGGTTTCCCGGGCACGGGCCTGAGCACGAGGCACCAGGGGGATTCTCCATGCGGGTGAAACAGCCAGACAGCGCTCCCCTGGCTGGCCACTTGCTCCACCCCGGCCCTTACTGAAATGACACTTCCTTCCCCCCTGCTTTTGCTTCTCCCAGATCCCGAAAACCAGACCCTGAAATAGACCTGACATTCCTCTTCTTTACGCCACCTCCTCCTTTCCTAGGAGGGTAATTTTAGCCTCTCCTTCCCCAGTGCCCATTGGCCCAGCAACAGATGGTGAGAGATGCCCCCAGGGCAGGAATTTCTTCTCCCCAGCCTGCCTGGGCAGCCTGGCTGTTTCCATTTTGGCCTCTTGGCTCACTTCCTCCCAAGTGCCCTGTTTCAAACCCCTCCCTCCCCTGTGTCTGCTGAAGGAAATGCATGGGGGGCAGGGGGAAGGGGGGGAGACGAACACATAAGGAAACTAGACCACATGGTGAAAAGACTGGGACTCCAGAGCTTGGGCTGTTCCTCTCCTCTCCTGCCACGTGGTCGCTCCAGAAGAATAGAGTTGAACCAGAACCTGCTCTCGTCCCACCTCCTACTCATCTATCCGGTAGGGTGGCCAACTCTAATCACCATTGCCCCATGGCCCTGCCAATTCTCTGAGGCCCCGCCTCCGGCTCATTCCATGCCCCTCCCTCTGTCACTCCCTCTCCCCTACCCTCACTCGCTCTCCCGGGCTGGGGGTGTTGGGTGTGGGCGGGGGTTAGCGCTCTGATTTGGGGTTGCAGTCTCTGGGGCGGAGTTGGGGATGAGGGCTCTGGGGTGCAGGATGGAGCAGGGGTTTGGGGCATGTGTGTGTGGGGGGGCTCTGAGAGGGATTTTGGTTGTGGGAGGGGACTCCAGCCTGGGGCTTACCACAGCTCTCCGGAAGCAGCCAAGAGGTCACACATGGGCTCTGCACGTGGTCCTCCTGTCCACAGGCACCGTCCCCACAGCTCCTATTGGTCACGGTTCCTGGCCAATGGGAGCTGAAAGGTGACACTCATGGAGAGGGCACCATGTGGAGCTTCCTTGGCCGCCCCTGCACCTGGGACTTGCAGGGGGTTGCACGGAGCCAGCAGCCCCCGGGTCCCGTTGTGCCACCGACTGGACTTTTAACGGCCCAGTTAGCAATGCCGACCGGAGCTGCCAGGGCATTGGCACCACGTCTCTAATCTGCTGGGGGCCCCACCCCGTCTTGCTTCTTCCCACCCCACCCAGTTCCACCCCCTCCTCCACGCTCGCTCCTCCTCCTGCCCCCCAGCGCCTCCGGATGCTGTGACACATCTGGTCCGGGTCGGGTAGAGGCAGGGCCGGCCTTACCATGAGGCAAACTGAGGCAGCCGCCTCAGGTGCCAGCCTGTGGGGGGAGGTCCACTAGGACCCAGAGCATAGAAAATTGTGTCTGCTGCTGGTGCAGATGGATTCTCTCTGCTCTAGATGCACAGCGACGGTGCAGCGCCACGAGAGGAGTAGAACAGGAAGGAGGCAGAGTTGAGACCTTGCAAAGTTCCGGCCCAAGCGAGGGGGCAAGGGGGCGTCATTTGAGCTCCCCACCTCTGGTGCCAAAATGTTGGGGCCAGCCCTGGTGGTAGGTGCTGATTGCTAGTGCCCACCGGCTTGCAGGGGGCGCTGGCGGGAGAGGAAGTTTTTGGGAGGAGGGCTGCCCATCGGTGCTCAGCAATCAACACCCACCATTTTTTTCGATCGGTGCTCGAGGGGGTTGGCCCCTCTGTGCCAGGGTCCCTTTTTGACCAGGCGCTCCAGTTGCAAACCGAACGTACGGCCACCCTCCACTCTGGAGAGCAGCGCACTGCATGGTCCGCTGCCTGCTCCCGCCATAGCCTCTGTCATGCTCATGGCAAGCCACGCTGACATTCCACCTCTGGCTGAGTTATGGTCAGTCTCCCTCCAGACAGTCCCTGGTGGGCCCCAAAGAGGCTGCCTCTAGTGTGCCAATCCCACAGGGCAGAGCACCCACAGCCGGCAGTGTGTGTTTCTCTTGGTGGTGCACATCTTGCACATGCCTCTGTGCGCATAAAAGTTATTCCGCACATGGATGGAAAAATTAGAAGGAACATTGGCCCTAGCTCTTCTCCAGATGCAACGTGTGCCTAATTGGCCTCTCTTGCTTATATTAATGCCTCTGAGGCTCATGCGGGATGAATGCCTCATCACAAAACCCTTTGGGTGATATTTGGATGGGCAGAACCGCAGCGCTTCGGGCACACAAACCACCTACTTGGCACTGGTGCGTCCGCGGCTGAATCTGCTCTTAAACTGCAGGCAACTCAGGCAGGGAGCTGCGGAGCGATTTTGGGGCTACATCTAGACCGCAGGTTTCTTTTGGAAGAAGCTTTTCTGGAAGAGATCGTCCGGAAAAGCCCCCTTGGAAAGAGAGTGTCCCCACAACAAAAGTACAACCAACAGCGATCTGCTTTTTCGAACGGTAGCGTCCACACCGCTTGGGTGCTATCTCGCATGCCAGTTGGGATTACTGTGGACGGAGCCGGCACCAGGGCGCCTGTGCTTTTTCCTGGAGGCCTCTTCTTTCGAAAAACCCCACTCTTTTCCGTGTGCTGGGGCAGAGGTTCAGAGCTGGCTCCAGCTGGACACTGCTTATCTCAGGTGGCGCCTAAGTGGTGATGCCGTGGGGCTAAGGCAGGCTCACCCCTGCCCTGGCCCTGCACCCCTCCCAACAGGAGCCAGCAAACACCCTCCACCCTGTGGTGTTTTAGATGCTGCTTGTAATGATTAGAACTGGGAGCACTGGCTGTTGGGAATCTGGAAGCGCAGGAAACAGGAAGGAGGGGGGAGGAGATGCCAAGCCCTGTGTGCTCCCCGCCCTGCTCTGTGGAGATAGGATACCGTGGGAGGGGGCCCCCTGACATCAGCGCCCCTCCTCTCTCTCCCCTGCCCTGCGCAGAAAGCAGGAGGCTCCCCAGGGGAGGGGCAGCTCTAAAGCAAAGGGCAGGAGAGGACCAGCAGCGGGGAGGGGGGGCAGCTGAAATGCCGGCACTTGGTAGCCTCCTGGCCAAACCAGTCAGGATCCCCGTCAGAGGCTCCAAGACCTCCCGGTGGATCCCGATCGACTGGTTGGTGACCGCTGCTGTAGAAGGTGACGGGACGTTGCACAGCAACGCAATGGGGTGTTGGAAGAGGACCAGCGGGGGTTACACACAGGGGAGCACAGGCACCGGAGAGTCACCCGGGGAGCATTGGAAAGGCAGAGGGAAGGGCCCTTCTGCGGGGCCGAGGCGTCTGCAGAGTGGAGGAGAGAGCTACCTGGGCAGGGCGGAACAGGCGCGGGGCGGGGGGGGAGCTGAAAGAGCAGCAGCGGAGGGAACCCCGGGGGATCCCGAGCGGGAGGTGCGGCGCTCGCCCATGTTCCCGCAGCTCAGGAGAGGACTGTGCTGGCACAGGGCAGTGGAAATACCTCCGGGCACATTTGGTACCTCTTAGCACATTTGGTGCTAAGACCAAAGAATCCTGAATGGGCTGGCTGAGAAGTGAGGGTGCAGCGCCAAACAGCTGCAATACATTTGTGACCCCCAGGGACACATCAAAGCCTTCCGCCCATCTCTTTTCTCGGCCGCTTTTGTCTCCCACCACCTGTTCCACCGCTCTTGTGCTGCCCTTTCCCGGCCGTCTGTATTTATAGCTCATGCTGCCTCTCTCGCTGGATCCTCTGGCTTTGTAGCTCTTCCCACGTTTGTGTCTCTCCCCCCCACACACACCCTTCTTCCTCTGTACAGAGGGGAGCCCATGGAAAAGGGGTCACAGGAGCCAGGGGGAGGAGAAAGGGGGAGGGGGAGAAGCGTTTAGTGACCGTTTCACAGCAGCTGTGTCTAGACTGGCAAGTTTTTCCACAAAAGCCGCCGCTTTTGCGGGAAAACTTGCCAGCTGTCTACACTGGCCGCTTGAATTTCCGCAAGAGCACTGACTTTGTAATGTACAAAATCAGTGCTTCTTGCGGAAATACGATGCTGCTCCCGTTCGGGCAAAAATCCATTTTGCGCAAAAGGGCCAGGGTAGACAGCGCAGATTTGTTTTGCGCAAAAAAGCCCCGATGGCGAAAATGGCGATCGGGGCTTTTTTGCGTAAAAGCGCGTCTAGATTGGCACAGACGCTTTTCCACAAAAAGTGCTTTTGCGGAAAAGCATCCGTGCCAATAAGAACATAAGAACGGCCGTACTGGGTCAGACCAAAGGTCCATCTAGCCCAGTATCCTGTCTGCCGACAGTGGCCAGCACCAGGTGCCCCAGAGAGGGTGGAATGAAGACAACGATCAAGCGATTTGTCTCCTGCCATCCCTCTCCAGCCTCTGACAAACAGAGGCCAAGGACACCATTTTATCCCCTGGCTAATAGCCTTTTATGGACCTAACCTCCGTGAAATTATCTAGCTTCTCTTTAAACTCTATTATAGTCCTAGCCTTCACAGCCTCCTCTGGCAAGGAGTTCCACAGGTTGACTACACGCTGTGTGAAGAACTTTCTTTTATTAGTTTTAAACCTGCTCCCCATTAATTTCATTTGGTGTCCTCTAGTTCTTCTATTATGGGAACTAATAAATAACTTTTCTTTATCGGCCCTCTCCACACCACTCATGATTGTATAGACCTCTATCATATCTCTTAAAAAGTTTAAAAAACACTGAACTAGCTCTTATATGAATCCTGTTCAAGTCTTGGCCTTCAAGGATGGACTCTTGGTGGACAGACCTGACCTGATGGCTGTCTAGGAGAAAGGTCTCATCCCATCAGTGCATCAAGGGAGCAGGACCTGTAGCTTGGACCAGCTGGGCCCACAGAACTCCCGCATCTCAGAGGGGCCTATCAGCACAGTGCTTTCGAGAGAGTTGGGACCAGGTCTGTCCTGGAGGAGAGACTTCAATCAGGAGAAGCCCTTTTAATTAGTGCCATCTCCTCACTCCCTCCCCCCATGTCAGTCGGCCCAAAATGCTACTGTGGATTCTCTGGGGCTTGGTCCAGTCTGGTTTTCAGATGTCCCAGGAGATGGGGCTCCCCCAGCCTCTTAGACATCTCATTGGCTTAGCCCGTCCTGCTGGCCAGAAGCCACCCCTTTAAACTCTCCAGTGATTCCTTGCATCCTGCTACAAGACTCACCGCCCAGGCTGCCCCATCTGCTATTGGCTTGCCTCAGTGGCTTGCCTCAGTTTCCCTCCACTGGGGGAGTTCCTTCAGCCTGCACCACCCAAGTTGGGGCTGGTGATGAGGGGAATCACATTCCAAACAATTCCTTCATCTCTCTTGGTGGGGGAGGTCTAGGTTGGATATTAGGAAAAACGATTTCCCTAGGCGGGTGGGGAAGCGCTGGGCTGGGTTCCCTAGGGAGGGGGTGGAATCTCCATCCCTAGAGGTGTTTAAGTCTCGGCTTGACAAAGCCCTGGCTAGGTTGATTGAGTTGGGTTGGTCCTGCATTGGGCAGGGGGCTGGACTTGATGATTCCTGAGGTCTGTTTTAGCCCCGGGATTCTAGGATTCTCTTCGATCTGGGCTCTGATCTCAGACCCTTCTGGGCTACAGTTCATCTTTCCCTGCACCATTCCTAGGGCTTTCTCCCTGGAGCAGAGGTGGAAGGAAGCTGAGGTGCCCCGGTGGGTTGCTCCGGCAAGAAACTGGCTGGCTGGGCTCTGAGCTGTGGGGGGGGGACGACTCCCAGCCCGGCTCCCTGGGCTTCCTGCGGCCCTGGGAGCTGGCAGCCTGGTAGGTCAGAGGGGCTGGCTGTAGGGGGGACATCTGGGATTGCCCCAGCCTGGGGCCCCCGCCGCCATTTCGGGGTTGGGAGGGGGCTGTAGCTGCACTTACCACGTTGCTGAGCAGGAATTTTTTTCTTTTTGCTGACTAGGGAGCGAGGCCTTGGGCCGGGGGCTGGACTTGATGCCTCCTGAAGTCTCTTCCAGCCCCGGGATTCTACGATTCCCCGTCTGCTCTGCTGCCGGCTGCCAGGGGAAGGCAGAGGAGGAAGAACCCAGGGTGGGAACTTCCCCTGGCTCCCCGGTCAGCAAACAGAAAAAAACACTCAGCAACCGGGGGCAATGTGGCTGCAGCCCCCCCCCATTGAAATATCCCCCTTGCTCCCCTGCACTCACCCGGCCCCTGCCCTGAGCCCCCTCCTCATGCACCCCGCCCTTGACTGCTGCACCCCGATCCCAGCCCTGACTCCCACACCCGGCCCCTCCCTGAGCCCCTCCTCATGCACCCCACCCTTGACTGCTGCACCCCGATCCCAGCCCTGACTCCCATACCCGGCCCCTCCCTGAGCCCCTCTTCATGCACCCCACCCTTGACTGCTGCACCCCGATCCCAGCCCTGACTCCCATACCCGGCCCCTCCCTGAGCCCCTCCTCATGCACCCCACCCTTGACTGCTGCACCCCGATCCCAGCCCTGACTCCCACACCCGGCCCC
Source organism: Pelodiscus sinensis (assembly GCF_049634645.1). NCBI lineage: Eukaryota > Metazoa > Chordata > Testudines > Trionychidae > Pelodiscus > Pelodiscus sinensis. Next base: position 5,659,686 of record NW_027465849.1, on the reverse strand, counting down.
CTGCCCTGAGCCCCCTCCTCATGCACCCCACCCTTGACTGCTGCACCCCGATCCCAGCCCTGACTCCCACACCCGGCCCCTGCCCTGAGCCCCTCCTCATGCACCCCACCCTTGACTGCTGCACCCCGATCCCAGCCCTGACTCCCACACCCGGCCCCCTGCCCTGAGCCCCCTCCTCATGCACCCCACCCTTGACTGCTGCACCCCGCCCCCAGCCCTGACTCCCACACCCGGCCCCTCCCTGAGCCCTCCTCATGCACCCCACCCTTGACTGCTGCACCCCGTCCCCAGCCCTGACTCCCACACCCGGCCCCTGCCCTGAGCCCCTCCTCATGCACCCCACCCTTGACTGCTGCACCCCGGCCCCAGTCCTGACTCCCACACCCGACCCCCTGCCCTGAGCCCCTCCTCATGCACCCCACCCTTGACTGCTGCACCCCGGCCCCAGCCCTGACTCCCACACCCGGCCCCCTGCCCTGAGCCTCTCCTCATGCACCCCACCCTTGACTGCTGCACCCCGCCCCCAGCCCTGACTCCCACACCCGGCCCCTGCCCTGAGCCCCTCCTCATGCACCCCACCCTTGACTGCTGCACCCCATCCCCAGTCCTGACTCCCACACCCGGCCCCCTGCCCTGAGCCCCTCCTCATGCACCCCACCCTTGACTGCTGCACCCCGGCCCCAGCCCTGACTCCCACACCCGGCCCCTCCCTGAGCCCTCCTCATGCACCCCACCCTTGACTGCTGCACCCCGATCCCAGCCCTGACTCCCACACCCGGCCCCTCCCTGAGCCCTCCTCATGCACCCCACCCTTGACTGCTGCACCCCGTCCCCAGCCCTGACTCCCACACCCGGCCCCTGCCCTGAGCCCCTCCTCATGCACCCCACCCTTGACTGCTGCACCCCGGCCCCAGTCCTGACTCCCACACCCGGCCCCTGCCCTGAGCCCCTCCTCATGCACCCCACCCTTGACTGCTGCACCCCGGCCCCAGTCCTGACTCCCACACCCGGCCCCCTGCCCTGAGCCTCTCCTCATGCACCCCACCCTTGACTGCTGCACCCCGGCCCCAGTCCTGACTCCCACACCCGGCCCCCTGCCCTGAGCCTCTCCTCATGCACCCCACCCTTGACTGCTGCACCCCGGCCCCAGCCCTGACTCCCACACCCGGCCCCTGCCCTGAGCCCCTCCTCATGCACCCCACCCTTGACTGCTGCACCCCATCCCCAGTCCTGACTCCCACACCCGGCCCCCTGCCCTGAGCCCCTCCTCATGCACCCCACCCTTGACTGCTGCACCCCGATCCCAGCCCTGACTCCCACACCCGGCCCCCTGCCCTGAGCCTCTCCTCATGCACCCCACCCTTGACTGCTGCACCCCATCCCCAGCCCTGACTCCCACACCCGACCCCTCTGCCCTGAGCCCCCCACACTCTACCCCACACTTTCTTACAGGAACTGTTGTATGGCCAGTCCCCCCGTAACCCCTTGGAGGCCTGTTTTCCCCATCAGCTCCCCACAGGACTCTGGCAGCCAGTCCCAGAGATCCTCCTATTGCCTCTCTTTCAGGACAGCCTGGTTTTTAGAGGGGACACCTGTCCCCCTCCCCACCTCTGAGACACGAACAGGACTGGCTGGCCCTGGTTCATCCTGTTGCCCCTCCCAGTTGGCCACGTTATAACCCCAGCTACCACCCTGAACAATTTGGTGTGGCGCGGCTGGGGGACAGTCTGGCCTAGTGGTCAAAGCCGGAGTCAAGCTCCAGGAGCGTGGGGCAAGCGGGGCTCAGGAACCAGGAGTCCGAAAGCGAGCAGGGCATGAGCAAAGCGAGAACGGGGCTGGAGGAAGGGTAGAAACCAGGCTAGGGGGGCTGCCGGGCTCAGCGCAGAGTAGCCACTCACCAAGTGCTCCTGCTGCCGGGCAGGGCGTGGCCTGGCTGATGCGTTAGCCAGCAGGTCCCTGTCCAGCTGCAGTCCCTCAGTCCTGACGCTGGCTGGGAAAAGGGCTGGATATCACAACTGCTGCAGGAGGGAGCCCGGGAGCAGACATGGAATTAGAGGTTCGAGGGGCGCTGCATGAGAATTAGGGGTTTGAGGGGTGCTGCCGTACCCCCCGGCTCCCTGCCTAGTGCCCAGGGTCCTGGCTGGGGTCCAGCCCTCCTATCCAGGCCATTCCTTCCCAGCAATGTTCCCTCCATATTTTTCCATCCAAGCACGGAATAAATTTTGTTACATACGCCAAGGCACGCGCACCACCAGGGGAACCACACGCTGCCGGCTGTGGGTGCTCTGCTAATCAGCGGGGGCCACATTTGAATCTCTCCTGGGTGGCTGCCCAAGTGCTCAGGAAACACTGCTTTCGAGAATCCCAGTCAAAAACCGACCTGCTAGCTTAGGGGTAGCGAAGTGGTTTGCTCTGAATATTTCTCATTTCAAATATTTCTCCACTGGCCTCATCTCCCCTCCTCGTGGGAGCCTGGCCAAGCGACACAGGCTTGTTCTAAGCCTTTTGAAAATTTCCGTGTGTCATCTGGATTCCTGGTCTCCCTAGCAAACTTCAGGGACACCGGGTTAGCCTGACCCCAGCTCAGACAGAGACCAGTGCCAACAGCATCAGAAGGGGTGCCCTGCATTGACCATGAGGGAACCATCTGTCCCCCACATGAGTTTCCCTCCTGATCCCTTGAGACCAGTGTGAGCCCTGAAGCATGAGCGTGAACATTCCCAAATGAAGCACAGGGAGCATGGTGATGTAAGACAGACTCAGGGACTTAGACAGCCTGGTCTACAGGGCCAGCAGCCAGAACCAGGGCCAACTTATCCATGAGGCACGGTGCCTAGGGCCCACGATACTTTTAGGGGCCCACGCAAATGTTTGAATTTCTTTTCAAATCAGAAGGAAAAAAATGAACGTTTAGGGTCGAAGAAAATGTTTTCATTTGTTTCTCACATCAGAAAAAAAGGAAACGTTTAGGGCCCACGAAAATCGATTCCATTTTGCCTAAAACAGAACAAAAAATGTTGACGTATTTAAAGTTCTATCAAAAATCATTTTTAATATTGATATTATTATGGTGGGAGGGGCCCATGAAGACAAAAGTGCCTAGGGCCCACGAAAGTCACAATGTGGCCCCGGCCAGAACCCCAGGCAAGGGGATAGCAGCAGAGACCCCCATGTATGGGGCTCAAACCAGGACCCCAGCGGTGCGGTGCAATGCCAGCTCCTCCCGCACGTAGCCATGTTCTGCGACGGCAAGAAGAGCTGGACTTTGTCCACGATTTGTTCATTAAAAAAATCACAGAGCCCACCAGGCGGACGCTTTCTGCTCCCCTCGCCCTGGGAACTCCAGGCCCGGCCAACCAGGGCAGCAGCCCTGGCCTGGCTTTCAGTCCCCCCCATGGGATCCCGTCGGAGGAGCCCTTAATGAGAAGTCGGATGTCTGACTCAGCAATCGGCGTCCTCGTTAGCAGGGCTCCGCTTGGGAGCATCTTTGTCCTGACAATTAGAGACCGTCCCGGCACCCACTCCAGGGCTGGCCAGGAGTGGGGCCTGGCCTCGTGATTCTGCAAAGCCGGGGGTGGGGGGCGCTCAGAGCAGAAGGGAGAGGAGTCCTAAACTCATGCCCTGGGCATAAATGGGCCCGACCTCCAACAGCGCTCCCGGTCTGGCTGCCCAGCCGTTGTCTCTGCCATGAGATTTACCAGGGGGTTTAGCCCGCAGGGGGGCATCCATGGATCTCCTGGGGGCCCTGTCCCTGGCTCCAGCTCGCCCGGGCTGGCAGAGACGGGAACACGGAGCTCTTGGAAGAGCGCCACAGCCCTTCTGTGCTAACTGCCCCCTTCTCACGCTAATTACCCAGCAGGGCCTGGCTCGGGCCCCTCGCCGGCGGCAGGGGAATTTTCTGCACAAGATGCAGCAAGAAATAAGCCGCTTAATTATTCTGCAGGCTTGTGGCACGCAAACAGCAGCACGCCCTTCCTGCCGGCAGCATGCGCCCCTTGGCACCCGCCCCTGCCAGGCTCCGGCGCCATTAGGCGCTTGGGTCCCTGGCGGGGAACCAAGTCAGCCCCCGCTTTGCCTTTCGAAGCCCGGGCCGAGCTCTGGCTGGGGTTTGGCTTTTGCAGAGTTGTTCAAGCGAAGCAGATGAGGGCACTCAGCTGGAACCTGGGTTGGGGAGGAGGCTGGGGGTGCCCTTTGCTGCTCCCCAGGACGGGAGGGGGAGAACCCGTGCAGTGCCCTCCTTGGGCTAGCTGGGATGCTGGTGGTCCCATGCCGGAGGGTAGCATTGGCGTGCCTGAGCGGTGGTGATGAGTGTTCTGAGGGGACAGGGAAAATCAGGTGATGGCCACAGGGCAGCGTAAGGCTGGTACATGGGTTGGGGAGGTGTCCATGGACGCATTGGACAGGGTCCAGTGGAGTTTTCCATTCCTCGGATCATCCTAGTGGCCCATCTTTGTACCTGTTCCAGTTTGAATTCATCCTTCTTAAACACGGGAGACCAGACCTGCCCACAGTATTCCAAATGGGGTCTCACCAAGGCCTTGTATAACGGCACTAACACCTCCTTATCCCTACTGGAAATCCCTCGCCTAATACATCCCAAAACCGTATTAGCCTTTTTCACACCATGTCACAATGGCGGCTCATCGTCATCCTGTGATCAGCCAGGACTCCGAGGCCCTTCTCCTCCTCTGTCACTTCCAGATGATGTGTCCCCAGCTTATAACTAAAATTCCTGTTATTAATCCCTAAATGCATAACCTTACCCTTCTCACTATTAAATTTCATCCTATTGCTATCACTCCAATTTACGAGATCATCCAGATCTTCCTGTATGATATCCCGATCCTTTACTGAATTGGCAATAGCTCCCAACTTTGTGTCATCCGCAAACTTTATTAGCACACTCCCACTTTTGGTGCCGAGGTCAGTAATAAAAAGATTAAATAAGATTGGTCCCAAAACTGATCCCTGAGGAACTCTGCTAGTAACTTCCCTCCAATCTGACAGTTCACCTTTCAGTATGACCCGCTGTAGTCTTGCCAATACCCAGTTTGATTTGCATGGATTGTGCGGCTTGTAACATCCACGGGGAAAATGGCACAGACTGACAGAAGAGAAGATGGAAGGAGAGACATACTGACCACTGCTCGAGGCCAGGCTGGTGTCTCCAGTCCTGAGAATCCATTTAACACTGTGATACTAACCCCTTTTCCTTCTGGGAGTTATTGTTCCGCTGGAAGTTGCTCTTGACAGCCTCCAAGTGGGTCTTTTATCATTAGACATAAGAGGCCTCGTGTGCTAAGCACCCTTCATTTAAGCTAAATAGGAGAAGCAATTAAGCCCCTTTTACATGGTTAGGGTGAGAAACAATAGAAGCCACTGCCCAAAGTCTGCAGAAGAGAAGAGTGAGTGGTGTAGCGTATACATACGCCGCCGGTAGGCAACCTGGGGTTCTAGGCACGTCCCACGAGGGTGGCCAGATTCTGCCGGTTTCTGTCAACGTAAGATTTTCCCCAACCAATATTAACCAAGGGACACACACACCAAGCAAGGGCCCGTGCCGAGAGATACGGGCGGATCGCACACAACTGGCCAGCGACGAGTGGTCCTGTGGCACCTAGGGTTGCCAGGTGTCCGGTATTGACCCAGACAGTCCGGTATTTTTGCCCCCTATCCGGTAAAAAAATTCAGAAAATATCAAACACCTAAAATGTCCGGTATTTTCTGATTTTTTTCCTGGCCAGGAAGTGAAAATACTGGACACCTGGCAATCCTAGCACCCAGGCCCGGGCCCAGCCCCCAGCCTCCCCCCCCCAGCCCCCGACACTCCCAGCCTCCCACCCCCAGACCCCATTCTTACCTGGTTCCACAGGGAAGCTAAGTTCTGGCTTGAACAAGAACAAAAATGGCTGCCCACAAAAAGCCTAAAGACCAAGGGGAAAGCAATGTCTTCCCTGGGTCTTAGTGCTCAACCTCTCCCCTGTTCCTATCTCTATTCTAACTCTGCACTCACTCTGAAAGGGGCCATGCTGCTTGAATGCTGTTTTATTTATTTTTTTGCTCAACAACTTTGGTGCTCCCCTTCCCCCTCTTTTTTTTCCTCAACCAAATTTTTCCTCTGGTGTGTTTTTTTGGCGGGGGAAAGAGAGGGGGGTGGTTTCAGTATTTTTGGTTCAACCCTCTGGCAACCCTACTTGCACCTGAGAGGCTAACCAGAGTATATGTATGTGGCAGAGTGAAAGCAGCGGGCTGCAGGAGTTTGGGGGAGAGCCTGGACATGGGGGAGGTGGGAGTGTGGCTTTATATTCCCTGAATTGGCTGCTGCTCAGCCACCAGGCCAGGTGGGCGTCTGAAACTCATTCGGAGGGCAGCCTCGTGGAATACCTGCCACCGGTTAAGGCCTGTGGACCCAGGATAAGAAGCTTCCCCTCAGGCAAGGCCGGGGATGGGGAAGAGGGACAGGGTGGAGAAGAGACACAGGGCGTGGAGGCAAAAGCTACAGGCTGCCCAGCAGGAAAGTTGCCCTGTTGAAATGAAATGAATGAGGTGTGAATGGAGAATGAAAGGGGAGCACCTCCAGCAGCTGTTGCAAGGGTGGAGAAGGTCTGGGAGCCAGACCCAAGATAATACCTGCAAAGTGAGCTCATTAAGAAGACTGGACATACAGACCCCTTGGGAGTCAAGCAGCAAGTGCCTGCCCTTGGAAGAACTCTCTTTGAAGCAGCGTTAAGAAAGGCCAGGTGATGACTAATTGGCTGCATGAGAGGGATAAATAGGAGGCATCTTGCAGAGGGACCCCGGGTTTTCGTCTTGTCAACATGGGAGCATCGATCCAGATCGGCAGAAGCCCGGCTCCACCCCCTCCCCCATCTAACTCACCTGGCCAGTGCAGTTAGGGGGAGCAACTTTTGGTAACAAGACGGAGTTTGCTTGTGTGTGTGTGTGAGTGCATGAGTGTGATGTGTCATATGCATATGATAAGTATGGATTATTCTATGTGTGATCAATAAATGTGGCGTGTTGCCTTATCCCCCTGAAAAAGATCCCCAGTCCTTCTTTTAAGTACAACAGACCAAGCCCCCACACAATGCGCTGGGCCGTCCCTGCCCAGACACAGAACACGCAGCTGCACAGAGCACCCAAAACTTTGGGGCACCGCTGGGTCTTCGTGTCCACCCACCCGCCCGCCTCTCCCTATCCCTGCTCTGTGGCTTCTGCTTCCTGCGCAGAGGATCTAGTTAACTGACAAGTGACCCAGGCTGTCCAAGCTAGTAGCAGACACTGATCCAGGGACAGAGCCGTTCGAGTGCGAGGAAGCCACTGAACAGGCCACGCCCAGTACAGACGGTCAGTTTCCGGGCGAGCCGACACGACCCGAGAGGCCAGGGAGGAGATGCCGAGGGAGCCGTTGGGGACGAGGCCCGGGAAGGGCCACTATTCAGTGGGGATTAGGGCAAGATTTCGTGGCTGCCACAGAGGGCCGGAACCCGGAGCAAGTGGGGGGGGGGGGGAACGGGTTCCCGCAGTCCACCCCCAGCCGGTGGGCCACCAACAGTGAAAAGGACCTTTGGCCTGTGGGAGGCGTTTTCCCTCCAACCCGTGCCTGGCTTCGGATGAAAATGGCTCATGAAGCGCAGTCCTCTCCCTTCTGCGAGAGGCAGCGGCAGGGTCACGGTGAGCCTCTGAGGCCTGCAGAAAACCCGCCAGGAAGCGGGGGCGCAGCTCGAGCTCCGTCACCGTGCATAGTATCTCGAGCTTCGACCGGGCAAAACCCACTTCCTGGCGGTGGGAGCCAGGCGCTCCCCCAGTATCCAATCCCAGCTGGGCTACGGTTCAGTCAGCTCCCCCCCCCCACGTTCCACGTACGCCAGCACAGTTAGCAACACACCCTGTCCCGGGAGACCAGGTGGATAACAACAGTCTTGCGAGCCCCTGAGATGAAGGAGGCTTCTCGGGGGGGCCCCCGCTAGCCTCGGTTGCCCTTTGCTGGCCTACACCAACGAACGGGGTACCCCCCTCTCCAAGAGGCAGTGGCTAGGTTGGCCAACCAAGCTCTATCAGGGGACTTGGATGCCTTTAACTACTCCAGGGTGCGTAGTTTTTTCCCCCCACACCTCAATCAATGTAGTGAAACCAGGGCCGGCCTTACCATGAGGCAAACTGAGGCAGCCGCCTCAGGTGCCAGAGTGTGGGGGGGGGCGCCACTAATCATAGAATCATAGAATAATAGGACTGGAAGGGACCTCAAGAGGTCATCGAGTCCAGCCCCCCCGCCCTCAAGGCAGGACCAAGCTCCGTCTACACCATCCCTGACAGATGTCTGTCTAACCTGTTCTTAAATATCTCCAGAGAGGGAGATTCCACCACCTCCCTCGGCAATTTATACTAAGACCCAGAGGCTATGTCTACACTGGCATGGTTTTGCCAAGAACTCTTTTGCGGAAGAATTCCTCTGCAAAAACGCTTCCAGAAGAGAGCGTCTACACTGGCATGTGCCTTTGCACAAGAGATGTACTTTTGCACAAGAGCATCCGTGCCAGTGTAGATGCTCTCTTGTGCAAGAAAGCTCTGGTGGCCATTTTAACCATCGGGCTTTCTTGCACAAGAAATTCATGTTGCCTGTCTACACTGGCCTCTTGCACAAGAACAGTTGCGCAAAAGGGCTTATTCCTGAGCGGGAGCATCCCAGTTTTTGCGTAAGAAGCACTGATTTCATACAGTAGAACGTCAGTGTTTTTGCACAAGAACTCGTGGCCGGTGTAGACAGGCAGCAAATTTTGGCGCAAAAGCAGCCACTTCTGCACAAGATGGCGCCAATGTAGACACAGCCAGAGTGGAGGAAATTGTGTCTGCGGCTGTTAGCTCTCCTTTATTGGGGTAGGTAGCAGAGCAGTCCCGTGAGAGGAGAACAGGAAGGGGGCAGAATTAAGACCTTTCAAAGTTTTGGCCCAGGCAAAGGGGTGTCATTTGAGCCCCCCACCTCAGGTGCCCAAATGTTGTGGGCCGGCCTGCAGTGAAACCCGCCCAATTTTCTAGCACGGACCAGCCTTGGGCGAGGATGCAGCGAAGCAATAGCAGAGCGCCCGGGGCCGAGACGCTCTGTGTGTCTGTTCGCAACGCCCCGTCGGCGACGCTCCAGCCCAGAGCCGGAATCCGTCTGCTTACAGCGTGTGGGGCGCGTCTCTGCTGCAAGCCCGGGGTGTGGCTGCCGCTCTGTTGCCTGCCCCCGGCTCGCTTAGTGCCAGCTGGCTCTGGCACCAGAGCAGGGACGTGCTGAATGAGCTCGCCCAGTGCCCCAGGCCGCCGGCCATGGCTTCCCCGTGCCAGTGCCCTAGAGTCAAGCAAACTCAAGCTGCAACAGCATCCTCTGATTGCAGCATTGCGCTGGCTGCTGCCTCACTGCCAGGCAGAGAAGCCGGGGCGCCCAGCGCCCCGCCCCCAGCTCCTCCCACACACCTGCACCGCTGGTTCCTCCTTTGGCAGCAGCAGAGCTCCGGGCTGTTATTTCAGTCGCCCATTGCGTCAGATACGGAGGAAGTGGGAATCCGCTGCCTGGAACTGCAAGCTATGCAGGTGGCCACAGACTGAGTGTGTAACAGCCAGCTGGGTTGCATCAGCAGCGGGGACCTCTCCAGGGGAAGTGCCAGGCCCTGGGTTGGAGGCAGCATTGGCAGCAGAGATCCAGAACACGGCAGGTTTTCAGAGCCGGAAGTGGGGGTCTCAAACTCCCGGCCCAGCTGGGCAGAGCCACAATCTGGCCCCGGGGGTGTGTTTGTGTCTGTGCCCTTCCCCTACACCTGCTCCAACCCACCTCTTCCAGCCCTCGCCCCCCCATTGCTCCTCTTCCGGCAAGCCCCCTCTCCTGAGAAGTCCCGAGCCGGAGAGACTGTCCCATCTATCGGACGCTTGGGGTGGCCGCTGCAGGTCCCCAAAGTGCAGGGCCTGGGGCAGATGTCCCAAACTGCTCTGCACACTCCTCCCCCAGGCCACAGGGGCGTGCTGGCAGTGGGGTGGAGCTAGCCGCTGGAAGCCCCACCAGCCCCGCTGCGCTACTGGTGGTGGTGGCTAAGTTCTGGGGGGGAGGGTTTAAAACCCCTGGGACAGCAGGTGGGGCCAGGGATGCGGGGGTGGAAAATGCACTGAGACACCCCCCCCCCCAGAGCCCTGCCCACCAGGAAGGTTTGGCACTGGCCCCAAGGTAAACTGAATCTGAGACCCCTGGTTTAACGCCAGCAGGCACCATTAGCTCATCTAGCCGGACCTAGCGGAGATCACAGCTCAGAGAATTCCCCCTTATCCCGGCATTGAGTCACAAACCCGGTGCTGGACAGAAGCCTCAGCAGGAGGGCCGCTAGCCGGGGTGTGGAGACAGCAGTCCATGGGGAACCCCCCATTTCCCAAGGCAGCTTGTTCCGGGGCTCAGTCGTCCGCACCGTAAAAACCTGGGCCTGGTTTTGCACTGGAATTTGCCTGGTCTGTGCAGACGCTGCCTATGGCTGTCCTGGTCAGTTTCACAGCTGAGCTCCCAGCTGGAGCCATGGAATTGACGCAAAAGGCTGGCAGGCTCCCTGGCCCCGCTGGGAGTCCAGTTACTGCCCAGTCTCGCAGCAGCCTGTTCCCTATGGCAGCTGCCCGGTTAGCTCTGTGGTGGGTGCAGAACTGAGAACCCAGGTGGCAGTAGGATCCGAGTGGGGAGCTGAAAGCCCAGATAGCAATCCCCCCCCCCCTCACACTGGCCCTCTCAAGGCAGTGCAAGCGATGCTGGAGAGGACGCGCACCACCGACGGAAGGAGGGTGGTGCGGACGTGAACCACGGCCGTAATTACCCCCACGACTGGATGGGGACTTGAGTTTGCAACGCAGACATGCCCCTAGTCAGGGCTGACCTCATCCCAGGCCTGCTGCTCTTCCGGACACGCTTGGGCTGGGGGAGTCTCTGGCCAGCTTGGAACTAACAGGTGAACAGATGCAATATCTGCTTCCGGTTCTGTGACCCCCCGAGATCCCGTGGTGCTTGGGGAGTCTCCGGCGGGAAGGGTCTGGTGGGCAAAGCAGCCAGGGAATCACCAGAACGTGGGATCACGCAGGTCCTTGCCCGCAGGCACTCGGCGTGGGAAGGAATGCAGCTGGGGAGGGGGGCAGGCTGTGTGTGCGTGGGGAACGGCAGGGCTGGCTCGGTGAGAGCCAGAGGGAGGGAGCTGGGAAGGGGGTTGCACATGAGCACACGGATCACATGCCAGGTCGTTCTTGCGGGAGGCTAGCGCATGGCTGCTCCCCAGGGCACTGCCTTCGCTACTCTTAAAGGGACTGAGCAAAGGGGCTCCCAGATCTCCTGCTGAAGAGGCAATTGCTGGGACACTGGACTCCAGCTCTGACAATGACCGTGGGCAGATCCTGCCTCCTCCTGCCCTTTGTCTGTTTAGACAGAGAGATCTTTGGGATAGGGACTGTGTCTTACTGAGTGTCTGGGCAGCGCCCAGCCCGGCAGGGCCCTGATCTCGGTCACTGTGTGTCTGGGCCGACGGGGCCCCGATCTCGGTCACTGTGTGTCTGGGCGCCCGGCCCGACGGGGCCCCGATCTCGGTCACTGTGTGTCTGGGCAGCGCCCGGCCCGACGGGCCCTGATCTCGGTCACTGTGTGTCTGGGCAGCGCCCGGCCCGACGGGCCCTGATCTCGGTCACTGTGTGTCTGGGCGGCACCTGGCCCGATGGGGCCCTGATCTCGGTCACTGTGTGTCTGGGCGGCACCTGGCCCGATGGGGCCCTGATCTCGGTCACTGTGTGTCTGGGCGGCGCCCGGCCCGGCAGGGCCCTGATCTCGGTCACTGTGTGTCTGGGCGGCGCCCGGCCCGACGGGCCCTGATCTCGGTCACTGTGTGTCTGGGCGGCGCCCGGCCCGACGGGCCCTGATCTCGGTCACTGTGTGTCTGGGCGGCACCTGGCCCGATGGGGCCCTGATCTCGGTCACTGTGTGTCTGGGCAGCGCCCGGCCCGGCAGGGCCCTGATCTCGGTCACTGTGTGTCTGGGCGGCGCCCGGCCCGACAGGCCCCGATCTCGGTCACTGTGTGTCTGGGCGCCCGGCCCGACGGGCCCTGATCTCGGTCACTGTGTGTCTGGGCGCCCGGCCCGACGGGGCCCCGATCTCGGTCACTGTGTGTCTGGGCGCCCGGCCCGACGGGGCCTGATCTCGGTCACTGTGTGTCTGGGCGGCGCCCGGCCCGACGGGCCCTGATCTCGGTCACTGTGTGTCTGGGCGCCCGGCCCGACGGGCCCTGATCTCGGTCACTGTGTGTCTGGGCGCCCGGCCCGACGGGCCCTGATCTCGGTCACTGTGTGTCTGGGCGGCGCCCGGCCCGACGGGCCCTGATCTCGGTCACTGTGTGTCTGGGCGCCCGGCCCGACGGGCCCTGATCTCGGTCACTGTGTGTCTGGGCGGCGCCCGGCCCGACGGGCCCTGATCTCGGTCACTGTGTGTCTGGGCGGCGCCCGGCCCGACGGGGCCCTGATCTCGGTCACTGTGTGTCTGGGCAGCGCCTGGCCCGGCAGGGCCCTGATCTCGGTCACTGTGTGTCTGGGCGGCGCCCGGCCCGACGGGCCCTGATCTCGGTCACTGTGTGTCTGGGCGGCGCCCGGCCCGACGGGGCCCTGATCTCGGTCACTGTGTGTCTGGGCGGCGCTTGGCCCAACGGGGCCCTGATCTCGGTCACTGTGTGTCTGGGCAGCGCCCGGCCCGACGGGCCCTGATCTCGGTCACTGTGTGTCTGGGCGGCGCCCAGCCCGACGGGCCCTGATCTCGGTCACTGTGTGTCTGGGCGGCGCTTGGCCCAACGGGGCCCTGATCTCGGTCACTGTGTGTCTGGGCAGCGCCCGGCCCGGCAGGGCCCTGATCTCGGTCACTGTGTGTCTGGGCGGCGCCCGGCCCGACGGGCCCCGATCTCGGTCACTGTGTGTCTGGGCGGCACCCGGCCCGACGGGGCCCTGATCTCGGTCACTGTGTGTCTGGGCGCCCGGCCCGACGGGCCCTGATCTCGGTCACTGTGTGTCTGGGCGGCGCCCGGCCCGACGGGGCCCTGATCTCGGTCACTGTGTGTCTGGGCGGCGCCCGGCCCGACGGGCCCTGATCTCGGTCACTGTGTGTCTGGGCGGCGCTTGGCCCAACGGGGCCCTGATCTCGGTCACTGTGTGTCTGGGCGGCGCTTGGCCCAACGGGGCCCTGATCTCGGTCACTGTGTGTCTGGGCGGCGCCCGGCCCGACGGGCCCCGATCTCGGTCACTGTGTGTCTGGGCGGCGCCCGGCCCGACGTGGCCCTGATCTCAGTCACTGTGTGTCTGGGCGGCGCCCGGCCCGACGGGGCCCTGATCTCGGTCACTGTGTGTCTGGGCGGCGCCCGGCCCGACGGGCCCTGATCTCGGTCACTGTGTGTCTGGGCGCCCGGCCCGACGGGCCCTGATCTCGGTCACTGTGTGTCTGGGCGCCCGGCCCGACGGGGCCCGATCTCGGTCACTGTGTGTCTGGGCGGCGCCCGGCCCGACGGGGCCCTGATCTCGGGCACTGTGTGTCTGGGCGGCGCCCGGCCCGACGGGCCCTGATCTCGGTCACTGTGTGTCTGGGCGGCGCCCGGCCCGACGGGCCCTGATCTCGGTCACTGTGTGTCTGGGCAGCGCCTGGCCCGGCAGGGCCCTGATCTCGGTCACTGTGTGTCTGGGCGGCGCCCGGCCCGACGGGCCCTGATCTCGGTCACTGTGTGTCTGGGCGGCGCCCGGCCCGACGGGCCCTGATCTCGGTCACTGTGTGTCTGGGCGCCCGGCCCGACGGGCCCTGATCTCGGTCACTGTGTGTCTGGGCGGCGCCCGGCCCGACGGGGCCCTGATCTCGGTCACTGTGTGTCTGGGCGGCGCCCGGCCCGACGGGCCCTGATCTCGGTCACTGTGTGTCTGGGCGGCGCCCGGCCCGACGGGCCCTGATCTCGGTCACTGTGTGTCTGGGCGGCGCCCGGCCCGACGGGCCCTGATCTCGGTCACTGTGTGTCTGGGCGGCGCCCGGCCCGATGGGCCCTGATTTCGGTCACTCAATTTTCAATGTGACTAACAATGAAAGAAATAGCCCCTTGCTTGACGACCATCCTGTGCTTTCCTGTTTGCTGCATCCCAGCACCCCTGGAGAGCGGCCGTGCTCCAAGTGACGCCAAGGCAGGCGGAGGACAGAGCAGCGCCACGAGCACCACTCCTGTCCAGGGTTCGAATACACAGGCCTGCGCGTGGCGGCGTTGTCCACACATCGGTCCCAGGGCCGGACCTGAACCCGTGCACGCCGGGTGTCTCGGCAGGCAGGGCTCCCCCTGCTGGCTGAAGATCCAGCCTCAGCGACAGCACCAGGCACTCGGCTCACACACCCGGCCAGGGTCTCTCCAGAGCCGCTCTGTGCCGGGCGGCCTGGGGCTGCATCCCAGCGCACACACAAAGGCAGGACCCGGCGGTGCCCGGTTACGGCAGGGGCCGCTCGCCTGTGCGAGAAGCAATCAGCTTGTGGAATTCGCTGCCTTGGCATCTGGCAGGGGTGACGTGTGGGGGTGCACGAGGGGTCGCAAGCACCCCCCAAGGCAACAGGGGCCGGCCCGCAGTCTGTGGGGGGGACTGGTGGAAGGACTCTGCCCCCCCCCACTCACAGGCAGAGGGGAGGGGGGAAGTGCAGTAAGGTGGCCCCAGCCTGCGCTGCTCTCTGCCCAGGCTGCATCCAGCGACTGCTGGGGTGGTCCTGCCCTTCCCCCCCAAAGCAGCGCGGCCAGAGAGCAGCGTGAGCTGGGGCCGCCTTGCTGCGCTTTCCCCGCTGCTGCCGGTAAGTGGGGGGGAGGCACAGACCCCTGAGGGGCCGGCACCAGCAGCAGGGTCCGCACCCCTCTTCCCCCCCCTTGCAAAGTGCAGCCGGCCCCTCCCCAGCCGCGTCTAGGCATTCCGCAGAGGTGTGCTGCGGGCGAAGACGAGGGGTGTGACTAAAACCCTCGGCACGGGCGTGGGGGGTTCACGTCTCCGCTCGTCCCGCAGGTGCGGCCTCAACTCTCCCGGTCTCCCCGCTCCTGTGAAGCGTCCCAGGTGACGTCACGGCTTCCAAGTGCCCGTTGTGACCCTCTGGTCTGCCCCCCGGGGAGCCCAGGACGCCCTTGACTGGTCCCAAGCCGTGGGGTCCACCCAGTGTTGAAGCAAACTAGCCCCACTCAACCAGCCAAAGCGCCACCTGGGGCTAGTGGCCGGCGCGTTGGACACCCCGGGGCTCCAGCTGACCTTTCAGAGAAAACATCCAGTCGTGGCTTTAAAACGGCCTGTGCTGGAGACTCCAGAGCCTTGGTGAATCTTGCCCGTTACAAGCGTGGGCCTCGTTTTCCACATGAATCTGTCTAGCTCAGGGGGGGCCCTCAAACTTCATCGTGCTGCAACCTCCCCCCCCAGAACTAAAATCACGCCACCTCCCCCAGGAGGGGGGATCGAAGCCGAAGCCTGGCCAAGCCCTGCCACCATGGATGGGATGGGGGCAAAGCCCAAAGGTCTCATCCCTGGGCCGGGGGCTTGTAACCTGAGCCCCACTGCTCAGGGCTGAAACTAAAGCCTGAGCCCCTAGTGGTGGGGCCCGACATGGTGAGGCTGGGGGGGTTTGGGCCCTACACTAGCTGAGGGCCAACGCCAGCCCTGGCAACCCGACTAAAACAGGGGAGCAACTAGTGTTCTAATTTGTTTCGTGTGTGCAGAATAAATTTTGTTACATGCACCGAGGGATGTCCAGGTGTGCACCACCAGTAGAAACATGCTGCCAGCTGTCGGTGGCTGTGGGCACTCTGCTAATCAGCTGGGCAGGTGGCACTTAAATCTCTCCTGTGTGGCTGTCCAAGTGCTCAGCTTACAGGGAACACTGCTCACAACCCACTTTCTAGAGTCTGAGAACTGCAGGTCTGCCTTCCACTTTCAACCATCAGAGCATGTTAGACTGGTCTTGGCTGGACCCAAGAGCCTATCACTGTACATTTGTGTCCCCCCCCCCCCCCCGCATTGGCACAGAGACCCCAAGCAGGTCACCCCTTCCTCTCTGTGATGCTAAACATGCCGAGCTCCCTGAGGCTATCACGGGAGGGCAGCTTTCCTAAGCCTTTGATCATTCCTGGGGCTCTTCCCTGAGCCCTCTCCAATTTATTTACATTCTTAAATCATCCACCCACCCCCTGGACTCCAGCAGCAGCTACTCCAGGGCCAGATCCAGAGGGGAAAATCACTTCTCCGCTCCTACTCAAAACTCGCATCTGCCTTTTTGGCTGCAGCATCACGTTGGGGGCTCAGGTTTGGCTAATTCCCTTTTCCAGAGTCACTGCCTCCCTGGGGTAGAATCTCGCTTCTGCATGTGTTTCTCCTGACATATTAAGCACACGCAGGCTGCTTGCCCTCAGTTTACCAAGTGAGGCAGGCTGCCCTCTATCAGCGACCTGACCTCCTCATTGGCTCCCCCAATTCGTGTGTCATTTCCCAACTTTATCAGCGTTGATCTTATGTTTTCTTCCAGCTCGTTAATACAAATGTTAAATAGCAGAGGGCCAAGAACCAGCCTCCCTGAGACCCACTAGAAACATACCCACCAGCTGTTGCTGGAGGCAGAGTACTGCGGCAGCAATGAGGGAGAGGCAGTGATGCCTAATGAATACAGCACCAGACTGGGACACACGAGAGATGGGTTCCATTGCTAGCAGTAACAAGGAATCCCAGGTCACTTTCAAGACCCACAGATGTACTCGGGCATAAGCTTTTGGGAGATACAGCTCACTTCCTCGGATGCTTGAAGAAAAAAGGGAGGGATACAGAGATGGGAGTGTGACATCAGCGCTAATTAAATCAGAGTGGGCGTGGTGCTTCTCCAGCAGTAAGGGGAAGGAGGGTACCGGACATGGAAACTTCCCATTGTAACGTGAGAGCCCTTCCATGTTTTTATTTAAACCTTTGGAGTGTGTCCGATTTGCACGTGAATCCCAGCTCAGCAGTTTCACACTGCAGGTTGGTTTGGAAGGGTTTTTTTGGACTGAGAGTAGCAACTCGCACGTCAGAAGCAGCGGGCACCGCCCCTCTGGTAGGGTGCTCGCACAGCTCCACACACCAGGGGCGCCGGAGCCATGACTCAGCCATGACCATGACCAAGGCTCCAGGCTGCTGCGTGTCTCATACAGGGTGCTGGGCTCAAGGCACCGGTGAGCTGTTAGCCCAGCGTGGGTCCAGTGGAGACGGAGCAGCGGATCACTGCAAGTGTCACGCGTGGTGAGAGAACGGACCTTCCGAAAACGAATCAGGCCAAGGGGACACAACCGCTCCCGACTGAGAACGGCTCCAGCAGCCTCTCCCGAGAGCCCGGGGAAATTCCTCCACGCTCTGGAGAAAGCTGCCGAGAGCAACAGCTCTGGTCTACGGTATCTCCCTGCAGCATCTGCTGGTTACACGAGAGCTCCCAACACGACATGGAGCCACTGAGTCTGGCTGGGGAGCCCAGCGGGGAAAGGAACAGTTGCCATTTCAGGGCTGAACTCTCCTGGCTGTAATTCTTAGCTCAAAAAACTCTCTCCCATGATGCATGGCCTCCCTTCAAGAGAAGACTCTGGTGCATCATGGGAGTGGTAGTCCAAGCAGGGAGCTTAGCCTCTGGGGAGAATGGAAGCTTAAGGTGCCTGAACTACAACTCCCATGATGCACGGCCTCCCTTCAAGAGAAGACTCTGCTGCATCATGGGAGTGGTAGTCCAAGCAGGGAGCTTAGCCTCTGGGGAGAATGGAAGCTTAAGGTGCCTGAACTACAACTCCCATGAAGCACCACAGCAGCATTTCAGAATTGAAATAGTTTGGGGGGGGGGGGGGGGGGGAGAAAAATTCAGGGGGCAGACTGCCAAGATTTTCCATAATTTAGTCAAAATCATTTTTCCATGGGGGGGAACCTACCCCCGACCCCACGTACATCCTTCCACACCAGCTCGGGTGACAGTCTGTGCTGTTGAACCGTCAGGGGCCATGGGAGACTGAGGTCACAGAGAACGTGAGCTGCTGTCAATGCCGGACAGCAACACCCAACATGCACCCCAGAGCCTTATGTACCTGCAGGAACCCGCCTTCGCTCCCTCCCTCCGGCTTCCGCCAGGCCCTTCAGACACCGCCAGGCAGGAAGGCGTGTTTCACAGACGGTTTATTTCAACATGGCACTGGCCATACAGCGCGGCTGCCACTCACCAATGGGCAACACGGATTTCTGGTCCCGGTTCTACCGCAGACTCGGCACAACACACTGACACGAAGGGAGCAGGGGCATAGTGCGCTGGTTAAACAGAGGGACAAAATACAGGCGCAGGGACGGTTGTGTTGGGGGAAGGGGGTATATACAGTCGCGCTCTGGCGTTAGACTGACCCACCCACCACAGGATCTCAGCTGCCGCATTCGAGCGTGGGGAGGTGGGACTGAAATTTTCACCTTGTGGTTCTGATCCATTTGCGAGGGTGTCCCTGCCCCCGCTGGGGAGTGGCTAAATTTGCTGAGACAGTCACTGATTCAAGGCAGAATGGGGCTGATCTGATCCAGTTCTCTCATTCCAAGGACTGCAGCATCAGCAGCTGCTTCAGGACTTTCGTTTGGCTCGTCTCGCGGATCTCACCGGCCAGAAACATCTCGTCCACCACGGTGTAAACCTGCCACGAGAACGGACCGCCTGTGAGCCAGACGCACAAAGGGCCGCTTCGGGCAGGTCACGGAGCACAGCCCCTCCCTCTCGGAGCTCTCCGGCGTACGGGCAGCCCAGCACGGAGCCCCTTGGTGCTTCCATCAAGTGGCACCGAAAAGCCTTTCCAAGGAAAATGCTGTGACCAGGCCCGGGAGGGGAGAAAGACTGGGACGTGCACCTTCCCCCAGGAGCTCTGCGCTACTCCGGGGGCCCTCGCGGTACTGAGTAGGGATGGAAAAGGTGAGCTGGTAAGCCTCAGGTATAGTGGGGAATGTTTACCGGTTCCTGTTTCCTGCAGAGCCACCGCAGGCAAGGGCTGCTCTGGCCGGCTGGAACAGCACCTGCCCATGGAGGGCCCAGCCCTGCCCCCCTGCCGCAGCTCACACGCTAGGGCTGCCAATCTGTATCCTGCAGAGCCCGCGGCGTGTGTAAACGCTAGGATGTGAGTGGTTACATGGTCACCTTTTTACATCCCTGACACGGAGGCCTGACAAATGGTCCTTAGCCGTCAAATAGGGACCAGCACAGCATGCTTCACCTCTTCCCTGCCACACTCCAGCCCTCGAAAGTCCCGTAATCCACAGGGGGAAACTGGTCTACCCTCCAAGCTCTGGAGAAAGCTGCTGAGAGCAACAGCCCTGCTCGATGGTATCTCCCTGCAGCATCGGATGGTTACACGGGAGGCCACAGGGCTGCGTGGAAGCTGCCCCACAAAGCTGCAAGAATCATCCGCCACAAGGGCTGTTCCTAACGCGTTTAAACCTCCCTCCGCCCCAAGGATTCATAGATTTCAAGGCCGATCATCTCGTCTGATCCCCCAGCATGATGCAGGTCAGAGAACAGCCCCAGAATAATTCCCTGGGCAGATCTCTTTAAAAAAGTCCCATCTTGATTTTAAAATGGCCAGCGATAGAGAATCCACCACAGCCCCTTGGTCAGTGGCTCTGATGTGAATTCCTCTACCTGCTAAAAACTGACACTGTATTTCCAGGTTGAAGATGTCTAGCTTCAGCTCCTGTCCACTGAACTGTGACAGACCCCTCCCTGTCAAGCTGAGAAGCCTGTTCGTTATTCAATATTCGTTCCCGGTGCAGGTACTGACAGAGGGAACCATGTCATTGCCTAACCATCTCTTTGGTAAGCGAGATTCAGGGAGCACTGGCACGACGAGGCGTATTCTCTAACCCCTGCATCATTCTCGGATCCCTCTGCAATTTATCAACATCCTCCTTGAATTGTGGGCAACAGACCCAGGATTTCAGCAGTGATCACCCCAGGACCAAATACAGAGGGAAAAGAACCTCTAACAGCACCCTGCTTCTATGGATCCTCCCCCGTCCCCTGCGAGAGCCCCCTGCTGACCAGGCCAGGGACACACCGGGAGCTCACGTTCAATCCATTACCCACCCCGCTATCTTTGTCAGAGTCCCTGCGTGCCGCGAAAGGGCCCCCCGGTCCAGCCGGCACAGCGCACGGCGGAGCGGCTGGCCCCAGGTGCTGCTCCAGGCTGAGCTCACCTTGTAGAAGTTGAAGACCAGGTCGAGTTCGCAGACGTTGTGGAAATACTCGTTCAAAACCTGGGCCGGGAGAAAGGAGAGGTGGGTTTCAGAGATCGGGCCACCTCCCGGTCAGAGCCGCGAGGGATCACTGAGCGAATCCGGCCGGATCGCCTGCAGAGCTCCGCCCCCGGAACCACATCCGGGACCCAGCCACAGCCAGCCCGGATGTGGGACGAGCCAGTCTTGTCCCTGGGTCAGCTGTTCCAACCTTATCGCTTGTTTCCGCTTCCTGGGCGGGACCCTGCCTCTGCTCAGGAAAGGGTCCCTAAAAGGGGATGCCTTACAGCCAGAGGGATCTGCTATAACGCGCAAGTGCTTCCCCCTGCCCCTTTAACACACAGAACCCCATTCCACCTGGAGGACAAGGCACCATCTTTACATCCGGCCAGCACAGAGAGGGGCTGTTAAAAGCAGATGCCCGGAGGAGCCAGCAGGAAGGACCAGCCCACGACACAGCACGAAGGGGCGGGCAGCGCTCACCTCCACAAAGTTATGGATGGCCTCCAGGTAGGCCAGGTTGTTGTCGTTCACGTCCACGCAGATGCAGAAGTACAGTCCCGCGTAGCGCCGGTAGATGATCTTAAAGTTTCGGAACTAGAAGAGAGAAGAGCCGCAGCTGGCGTCCGGGCGGCCCACTGAGGTGCCCCGGATCGACACCCCCCCCCACACACACCGCCAACTTCTGCTGGCTTCCTCCACAGAGCTACCCGTCATGGAGTCCAAGGGGTCCACCGTCTTGATGGCGACACCCAACTGTACAGAATCATCCCTCACTCTAGCCTAGCGCTTCCCCCCACAGACCTCTGAGTGCTCTAGGAAGGAAGGGCCGTCGGATTTCCATTGTACACATGGGGAAACTGAGGCAGTGAATGGCTGAACTGCACCCAGCAGGCCAGGACACAGCCAGGAACAGACTCCAAGTTCCCTTGAGTCCCGCTCCAGGACTCCACCCATTAGACCACACTGTCTGTGTCCATCTCATCGGCTCTCAACAGGACGGACACGGAGACAGTGTGGCCTAATGGGTAGAGCCTCGGAGCGGCCCCTCTGCCCATCAGGCTGAGCGGAGTGACTCCTAGGAGATGAGGCGTCAGCGGCTTGTGGCAGAAGAGACACCCAGAGGATCGCGAGTCTGGCTGGGCGTGTTGCAAACGGCTGAGCTGGCTCCTCGCTCAAGGGGACCGCAGGCTGAGCAGCTGACGGCTGGTTCTCGGCAGCTGAGATACACTCCCCCTAGACCGGCTAGGAGCATGCAGCACTGGGAGCAGCCCCAGCAGCGAGCTCTCCAAGGCCAAGGTTGGTATAAACTGAAGGAGTAGGCCAGACGGGGCGGGATTACTCCTGCAGCAGCCTCAGAGGCCCTGCCCGGGCCCCGGGGGTTGGGCACGCCGGGACGCCTTACCTCCACGAAGTTGGTGTGCTTCGCGTCGCGCACTGTCACCACGGCATGCACCTCCTCGATGAGCTTCTGCTTCTCGTCGTCGTCAAACTGCATGTACCACTTGGCCAGGCGCGTCTTGCCGGCCCGGTTCTGGATGAGGATGAAGCGAATCTGCACAGAGAGCAGCAGGGAGGGCATTACGGACAGCCCGCCAAGCCCTCCCCACCGCGGGCCCTGCCGGAGACCTCCGCCCAGCCGCAGGGGTGCGCCACGGACGCCTGGGAGCGAGCCGCCAATGCAGGGACCTTTAGCTAGTCCCGGAATTCTCTGCTGTTTGGTGCAGACTTCTCTGCCCTGGGATGACTGGCTGAACGCCCTCTCCCCCTCGGCCCCATTCACCCTAGGGATGTGAACAGGTAACCAGTTATCCAGCAAACATCACTCCGACCGGGCGATGCTAACCAGGGAATGGTTAACTAGTGCCCAGGAGCAGCCCCCGGCCCACACCCTGCTGCCACTTGCAGTCCCAGGACTGGGGCCGGGAGCCAGCGGGGAACTGCTCCAGTGGTGCTCAAGCGGTCCCGTGCCCGGGATCTCGGTTAGTCAGTTAACCGGTTAAACGTTAGGGGACCCAGTGAATTGATTCATCAATTCCCCTCCTCCTTCCATTTCGCTGATCCCCTCCCGACTGATCCCACCCACCCAAAATCACAGCTCGGACGTGGCCCTTTGCTGCCATCCCCCTATTCCTGCTCTACCCCCCGGCTCGGTCTGGTCTATTTCAACGGCAGGCTCTTTGGGGCAGGGGCTGCCCACCACCATTTGTACAGCACCTTGCACCACGGGGCCCCATCTCCGGCACGTCATAAACACGACGGCTGAGCAGCAGCAGCTGCCAGTGCTGCCTTGGCCGGGCACAGTCTGGGGGCTGCTGCTTTAGGGAGATGGAGCTGCGGAGACTCCGGATGCCGCGTAGCTTAGAGGGGTGCGTCGGAGGGGGCCTCCGAGAGCCCCAGGTGTGTCTTCGCCAGCAGTCGCAGCGTACGGGGCGGGAGCCAAGCTCCCCCGGGACGCTATTCTCCACCAGTGACATGGGCGCTGCTCTACGTCCCAGCAGCCCCCCCGCCCCCGCTTCATGGCGTTTTCCCCCTGGCAGACTGCCCCAGCCGGGGTCTAAGATCCCTAGAGCTTGGGTCGCATTGCCTGGCCCTTTCTAGGGACAGCCAGAATGAGACCAGGCGGTAGGGGAGAGCACAGGGCAGATCTCCTGCTCCCAGGGCATCTCCTGGAGGAGAGGGGCAGAACAGCCTCAGAACACGGCATCTGCAGCGGGCGCCGCCCCCAACCAGCCACCGAGCTCCCACGCCTGTGCCCAGAGACAACACGTCCCGGACGCGCCCCCTCCCACCCCGCCCTTTCTGCCAGGCTGTGCGTGGGGCAGATAACAGAGGCGCTGGTGCAGGGGTGCCCAGCGTGGGAGAAGCCCCAGCACAGTTTGTCTATTCCCCTGCTGGGCTTAGCCTCCTTCCCCCACATAAGCCAGGCACGTGTGGGTCCCCCCCGCCCCTTCCGTTCCTGAGGGCTGCCTCCCATCACCAGGACCCCCCCCTTCCGCACCGTGACACCCAAGCCAGAGAGATCACGGCTTACAGAGCAGCTCTGGGGTCTCACGGCCCTCGACCCTGTGACTCGGAAAGACTCGGGGGAGGGAGGAGAATCAGTGAACACAAGCCCCAAAAGACGCTGTGGCCAAGAGCTGCTGGGATGCAGCAAGGGGGGCGGCACGTAGGCGCAGAGAGGAGGTTTTACATCTGCGTTTGGCCCTGGTGCGAGCGCTGCCGGGACCCTGTCTCCAGTTTCGGCGCCCACAATTCGAGGAGGAGGTTGAGAAACTGAAGAGCCAGAGAAGAGCCACAGGAACGCTCAAAGGGTTAGAAAGCCTGCCTTGTCAGGACAGTCTCCAGGAGCTCCACGTACGGAACAGAAAACAAGGCGACGGGGGGACTTGGTCAGTGTCTTGGCACCGACACGGGGAATTCAGCCGAGCACGGACAGGGCAAACACAACCCCGCGGCTGGACGCCGAACAGCCACACCTGAGTTCCAGTCCGAATGTGTCTGTTTTAAAGAGGGAAAGGAACTCGCCAGGGAGCAACCCACCGAGGGCTGGGGTGGATTCTCCAGCTCCCACCGTGTCTGGGTGCCTCTCTGAAAGATCCGCGCTGGGAACGGCCTGGGATCACAACTGTCCTGGCAGGCCTGGGAATCTAGGAACAAGCCGCAGAGCGGGAGAGGTCATGGAAGATCGCTCTTCCCCGGGCGCGGCCGCAGCACACTGCCAGGAAGGGCGTGAGCCAGGCACGCTGCCCACAGGGTCCAGTGTTCTGCTGAGCCAGGGGAAAGGGCTTGCTCAGAGGAAATCCGGCCGAGCAGCTGGTACAGCTCCAGCCCAGAGCCAGCCAGCCGCAGGGACCCACTGGGGCATCTGGCTCATTGCCAAGTCTCTTGCCAGCAGCCAGACCGAGCTAGGGACTCTCCCACATTTTCAGCTCATTTTCCCTTAAACTTTGCTGGGATCCAGCACTCGGAGACCTCAGACTCCTTCATGCGTTGTCGCCAACCCTCACGCCACCAGCTGGAAACAGCCATTGCCCCATTTGGCAGGTAGAATGGGGAGGGGCAAGGACATGACCAAGGAACCACAGTCAATCAGTGGCGGAGAGAACGGACGCCCGGGAACACTGTTTTGACCTGTGTCCCAGCAGCACCCCACTCACCCGAGCGAAGGAAGGGAAGAAGAGCTCGTGAAGAGGCGACCACTTTTCCACACTCGATCTCCCCTCCCAGCTGGTCCAACGACACCACCCCCCCCAGCCAGACCACTCACAGACATGTGGACGACTCTGCCCGAGGAACCCTGCTGTCGCCCACGGCCTCTTGCTGCTCGGCTCTGCACCAACACACGGGCCCCCAGCAAACGGCACCAGCTCTGGGTTCAGATCCCACACCAGGCAAACCCCATCACTGCCCAGTGCCCCCCCCGCCCCGGGAGGCATCGCAACTCACTCAGACAACCGATGGCCTCAGACAGACCAGCTAGACCCAGCAGTGGCCACACCGAGCCAACCTCTGTATCCCGGAGATTTCTGAGCACCAGGGGCCAGGCTGAAACAATTGCTAGCAACATCAAGGGCAGGCGCATAAGAATGGTCAGACCGGCTCTGACCCAAGGTCCATCTAGTCCAGCGTCCTCTCTGCAAACAGGGGCCTATACCAGATGCCTCAGAGGGAGGGATCACAACCGGTAAACCTCACACGATCCCTCCCCAGTCGCCTGTAGTTACTCAGGCAAACTACATCACCCACTTCCAGAGAAACAGAGGCCAGGGACACCATTCTTACCTATCCTGGCTAATAGCCATTGATGGACCTCACCTCCATGAATCTATCTAGCTCTTTTTTGAACCCAGTTAAAAGTTCTAGCCTTCACCGCATCCTCTGGCAAGGAGTTCCACAGGTTGACTGTGCACGGAGAAAAGAGAACAGCTATTCCGCAGGGACTGCAGCCCCTACCTGCATCAGGCACCTTTTGCAAGGAGGCAACAAGGGAGAAAACCATCTCTTTAGTGTGACCATTACTTCCTGCCGCTCCCACCACGCTGAAGGGACTGGAACCAGCCCCCACATCTCATCCGCCAGTTCTCCACATTCACATACTTGGCTCAGAACAGCCTTGACTATGCCCAGAGGGAGGAGTCCGTAGGTGACATCAGGCAGTGACAAGTCAACGAGACTCCCACCTGCTTCCTCCAACAACCATCGGAGCGGGCTCGTTCGGTGGTGAAGAGATTTGGTGTTGAGCTTGGACAGAGCGTGCTAGGGTCTGCCTGGGCTGGAGCAAAGGGCCAGGCAGCCGAGAGAACGGATCCGAATGGGGAGACCTTCCTGCCCTGTTCTCAGATGGCAGTGCCGCTGGGAGGCCGATGGTTTCCAGTCCTAAGAGGTTCCGGCTGGGGAGAGGTGCCAGGCGGGTGGCCCTGGCATCTGATTCACTTTTTTGACCCCCAGGAAGACGCACCGGCGGAGCGGCAGCTGAGGGGAGGATTCTCTGGCGCGTTAGCCAGGAGGTTAGCGGGGAGGGAACACGCAGACTCTGCAGGAACAAGTTCACCAAAACAAGAGCTCATCAAAGGCAAAATGTTTCACGGAGACCCAGCAGCTCCCATTAAGCTTCGGTTGGGAAGGTTTTGGGGCCAGAAAGATTGGCCATAGCTGGGCAGTTCAGGTCCTGCCTGGGGACGTGGCTTCAGCGCCTTACCAGGTCTGATTTGGAGCAACCTGTGACGAAAACCGCTAGTCTGAAGCAAGTGGAGCAAGAGAAACCCGCATTACACACCAGGGCCCTGAGTGCCGGGCTGCAGAGCGACACACCCGCCTTTCAACAACTCACAAGCATTGGCCGGTGCTAACCAGGATTCATTTCCCAATCATCAGATCTGCTGGGGAGGTGATTTCACAGCCTAAGGAAGGCAAAGGGAAGCCACATGGTGGTGCTCAATGAAATCCACATGCAGGTCGGTTGGAGAATGTTATGATGAGGCGGCTAGTTGCGCAGAAGGCTGACAACCCCCCACCCCAAACAAACAAAACTTCAGCTGTCAAAAGACGGACGTTGCAAGCTAGACGTTGAGCACAGGCAGTTTACTAATCTTGTCACAATATTCATTTTTCTCCCAAGTTTCCAGACAGCTCAACGCAAAGGACGGTCTGGAGAATGATGCAATGAAGTGTATTTAACGAAGGCAAACATGAAGCAAAGCCCTTTCCTTTCTCTCTCATGGAGGAACCTCCATCTGTTACAGGCACATTAACTTTCCGCAGACTTTTTCAACAAAGCCTGTTACTTTTTCAGAAACGCTCTCTCCTGCATAGGTTCCCATGGTATTAAGCACAAAAACTCTTCTTGAAAATGTCACCGTCATAAAACTATAACACAGAGAGATAGCGGGGCAGCATCAACTGAACTAAGCTTGAGTTCTCTACTGCAAGAGAGATGTTTCTGATGGTTTTCAGTCTGAAAGCAATGCTGATAAACAATGCTTGTAAATTACCTCCAATCTTCATATCATCATGGAATCAGATTGGAAACTTGCTTCACGTGGTGTTCGCAACGTCATCTTTGTTTTTATCTCCAGCAAAAAGCTCCTCCCGCATGCACTCCTGAAAACTGTGTTTGTGCGGCCGCACAGAAGAAAGTCAGGTGCTGTCCACCTGATTAGCAGAGTGCCCACAGCTCGGTTTTGTGTTTATATCGGTGATGCACATTTTCACATGCCCCAGTGCACATCACACAATTTATTCCACACATGGATGGAAAAAACTCACACGTGGATGGAAAAGATTTAGGGAACACTGACTCCTTCACAAGCTCAGCATCCTGGAAAACACTTTTCTTTTTAGTTAGTACCATCATTATCTGAAGTAAAGCAGTTCTTGTTTTCTTCTGTCCAGTCACTGATGTTATGAGAACGACATCTGAAGAGTGACGCAAAGACTTCAGTTGAAATTACTGTGCTTGGATTTAAAATGGTACCTCACAGTGATGACCTTAGACTGCGGTACTGGCTTGGCATACTAAAACCAAAAACTTTGCATTTCAACGAGATGGCGTAATAAAAAGAAAATCCGCTGTTAGTGTTAAAAGCTCAGTTTTCACTGTTGACTTCATGATGGTTGCTCCCATTTGCAATCATTTTTTGCTCCATTTCCATCAGTAATGAAAAAAATAGGCAGGGTCAATGTTCTCACAAGAATTTCAGATTCAGTATGTTACTTACTAAGGAAATGACAGGCAAATGATAGGCAGCATAACGCTGTTCTCAAATTTAATTATAAATATGTTTTTAAGATGAGCTGATGGGCCACATTTGATCTGCATGCGGCCTATTAAGTATCTCTGGCTTAGGATGTTTCAACCAGTCCAGGCGTCAGGAGATGAACTGAATTTGCAGAGAAATGGAGTGGAGACTCATAGACTACTAGAACTGGAAGGAACCTTAAGAGGTAATCAGGTGCACTCGCAGAAGGATTTAGATCATCCCTGACAAGTGCCTGTCCAACCTGCTCTTAAAAATCTACAAAGATGGAGATTCCACAACCTCTCTAGGCAATTTATTCCAGTGACAGTTAAGAGAGTTTTTCCTAACGTCCAGCATAAACCTCTCCTCCAGCAATTTAAGCCCATTGCTTCTTGTCCTATCATCAGAGGTTGAAGAGAATAATGTTTCTCCCTTCTCTTTGTAACAACCTTTTAAGTACTTGAAAACTGCGATCCCCTCTCAGTCTTCTCTTTTCCAAACTAAACATATTCTTTCAGTCTTCCCTCATAGGTCATGTTTTCTAAACCTTTCATCATTTTTATTGATCTTCTCAGGGCCTTCTCCAATTTGGCCACATCTTTCCTGAACTGGACACAATACTCCAGCTGAGACCTAATCAGCACAGAGTAGAGAGGAATTACTTCTCATATCTTGCTTCCAACACTCCTGTTAATACATCCTAGAATTTTTTTTTTTTTTTTGCAAGTGTCACATTGTTGACTCATATTTAGCTTGTGGTACACTATGAACCCTAGATCCCTTTCTGCAATACTCCTCCCTAGGCAGTCACTTCCCATTTTGTATGTGTGCAACTGATTGTTCCTTAAGTGGAGTATATTGCATTTGTCTTTATTGAATTAAATAGTGTTTTTCCATCTCTAACTTTTGCAGTTCAATTATACACATACAAAGTTCAGTTCTCAGTCTCCAGTGCGGAGCCTATACAGGCTGGCGGGTTTTTTGTGACCATCCGATCATGATGGCAACAGCTTTGGCTCACTCAGCCCATAATAAATTGGAACCACTCGGCTAGGCACAGAAGTGACTGCATGTTATTATGGATCCCCTGTTCCATCAGACTAGGTCAGACAGGGCCACTCAAGGGGAGTTTGTCTTAGTTCGATGGTAATATCAGCCCAAATCTGAGAGCATCTAAGATGTCCCCATTTGCCACAAAGCTACACCGCATGGCCCCCCGGAATTCATAAAGACGACTGGGACTAGGACTCCGAGCCTCCTAATCTTGCTCCTTAAAGAGGAGGAAAATTTCTGTGATCAGCTGGTCATAGGTGAGGGATACATGAATAAACAGCTACTGCATCCCTCACCAGAGATAGCCGCAACAAAATACAGGACTATGTAGCACTTTAAAGACTAACAAGCCGCAGAGCCTGAACAACACCTGTGCACAGCCCTCACAGTTATAAGAGCTTGGTCAGAATTACAGCTCTGCAAAAACAGGCCCAGTACCAGCCTTCTTCTTTTGCCTACCTCCAGTCCCTTCGCCTGCCAAATATCATACCCCCAAAGGGTCTCCCTCCTCAGGCACCGGAGCTGCTCCCTACTTCCCCGGGAGTGGGGGAGGATATACCCCAACAGCGTGCCCCCTCCCAGGATAGGGAGACTCACTCCCATTCCTCCCCTACAGGAGCCTTTCTCCACCCTCAGGGATAGAACCATCCAGCCCAGCGCCCCACACGCCTGGCAGGGACAAAGTCTTATTTAGACCTCAGAACTGGGGAGCCTGACCCAAATCATCCCCTGGAGGGCACCAACACTCCCCTTTCCCCAGGGATGATGGTCCACATCCCATCCAGGGGTTCCCCTCCCCCTGGGGCCAGGGACTCAGACCCACATCCCCTCCCCCCCAGGGTCTCCCAGTGGCGGCCCTCCCCCCAGGGCCAGGGACTCAGACCCACATCCCCTCCCCCCCAGGGTCTCCCAGTGGCACCCCTCCCCCCAGGGCCAGGGACTCAGACCCACATCCCCTCCCCCCCAGGGTCTCCCAGTGGCGCCCCTCCCCCCAGGGCCAGGGACTCAGACCCACATCCCCTCCCCCCCAGGGTCTCCCAGTGGCGCCCCTCCCCCCAGGGCCAGGGACACAGACCCACATCCCCTCCCCCCCAGGGTCTCCCAGTGGCACCCCTCCCCCTAGGGCCAGGGACACAGACCCACATCCCCTCCCCCCCAGGGTCTCCCAGTGGCACCCCTCCCCCCAGGGCCAGGGACTCAGACCCACATCCCTCCCCCCCCCCTTACCATGATAGTTCCGTCCCTGCCAGACCCCCCCAGGCCGTCTTCTTCCCCCTCCGCTTCTTCCCCCTTGCCCCCTCCCACCGGATATCCGTCGCCTGGCCTCCTGGGAGCTGTAGTTCCGGGCTGCCTAGGCGGAGCGGCCCTTCCCGGCAGGCCGCGCGGCCGCAGCGGTGCACGCTGGGCGTTGTAGTGTCTCCCGCCCAGGGCGGGGCGGGGTCGTTGCTCGCCGTCCCCGCCAGGGGGCGCCCGGGCTCCGCGGTGCCTCGGGCGGGGGGCGGGCTGGAGCCGGGCCCTCGCCTGGCGTGGCCAGCGGGCAGCCTGCGCGCGGGGCCGGCAGAGCGGCCGACCCGAGCCCGCGGCTGGGCGAGGCCTAGTAGGCCCGAGCCTGCCCCACAGCCCCGCCCCCCACAGCAGGCCCCCATGTGGGTCTGAGTCCCTGAACCTGGGGGGAGGGGCACCCCTGGATGGGATGTTGGCCCTGCCCCCCCCCCACACCTGGTCCTCCCCCCCCCCCGCAGCAGTGGGGGGGGGGCAGCTAATAGCCCGATTCGCCCCCACTGCGGGCTGGGGGGGGCTGAGCCTGGCCCCCTCCCTGGCAGCCCCGGGCCTGCTCCTTCCGCACCCTGAACCTGGGGGGAGGGAAGGGGGCGAGCCCCCCCCAACAGCCGGCTCTGGGCTGCGGCCACCCCCAAACCGGGAGCGTCCGCTCCAGTGAGCTATCAAGGCCCTGCCCCGGCTCCCTGCATGGCCCCCGGCAAGTCGCCTCGTCTCTCCTGGCCTCCATTTGTCGCCTGTACAATGGGGATAAATTCACGGGCAGGCTCGCAGAGACGGGAGGAGGGACCCGGTAAAGAGCTGAGATTAAACGTGTGGTTTCGGCTCACAGGGACTGGACCCTGGGCAGATTAAAGTGACACGCAAGCTCCTTCGAGCAAGGACTTCGTCTTTTGGAGGCTTGTGGAGTATCCGTTAGTGCTACTGTTTTATAGTGTAATCACACTGAGGATCGAACTCTGGACTTCCTGCTCCAAAATCCCAGGCCTATGCCATCTGAGCAAAAGGAGACTCTTCATGAGCGATCAGTAGTATAAGGGCCTTGTGGCACACAGTTGAGCATTCCCCATTGCACCCAGTGGATGGCAGTGTTGTTACCCTGCCCCTGGGACTAGCTTGTAATGCAGCAGCAGGGAGTGCTGGCCTGGGGAGAAAGAACAGCCAATGAGGGCAGCTGGAGCTGGGGAGTGACTTTGAAAGCCACCCAAAGGGGCCAATTGGAAAAAAAAAGCTGCTAGAGGTGGAGGGAAACTGGACTAGAAGACCTCTGGAGGTCCCTTCCACTCCTACGATTCTATAAGAACCTAGATGCTGAGTTACTAGATGAACTGGAGTCTGGGTAGGAGGCGAGGTGATAAAAGAACAGGAACATGAAAGTAGAAGACTGGGAAATGAAAAGGAGGAAAGCAGGAAACTAGGAAAGGATTCAGGTCAAGAGAAGCAGAAATCGCCCCTCCCTCCCCCAAACCTGGGTATATGAGCAGACTCTGCTAGAGAAGGTAAGTAGAGGGAAATAAAATCTATAGTTGTACTAGAGAAAGAGTATGGGGGGAGGGCAGAAAATGAAATATAATTGGTGAAAAAGGGACTTGATCAAAGAGCTGTGTTAGATGAAAACAGATCCTGAAAACAGTAAACGAGACGCCTCCTTACAAAGGATGAACAGAGAGAATGACTAGTGGGCAACTATTGAAGGAATAGTGTTCACAGTGAGGGCCCACTAAGTGAAGAAAACCTGTTTGTGGATAAACTCAGTAAAAAGGTACAGCCACAAGAATATTGACTGAAAAGGGTACTTCAGGCCAAAAATAGCCAACAGCAGGACAGCAAGAGTGGAGCTGGACTTACAGCCCAGACAGGAAAAATAGATTTTTTTTCTGAAATGACGCAGTATATTGTTACGTAATTCCTCTTGTTCTTGTTAATAGCAATGCATTTGATATTGGCGGCAAGAAGTAAGGGAAAGTTGCATGTACAAACTTGCAAAAGTTCATGTATTGGTATCTATAGTTTATTATTGTAAGTAGTAAGCACTTGGTAATAGTCTATATTATTTATGCTCTTAGTACAGTATTTGGGTATTCCCTTAACAAAAGAGTTAAACACGCCCTTTTTGTATTTATGTGCCTCTTTCTCTCCTGTTAGAAAGTAGAGCCTCAGGTCTCTGGCCCATCAGTCCCTGGGTGGGTGGCTGTCTGGTCCCTGGGAGAGTCTATTCCAGTACCCCAACATAGCCTGGTAGAGATCCCATCCTCTGCTTTGCCTTTGCCATCAGCCTCTTGGCTGCCTTGATTGCTGGCTCTTCCCTTCCTCCCCGTTTCTTTGAGAGGCCTGAGGGCTGCCATGTGCTCAGCTTCTCCTTTGGCACCGACTACAGCCCAGAAGGCACAGCTCTGGCCTTCCCGGCAGGCGAGGCAGCCATGCTGGCTGGAGCCTAGGCAGTTTGGGGAAGGCCATGCCTTCCTAGCCTGCGTTACCCGCCACCCTGGGGCACAGCCAGCGGCTCCTTTTCTAGCGGAGCATGCCCCTGTTCAGTGTCCGTGAGAACTCAGCCCGTACAGGAGACCGGCTTTGCATCAGTGAGCAGTGAGGTCTTCCCCGAGCCATCCTGCAGAGATGCCAGAACAGTCAGGGGCCACAGCTCCATCTCCCTCTCACTTTTAACCAGCCCTAAGGGTGATCGACGGGGCCCAGAAGAGCTAGTGAGAGGCAGGGTTTTGGGGGGCAAGGGTGGAGCCACAGGGGAAGAGACAATGCAAGGGCAAGGACTTGGGTCATGAGTGGCATGGGGGCTCGGAGGAAAGAGGCAACACAGGAGGGAGGTCTTGGGGGGGGGAAGAGGCAGCTCAGGGGTGGGACCTCTGGGGAAAAGGGAGTGCGGGGACAGGGCCAGTGCCCCCCATGCTTTTAGGGAGCTTCCACGGCTACTGTACCCCCCATCGCACGTTAGGGCTGGGGCCTTGCTTAGGGTTGTTTTTACTCTTTCAAACACCTGCTCTTGGGTCTGGGATCATCCCCGCACTTCAGCGTTGTGTGTTAACTGTCCCCTGGGCTCCCGAACTTCTGACAGGCGCCACAGAAAAACCCGTCCTTGCAACTCGCTGGCCTGCTTTCTTATTCTGCGTTCTGGTCATGCCCTTAATGCCCCCTCAGTGTCTCAGCATCTGGCCAGCATCCTTCAGAGATCAACCGACGGCCGATGGAGAGAGAGCACTGCGTTCGCTTCGGCTTCACACCAGCGTTCCCACTAAGCTGAGCACTCAGGAGAGATTTAGACGCTGCCCCGCTGATTAGCAGAGCACCCATAGCTGGCAGCATGTGTTTCTACTGGTGGTGCACATCCGCACATGTCTCAGTGCCCATAACAAAATTTATGGATGGAAAAAATTAGAGGGAACGTGGGTTCAGAGTAGTACCCTGCTCCGGGCACCCATTTGGGGGCTTACACAGCTTGCCCTGGAAATCCTGGATTGCCTCTTCCTTGGCATCTTCTCCTACAGTAAGAACGACAAATCTTGATTGCTCGTTGTCCCTGTCGCGCTTGGTTCCCTTTACACGGAAACCCCTTCTGGGTCGGGCTGATGCCCCCAGGTGTCTGTACCTGCCAAAAGGTGGCCAATGCGGCTGCTCTAGCTCAACACACCAGCTGTCACAAAGACTGAGCACTTTGCCTGGCTAGATTGAGCAGTGTGCTCCGTCACGCACAGGCAGCGTCTTCTTCTCCATGCACAGCCTCAGTTTACCTCACTGCTGCCAGGAGAAGCAATGCCTCCTCTTTGCAGGCTGCCTGCTTCAGCAGAGCCTGGGCTAATGGATTCAGTGCTTCCGTAGTCACGTGGACTGCACTACGTTCCGCTTGCCCCTCTCTTTGAGGCATGTCCCGTGAGAATGCCCGACAGAGCCCACAGTCATGTGATCAGAGCACATCCTGCCCTCCAATGCCAGCTCCTATAACTCCCATCTGAGCACAGGGACTGGGATGTGGGTCTCCCATCCCCCACAGGCAGCCTCGGGCACTGGGTTAGAGGCAGCCTCTCTCCGGCCCTTAGTTAAGTATTTATACAAAGTGGGACAACTTCTGGGAAGGGGGAGGGATTTGAACCTGGATTTCCCACAGCCCCAGTGAGTGCTCTGCCCACTGAGATAAAGACTGTGTTTTCCTCTTAGGGCACAGCTACTTGGGTGATGCTGTTCAGGGGGGAATGCCTGGTTTGTGAATCCAGCACAGGCTGAGAGGTGAGTTTGGTGCTGCCTTGCTGGCACTGCAGGGATGTAGGTGGTTGTGCCCTTACGTGGCTCAGTGCCTATCGCCGTGGGCGCACTGAGTAGCTGAAATTGGGAACTTTAATGGGTGGGATTTTACCCCCAGCGTTAGGCAGCAGCTGATTTTGTGAACGCCTGGAGCGCTTAAACGTTGGACAGAGGCACTTAAATCTCCCTGCGCATGTAGCCCCCAGTGTGTGTGGAATTCGTAGAGGGCTGCTCTGGGCTCCTCAGCCTCCGGAAAGACAATATTTCAGGAAGCCGCTTCCAAAGACAAACGCCGGCTATCTGCGGTGGTGCTAGCGTGGAGCTGGAGCGGCTAACCTGAATCAAAAGCCGCGTGGCTCTGGTTTACCTTGCCAGAAGTAACGCCCTTGGTTTGCAGCGTGGCCACGCTCAGTGGTGGGACTTCTGTTGGGACGGACTCGGCAAATATCCCGCTCATAGTTCCTCCATCCTCCCGTTCCTGCAAAGCATCATTCTCCGCTTCACAGGCTGTCTTGCTTCTGGCACTTAGTACAGTCAATAACGCCTGTTTGTTTACAGTGTCCCTGCATAGGTCTGGGAGTCAGCACGGAGGTGTCTAGGAGAAAAGTCTGTTTCCTAGGGCTGGCTGAGAGCCGTTTCCTGTACACGCTTATATTGTTCATATGCAGAGGAATTCAGACAATGAAAAGACTGAAGGGTCCTTATTAGCTCTCGGGATTAGCTGTGAATGACTCATGGTTATGTCCACACTTGCAAACAGAGGGGTGTTCTAGCAGAGGCTAAACTACTAGGCTGTATCTACACTGGGCCACTTATTCCGGAAAAGCAGCCGCTTTTCCGGAATAACTTGCCAGCTGTCTACACTGGCCGCTTGCTTTTCCGGAAAAGCAATGACGATCTACTGTAAAATTGTCAGTGTTTTTCCGGAAAAACTATGCTGCTCCCGTTCGGGCAAAAGTCCTTTTCCGGAAAAACGGTTCTGGAAAAGGACCAGTGTAGACAGCACAGTAGATCCAGATTATTACTGGAATAATTTCATTCCTGGAGATTCCCAAAGCACACCATTAAGGCTACGTCTACACTCCGAGTTTTCTCGGCCAAAAATATGCTAATGAGGGACTCATTTGCATGTCACGATCTCATTCGCATATTTTCTGCCGATCCGTTTTTGCACTGGGGTTTTTGCACAAAAACAAGCAGTGTGGATGTTTTATTTTTGCGCAAAAACCCCGTTCCCAGCAAGATTTGAGGCATACGGATCTTGCGGGAAAAGGGGTTTTTGCACAAAACGAAAACATCCACACTGCTTGGTTTTTGCACAAAAATGGATCGGCAGAAAACATGCAAATGAGATCATGACTCATGCAAATGAGTCCCTCATTAGCATATTTTTGGCCGAGAAAACTCGTAGTATAGATGTAGCCTAAGTGCGTACAGGGCCTGCCAGGTGGAGGAACCGCCATTGCATATTCTTTATGAGCTAGGGACTGCAGCAAGGGGGTGCATAGGGAATCCCCAACTAAACCACAGCACCGCTGGGGTACTCAGGATCTCCTTGTATGTTAAAACCGTCAGGCGCCCAGGCACACCTGTGAGCGTGACCTGCTCCCAAGTAACCCAGGGTGGAAAAAGGGGGTTACACACGAGCATGGGATCTGCTCACAGAGACGCAGCTTGTACCGCCACACGAGCACTTTTGCCGGTGCATCTTACTTCATTGGTTGCACCGCTATACACTGTACTGGCAAAGGCACTCGATTGCCCGTATACGCTACTTCTCCGCTAGAAGGGTATTAGCAACTTGGGCAGCTCTTCTCTGGGCTTAAATTCCCCCTCTGTAAAATGGGAATAAGGACTGTTCTCTGCCTCCAGGCATGCTGGGAAGATAAATCCATGAATAGCCAGCACCAGCCCCCTGCTCAAAGCAGGACCAGCCCCAACTAAACCATCCCAGCCAGGGCTTTGTCAAGCCGGGACTTTATAACCTTTAGGGATGGAGATTCCACCCCCTCCCTAGGGAACCCAGCCCAGTGGTTCCCCACTCTCCTCCGAAAATAGTTTTTCCTAATATCCAACCTAGACCTCCCCCACTGCAACTTGAGCCCATTGCTCTTTGTTCTGCCACTGCCCCCACTGAGAACAGCCTCTCTCTGTCCTTTTCGGAACCCCCCTTGCAGGAAGTTGAAGGCTGCTCTCAAATCCCCCCTCGGTCTTAGCTTCTGCAGACTGAACAACCCCAAATCCCTCAGCCTCTCCTCGTAGGCCATGTGCTGCAGCCCCCGAATCATTTTGGTTTCCCTCCGCTGGACCCTCTCCAATGCATCCACATCCTTTCTGTAATGGGGGGGCCAGAACTGGACACAATACTCCAGATGTGGCCTCACCAGAGCCGAATAAAAGGGAATAATCACTTAGAATCATAGAATCATAGAACTGGAAGAGGCCTCAGAAGGTCATCAAGTCCAGCCCCCTGCTCTAGGCAGGACCAATTCCAACTAAATCAACCCGGCCAGGGCTTTGTCAAGCCGAGACTTCTCTAGATCTGCTGGCACTGCTCCTCCTAATGCACCCTATGCCGTTAGCCTTCTTGGCTACAAGGGCACCTGGGTGACTCATCTCCAGCTTTTCATCCACTGTAACCCCCAGGTCCTTTTCTGCTGAACGGCTGCTTAGCCAGTCGGTCCCCAGCTGTATCTGTGCCGGGGATTCTTCCGTCCCAAGGGCAGGACTCTACACTTGTCCTTGTGGAATCTCATCAGATTTCTTTTGGCCCAACCCTCCTGTTTGTCAGGGTCCCTACTCTCCCTACCCTCCAGCCTATCTACCTCTCCCCCCGTGTAGTGTCCTCTGCAAACTTGCTGCAGGTGCTAACTGAAGCTCCCTGTAAGCCGCAGGGCCACACAGTTGCCCAGCAGCCCATTAAGCACCACGCAAGATGCTCAAGGCTGGGGTGGGGAGGAATTCCTTTTCCCCCAGCCCTGGACCCAATCCAGCCATGGACCTGCTGTGATGGGGGGGGGGGGCGGGGGAGAAAATTATCCTGGTCCCAAACCAGCCCGGAGCTGCTAGGTCCATGGGAGAAGCCTCTTTCCCCCTCCCAGCCCTAGGGCACCCTGCACTCCAAGCCCCTCCTCAGAGCCGGAGCCCTCACCCCCTTCCCCAGCCCTGACTCCCCCCATTTCATTCTGTGCACATGCCTCACCCCCTTATATGCAGCGATATGGGGTGGTGTGGGTGCACCTAACAAAATTCATTCTGCACATGGGTGAGACAAACTAGAAGGGACACAGGTGTGAACCTGAGCGGCCGACGTGTTGCCTGGGCCACCCAGCTGTTTTTAGGTGCTGACTTGAGCAGGGCTAGTGCGTGTATGTGCACCTGAGCGAGGAGTTTTGCCTCTCGGCTCAGTGTAGTGGCACCCTGTCCCGTTGGTTTCCCCCTGCTTTAATGATTGTCCTGGCTCTCTGCTGAGCCCATTCCCCTTCTGATTAGACATTGCCGGCTCGTTTCCTTTGCAAAAATCCACAGTCGGGCCCTGCCCCAGGGAAGTGCCGCGCAGCTCTGTGTGTTTCTAGAACTTCCCTCTCCCACGCCTCCCGAGTTTCCCTGAAGGTTTTCAGACCCCTCCCCCCCCGGCCTCTTCCCTCCGCCCCGCCTGCTCTGGAATGAGTCCGGAGCCATCTCCCCGGTCTCCAGGGTAATTATGTAATTATGCGGGTGTTTTTCAGAAGCATGTTCCCTGCCGGGCAAAATGAAACCGTGCTGGCCTCGCATGTTATGTAATTAGGAAGCCTGTTATCTATATTAAGGATCTCCATGAATAGTCACGATACACTTGCCGGGGGCATGCCCAGCCGGAAGGTTTGCAGACCCCGCTGTGTGGCCGGTAGCTGGAAGATTTGGGGCTGGAACCATAGCTTCCCCCCTCCCCCAGTTTTCAACCAAGGCAGAAGTGTAAGTCCTGGGTGCACCGTTGTCCCTGAACTACCTGTCGATCCACACTGAACACCAGCAGCGGGACGTTCTTTTCTTTCTGTGCCCACCTGTGTGGGAAAGCTCCATGCTCTTCCTTTCTCCATCCTCCTCCACCCCAGACTTCCCAGGCCCTGGTCTCTGTTCTGCCCTCCATCCCTACCCCCCCCCCCCCGTGGCAGGTTTAACCAATAGGGTAGGAAATATACACACAGCACCAGAGCAGAGGTGCCAACTCCGTGGGTGCGCCGGGGCTGCAGCACCCACGGAAAAGGAAGAACGGGTGCTTAGCATCTGCCAGCCACCCACCCATTGGCTGCTCAGTGGGCCCAGCTGATGGGCGGTGGGTGGTAGATGCTGGGAGGTGGGGCAGAGGCAGGGTGTGCGGGGGGGGAGGGGAAGCTGGGTAGGGACAAGATGGGGCAGGGCCATAGGCAAGGGGAAGAGGTGGAGTGAGGGTGGGCCTCAGGGAAGGCGTTGGGCCTCGGGGCAGAGTAATGGGGTGAAGCATCTACCCAGAGGAAGAGAATTGGTGCCTGTGCACGCACCGAGCGGGAGTGCTGGTGGGAATTCTTTCTAAAATTCCTCCAACGTAGACACGGTGTAAAAGAACAAAGGTCATTTCCCACAGACAGACACAGACTTCCACTGCTCTGGAAGAAAGGGGGAGACCCCTCAAAAGAAGGGGTGGAAGGGCTGTATCATTTTTGGTGGTGCCCAGAATGGTGCCTAAGTTTCTGGGAGGGAGTTTGGGTGCAGAAGGGGACTTGGGGTGCAGACTGGGAGGGAGTTTGGGTGCGGGAGGAGACTTGGGGTGCTGACTAAGGAAGGTTTGGTGCAGAAGGGGGTTTGGGTGCAGACTGGGAGGGAGTTTGGGTGCAGAAGGGGACTTGGGGTGCAGACTGGGAGGGAGTTTGGGTGTGGGAGGAGACTTGGGGTGCTGACTAAGGAAGGTTTGGTGCAGAAGGGGGTTTGGGTGCCGACTCTGAGAGGGAGTTTGGATGGGGTGAAAGGGGCGGTGTCTGGGCTGGAGCAGAAATGGGGGGCAAGAAGGGGTGCAGGGTGTGGAGCTGGGCTGGGGATGAGGAGTTTGGGGGGCAGCAGGCAGGCTAGGGACCCTCCACAGCCCTTTTCCAACTAGCAGCAGCAAGTTCTGGGACAAGGGGCCCCTCTCCCCTGCCCCCTTTCTCCCTGCACAACACTGACCCAGCCCCCACCTGGCTCAAGAGGTCCAGCCAGGGTAAGACTCCCACCTTGAAGTCGCCTGCCGGAGGTGGGGAGGGGGCTGCCAAGTGCCTCCTCCCTCCACAGGCACGTCAGCAAGGCAGGAAGCCCAGCGTGGGGCTGCAGGGGGCTGGCGGGGTGGAGGCACACGGAGGCGGCAGCCAGGGCTGGGGCAGAGACCCAGCCTCGAACATTGGTGGTACCCAGCCCCGGAGCCTGGCATGTTTCTGGCACCTGAGGGCCTCGGGCCCACTCAACTCCTGTCCCGGCTCAAAAGAGCTATAAAAATAACACCTTCCAGGCAGCTGCGGAGCTGTCTTCCTTCCAGGGCTCCCCCCTTCGGCTTTCTCTCCGGAAGCCTTTTGTTTATGGCTTAAATAATTATTGCTCCTAAGATACACAAACAACCCTTAGGATGCTGCCGTTTTCCCCAGGACCAGCCATTTAAAGAGACTAGCTCTCGCAGTGGCTTTTCCTCCTCCGCTGGAGTATCCTCCGCCCCGGGGTGCCAGATTTGTGCAAGTTTTGGGGGTGCCCAGAATGCCCAGACCCGGCACCCCACCCCCACTCAAACGCTTTCTCCCCCCACCTGCCTAAGTCTGAGAGGGAGTTTGAGGGAGGGAGGGAGGGGTGCAGGCAGGGCTGTCCCTGGGTGGGGGAGAACAGGGACTGGGGCAACCCTCCTCCCCCCACCTCAGGCCCTGCCCTTCCTTTGTTCTTCCCCCCCACTTCCCCCCTCCGCTCCACCCTTTCCCCAAGTCCTGCTCTTGCTCCGCCCCTTGAAACCTGGAGCCAGGGGTTGTCCCCCGCCCCCCGCACTCACCACGGTGGCAGCAGCCTGCTCCGCCCCACCACCTTCTCCCCGCCTGCTCACTCTGTTTCTCCACGGGGAGTGCCCAACCGCATCCCCCCCCCCTCCCCCGGTAATCCCCAGGTCCCTTCTGCAACGGAGGGCCATGAGAGGGAGCGGGCGGGGTGGTGGTGGGATGGGGCAGGATTTGAGGGTACAGGTTCGGACACCTCCCCCCCCAGCCTTCTGCGCTGGATTGCGAAGATGCTGCATGACCCCTGAACTAGAGGAGGAAGCTTTGAATAGCCCCTTGGCCCTTTTCTCCCAGCAGCGGCTGCTTCCCCATCCGAGCTGCATCCCCGATAAGAGATCTGCTGGACAAGAGGCAATGTTGCGTTGCAGGATAAACGTCCGTGAACATGGCTCATCGGGACCTGGGCCGGCAGCTAGTAGCGCCATTACCACTGAGGCCAGTATCACATTTATTTTTCTTTAAGTAGCGCAAGATAGACTTTTCCTTTCACTTTGCTCCCTGCAGCCCAGCCGACTCCACCACACCTGAGGTCTAGCGGCTCTCTTACCTGAAATACAGTGTTTCTTAAATTTTTTAAGGCTGAGGAACACCAAACAATTTTTTTTTAGTGACGAACATCAAGGATGTTGTGTTGAGGAAAAAAAAAAAAAGGTCGGGAGGAAAAAGGGTTGGGGGGAAAGTTATTGAGGAAAAAAAAGGGTTGGGGGAAAGCTTTTGCAAAAGAAAAAAAAAAAGGTCGCCCGCTCCTTTAAGGACAGCCATTTTGAACTCTGTTGTTCTCCACGGCACACCTCCGACTGCCTCACTGCACACCAGTGTGTCGCGGAACACAGTTTAAGAAACACTGCTGTAATATTTCCTAGCCATGTGTGGAATAAATTTTGTTATGTGCTCCACCAGTTGAACCACATGCTGTCAGCTCTGGGCAGCGCCGCGTGCTCTGTTCATCAGCTGGGTGGCATTTGAATCTTTCCTGGGTGATGGTGCAGAGCTGATAGATGGGAAGGGTGAGATATGGCCTGCAGGCTAGATCCGGCCTGCCACGCTGTTTGATCCAGTCTGCGCCTGCCCTGTCGCTCCCCCTCCTTCAGGCCAATTGGGACCTAGGGGCGGGGGAGCATGCGAAGTCACTTGCTGTTCAAAGCGGCTGGTGGCTCCCTCCCCCAGCCAAGGGCGCATGGTGCCTAGAGGGAGCTGCCAGACATTTTGAACAGTGAGGCTGTGTCTAGACTGACAAGTTTTTCCGCAAAATCATATGATTTTGCGGAAAAACTTGCCAGCTGTCTACACTGGCTGCTTGAATTTCCGCAAGAACACTGACGATCTCATGTAAGATCGTCAGTGTTCTTGCGGAAATACTATGCTGCTCCTGTTCGGGCAAAAGTCTTTTTCCGAAAGACTTTTGCGCAAAAGGGCCAGTGTAGACAGCACAGTAGTGTTTTCCGCAAAAAAGCCCCGATCACGAAAATGGTGATCGGGGCTTTTTTGCGGAAAACCGCGTCTAGATTGGCCATGGACGCTTTTCCGCAAAAAGTGCTTTTGCGGAAAAGCATCCTGCCAATCTAGACGTGCTTTTCCGAAAATGCTTTTTACAGGGATGCTACATTGTTTGAAAACAGCTATATTATTTGGGGATCTGTAAAATTTTAATATATTGAAAAGGGGTCTGCATGCTCAAAAAGATTGGGAACCACTGAGTTAGCTGACTAAATACCTTAGAAGAGAAGAGCTACCATATTGAGTCAGATCAAAATCCATCTTGCCTAATTTCTTGTCTCTGACAGTGGCCCATGCTAGACTATCAGGGGAGTGTATGGAACAGTAATTGGTTTAGAGACACCTTGAGCATGTGCTTGCATCCCTGAGCATCTGGCCTTCACAACATCCCCTGGCAGTGAGTTCCGCAGGTTGACTGGGCATTGGTTGAAGTACTTCCTTATGTTTAAAGACTAACAAGATGGTTTATTAGATGATGAGCTTTCGTGGGCCAGACCCACTTCCTCAGATCCTTTTTTTTTTTTTTTTTTTTTTTTGATCTGAGGAAGTAGGTCTGGCCCACGAAAGCTCATCATCTAATAAACCATCTTGTTAGTCTTTAAAGTGCTACATTGTCCTGCATTTTGCTTCAGCTACCCCAGACTAACACGGCTACATCTCTATCACTATTCCTTATGTTTGTTTTAAATGTACAAACATTCAGTATCAGCCATAGAGAAGAGACCTAAGGAAATAAAATTCATGTGATATAAAAAGTTGTTCTGTCACAGTTCCTTGGAGCTCTGCAGTTTCCGTTCTCTGCTGCTGTTGTTGCTGCCTTTCCAGATTTCATGCTTTCTTGTGTGGATGATGTTAGCTCCTCAAACTAGACTCATTGAATCCTAGGGTGGGAAGAGACCTCAGCTGGTCATCTAGTCCAATATTTCTCAACCTTTTTTTTTATAAAGGACCCTTTTAAAAAATTATAAGTACCCCCAGTACCTACAGTTTTCAGACACACAAATATTTTTTCTACTATTGCAACACATTTGATTAAACAACTTAATTGTAGTCAGGTAGGCGATGACATTTTTGGGTGTAAAAAGTACAAAAATAATAAAATGCTGTAAAACTTACAACAAAACTTCTCCAAATCTCAGTTGTGTTGACATACCCCCCAGACTTCTCTCAAGTACCCCTAAGGGTACTAGTACCGCTGGTTGAGAAACACTGATCTAGTCCAAAGCCCTGCCCAAAGCAGGAACAACCCCACCTAAATCATTGCAGCCAGGGTTTGGTCAAGCCAGGACTTAAAAACCTCTAGGGATGGAGATTCCATCCTCTCCCTAGGGAACCCATCCCAGTGCTTCCCCACCCTACTAGGGGAATAGTTTTTCCTAATCTCCAACCTGGACCCCCCCACTGCAACTTGAGACCATTGCTCCTCGTTCTGTCATCTGTCAAACTCTGTGTAGTTTGCTGACACTCATTGCAGTGCAGCTTGACCCTTTGTAGCGTTGGAGGATATTGGGTTGGCCATTAAACGTTGGCCCTTGCACAGTAGTGATTGCTTCTTGAGTTAGCACCGTCTTTTCTAGTGTTTCAGGATGCAGCGTGTAGGCCAATTGCTCATCACCTAACACCAAAGTTGTGAGAGTAATATTGGTTCCATGTGCTTTTCTACTGGATCTACTACGAAGTGTCCTCTAAAGTTAATCCAAGTCCTATGTACCCCAAACCACTTTTACAATACTTGGTAGTCCCCACTCTGTGCTGAGAAGTGGGTGACTATGCAGCCACTCCTGGAGTATGTCTACACTGCCACCTTAGTTCAAACTAGGGTGGCTAATGTAGGCATTCGAAGTTGCAAATGAAGTGCTGCCATTTTTAAATGCCCCGTAGTTCGAACTACCTGCCCGCGGCTACACGTGGCACAGACTAGGTAGTTCGAATTAAACTCCTAATTCGAACTACAGTTACTCCTGATTGCAGGAGGAATACCAGATAATTCGATTTAGGGCTTTAATTCGGAATCCCATTTCACTGCCGCGTGTAGACGCAGGCAGTTACTTCAGGCTAGTCAATTTCTAAAAATGGTGACCAGCCGGGAACATGCTAATGTTTGCAATTTTGGTCGCCCTCATTAGCCTCCCTAGATCGAACTGGGGGCTAGTGTATACATACCCTACGTAAATAAGGAAAAGTTATTTACATGCTCCCATAACACAAGAACTTGGGGTCACCAAATGAAATCAATAGCAGGTTTAAGACAAAGAAAAGAAAGTATTTTTTTTACACAACACACAGTCAACCTGTGGAACTCCTTGCTAGAGGACGTTGTAAAGGCCAGGTCT
Source organism: Pelodiscus sinensis (assembly GCF_049634645.1). NCBI lineage: Eukaryota > Metazoa > Chordata > Testudines > Trionychidae > Pelodiscus > Pelodiscus sinensis. Next base: position 5,615,729 of record NW_027465849.1, on the reverse strand, counting down.
TTAACGGGATTCAAAAAAGAGCTAGATAAATTCATGGAGGCTTGATCCATTAATGGCTATTAACCAGGATGGGTAGAAATGGTCTTCCTAGCCTCCGTTTGTTAGAAGCTGGGAATGGGTAACAGGGAATGGGTTACCTATTCTCTCTGGGGCGTCTGGCATTGGCCACTGTTGGAAGACAGGACACTGGGCTAGAAGGACCTTTGGTTTGACCCAGTATGTTAAACTTGCAGTCTCTTAATTTCATGGGATCCCCGCTTGGTTTCGTGTGTCAAAGGAAGGGGTAAATAGCCCTTCCTTTGCTTTTTCTCCACACCATTCATGATATTATAGACATCAATCACATCCCCCCTTAATCATCTCTTTTCTAAGCTGTACAGCCCCAGGCTTTTCAGTCTCTTCTCATACGGAAGCTGTTCCATACCCCCTAATAATTTATGTTCTCCTCTGCATCTTTTCACATTCAAATTTATCGCTTTTGAGATGGGGCAATAAGAACTGCACATAGTATTCAAGGTGTGGGCGTATCCTGGCTTTATATAGTGGCAGCATGGTATTTTCTGTTTTATAATCTATCGCATTCCTGATGGTTTCTAACATTCTGTTAGCTTTTGTGACGGCTGCAGCACATTGAGCAGATGTTTTCAGAGCATGATCCACGATGACGCCAAGATCTCTCTCTTGAGTGGTAACAGGTATAGTTGGAATGAGGTTTTCCATGGGGGTGTATGCAATGGGGTGTGGAGGGCAGGCATGTGGGGTGCACGGGGGCTAGGAGCTATACACAAGGATGGGGTTGGATGTAAGGACAAGTGTATGCATGGAGGTGGGGGAATGTGTGGGAATCAGGGAAAGTGGAGAATAGGTGGGGTGCATGCAGGGGCCAAGCATGGGGAAGGGGGTCATGCATCAGTGCATGTGTAAGGGTGGCGGGCTGTACATGGGGGTAAGCAGGAGAGGTGGCAGGCATGCACGGGGGCTTTCACGAGGGTGTGGGGTGCATGGGGTTGGCAAGGTATATGAGGGGATGTGTACAAGGGGGCATGAATGGGGCTGGAGGGATATGGATGGGGCATGCATGAGGGTGGGAGGGGCAAGTGCGGGGAGTGCATAAGGGACACTCATGGGAGTGTGCAGGGAGCCAGAGTGGTGCACAGAGATTTGCATGAGGGTTGGTGGGGCAGGCCTGGGGGGCATGCATGGAGGTAGCGGGGTGTGCTTAGGGGCTTACATGAGGGTGGGTAGGACACGTGGACATGCATGAGGTGTGCATAGAGGCTTGCACGAGGATGGACGAGGCACATGTGGGAGTGTGCAAGGGCCAGAGGGGTGTGCGTAGAGGCTTGCACGAGGGACACACATAACAGCGTGTAGGGGCCAGAGGGGTGTGTGTAGGAGCTTGCACGAAGGTGTGCACGAGGGACACAAGTGGGAGTGTGCTGGAGGCGAAGTGGCATGCATAGAGGCTTGCACGAGGGCGTGCAGGGACTGGAGGGGTGTGTCTAGAGGCTTGCACAAGGGCGTGCAGGGGCCGGAGGGGTGTGTCTAGAGGCTTGCACGAGGCGTGCACAAGGGCCATACAAGGGAGGCTGCAGAGGCCGGAGGGGGGTGTGTAGATTGGGATTGCACAAGGGCGTGCAGGGGCCGGAGGGGTGTGTCTAGAGGCTTGCACGAGGGCGTGCACGAGGGCCATACAAGGGAGCCTGCAGAGGCCGGAGGGGGGTGTGTAGATTGGGACTGCACAAGGGCGTGCACGAGGGCCACGCCTGGGGGCGCCCGCAGACGCTTGCACGAGGGCGTGCAGGGGTGGGTGGGGCGCGCGCGAGGCCGCTCCCGCCGGGCCAGCGCCTGCCGGCCCCGCCCCCCGGCCCCTCCCCCGCGCGCCCCCTCGCGTCGCGCGCACGCCCCTGGCCGCCCGCCCCGCGCAGCCGGAGCCCACGGCCCCGCCCCCGCCGCCCCTGCCCGCGCGCGCGCACGCGCGCTCCCGCGGCCCTGAGCGGCGGAGTCTGAGGGGAGGAGGAAGGAGCCGCGGCAGCCGCCGCCATTACAGGCCGAGCCCGCCCCGCGAGGGAGTCGCCCCCCCCCCCTCCCGCCAGCCCCGCCGCCCGGGGGGCGAACATGGCGCCGCCGCCCCCCCAGCCCCGCCCCGCCCCGGGCCGGGCCCGCCGCCGCCACGGTAGGTATCGCCCCCGCCGGGCCCCTCCCCCTGCGCCGCCGGGAACAATGGGGCCGGCCCCACCCCCTGCCGGGCCGGAGGGGGGAGCGACCCCCCAGCCCGCCCGCGCCCCAGCCTGTGGGGGGGAGGGGCTGGAGCAGGGGGAGGGGCCGCCCCTCCAGTGCGGGGGGGGGTGACCCCTTGTCCCTGCCCTGGTGGGGGGGGAGTCACCCCTCCCCCTTCTCCTCCCGAGGGGGGGCAGGACTGTTCCCATCTGTCATGCCCTGCAGTGGGGGGTCCCCCCCCTGGTCAGGGGGGCAGGCAGGTGACTTGCGGGCTCCCTCCCCCTTGCTGTGTCCGGGCGCATGGGGGTGGGGGGGCCCGTGGGGCGCCTCCCCAGGTGCAGTGGAGCCAGCCAGCGCCAGGACACGGGCCCCTCGCTTCCTCCTCGGTGGCTGTTGCGTCAGTCCCCACCCTGCTGCCAGGGGTCTGCTCCAGCCCGTATCCTTCTGTGTCCAGGGACAGCCCCCGGGCTTGTGCCCGAGCGAGGATGAGGAAGTGTCTGTGTCTGCGATCACCCCTTGCCTCTCTCCTCCCTCAACCTAGGGTGGCCACGGCTCCACTCTCAGTGCCAGGAGGTTTCAAGGTACGTCCCCCTCCTTAATCCCTCCTGCACAGAGATGCAGATTTTAGGCCTCGCCCTCTCTGTCCACTTGGCTTTGTGCTCCCTGGGAGATCCCTTGTCCCCACAAAAAGAGTGCTGATTTTCCTTGACTCCTAGCATCCCCATGCAGATAGAGAACTCTGATTTCCCAGCAGCTGGTATTAGTGGGTTTTTTGATTGGTTCTGTTGCAACTCCCTCTTCCTGGGGTGGATTAGCATACACATTTGAATGATAAGTGATGGGCACCAGTTTATCATCTTCTGCTTTACTAGCCAGTACCCACCATCTACCATAGAACAAGGGTCGATCCAGTCCTCCTGCAAAATTTGAGGGTCAAGGGGTTCTGGTTGTCTCTGTGAGCTTGTAGCATGCACAGGTAATCAGGAAGCAGCAGGCGCAGTGGCTGGTTAAAGTGGGGCAGTTGTCCCAAAGGGATTAGAAACTGCAGCTTTAAATGATTCTCTGCCTTAAAATAGGAGAACAAATTGGCTGTTTTTGGAGAGTCATCTCTCTTTACCTGTCTGTTCAGTACAGACAGACATCTCCAATTTAGTACATCCCTTGGGGGGCGTCAAGCTGCACATCTTTGTAATGATGCTTCCCATAATCAGTTATGAAGGTCCAGTTTTGCTCATAGTGAAGTCAGCTGGAAACTTGTTACTGCCTTCTGTTGTGGCAGTTGTGTGAAGGGATAGGAAGATTACACTGATTAACTTTATTGTTTTATATACAAGTCACCAAACAAAAACATTGCTATGTGATTTAAATCAAAATAACTTCAATGATCAGTAGGTCAGTCGTGTGTTTTTCATAGTAAATGATGTTGAGTGTTTAAGCATGTTAGACAGAAAACACAGTTTAGTTGAATTCTTGTAACCAGTGAATTATAATCAGAAAGTTAATTTGATCTGCAGTTTCTAAAAGGTCCTTTTGTTTCATTTGCTCTGTGGGGCAGAATTATGCAGCACTTTTGTCCCAGGAATTCAGGTTTATTCTCTGTGTGACTCTGTGAGGTGTGAAAATATTGCCAGTGTAGCTTTCTAGAGTGTGGCAGTAAATATTTTCTTAGCATGGTGAAGTGAAGGTTTGGATCCATTTTTTTAACCATTATTTACATTGCTACTGGAAAAAAAGAAATATTTGTGTATGTTCTTGTTTGGTTTACATAATAGAATGAGCAGGCAGATTTACTAGTAGCTGATTTTTTCCCCCCAGGTTCTTGGGCTGATAAGATTTTGTAAAGATTGTGGGATGAGCAGATTTCCATGCTGTGAGCTGACATTAAAGGAAGAAATTCAAAGCAAATGATATATTTATATCTGCTTTTATTCATGTATCAATGGCTTCAGGAATCTGTGGTGGTAACATTAACTGTAATAGTTAAGTGTGCCCATTGGTGAGGCTCTTTATTTTCCCGGGTGTGTGTTCTGCATAGATTCTGCATTTCTCATCACTAGAATCCCTTTGCTAAAGGCAAAGCTGAGTTGGTTCGGACATTCTTATCCAAGGAGCAGGTGATGAAGGTGTGTTCCTCCTAGTCATTATTTCTGTGAAAGGAGCTGGGTATTATCTCTTTGAAAGGCAGCAATAGCCATGTTGATAATTTCTGGTTTTCCCAACTTGTAAAGCTGTTCACTATCACTTCTGACATAAAGTTTCTTTTATTTTTTTCCAGTCATTTTTTGAGCCTCACTTTGGAACACCTAAAGTGCTCAACTTCCAAAAGAGGTGTTGGATAATGAAGAAGGTTCAGAGGGGTAGCCGAGTTAGTCTGTAACTAGAAAAACTTAAAAAAAAAAAAGAATCATCTAGTTTTTAAAGACTAACAAAACATGTAGATGGTATTGTGAGCATATCCCACTTCTTCAGATGAAGAGGGTGTCAGTTAATGAACAATACTGAATGTAAAGTTCTTGTTTTTAATCTGTGTTTTAGTTGTACATACAGTTCTTGTTTTCACTGTATAGATGAAATTCAGCACACACATGCTTTATTTCTTTTCTTCAGTCATTCAACTGGAAATTAAATCATATTTTGGGGGGGAATCCAAACAATGTTATACCTTTGTAAGTAAGACTACACATTTTTAAGAAGACTCAACTTTTCATGCTGAGTCATTGTTGACCCAGTGCTCCAATAGCAAAGGTGTGAATGAAAGATTTGAGTTACTGCAATTTGTTTTTGTATCAAAATTCCTGAAAGTGCACAGCCCTGCTTTTGAATGATATTGTGCTCTTCCCATTCTGTTTTTTCCACGTTACCTTTTGTTAAATTTGATTGATTTTTCTCTAATTTATCAAAAAATGTTAAAACTACAATTGCCCCCTTTTCCCTAGGATGTTAAAATGTGTTATCTGTTCCATTTTGAAAACAGCTTTTTCCTCATTTATACATGGCCTTGGAGACTGCATTTGTAGTGTTGGATGCCCTCTGTAGGAATTCATAGTATTAGTTTTTTTCTCAGTGAAAAAACAATGTCTATCCAATGTGGAAGGTGTAGGGAGCTGAGTAGCAGGGGAGATCGTTTTTGTCACCTAGAACACAACATGTTGAACTTCTGGTTGTCTTATTACTAAGTTGAACATGATTTTGAATACATGGCCACTGTCTCAAAACACAAGCTGACATATTGATGCAATCTCTATTTGGATTCTTCTGCAAAGTGAATTTAGTTTTTTCAGCAAACTTCAAGTCTTTGTGCAATAAAGAAGAGAATGACTGTCCTGTGGTATTCATACCCTTTCTTCTAAAAGGTCTAAAAGTGTTCCTGTTACAATTGGTGGCTTGTTTACATATTATACATTTTCTGAACAGACTGTAGTAGTACAATTTTTAAGAGCTTCCAAAATCTTTTTCTTTAGATAAGCACTAAATATTTATAATCACTTGACAGTGTTCCTTTAAATATGAAGGACTACTTCTCCCTTTGGGAAAACTGCAGTCATCTCACAGCATTAAATTTACAGAAATATACTGTACAGTCCACTATGTACACCATATTCCGTTATGTACTTTGAAAATTAGTCTAAGTGATATATAAATTGATCATGGTAAAAAGCAATATGTTTCTGCATAGTAAAGCAGCATGTTGGAATTATATTGATTTTTAAATATAGTTGCAATGAACCTCTAATGAAAACCTTTAAAATTCCAGTTTTTCCTTCTCCATAGGAGGATTAATGATGTACAATCTCATAATCCATTGGAACCTCTGCATGTGTTGACACATGGCAGCTGTGTGGGTGATCACACTTCACAGGAATAAAATGAGAGAAATCATGACCATTAGTAATTACAAAGACTTTTTCTGGTAATAAATTGTTTACAAATGAAACACTTTGAAAATGGGTAATATGTTACATATGAAATCATTAGAATTCTGATTCTTAAATCTGGACTTTTAGACATAGGGCTTTTATATCTAGATAGTGATTTTATAGGAGATAGGATACCTAAATGGACTTGTCATAATTGGCATTTTAATCTGGCAAGATAGAGCTTGGAATGAATGCTTGCTTAGATGGTAGGTAGACTGCTGGCTGATGCCGCTATTGTGATGTAATTTTTAATGGCCTGGATTCATTGATTTATTTCTTTAGCCTGCTGACTGCTATAAGATTCAAGCACTGATTAGTCAGTAAAAGAATGCAAATGAACCCATTTGATAAATGTAAAAAAAATGGTGAGGACTAGCTCTGGGCCTGTGAAATTGGCATTTGCCCAGTAAACAGCCACTGAATACAAATGCTGGAAGATGGTGAGATTAGCTCCAATGGCCAGTGAATTTGAGGGCTTCATGTCTGAAGTTAATGTATTGTTTATGCCCAGATCAGCTCAGTTTGCAATGTGACATGGTGATGTTTACCTTTGTTGTATGTAATAGTTGGGAGTTTTGTACAATAGTCATCTAGGTTCTAGTTCAAGGTCTCACTTTTAGTGACATTTGATATTGGAATGAGGAAAGGCTTGTAATAAATATGCTAGCTGAATAATATACATTATAATTTATGCATTGATTCTTGTGCCTCAATTTTTCTGTCCTGATTTTTAATATTTTTTCTGATAGGGGTTATCCAGTTTTTTTGACCCCCCCGCCCCAGTTTTCTTGAGCCCATTGGAAGCTGTTGAAAATAAACTAAAATCTGATTTTGTTTTTGCCTGCTGATATTCTGAGTGCTTGTTGTCAAATATGGTGCACGTCTATTGCTCTTGCTTGTGCTATCACAGCTGCTTTTTTATTCCCTGAGGTGCAATGCGTGGCAAAATGTGCTGATGGATTTGCGAGTAAGATTAAGGCCATAATCCTATCAAATAGCCTTACTCTCTGATATTTTGGTGAAGTACTTTTTTAACCATCGGGATCATCTACATTCTTGATGAAACCATGACAACTCTTAATTTCCCTTTCTTTTATTGCTGCTGTTTTCCTGGCCCTGCATTTCAACTTCCATCTTTCTGGAGATGTCTGGGCAGGACACCCTTCCCTCCTTCCCCCCCTCCCCCTGCCCTGGAGAATCCATCAGTGCTGCTCAATTGGCTGGAGGGGGTCACACAGTTTAGTAATGCTTTCCATATTCTTTTTTCTCCACTCCCAGGGGCAGTCTGCTGCCTCTGAAGTGCTTCCAGTGTTTGTCTCTCACATTGCAGTGGAAGAAAGCTTTTTCTTTATTAGATTTTTAAGCCAGCCATACTTCTTCTGACCATTACTTGTCACTTTTTTGCTGCTACTCTCCTATACTTGATGGCAGATTTTCCAAGTGTTTTTTTACATAGTTTTAAAATATTCTTTTGACTTCTCATCTGATTAGGATGAAAACTGAATACCAATTTTGTCTATAAAAAATTGAGTGCATTGGCACTTGTAGTTGTAAAGTGCCCTAATTTTAGTTATTTGTTAAAGGATGTGGGGAAGTGAGGAGACAGGCGATTAGAAGCAGTAAGGCTATAACAGAACTGTTCAGGGAAGATTGAACACCCTGGAATATTGCTCTTGATGCTGCCAAATCAAGTTTTTATTTTCATTTTACTGCTTTTTTGGGGTGTGTGGGAGGAAGTAGTTTTACATTTCTATTTGGAAACAGAAGCCCTGCCACAATCCTCTACAATAGCTGTATCTGTCAGCAGTCTGAAATTCTATTCTCGATTATTAGAGAATTTTTCTCTTTCGAACTAATGGGCACCATGCATTCAGTAACTTGTCTCTTGGATCCCTGCTCCCTTAAACTCGTTAAAGATTTTCAAATTTAATTGGTACCCAGTACTCCTATTCTTCTTTTATCTTGCCTTTAAAAAGATGGTTATACTTTTAAAGAAATTTTCCTTGCTGTCTGGGATTTCTAATTTTAGGACAGTCTCACCCAAGCTTTTCTTAGCTAATCAGTCACTGGTCCATTTATCTCAATTCCTTTGATATCCAGTGTGATTTTTAGAGATGGCCTAAAGTGAGGCTGCATTGGTCCATAGAGCTTATGCTCTTACATGGCTGGGGTTTCAGGGTAGGTTGTAATAATGAAGCTGTATTCCTCCTCCTCTGCTAATTCTCTTACATGCACCAGTAATGGGGCTGTATCTGTCATTTCTTTTAGATATTTCAGAAGTCTTTGATATGCAGCTTTGACAGTGACTCTGTTTCAGTTTGCCTTGAATCCTGTGAGCTAGTTACTGGGGATGCATTACTGTGGTTCAAATATATAAGGGTTAACAGATAGGTAGTCTGGTGGCAGTTAGATGATTGTCAGCCGACGGTCAGGGCAGTGTGTGTGTGTATGCTTCCGAGAAAAGGTTCCTGTCTGGCTACAATGATAGGAGCTGCAGCTTCATATTTTGTTAAAAATAGACTGTTTGAATTAAAAAGTATATTAGGGTACAGGGAAAACTTATAAAACTATAAGGGGTTTGGAATGGGTCCCATATGAAGAGAGATTAAAAAGACTTGGACTTAGATAGAGGTCTGTAAAATCATGACTGGTATAGAAAAAGTGAATAAGGAAAAGTTATTTACTTATTCCTACAATAAAAGAACTAGGGGGTCACCAAATGAAATTACTAGGGAGCAGGTTTAAAACAAACAAAAGGAAGTTTTTCTTCACTCAGCACACAGTCAGCCTGTGGAACTCCTTGCCAGAGGATGTTATGAAGACCAGGACTTCAACAGGGTTCAAAAAAGAGCTAGATAGATTCATGGAGGTTGATAGATTCATCAATGGCTATTAGCCAGGAAGGGTAGGAATGGTGTCCCTAGCCTCTGTTTCTCTGTGGGTGATGGGGGAGAATCACGTGATTACCTGTTGTTATCCCTCCCTCTGGGGCATCTGGTATTGGCCACTTTTGGCAAATAGGATACTGGGCTAGGTGGACCTTTGGTCTGACCCTGTATGGTCGTTCTTATGTTATGTTTTTCTTCTATCCTAGTGTCAGGAAAAGAAATAAGTTGACTACCAAAAGTTGCTGCTTGGTTGTATATACTAGACTTTTGAGCTGTAAGCCTGGAATTGGTTTACTTTTGTAGTTTTATTTGTAACTATTTTCAATATATTCAGGCTTTAATTGTCATCTTACAGATACCGTATATTCCGGCGTACAAGACGACCTCTGAAGTTAAAAAACATCCCCCAAAAATCGGGGGTCGTCTTGTACGCCGGATGCCCCGCTGCCGGAGCCCCTCCGCGGCTTTGAAAGCCTCGGGGGAAGCCGGCGGCGGGGCATCCCAGGCGCGCATGGGCTGCCCGCCCGCCGGAGCCCCTCCGCGGCTTTGAAAGCCTCGGGGGAAGCCGGCGGCGGGGCATCCCAGGCGCGCATGGGCTGCCCGCCCGCCGGAGCCCCTCCGCGGCTTTGAAAGCCTCGGGGGAAGCCGGCGGCGGGGCACCCCAGGCGCGCATGGGCTGCCCGCCCGCCGGAGCCCCTCCGCGGCTTTGAAAGCCTCGGGGGAAGCCGGCGGCGGGGCATCCCAGGCGCGCATGGGCTGCCCGCCCGCCGGAGCCCCTCCGCGGCTTTGAAAGCCTCGGGGGAAGCCGGCGGCGGGGCATCCCAGGCGCGCATGGGCTGCCCGCCCGCCGGAGCCCCTCCGCGGCTTTGAAAGCCTCGGGGGAAGCCGACGGCGGGGCATCCCAGGCGCGCATGGGCTGCCCCCCCTCCGGAGCCCCTCCGCGCGGCGCGGAGGGGCTCCGGAGGGGGGGCAGCCCATGCGCGCCTGGGATGCCCCGCCGCCGGCTTCCCCCGAGGCTTTCAAAGCCGCGGAGGGGCTCCGGCGGGGAGGTGGGGGGGGGGGGGAGCCCAGGCGCTCCTGGCGGCTTTGCTCCCGGTGCCTCTGGTCTGCTGGGGACCATCTCCAGCAGACCAGGGACACCGGGAGCAAAGGAGGCGGAGGGGCGCTGGGGTATAAGATGAAACCCTATCTTTTAATTAAAAAGATAGGGGGTCGTCTTATACGCCCAGTCGCCCTATACGCCGGAAAATACGGTAACTGGTGTGGACTTCTGCATTCTCTTTTGCTTTATTTCTTTGTAACCCTGGCCTATATTTCTGTTTAGATGTTGCTGTGCATTTAGGTCTAAATTTTCATTCTAATAATGCCATAACTATTTTCCTGTTGTCAGACTTGCATAGAAATGTGAAAGTTGGGCATTTCTAATGTGGTAGTCATGCTTTTTTAGGGTCTCTCCTTGACATTAGTTCCGGAAATACCTCTTCTTATTGACTTGTAGATAGTAACATTTTGTGTTGGTGTCTTACAAGATTCTTTTTTTCAGTAAATCCTGTTCCACTTTGTATCTGGGTATACGTTTGTCTTGGAAACAGAGTTAGAATGTATTTCCTCCATTGAAGCTGTAACCCAGATACGTGCATTGGTGTATCTTTCATTATTATCAGGCTTCTTCATCTCGTGTGAAGCTGTAAATGGTCTAAAATTTGAAATGGTATAGTTCTGTTCCAGGTAGGTGAGGATGTATATTTGAACTAAAATAGCTTATTGTAAGACTTGCTTTGCCATGCTGACCACATTAACTTGTGACATCACACTGATTTTGCAGAACAGCTTTCTTAGGGCAACCCTATCTTTTCTCCCTATACTTCCAAGTGTTTTGTTTTTTGTGCACCTATTGGTTGCTTTACACCACAGACAGGGTGACTGTTTCAGTGCCGTTTATATATTTTTAAAGCAGTTTGGGATCTGTCAGGTTGAAAAGTGCTATGGAGGGGTTTCTCAGCCGTTTATGGAGTGGCATACACTTTAATAGCATGTTTTTCTTAATTACAAGCGGACCACTTCCCTTACAATTTATTTCTGTGAGAAATTCATCAGTTGTTTACATTAAAATGTATTTTTAGTTTTTATGAGAAATGGAAATGGGGGGGGAGGGCAGCACCAGCTGACAGTCAGCTCTTCGAGAGGTGCCAGTAGTTTGCGTACCATACTTCCGAAATCTATACGCTGTGGAATAACATAGCATGGCTATAGATGCGTGTTTTAAAGGCCTCTATACAATAGGTTTCCAGAGTCTCTTTGCAGGGTCTACTGAACTTTAAGTTACTTTCTAATATTCCTAAACCTCACACATGCCTAAAATGAGCATGTGATTTGCAGTTCAGAAGCTGGTATCTCTTGTGAGCAGCGGGGGGAAAAAGTCAGTGGTGGACAGATGCATGGAGTTATTGAAATCCCTCTATTTTGGACGCAATCTAATCTTCTCTGAAAAAACTGACACATGGCGCACTGTAGTCATGAACAGAACAGATTATGAACAGGAGGCTGCCAGACAATTCCCCAACACCAGATTCTACAGGCTTCTATACGCTGGTCCCACTAAAGAATATCCCCAAAAAACCCTAAACCACCTGTTCATGAAACTCCCAGCTACAGACCAGGACCAAATCTACAGAACCCTCCTCCCCCTATTCTCCCCTCCCCCCCCCCCAAATCCCTGACCAGTGGTTTTCTATCTGCTACCCGAGATACACAAATCTGGAAATCCCTGCCCGTCCCATCATCTGACATTGGCACACGGCAGGATTATTTGGTTACATTGACTCTCTCCTCAGACCCTGTGCTACCAGCACTCCGAGCTATATTTGAGACACCACCAACTTCCCGAGGAAACTACAGAACATCCGTAATCTTCCTGAAAACACCATCCTATCCATCATGAATGTAAAAGCTCTTTAAACCAACATGCCACACGATGATGGATTACTAGCTCTCAGGAACACTATCACCGATGGCGCTGCTGCATGCCTGGTTACTGAGCTCTGTGACTTTGTCCTCACCCATAACTATTTCTGATTTGGGGACAATTTATATCTTCAAGTCAGCAGTACAGCCATGGGCACCTGCTTAGCCCCACACTATGCCAAAGTCTTCATGTCTGACCTCAAACTACATTTCCTCAGCTCTTGCCCCCTAGCACACTTCTTCTACTTTAGGGATGTAATAGTGTATCAATTAACTGATTAACCAATAAGCAAAAGCTTTATAGGTTAATGTTCGACTACATGCATTCCCCCTCCCAGTAAATTTTTTAGCAGACTAGCCAGCAGCCCGTCTCAGTCGTGGCTTGTAAGGGGTCTGGGACCAATTCCCACTGCAGCTCTGCATTTTAAGTGTATTAGGAGATAGGTGTGCAAGCAGCCTGGCTCGGTTTTGGCTCATGCTGGGTCCATGGACTGCTGGCACGTCAGTGTCAGAGGCAGCAGTGCAGTGTGACAGGCAGCTGGTTTTTAAACTGTCTCCCCTCGTGGACCAGCTCCTGCCTGGCACCCCACGCTGCTGCTTCTGATATAGAGGCAGCAGTGTGGAGTGGCAGGAGGCTCCTTAGGAGTGGGGCTAGTTGCACTGGCTGCTGTCCCCATCTCCGGGGACTATAGAATAGTCAAGTAACTAATAAGAATTCATGAGGTTACTCGACTATTCAGTTTTAACATCCCTACTCTTCTTACGATACATTGACGACAACTTCATCATCTGGACCCCAGGGAACGACACCCTTGAAGAATTCCACAGAGATTTCAACAACTTTCATCCCACCATCAAACTTAGCCTGGGCCAGTCCACACAAGAGATCCGCTCCTTGACACTACAGTATAATTAAACTACCGCTACATTTCCACCACCTTATACCAGAAACCTACTGACTGTTACATTTACCTACATGCCAACAGGATTTGTTCTAATCCTGCAGACAAACACCTACAGGATCTCTATCGGGCATTCTTAAAACTTAAATACCTGACCAGAGAAGTGAAAAAACGGACTGACCGAGCCACATGAGTACCCAGACATCAGCTTCTTCAAGATAGGCCCAACAAAGAAGACGGCAGAACACTTGTCATCTATAGCCCCCAACTTAAACTCCTCCAATGCATTATCAACCATCTACAGCCTGTCCTTGAAAATGATCACTCGCTCTCACAGGCCTTTGGGACACAGGCCAGTCCTTGCCTACAGGCAACCCCCTAACCTCAAACAAATTCTTTCCAACAACCATGCAGCACACCTCCATCATACTCATCCAGAAACCCACCCCTGCAATCAGTCCCGGTGCCAACTCTGTCCACACATCTGTACGAGTGACATAATCACAGGACCTAACCACATAAACCATCACATCAGAGACTCATAACTGCACATCCACCCATGTGATCTGTGCCATTAAGTGCCGGCAGTGCCCCTCTGCCATGGATATTGGCCATACTGGACAGTCTTTATGACAAAGGATTAATCAAATATTCAAAATGGTAACACACAGAAACCTGTTAGGGAACATTTTAACGTACCCGGGCACTCGCTAATGGATCTAAAAGTGACTATATTACAAAGCAATTTCAAAAACCAGATGGAGAGAGATGCTGTAGAACTTGGTTTCATTTACAAGGTCTGAACAAAAACCTGACCTGGAGGGGCCATTACATTCCACATCCTGATGACACAAAAAGATAAGCACCAGATGCTTATAGCCCACTCTATTAACCTCATTTAGCAGGGACACTCTAATTGACAATATTTTTTCCCTTCTCTTTCTCACCCACATCCCCTCTCTTTTTCTATTTTTTATTTGTATCCTGGACCCCTGGCTCCATTCATCTGAATAAGTGGGTTCTGCCCACGAAAGCTCATGATACCATCTACATTTTTTTGTTAGTCTCTAAGATGCTGCAGAATTATGTGTTTTTGTTTTTTTTTCAGCTACAGACTAACATGGCTACCCCTCTGAGACTTTTCATCTTCTCTAGTGTGGCTTGGCAGGATGAATTTTGTTTTTTTGACCTTCACATGGAATTGATATGTTAGGGTTAGTGTTCCAACAGGCCGTGGTTGGAGCAGAATAAGCAGCTCAGTGGTTTGCTAGGAAAAGTACACCTGACCTAATAAAGCTGCTCTTGGGACTTGTGGACACCTAGTCGTGAGATACAGAATTTAATTAGTAGAAAGGAGGTTTGCCTGTCCTCTAAAGCGGGGATAGGGAATCTCCAGTCCACAGGCCGCATCCAGCCTGCTGCTGCTTAATTTATCCTTTCTCCACATCATGGGCTAGAAGGCCTGGTATGTCCCTGTAGCTCCTAGGTGCAGGAGTGGTGAGGTAAGCTTCATATGCTGCCCCTGCCTCCAGTGCCAGGTACGCAGCTTCCATTGGCCAGGAACCATGGCCAGTGGGAAGTGAGGGGGGCAGAGCCTGTGGGCATGGGCGGCGCACACCATGCAGAGTTGCCTGGTCCCTCTGCCTACTGACCAAACATGGCAGCTGCCTTCAGGAGTGGCATTGGGCCGGGCCAGGCACAGCATGCAGAGAGTGTGCTTTAGTCCCGCTTCATCACTTACTGGGAACTGCTTCCGGTAAGTGCCACCCAGCCAAAACCTGCACCGTGCCCCTGCTCCACGTTGGAACCTCCTCTCACACCCCAACTCCCAGATTCCACCCCCCCACCTCAAACCCTGTGTCCCAGATTGGAAATGTCTGTCACCCCAGATCCCTCCAAGATTCCCCAGCCTTCTGTCTCAACTTGGAGCACTCTCTTGCATCCCAATTGTCTCCCATGCTCCACTCCAAATCCTTTGTCTCAGGTAGGAATCCCCTCTTGCACCCTAACTCCCTCTGACACCACCTTTCCACGCAAGCCCTCCCTTCTTGCACCTCAACTCTCCCAGACCTCACCCCAAACCCTCTGTCCCAGGTTGGAACACCGTCATGCACACTAACCCCCTCCCAAACTCCACATCCCCATCCCAACTCCTGTCCCATCCTTAAGTCCACTTCTGCACTCAAACACACCTCATCCCTATCCGAGAGCTCATGTCCCTACCTGGATCCTTCTCTCCAATCCCCTGCTCCAGCCCACAGCCCCTTCCTGCAACCTGAACCACTGATTTCTCGCCCAAACACAAGCCTCTGTGCCCCTCTTCAGGGCAGGAGCCATGAGCACCGGCTTGCTCTGCTGTGGTGGGGGAAGCCCTGAGCCTCTACACCCCCTCCTCGTGGGGTTGTGTGGCCTGTGTGGTTTTTTTCCTGTGGGTTAATGGCCCCCTTAGAAAAAACATTCTTGTTTAATCTGTGAGAATTTCAGTGTCTTAAACACTATTCTAGGTGTGTAGCAAGTAGTGGTTAGATATTGAAAGTGGCAGGTGCAGTTTCGGAGACGTCATACTTCTTGCTTGAAAATACGGAATGTGCAATATCAGTAGGCTATTCAGGAGAAAGGGGATTCTCTCTCCCCTCTAGTATTGAGTTTCTTGTACTTATTCAGCTCCCAACTGGGGGCTGGGACCGTAGAGGTCCTCCATGAAAACCTGTGACCACCCATGCTTAGGGTGATTACTCTGATTTTGGCCGTGTATGTGTGCGCCATGTCCTATTGAGAATCTGGTGGGAATTCCATCTGCTTACCATCCAGGGCTTCATTGCTCGCCTCAGACAAGACACCTTTCTTGGCCACGTGCACTTTAGAATGTCAAATTCTGCTCTTTGACTGGTACAGATGTGAAGTTACTCATAACTTTTGTGTTATTCTGGATTTACGTTGGACAGAATTTTATCTTCTCAGTGTGGGAATTTTATTTTCTCCTCTAAAACAAAATTGAATATACCTAATTCAGGTAGAAGATAGAAGAAAATTAATGGTTACCGACACTTGGAAAGTAGCTAAAGCAGTTACCATAAACCTATCAAGTTTTGTGGATAGTTAATAATGTGATGATAGAGAGAGAGTCAGGAAAGGGAGGTTGTGGAATCTCCATCACTGGCGATATTTAAGAGCAGGTTAAATAGACATCCATCAGGGATGGTTTAGACGGTACTGGGTCCTGCTGTGAGAGCAGGGGACTGGACTCGATGACCTCTCAAGGTCCCTTCCAGTTCTAGTGTTCTATGATTCTATGAGGATTAGAAGTTGTTTGTTCACAAATCATAGAGTCCTAATGAAGTTCCCTCCTGTCCCCTCTTTCAACCAGTCTGGAAGTCCCAACCCAGATATAGTCAGACTGTCAACTGGTATGATGGGAATTTCTACATCATCTGCGTCTGGATCTTTAATGCTGAAGCATAGTAACATTAGCAGAGAAATTAATTTCAATCTGACACGTTTCACTTTTGGTTTTGGGAAGCCAATTTTCATAAAACCACTCATTTAATAGATACTGTGATTAAAGTTGAGCTAAATGGGCATATAGAGGGATGAGAAACGTGGTATTTTCATTAAGATTTAACTTTCTACTGCTGCATGTTCCCTTCCCTTGAAGCCTCCATCTACCTTTAACATAAGTGGAATCTCACTGAGGATTGAAACTTAGTTAAATATTTTTAACTCAGGTCCAACTAAATTGGTATTTAACATAGTATGGTTGGCTTGCATGGATTAGGCTAAATTATTAGTATGACAATTTGTTTTCTTCTATTAAAAATGTGATGAGGCTAACTTGCATTAGTATCCTTGCTGATTCTCAAAAGCAAGTTAGGAAATAGTTTGTTGAATTTTGCTTTAAACTTGGGTACTAGAGAGGAATCTTAAATCTGTTGAAGTGTAATATGGATGGTGGAAAAGTCTCTAATATTAGAATTTTAAACACACTCCTAATGTAGAAATGTATGCTTAGCCTGAGAAGCTACAGGTTGATTTTAGGGATGTTATGGTGTACACAGTTAACCAAATGATCCTGGGCTCATTGGTTAACCTTCACAGTTACATGCAGGCCCCCATCCTGTGCTGCTGCCTCTGTATCAGAGGCAGCAGTGCAGGGTGGGGTGGTGGGAGCTGTGCTTGCGGGGAGATGACTCAGACACAGCAGCATGAGGAGACAGCTCTGTGGTAGCTGCACTATGTGTAAATGAGTAACTTCTGAATTTTTCAGTGGTTACATGTTTACATAAATACACACATTTTAACATCCATACTCGATTTGTGTTCTGAATCATTAGCTTTGAAATACCTTATGCATTTTTATGCCACCTCATGTCTCTAGGAAACTCTAGTCAGCCCAAACCCAGAGTAAACAAATCTGGAGGTGGAATATCCATTTTATTCTCTTCTGCATTCAAATGCAGGTACAGGTTGGGCCCCTCTTATCCGGTACTTTTGGGACTTGACCCATCCTGAATGAGCAGGTTGACCCATCCTGAATGAGGGAACTTGCTGGATCTGGGGAGGTCCCTGCCACTGGCCTCATAGGATGCTTCCCCTCCCTGCGGCTGGCTTCGCTCCGGCCCAGTGCCACTGGGCTCCAGCCTGCAGAGCTTGGGCTTGTCCTCCGGTCCTCTGGGGTTCTGGGACTCCCCAGGGACAAGCTGCCCAGCTGCCACGGACCTGCTTCTCCACTGCCAATTGGTAATTCCTGTGCCCCACTTCTGCTGCGCTCTGCTGGCTAATCCCTGGGGACGGGGCTTGCTGGCTGCCCCACTTTTACCACTGGCTGCCCTGATGCAGCCCCGCTTTGCCAGGGGTCCCCAGGGATGGGACTCGCCTGTCCCGCTGTTGCCCCACCGGGCTGAGACCCCTTGGGAGAGGTTTATGTTCCCAGGTGCCAGGGCTTTCTGGTCTGGCAACATCTGTGGTCCTACTAGACCATGGATGTTGCCAGACCAGAGTCCCTGATTTCAGAGGTTCAACCTGTGTAACTTAATCAGAATCCTTGCAGTACATTGACTTATTCTGTGGGTCCCCGAAGCATAACTAATCTGAGCATTCTGCTGGTCTGTAAACCTCCAGATCCTAGTGACTTGCAAGAGGAGTGGGTAGGCGATCGGAGTCATGAGATTTTGTCTTGAGAGACTTCCGCATCAGTGTGGGCATTGCCTCTGATATGATAAGTGCTAAATCTCCAGTCTGAGCACTGCAGCCCTGATGTTTCCAAGGTAGTTTCCCGTGTTCTGGATGGCATTCTCAGGTTGCATGTGGATGTAAAGAATGAAATAATAATTTTGTGGTGCTGGTCAGACCACTTTCTAGTCCATGTGGAAATAAACTTTTACTACTGCAATGAAAGAGAAAATTACCACCACTGTCTTTGCCTGAAAACTTTTGGTTTCTCCAATTTCAAAAATTTTCTGACCAAAAACATCTAGCCATGTGTCTAAGGGGTGAAATCTAAGCAAATCAGCAGAACTCTTACTACTGTTGCACTTCAGAGGAGTAGCCGAGTTAGTCTGTAACTGGAACCCCAGGGTTCCACGTAGCACCACTTGGGAAACACTGCTGTAGACTTTTAATCATTCTCGTTGCTCTTCTCTGGACCTTCTCCAATTTCTCCACATCTTTCTTGAAATGTGGTGCCCAGAACTGGACACAGTACTCCAATTGAGGCATAATCAGTGCAGAGTAGAGCGGAAGAATGACTTCTTGTGTCTTGATCACAACACACCTGTTAATGCATCACAGATGCCCTCTGAGGGTTACATGTACACTGCAGAAAAAAGCCCAGTGACTGTGAATTTGTGCTCTCAGCAGACTTGAGCTTGCACAGTGGGGTTAAAAATCTCAAGTGTAGACGTTCCTGCTAAAGCAGGAGCCAGGGGTTTGAGACCCTTCCCCTCCAACAGATGTCAGAGTCTGGGTTCCAGCTGGAGCTATAATATCTGGCCCTGTAGTGAGACTCCGAGTCAGCTGATTTGGGGACTGATACTTCCTACTGCAGGAGAGGGGTTTCAATGTAGATGTACCCTAAATCACTTCACAGCCATGGGATCATTTGGGATTCCTGGATGTAACTCAATGACCCAATATTCATAGAAGCAAAAAATTCGCGCTTCTGTTCCTGAACACTCAGATAGTCATACCACACCAGAAGCTGATGGACGGTGATTCGTGCATTTGTATAATCTCCAGGTTGACAACTCGTATCTAGAAATGAAGTCTTGTACTCTTAGAGCATTTTAAAAATTAGTACAAGACACACTGACTTCCTGCTGTGATGTGTTTACAAGTTTCGGTAAACACATTATCCTGGGATTGTATATTGTGAAGTCTTTCTCCTGATATTCAAGTCCTCCATGGCCCAAATTACTTGTGACATCTCTTCTCTCTCCACAAGAATGACATACTGCTGCTGAAACCTTCAGCCAATAGGGAGAGGTTTTAGGATATGGGGCGACAATTTTCACAGGGGCTGTATCCCTGCTATGGAGCTCTTGCAGTTGACCGTTTTACTGGTTGTTCAGACAGTGTAAATGTCTAAGCTTTTGTGAATCCTGATACACTCTTGGCCCATGTGTGGCCTGGGATTACTGAGTGGCTTTTAAAAACCCCTTAATCAGTTTCAATTTTTTCACTATAACTCTGTTCCGTTTCCCCTTGTTCTTGTTTTAGGAGGGTAAATGCATCATGTGATAGGCTTTTTAATCATTGTTAATCATTTGTTATTTTTAAAGAAGTACTAAGATAATTTTAAAAGTAGCAAAGTTCTATGAGAGCTAAGCCCCATTGACTTTCAACATAATTTAAGCTTCTCAGTGTATAAATCACTTTTGAACATGGGGCAAAGGCACTTTAGAAAGTTACTCCTAAATCTTTTTACTTTTTGCCTTACATAAGTTTTTCTCTTCCACTAATCACTTTTTTTGGTCATTCTCTGGACCTGTTTAGTTTCTGCTGAATTCTTTTTGGAACAGGTGACCGTAACCAAACACAATAGTCAAGTCGAGACATTAATTTATATTATGCAGTTATATCTTAAATAGTCTGCATTTGACAACTAAATGTTTTGCTTGGTTTTTAACCATGGAGACTAAATTGTGTCCTATTGCCTTCTCCATCCTGTAGCCTTAAGGAAACCCTGATACTCTGAGATGAGATGTAAGCCTGAATGCTGAATACAAAACTCCAGTACTTGGGTGTTACTGTGGTGGTATGTGAGAAATAGCTAGGTTGGAGTAAATGTAATGTGTGCAGTGGTCTTTTATGTTGTGTAGTTCTTAAGGTGAAACATAAGTGATCATTACATGTTGGGGTTTAGGATGACTAGGAGATTTGGGGAGGGAAATAGGAGCCTGCATAAGACACAGCCTCAAACACTGGGACTGTACCTATAAAATTGGGATATCTGATCACCCATTGGGGATTGACCACTGGGAGCAGCACTGAGTCAGTTCTCCCTGTAAACTGAGTGCTTGAGCAGCCACCCAAGAGAGATTTAGGTGCTGTCCAGCTGATTAACAGAGAGCCCAGAGTGACAGCAGCCGGCAACACATATTTCTACTGGTGGTCATCCACACATGCCTCAGTGCACATACAAAATTTATTCCACCCATGGACCAAAAAACAAAAAAAAAAATGGAAGGAACAGTGGGTAAGGATGTAACTGGTCCCCCACCTCAGATCTGGCTTAGTTGGTTAACCAGTTAAACGTTAGGTTAACCTAATGTTTAACCAGTTAACTGGGACTTTACATCCCCAACTAGCACTGACATTTGTTTTTTGCATTAATGCAAATCATGCTCTACTGGTGACCTAAGATACTGTTGAAATGAAGTCTTGTTTGATTTAGTTGTTTCTACCTAAAATATATTGCAGATAGTTGATTGTTTTCTTACAGTCTAGATATTTTTTTTGCTTGCTCTGATGAAAGCTTCTGAAGATTCTCCAGTTGTTCAATTCCTGTTCCTGCTAGCAGAGCTGGTAGTAGATCTTTTCTGTACCTCAGCTATTACATTTATGGCTATCTCTTGAGTGGCTAAAACCTGGTCATTATATGATTATAATTGCTGGGGTCTTCAGTAATGACTAGGATCAGTAGACTTACCTGTTTCCTTGAGGAACATCTTTTTCCAGTGAACACACTGGTAAAGGTGGAGATTGCAGATGGAAAGATACTGCTTCATGAGAGCCTGTTATCTCTCATTTAGAGAGATTTAATGACCCAGCTGGGAGAGGAGTCCCAGCCCGTTGGCTGTTGTCCAAGAATTCCACCATCTGAGCTGTGAAATATTACATGGCACCATACTACAGAGATAGCGTCTTTAGAAATGCCTAACATAGCTAGCTAGTAGCAGAATACCTCAAATAATTTGCTGGTGCTGTGACTTCTAAATGTTCAGGACTTGATTCTGCCTCTCTTACTGTACCTAACCATGCAGTTAGTCCAGGCAGTTAAATATTACTTAAAATGAGTAAATTGGCAGAATGGTCCCTTCATTTTTAAGTATTCAGTCTGCTTGCTAGTCTGTTTTGAATTAGAAATCAGGGCTTCTGTTATCAGTTGTAAATAACAGGTTGACATTTTAATTGGCAGACAGGTAGATGCAGACCCTTCATGTTCTTTAGAAGTGATCTTGTTATTGAAATGACTGAAAATTTGGAACATTCTTGTTTGGTAATGCATGTCATTTTGAGCACTTTAGTTTAAAATAGAGATGTTAGATACCAAGTAATTGAATAATCATGTAGCCACATCAAAAGTTAGTGGTTACGTGATTATTTGATAGTCCCCGGTTGGGGGGGCAGCAGCCAGTGCACTCCCAGCCTTCTCCTGGGGAGCCTCCTACTACCCCGTGGTGCTGCCTCTGTATCTGCACAGGGTGGCAGGTGGCATAGAGGCAGCAGTGCAAAATGGCAGCATCTTCTGTCCGCAGGGGTGTCTGAGCTCCCTGCGGACAGAGGCTGTGCCAGCATCTCATGGAGTAGTCACTCTCTGCAGTGAGCCCAGGCCCGCCACAGACAGAGTGCGCTCCGCAGCAGCATCTTCTGCCCTCCCACCTTCTGCACTGGTACCTTTGATAGAGGTGGGCGGCTCGGTGAAGGCAGTGCTTGTGAGCAGTCAAGTCAGCTTTTAAGCTGGCTCCCCTCAAGCACTAGCTCTGGCTCCTGCGTGCCCTCCTCTCCCTCTGCTGCAACGGGGTGGGGGATATGTGTAGTCAATAGGATTAACGGATAAACTCGGGGTTATCAGTTAAACATGTAGTCGACATCCCTAGTTTAAAATATAATTGTTGATTTGTAATTGAAAACAAAAGTCTAACTCAGGATAGATTACAGTACTAAAGACTGAAAAACAGAAAAGCTCTAGCCATTTGTATTTTTTTTTGGTGCTTCTTATTGGAAAGTCTTTTTTGAAGTTTTAGAGAGAAGGCTTGAGAGCTAAATGTGTTTAGTCCACTTGATGGGTAGAATTTTTTATCTCCCTCCCCCTTCTCCGCTCGGTTTCACAGCTCTGGAATGTGGACAGATGACTTTTGAAGTTCAGGTAATAATTTATAATGGTTCAGCTAACTTGACTTTAACAGGGCTTAAAAAAAACCTCAATATACAAGAATGGAAAATAAGATGTGAAGTTTCACAGTTTTCAAAGCACTTAAACAACGTGACTTAACTGGTTCAAAAGCAGAACCAAGGTGAATTATTCCACAATTATTCCTTAATGCTGTGTTAATTTTAGGGTTCTTTTCATTTAAAACAATAGCTTTGTTCAAAGGAAGCTAGGTTTATAGTTAGATTTTTATCTTTTTATATGAATTTAAAAATTATTAACTGAGTTGGTGTTGGGTGAAGTTCTAGCTGACATTGGTGAAAGCTCCATAGCTTTGGTCATCAAAAATTATACTGCACAAAGTATTCTTGGTAATAGTCTTATATGGGCCAGAGTGTGTTGGATAGACAAAAGTCAACCTAGATGACTTACTAGGTCTTATTTTTATTTCTAATCTTCATACCTGCCAAAAATGTAATGGTTTGTTCATATCTGATAATGAAATCCATCAGTAGGTACTAGGAATTGGACTCTTCTTAAATTTGTTATATATGGCCCCTTAAAAGCTTATGTTTGAAAGTGAAAGTTCAAAACTAAACTAGTATGTTTAAAGTTCTGGGTTTTGCATCACTGTTTCATGTGATTTAGATGGACACAAAGGTTGAAAGCTTGGTCATAGTTGTACCCACATATACAAAGATAAAGTGATGGTATTGTGAGGTTGGAAGAGTAGTTCTTGGACTGGAGTGGAACATCTTTGTCTTCTGGAGTTGAGGCCCCTGTAGAGTAGTCTCCTGTGCTCTGTAAAAGTACTATGGCCAGCCAAACCCGCTGTGAAGGAATTTTTGCTGTACAGGCAGTCCTCGGGTAACGTACAAGATAGGGACTGTAGGTTTGTTCTTAAGTTGAATCTGTATGTAAGTCGGAACTGGCATCCAGATTCAGCCGCTGCTGAAACTGATCAGTTTCAACAGCGGCTGAATCTGGACACCAGTTCCACTTACATACAGATTCAACTTAAGAACCCCAGGCGTCCCCAAGTCAGCTGCTGCTGAAACTGATCAGCAGCTGATTCCAGGAAGCCCAGGGCAGAGCAACTCTGCCTCGGGCTTCCTGTAGTCAGCCGCTGGTCAGTTTCAGCAGCGGCTGAATCAGGACGCCTTGGGCAGAGCAGCTGGGGTGCTGCCGGGTTGGTCCAGTAGCGCCAAGGAGCGGTGCTGCGGGACTAACCGGCAGCGCCCCACCTGCTCTACCACAGGCCCCCGGCTTTGCTCCACGTCTCCCTGGTCTGCTGGGGGGGGGGCACTAGCTGTGTCCCCCCCCCCCCCAGCAGACCAGGGAGACGCGGAGCAAAGCGGCGGAGGACCCGGGGCCGGACCCGCGGCCGCTTCCAGATCAGCTGGAAGCGGCCGCGGGTCCGGCCGGGTCCTCAGCGGCTTTGCTCAGCGTCTCCCTGGTCTGCAGACCAGGGAGACGCTGAGCAAAGCGGCGGAGGACTCGGGGCCGGACACGCGGCCGCTTCCAGATCAGCTGGAAGCGCCGCGGGTCCGGCCGGGTCCTCAGCGGCTTTGCTCAGCGTCTCCCTGGTCTGCAGACCAGGGAGACGCTGAGCAAAGCGGTGGAGGACCCGGGGCCGGACCCGCGGGTGCTTCCAGATCAGCTGATCTGGAAGCGTCCGTGGATCCGGCCCCGGGTCCTCCGCCGCTTTGCTCCCCGTCTCCCTGGTCTGCTGGCTCCCCCAGCAGACCAGGGAGATAGGGAGCAGCTTTTCTCGCCCCGGAGGAGGCGGGCGGCGGGACCAGGTGTCCCGCCGCTCCAGTCCTCTGGGGCGAGAAATCCCCGTTCGTAACTGCGGATCCGACATAAGTCGGATCCGCGTAACTCGGGGACTGCCTGTATAGGAAATGGCCTATTATTGTCTCTATGTGTGCATGTTGAAAGAGAAATTGTTATCAATGCAATCATTTTTAGACTGCTAATTTGTTCCTTAAGGAATATTGTGCCTTTTGTGCAGCTTTGCCAATGATTGTTTGCTTTTACATTAAACCAGTTGACTATTAATTCACTTATCAATTTTTCCTGCAATCTTGTAATAAAATTGGACCTAGTCACATGGTCAGAGTTCCAGTTTTGGGTCCAGTGGAGGCTGGGAATGCTGTGGAGGAAGCATGGCTATGTTTTTGGGAGAAGGAAGTGCCTCCTTTCAGTCTATAGTGTGCAGGCAGTGCCTGCGTTGGACACTGTGGGAGTCAAGTAGAGCCTAATGCAGTTTTTGGGGAGGAGATATTGTGTAAATTCAGCTCCTGTAGATTGTAAGGTGCAGGCTGACCTCCAACTTTTAGCTAAAATCATTGAAAAGTGGTGGGTACACTCCAGCTCCTAACCTGCTGACCTACAAGGATTTTCACTAACAAGCTTCAGGCAAGGGTGTGATACAGCTTTGGATGGTGGTGGTGTACAACCACTGTGGATAAACTTCAGTGTTCTTACTATGTTCTGGCTGCTGTGTATCAGAAGGAACACCTGCTTTCTGCGTGACCCTGCTGGGCTGGATGGAGCAGTAGTGAACTGGGGTCAGTCATTTTCTTCAGACTGATACCAAAAAATGGTGGTGGGCAGCTGTTTCTTGTTTTGAAGGTCCATTATGTGTGGAGTCCCACAGGACTGATCTTGGGACATTGCCGCCCTCCCTCCCCCCCCACTCATATTCACTTGGGCCTTTGGGAGATGTGGTTGATGTCATGGGCTCTAATGCACTATATGCTGGTAACACCCAGCTGCACAGTTCGTTTTAGCAGATGCACTCTCCTCTGTTATTACTCGGCTGCTGGTGGAAGAGGGAACTTTATTGATTAGGAGGAACGGAGCAGCTGGGCTGTGTCCCAGCTACTACTCCAAGACTTTGCAGCAGGCAAGAAGAATTTCCCCCTCTTCCTCCTTCAAGAATCTAGCAGGGAATACAGACTGAATTATTTGGGAGTGCTGGGGACAGTCTGAAGTTAAGGCCAGAAAAGACCACCAGATCATCTTGACCTATGGTATATCACAGACCACCACCATCCAACAGTTAACATTAGACCGTAATACAGGCAGTCCCCGAGTTACGTGGTTCCGACTTATGTCGGATCCCTACATACGAACGGGGCTTTTCTCGCCGCAGAGGACGCGGGCGGCGGGACCGCCCAGACGCGCCGCGGTCCCGCCGCCTGCATCTTCCGCGGCGAGAAAAGCTGCTCCGTGTCTCCCTGGTCTGCTGGGGGGGTCCCCCAGCAGACCAGGGAGACACGGAGCAAAGCTGCGGAGGACGCGGGCGGTGGGACTGCTGAGACACACTGCGGCCCTGCCGCCCGCGTCCTCCGCGGCTTTGGTCTGCATCTCCCTGGTCTGCTGAGGGGGAGGGGGGGCAGCGCAGCTAGTGCACCCCCCCCCCAGCAGACCAGGCTTTTCCGCTCCTTGGCGCTGCGGGGACCAACCCGGCAGCACCCCAGCTGCTCTATTGCAGGCATCCCCGATTCAGCTGCTGCTGAAACTGACCAGCAGTGGCTGAATCAGGGACGCCTGGGGCAGAGCCGGACTATCGTAAGGGGGGGCTATGAGGGGTCTGGGGTGGCATCCCCTCCCAACTGGGGTGTGCATCCTCATAGCCCCCCCTTCTGATAGTCCAGCATATCTGATAATCCGGCACCCCCTGGATCCTAAAGGTGCCGGATTATCGGAAGTTTACTGTACTATGTGGGGGAAGTTGGTAGACTTTAGTTGGACAGAAGGCTTGCTATTGAGGTGTTTTAGATGTTCCTCCAACTAGTTCAGTGATATTTTTCACTTATCCCATATTTAGTCTGGTGTTTGGATGAGAGCCTTCACTCTTCTTTTAACTAAAGGTACTATGTCTAAATGGGCATCTCTTTGTAAAATGAAAACTTCTTAAGAATCTTTCATGGAGGAATGTATGCATGACGGACAGATTTTTTCCATAAACTGCAAGTGCTGTAATGAGCTGTTACATTCCGCTGGGTTGCTAATCGGCATACAAGATGTACCTAGTAGATGTGAGAGCAGCAGTTCTTTAAACGGTATCTACATTAGACCTTATTTCCTTTATATTTCCCACTGGGGCAGTTTAGGGATATTAGTGCTAACACAGACAATCTGCTATCCTTGTAATGTACCCTCTAATACTGCTCACAGAAGATCGAGACAACAAGATAGCAAAAATGCCAGAAATCTCCAGTGCCTTGTCTACACAAGTTTTCCCACTCTTGCTACCATTTGTGGTATTCATGGTGAGAAAACTTGAGGTGGAGGTGTAGTTTGGTGTGGACAAGATCTAGGAATGCATGATTCTGTTGCATCACAAACACGTTTTAGAAAAGTACCTTACTGTGTGGCTACATCTACTCTTCCCCCCCCTTGTGCGTAAAAATATGCAAATGAAATGAAGCATGGAATATCGCTGTGCCTCATCTGCATAATTAACGAGGCTTCCTCAGGAAGAACGGCTCTTGCACAAGAGGTGGGTTTTTGCGCAAAAAGGAGCTGTATAGACGGCTCCTTTTTTGCGCAGAAGCCTCTTGCGCAAAAACAGAGCCTCATTGATTATGCAAATGAGGCACGGTGATATTCCATGTTTCGCCTCATTCGCATATTTTTTTGCTCAAGAGGGGGCAGTATAGACGTAGCCTGTATGTTTTACCCATAAAGGCTTATGCCATAATACATCTTAGTCTCTAAGACAGTGGTCCCCAACCTTTTGGGGCTGCCGGGCGCCCAGGGGCAGGGCCACTCATGTGCTGTGCATCCGGGAGCAGGGACCCGTGCCCGGGAGCAGAGCCACGCATACGCCACGCGCCCAGGACGGGCATCAGCAAGTGCTGTGACCCCAGGCAGGGGCCACCCATGCGCCCGGGACTTGCACCGGCACGTGCCACAACCGGCACGTGCCGCGACCCCAAGCAAGGGCTGCCCATGTGCCAGGTGCCCAGGGGCGGGGGCAGCCCAGATTGTTCCGCGGGCGCAAATAAATGGCCTGGTGGGCGCCATGGCGCCTGCGGGCACTGCGTCGGGGACCTCTGCTCTAAGATGTCACAGGACTGCTTGTTTTTGAAGACTGTATACGTGTTTCTGCAACACTTAGCACACTATGAACTTGATCTTCTCTGAGCTACTGTAATACAAAGAATATTAACTTTGCAATCTGACATAGTGATGGAGGTTGAGTGCATTTCTGTCTAAAAACTGGACACACTTTTTTGCTATATGCACAGAATCTGTTAGGTACAAACCTGTTCAAAATTAAGGGTTAGAGCTCTAGTGTAAATCCGTGCAATCTTCACTTGAGTGAAGTTCACAGATTTATATCAGTTGGGAATTTGGCTCTAAAATTTTTGCAGTGCAAGTTAGGTAATCTTTTTATAAATACAGTGACTATTGTAATATCTCTCTCAATTTTTTTTTCCTGCGTGAGGACAGAGTGGTGTCATACCATTACCCTTTCCCTTGCCCGTGTTTAGCTCCAGGAAGTCCCCCCCCCGCCCCCCATGATACATGTCCCACCTCCATCTCTGGTGTTTTGGGGCCGCAGAGGTAGTGGCCAAAGAGATGGAGTTGGTGAGCTCCTGCACCCTCTCTTGCTCTTGCACCTCCCCCCTGGCCAGACACTTAAACCTACCCTGCTCCTGTGCCTTCCTTGCTCCTGTACCTCCTTTCTGGCCAGAGACCCTACCCACCCCCAACCTGTTCATGCACCCTCCTTTGCTTCTACACCCTCTCTCCTGGGCACACACCCTACCCCCAGTGTGTTCCTGCACCCTTCCTCCTGGACAGACTCTGCACCCTCACTTGCTCCTGCCCCCTTTCACTGTCCAGACACTCTACCCCCAGCCTGCTCCTGCATCCCACCCCCATCCCTATTGCACACACTGGCAGACCTGTCCCACATATTGAGCCCCTCATTTTTGGCCCCACCCCAGAGCCTAGAGGTGTCCCTGTAACTGTCCCTGAAACTCCAGAAGAGTTAATCTGGCCTGAGGCCTTGAACCTTAGTCCTCCCTGCCCTTCCCCCTACCATGCTGGAGCACCAGAGGAGTGAGGGGTTTCAGTTGGGGGCACATCAGTGAGGGTTGGGGTTTTTTGGAGGAGCTTTTTTCCCCACCCTACTTGTGTGATCCCTGATTGCTTTTTTTTCTGTGGGTCAGTGGCCCCTGACCCAAAAAAGGTTCCCCACAACCTGCCATTAATAAAGACAATAGTGAAACTTTTTTTGTTGGACATAGTATCTCTCCGTCTATATAACATTTTTTCCTGTGGGATGATGGAATGATGTCATCACGTTATCAACGTCCACAGGTTTGTAAGGGTAGGCATGGGTGGGTGAAAGGGCAACTGGGGAAGGCACACTGCCTCGGCCTTCCCCTCCTCTCCTCAGCAGCCAGGGGGAGAGCCAGGACTGCTGTGCTGCAGTCTTGGTCTTCCTGTGCAGCCAAGCTGCTGAGTAAGGGTGGGGGACAGAGCAGTCAGGGGGCATGGAGAAGAACTGGTGGGGTGGCGCTGCAGCGTCCGGGCACGAGGAGAGGTTGTTGGGGCACAGTGGGCAGGGGGAGTGCTGCAGGGGTCAGGCATGGGGAGGGTCCTCTGCCCCTCACTAGCCTGGCCCCATATCCGGCCCCCGCAGTGCCCTCCAGCTGCTTTGTTCTCTGCCCCTCCCCGTGCCTGGGTTCTGCTGTTCCCCCTCGCTTACTGAACCTTCCAGCCCCATCCTGTGCCTATGCCCTGTCCCTCCTACACTCCCCGTCCCATGTGCCATGCCAACCCCTTCCCCTTGCCTGGCCCTAGCCCCGGCCCCGCCCCTCTAACGCTGCCTCTGCAGTGGCCTCCACTTTGCCCCTCTCTGGCTGCGGTGGCGGGGGAGGCTTTGCACAGCTACTCTGCACCCAGCAGCATCCTGCCCAGGCAGCCCCCAGCCAGCGAATAACAATCATGCTCAACACGTCTTGGAGGGAAGCTCAACAGTGGTGCCAGAGCCTGGGTGGTAACGCTGCTGGGGTGGCCTTGCCACAGGTTGGGGGGAGGCACCTGCTGCTGTGTCCCCAGTGGAGAGTGCAGCCCCAGCCTGGGCTGTCGTGCAAGTTCCACAGGCTGCAACTCTGCACTGCTCCCACCTCAGCACAGCTTCTGAAATCCCAAGCGCTCTTGGGGAGGAGGGAGGGTGTCAGCTCAAACACCCACGCGCTCCTGAGAGCTAATCTCCCTGCCCTGGCCGCCTCCTATCGTGCACCGCGCACCCAGCGCCCACCCCCTTTCGCTGCATGCCCAAGTTCGTGAATGCTGCCTTCAACGTGACTGTGGTGGCCACCAACACGTGTGGCTTGCTGGCTGAGGAGTACTGCGTGCAGACCGGCGTGACTGGGGTGACCAAGTCTGGCCATAGAGAGGGGGGTTGGTGAGTGTGCGAGCAGGGGCCATGTCCCCCTAGTATATGCTTAAATGAAATTTATTCTGTGTTAACTACAACTCTTACGAGTTTTGTGAGAAGGTGAATGCTTTATAACTACATAAGGGGTTAAAATACTTTGAGGAAGTTCAGAGATCAGAAAACTGTGAAACAAATAGACAAAAGCCAGTGGTATTAGTGTTGTCTTTGAATTTCCTGGCTTTTGTAAGTTTGAATCCCAATCTTGAGGTTCTTTTCAATGCAGTATATTATTAGTGAAGTTAGTCAATGAGCAGGTTGTTAGGTACTCTTGTCTGCTGTGAATAGAACCTGGCTGATGGGAAGGGCAGTTATTGCTGTTTCTTAGTGACCTATATGTGCAATATCAGGTGTGTAAGGTTTGTATGGTTTTCATATCTTTGTGAAACTGTTTAATTGATCATATTGTTAATTCTGTGGCTGCTATATCAATGCTAGCCAATTAGCCCGTCATAAGACAGGATTTTCAGGTCTCTCCTCCAAGTCGGTCTTCTCTCCTGAGCCTCCGGTCCCTCGCTCTGTCTCTCTCTTCTCCTCCTCCTCCTGCCTCCCCCCCCAGCTCTCCTCCGCCTTCTGTCTCTTTCTCCATCTCTCTTTTTCTCTTCTCCCCCTCCTGCCTCTCTCTCTCTCTCTGCTCTCCTCTGTCTCCATCTGGGATGCACACTCATCCAGGCCCCACCCCCTGGGTGTGTATGTCACCACCCCACCCCTCTTCGCCTCCCGCCGTGGCGTTCGGCTGACTTCTGCGCTGCTCAGCCGGGCTGCTGTGCGAGAGCAAACAGTGCAAACGGCCTCTCTCTCTCTCCTCCCTCCTCCTCCTGCCTCGCCCTCTCTCTTTCTCAGCTCTCATCCACCTCCTGCCTCTCTCTCCTTCTCTCTTTATTTCTCTTCTCCTCCTCCCGCCTCTCACTCTGTGTTTCTTTTCTCCTCCTCCTGCTGCATCTCTCTCTCTCTCTCTCTCTCTCTCTCTCTCTCTCTCTCTCTCTCTCTCTCGCTGTCCTCCACTGCCTCCGTTCTCCTCTCTGTCTCCTCTGCGTCCTCTGTGTCTGCTCCGTTTTCCTCCTTTTGAATCCGGCGCCCTTTCCTGACATCAGACGCACGCTTGTCCAGGCCCCGCCCCCGGCTGTTCCCTATGGGCGGCGCTGTTGCCTTCTGCCATGGCACTCGGCTGACTTCTGTGCCGCTCAGCCGGGCGGGAGCAAGCAGCCATTTGCATGGGGAGCGCAGACCCCAAACAGCCACTTGCTCCAGGGGTGCTCCATGACAGAGGACAATTTTCATTTTCCACCATAAAAATTAAGTTGAAAGCTCATCATTACTCCCTGTAATGTTTTGATTTATAGAAAGCAAGGGATGGGTAGCATTTAGGCCACAAGATGCTCAACAGGAGAAAGAACCCAAATAAAAGTTCACTGAACTGAACTAAGAGGAAAAAATTCAGAAAAATTAAAAGGCTCAGATGAATGGAGTTGAGTCCAGGTTGGAAAATAAATAGCAGGGAAAGAGGGGACCTGTATCAGAAGTTGGGTGCAAGAAACTAGTGGAATGCCTTTTACTGAGGGTCTCATAACATTAAAAAAAAAAGTAGGAAAGTTCTAGGTACAGACTAATAAAATCTTAATTTTCCAGCACTCTGGACAGATATGCCATTCTTGGCATATGAAATACAGTTATTTGTTGCTTACATGCACTTACAATGCTGTGTATGTTTACTGACTGACACATCTGAGTTGGGACTATTATTGAGAACAAAGGACCCCCAAACCAGTTGTCCTTGTAAATTTTATAGTTCAGTATAATTTGGCTTGCCTGTCTGACTTGCCTCTTGGCTAAATTCTTCCTCTGGCTTAGTACCAAACTACACTTTGAGATGTGCATGCACAAAATTGGCTAAATGCTGCCTTTCTGAAGAGTAGGACTCACGGGTGAGACACATTCTCCAATCAGTGTACTCAAGATTTTAAAGATCAGATCATGAGATCCCAGGAGAGGGGGACGTATGATGAAACAATTTTTAAAAAGTTACCTTATTTGGCTATCAAATATATGCATTATATAAAAATACGAATTTGGATGATCACTTGAGCTGTCCCTCTCTTCCCTAGATTCTTTGATATTTTGAAATTTATAAGTACTGGTCAAATTATAGCATTTTAGTAGAATTATATACGAATTCATTAATATAATACTAAGCCTGTCATTTTTAAAGGTCAGGCAATTCAGAAGTTAACATTCCTCAAGTAATTCTGATCCATTTAAAATAAAGCTAAATTTAGTTTCAGGTAATTCATCTGACTCTCCCGTTACTTCGACTTGGCTGAATCACATATGTTAATATGTTTCTGTTCCTGTGCTTTTTATTAATATGTAGTTTTGGATGAAGGTTTTTCAAAAGTGACTTGTGGCTTTGAGTTTTTGAGGGAAACCACTTGATACCCATATAGAGACAAACTTAATGGAAGCATACTGTTCAGAGACAAATGTGCTTGTTCTGTATTTCTACATTTCTCTTCTTTTCATGAACCTGGGGCCTGTGCTAAACATGAAGTTGATCTAAATTAGTATTTTAGACTGATTTAGTATCCCTGTGTAAATGCTCTTTTGTATTGATTTTCCTTGTATTGTTGAATTCACAGGTGTAAGCCAAATCAGTTTTAAACAGAATGTTCACGTGGGTTAAAAACACACATTTAAGTAAACTGGCATAATTTGTGTATATACAGGACTTGGAATCTTTGTTAGGCAACTAACTGAGCCAGACTTGTTCCCTACCTGAAATTGACATTTTCAGACACATTAATTGGTGGAAATATCAGAAGGAAGATTGGCAAGGTTTGGGAAATAAGCAGAAATAGGAGCTAAGCTCCAAGAGAGCCTCTTTCACATACAAATATTCTCAAATAGATTAGAGGAAAATCCCTTTCCTAACAAAGTAACATTCAAGTAAAAATTTTCTGATGCAGTAATGTGCTAAGTTTTCCAGAAAGTATAAGCAGTTTTTAAATTTAACATTAAGAATAGCTGTTTAAAACAATAAAAAAAAATAGAACAGCAGCTCAGCAGGATAGCTTACATCACATAGTGTTATTATTGTGCCTTTTCACTTGTGGAATCTCCTCTTCAAGAGTGAAGTGTGGTACCTACATGGATTGAGGTTCAACCATGTCTGGTCTTTGAGGAGCTAAAGATATTAAGGAGAAAATCTCCAGATTTGAACCCCAAGGATTCTGCCGTCACTCCTGGTACCTGATTACCAGTACATTCATTGTTGTTGTGGCTTTTAGATCGTTTACTCTGGTCCTCAGCTAACTTTAACCATGTTTTCAAAAAGTGAATGTGCTTAGGATCAAATGTTAAGCTTTCCTTCTTAAACTCAAATGTACAATACCATTTTCAGATCTACAGCAACCTTTGTCTATTGTGCAATTCAGTCCAACTGAAGAACTTGTAAAACTGCATTATCCAGACATCAAAGCAAAGAAAATATTTTATACTGGCTGCATATTCAAAGTCCATGCTGCATGGCAACAGACACAGGGATACTGTGAAGACCAACAATGTTACCTGTATATCACTTAAATTTCTGTCCTCTCATTTTAAAAAAGCTTACCTACCACATCAACATCATTCTAAGATTTTTAAAAAAGAAAACCACCTGCCTCTCCCACTCCTGCTATTTAAACATACAGGCAGTCCCCGACTTACGCGGATCCGACTTATGTCGGATCCGCAGTTACGAATGGGGCTCCCCCGGAGGACACGGACTGCGGGACCTCGCGGTCCTGCCGCCCGTGTACTCCGGGGCTTTTTCCGCGTCTCCCTGGTCTGCAGACCAGGAAGACGCGGAGCAAAGCCGCGGGGGGGCTCGGGCAGCTAGTACGCCCCCCCCCCCGCCAGCAGACTAAGTTTTTCTCCAGACGCCTGTGGCAGAGCAGCTGGGGCGCTGCCGGTTGGTCCCGCAGCGCCACTCTGGGCGCTACTGGACCAACCCGGCAGCACCCCAGCTGCTCTGCCCCAGGCGTCCTGATTCAGCCGCTGCTGGTCAGTTTCAGCAGCGGCTGAATCAGGACGCCTGGGGCAGAGCAGCTGGGGTGCTGCTGGGTTGGTCCAGTAGCGCCGAGGAGCGGTGCTACTGGAGCAACCCAGCAGCACCCCAGCTGCTCTGCCCCAGGCGTCCCCAAGTCAGCTTCTGCTGAAACTGACCAGCGCTGACTACAGGAAGCCCGAGGCAGAGTTGCTCTGCCCCGGGCTTCCTGGAATCAGCTGCTGATCAGTTTCAGCAGCAGCTGACTTGGGGACGCCTGGGGTTCTTAAGTTGATTCTGTATGTAAGTCAGAACTGGCAGTCAGTTTCAGCAGTGGCTGAATCTGGACGCCAGTTCCGACTTACATATAGATTCAACTTAAGAACAAACCTACAGTCCCTATCTTGTACGTAACCTGGGGACTGCCTGTATTGCCATATTGAACAATGGTGTAATTGGGACTATTCCTTCCTTAGGCATTTATTTGAGAGGACTTCCTTATTTTAAATTATAAATCTTGGTTGAGTGCACAGAAATTATATTCCTTTTTATAAGGTTTACTTAGATCTTTTCAATCTCTAAACTACAATGATCCTATTAGATTGTCTGTTCCTTTGCAAGTGCAGGAGATAACCCTCCTAGTAGAGGACATATAAAATAGTACCATACTTGATCTTAGCTTGAAGGAAAACAGAAGACTTTACTATCTGCTGCTCTAAGAATTATTTTCAATGTTAACAGATGTACACATGTAATCTTTCATCTCCTTCCCTCCCCTTCACTTGAGGGGTGGGTGTGTGAATGGGCTTTCTCCTGTCTTCAGAACTGACTCTTATTTTTCAGCTTAAAATCAGGATGACTTGTTTTTCTTGCAGAGTACTTGCTCCCAGGCTTCCTAGGTCCCTCATCCTAAGGTCCTGTGCAGACTGCAACACTTAACTGAGTTTGTAACAATATAGTAGACAGTTTTCCTTCTTGCCTCATCAGTGATTTAAGTGCCTGGAGTACATGCACAAAAAAAATCATAAGAGGCAGCCATACCAGCTGAAAGGAAGACAACCATTAGGACCAGTTTGTGTTTGTGAGGGAACAGACTCAATCTAATAGGAGCATGGTAGTTCAGAGACTAAAAAGACTTAAGTAAACCTCACAAAAAGGAATATAATTTCTGCATACTCAGTTGAGTGTGAGACATGGTGGATCTGTGGTTTGTGCCCACACACAAGATGTAGCTGTTGTAACAGTGGTTGGGCTAGTTATGTCCTTCATAGCTAGCGTGTGCTTAGTAACCACAGAAGTGAAGTGTTTTGCCCTTGCCAAAGGTCTAGGCTAGCATGTCATCCTGTAATCAGTCTGTCACAGCTTTTTGAAGTGGGAACAGAATCCTCACCTGTGTCTGTGTAACTGATCTGGGTGGTCTTCCTCCTTTCAGCTGGTAGGATTGCCTCTTATGCTTGTCTCCAGGCATGTTCTCCTGGTTCTCAAATCACTGCCAAGAAGGAAAATTGTCTAGTGCACTGTTATAAATTTGATTAGGTACATGGTAGGTTCAGATAGACAAACATAATTGTGATGACAGAAAACTGCTGCCTGGATACAAACTTATAACTGTCTGAGGTGACCTGCTTCTAACTGATTACCAAAGCATGGTTGTAATTATAGCATGGGCAGATTACCTAAGTAGTGGGACTTCCCGGAGATGGCAAATGAGAATCCTAAGATTGAAACACTGCAGTGGTAAAATATTTTAAGGAGCAGTTTCCAGTTAGTTGTCATTTGTGTTTGTGATTAAGTGCCATGTGTTAAACTATACCGATAGAACAGAACTCAAGCAAGAATCTATTTGTACTGTAATTCCAGAGCTGTAATACTGATTTTTTTTTTCTTTTTCCTAGGGGGATATGCAGGCCATCCAATTATGAAAATCAGTGACAACTGAGCTGCTGCTGGTGCATACAGTATGGGAACAGCAAACTTCTTTGCCCTGGCAGTCTGCCTGGACTGATAACTGTCACCCCATCTCCATCGGGCTTTGAAATTCCATGGGGTACTGGAAACACTAATCCTCTCGGAAGTAATTGACTGTGGCAGGATGTGTGGATGATGATGATGGCAAGAAAGCAAGATGTTCGCATTCCCACCTACAACATTAGTGTGGTGGGATTGTCTGGAACAGAGAAGGAGAAGGGGCAGTGTGGCATTGGGAAGTCCTGCCTCTGCAATCGTTTTGTGCGGCCTAGTGCAGATGACTTTCATTTGGACCATACTTCAGTTCTCAGCACCAGTGACTTTGGAGGCAGGGTTGTCAATAATGATCACTTTCTTTACTGGGGGGAGGTTGTGCGTTCCCTGGAGGATTGTGTGGAATGTAAAATGCATATTGTGGAACAGACTGAATTTATTGATGACCAGACTTTTCAGCCACACCGTAGCACGGCCCTGCAGCCCTATATCAAAAGAGCTGCTGCAACCAAACTTGCATCAGCTGAAAAGCTCATGTACTTTTGCACTGATCAGCTTGGGCTGGAGCAGGACTTCGAACAAAAACAAATGCCAGATGGAAAACTGCTGATTGATGGGTTTCTTCTGTGCATCGATGTTAGTAGAGGTATGAACAGAAACTTTGATGATCAACTTAAGTTTATTTCAAATCTTTACAATCAACTAGCAAAAACAAAAAAGCCCATTGTGGTGGTCCTGACAAAGTGTGATGAAGGAGTGGAGCGGTACATTAGAGATGCACATACTTTTGCCTTAAGCAAAAAGAACCTCCAGGTTGTGGAGACATCTGCTAGATCCAATGTGAACGTTGACCTGGCTTTCAGCACTTTAGTGCAGCTGGTTGATAAAAGTAGGGGGAAGACTAAAATTATCCCCTACTTTGAAGCTTTGAAACAGCAGAGCCAACAGATAGCTGCTTCAAAAGATAAGTATGAATGGCTGGTTAGCCGCATTGTCAAAAATCACAATGAAACATGGTTGAATGTCAGCCGAAAGATGCAGTCCTCTCCAGAATATCAGGACTATGTGTATCTGGAAGGAACACAGAAAGCCAAGAAGCTGTTCCTACAACATGTCCATCGTCTCAAGCAGGAGCATATAGAACGTAGAAGAAAGATGTATCTTGCTGCTCTTCCTCTAGCATTTGATGCTCTTATTCCTAATTTGGATGAAATAGATCACCTGAGCTGCATTAAAGTAGAGACGTTATTGGAGTCTAAGCCAGATTTCTTAAAATGGTTTGTTGTTCTTGAAGAGACTCCTTGGGATACTACTAGCCACATAGATAACATGGAAAATGAATGCATTCCTTTTGACCTGATGGAGACTCTGCCTGCAGAACAACTTTATGAAGCTCATTTAGAAAAGTTGAGGAATGAAAGGAAAAGAGCAGAAATGAGAAGGGCTTTTAAAGAAAATCTGGAGACTTCCCCTTTCATAACACCTGGAAAACCATGGGAGGAAGCTCGTAGTTTTATTATGAATGAGGAATTTTACATGTGGCTAGAGGAATCAGTCTATATGGATATCTACAGCAAACACCAAAAACAAATTATAGAAAAAGCAAAGGAGGAGTTTCAGGAACTGCTTCTGGAGTATTCAGAATTGTTTTATGAGCTGGAGCTTGATGCTAAACCTAGCAAAGAGAAAATGGGTGTCATTCAAGAGGTTTTAATTGAAGAGCAAAGATTTAAAGCTTTACAAAAGCTGCAAGCTGAGCGAGATGCCCTTATTTTGAAGCACATTCATTTTGTGTATCACCCAACTAAGGAAACTTGTCCTAGCTGCCCAGTTTGTATAGACTCTAAAATTGAGCACTTGATAAGTTCCAAGTTCATAAGACCACCCGAGCGCAATCAGAAAAACTTGCTTTCCGATTCCAATATAGATAGGATCAATCTAGTTATTCTTGGCAAAGATGGTCTAGCACGTGAACTAGCAAATGAGATTCGAGCTCTGTGTACAAATGATGATAAATATGTGATAGATGGTAAAATGTATGAACTTTCCTTGAGACCAATTGAGGGTAATGTCCGACTTCCTGTTAATTCTTTTCAGACACCAACATTTCAGCCACATGGCTGTCTCTGCCTTTACAATTCAAAGGAATCTTTATCTTATGTAGTGGAAAGTATTGAAAAGAGTAGAGAGTCAACCATTGGCAGAAGGGAAAATCACTTGGTTCATCTTCCTCTGACACTAATATTGGTTAACAAGAGAGGGGACACCAGTGGAGAAACACTACATAGCTTAATACAACAAGGTCAACAGATTGCCAGTAAACTACAGTGTGTCTTTCTTGACCCCGCATCTGCTGGCATTGGATATGGACGGAACATTAATGAAAAGCAAATTAGTCAAGTTTTGAAAGGATTACTGGACTCAAAGCGTAACTTAAATCTTGTAAGTTCTACATCTAGCATTAAAGATTTAGCAGATGTTGACCTTCGAATTGTTATGTGTTTGTTGTGTGGAGATCCTTTTAATGCAGATGACATTCTTTTACCTATCCTTCAGTCCCAAACCTGCAGACCTTCCCAGTGTGGCAGTAGTAACTCAGTTCTACTTGAACTACCAATAGGACCACACAAAAGACGGATAGAACTGTCTATTCTTTCATACCATTCCTCATTCAGCATTAGGAAAAGCCGATTAGTCCATGGGTACATTGTGTTTTTTTCAGCGAGACGCAAGGCGTCCTTGGCTATGTTACGTGCCTTTCTTTGTGAAGTGCAGGATATTATCCCTATTCAGATTGTGGCACTCACAGATGGCTCAATAGACATTCTGGACAATGACTTAAGTCGAGAACAGCTGACGGAGGGACAGGAGATTGCCCAAGAAATTGATGGAAAGTTTACAACGATACCCTGTAGCCAGCCTCAACACAAACTTGAGATCTTTCACTCATTTTTTAAAGATGTGGTGGAGAAGAAAAATATAATTGAAGCCACTCATATGTATGATAATGCTGCTGAAGCATGCAGCACGACAGAAGAAGTGTTCAATTCACCTCGGGCTGGCTCACCTCTTTGTAATTCAAACCTTCAGGATTCAGAAGAAGACCCTGAGCCGCCATCCTACAGCCCATTTAGAGAGGACACATCCATTTCCACTTTGCCCAAAGATATTTCTAAACTTTCAATGGAACTGGAGGAGAATGATGGTATGTCTGTCTTTTCTGTTATGAAACCTAATGAAAACAAGCTGAACAACAAAGTACCTCCTCCAGTGAAACCAAAGCCCCCTGTACACTTTGATATTACAAAGGGGGATCTGTCTTATTTGGAGCAAAGACATAGAGATGGACAGAGGAAGTCTGTGTCGTCTAGTAATTGGCTGCCTCCAGATGGTTTTGACCCTTCTGATTATGCAGAACCTATAGATGCTGTGGTCAAACCGAGGAATGAGGAGGAAAATATATATTCTGTGCCTCATGACAGCACCCAAGGCAAAATCATCACCATTCGTAATATTAACAAAACTCAGTCTAATGGCAGTGGTAATGGTTCCGACAGTGAAATGGACACGAGCTCTCTGGAA
This sequence comes from Pelodiscus sinensis, assembly GCF_049634645.1. Taxonomy (NCBI): domain Eukaryota; kingdom Metazoa; phylum Chordata; order Testudines; family Trionychidae; genus Pelodiscus; species Pelodiscus sinensis. The sequence continues at coordinate 5,576,213 of NW_027465849.1, read as the reverse complement.
CGTGTGCGAAAGATATCTATTGTTAGTAAACCTGTATTGTATCGGACAAGATGCGCAAGACTTGACAGATTTGCCAGTTACAGAACCAGTTTCAGTGTAGGAAGTGATGATGAGTTGGGGCCCATTAGAAAGAAAGAGGAAGATCAGACAACCCAAGGATATAAAGGAGATAATGCTGTTATTCCGTATGAAAGTGCAGATGGAGAAGATCCAAGGAGAAGGAACATTTTACGAAGCTTGAGAAGGACGACAAAGGTATGATGCTAATTTTTGGCTATAAAGTTTATGGATAGTGATCTGCAAATCCACGATTATTGTGGTCAAAATATCTTTGTAGAAGTCTTTCTCCTTGTGGAAAAAACATGCTTGTAAGAACAGAGTTGCTGGGGAACAATTGATTTAGTGGCATAAACCTCATAGGTTGGGCAACCCAATGAATATGCGCATTAAAAATTGGGCTTAGAATGACTGCTTAATGGTCATTTGTATACTTTGAATGTTTTTCAATTGCCCCTTCACATTTACTTAATTTTTAACTTGTGATTAGTTTTCTGCCCACTGAATGAGGGTTGGTTCAGGGCAGAGTGAGAAGCAGAGGGTGGGCAAGGAAGGAAGATGATAGTAAATAGCTCACCACCAAGGAACATCTCTTCTGTAGAGCGAGATCCTTGTATTGCACCTAAGTAAAAAAATATTGTTCCTGATAAGTGTTGTTTTCTTCAGTCTTAAAGTTTCTTTTAGACTATTCTTTGGGTACTTGCCTTAAATTCAATTATATTATTATCTGATGTGATTGAAGGAAGACATTGTTTAACATAAGGTGGATGCTGTGCCAAAGAAAACTTTAAGTGTTTTATTGTAATAGAAGTGGTTGTCTAATATTGCCCATTCATATTCTGTAAAGTTCTTGGGTTAGGTGCCCCCCCCCCCCCCCCAGAATCTTTGAGAGCAGTGTTACTTGGAATCGTTTTTCAATCCTCACTCCATATAGTTTGTTCCCATGTCGTTTTTCTGAGGGTGTAGAAGGGTTAGTGGTCCCAGCTGCCCAGTAATTACATTTGCTTACTGAAAATGAAGCAAGCTCAGAGCATACTGTTTCCTTGCTGCTTCCCTCACCCTGTGTATGGCTTTGGGATATTTTGGGTATATGATTGGCTCATCTGAAGATGTAAGCTTGGGTACCAGAGCTCCACTTTTCCCAAAAGTGTGGGGATTCTTGCTGGCACCTCTATAAAGAGAGGGGGTGAACACCTTGTTATATGCTATGTTGCATAGTGGTCCTTCTCCTTGAACTCACCCTGGGGAAATGCCAAAGTGTACAGAATCAGTAATGATGGAAGGTATAATCTCTGGCTTGGATACATCTTTATATAGAGAACAAAGGAGCTGTGCCCCCTGCTTGCTACCCTTCCTCTCGTGGGGTTGGGGGAGGCAGCCCAGCTCTCTTGGTCACTGACGGAGGTTGGGCTATGGCTGTGCCAGCCCCTCTCCCTCCCTGACTGCCACACCAGCCCAGGTCCCTTCTCCCTCCCCTCCGCCAGCCCGCGAGTGCTTCTACCGTTACACTGGACCCTTGGCTACAGTATCCTGTTTATCCTGCATTCTTACTCAAGGTCTGACAGAATTCGGGTAACCTGTGGTTCTTTGCTTTGGGAGTCTGGGAGTATATAATCAGGCAGTCTTCATAGAATCAAAGTATTGTTTATTTTAATATTAGAGTATTTAGACAAAAAGGATTTTAAAATAGTCTGCATGCATCTTTAGTGTACCTAAATGCATACAGTTCCCTGACAATAATTTAGGTCTCCTAATGCATGAAACACCCTTCATCAGACATCCTCAGTTTGGATCCCCTGACAACTACTTGCCTCCCGAGGGAGAATTCCTTTATAAACCTGCATGAATTCCTTTGATCTCCTGTGTTCTCAGGCCTCTTCCTGTCCTGATTCATACCAGTTTTGTAGGTTAGCTGGAGAAGAGGCAAAATCTTCAAAGACAATAGTCCTGGCATTATTCCTTTACCGCAGGAGTGGCCAACCCATTCTGGGCAAAGAGCCAAGATAGCAGTGGACCCAGCACAAAGAGCCGGGGCAAAGTTGTTGAGCAAAAAAAAAAGAAAAAAAGACAGCCCCTTTTGCCCCTTTAAAAGGAGCCCTGGTCGTGTTTGATCGGGGGGAGCTCTGCCCCTTTAAGAAAATGCTTTTAAATTTGTTTTGAGGCTTTTTGGCCTCAGGCGGCTCCTGCCACCATCTTTAATTCTGCATCTTTCCTGGTTGCGCTGAACAGCTCACCTGCCCAGGTCAGCACAGGGAGCTGAGAGGAGAGGGCCATTTTGGGGGGGTGGGGCTTAGCGAGCCGCATGGGGGGGGGAGAGAGCCGCATGTGGTTCATGAGCCTTGGGTTGGCCATGGCTGCGTTACCACTTTCAAGGGGCTGTGAAGAGGTGGCGGATCTTGAGCCATTCTTTCTCATCCTGCTTGGTTTTTTTTTGTCTCCTTTTGCACTAAATCAGAAACAACTTAGTCACCTGTAAATTTAGTTATAAATTATTACAGAGCAGCTCTGAATGTGTCACAGAGTTCACTGTAAGCTAAAATCAAGAAGAAATGAACCCCTGTATGGCTCAGAACCTGAAACAGGAGAGTAAACAAATGCAGAGGAAGCTAGTCTTGAACCTAGCTAGAGAGGCTCTGGAGCTGAGAGTATCTAGTTTATACAAGTAAATGTTGTAGCAATGGTTCTTATTTGAGTGATTGCTCATTTGCATTCCAAGTTAGGTGAGTGTGCATAGTTGTCAGAAAGCTTTTTCTGAAACAGGATTCCGTAGGTCGGCAGTGGAGACCTTTGGAATGGCACCAGTATGGCAAGGTATATAGTCCGCTGCCGACCCGTCCCTCCCTCAGTTCCTTCTTACAGCCAGTAATGGTGATTGGAGCTATCTTTTCTCTTCCCTCCAGCAAGTGATAGTTCCTAGCTTTGTTTCAGTAGATAGCTAAGTGTTTTATTTTACTTAGCTGTTAGCAGGGAGTCATTTCCCTACCCATCTCCAGGCCGGGACATGCCTCATCTCTATGGCTTCAAACCGTTCAAGGAGTGCAACAAGTTTATGCCTACGGGTGATCTACATGACTCCTGCCTTAAGTGTTTGGAAGTGGCTCACCTAGCAGACAAGTACAAGATCTGCAAGGTGTTTGTCAATTACATGTAGCGATAGGGAGTTTTGCCTCAGAAACTTTCTAATGGAGGTTTCCCTGCACCCTCATTCAGCGCCCCAGGCGGCAAGACCAAACTGGTCAGCCATCGTAAGAAGTGTGTCCTTGACTTTTCGTAAGGAGTCCGAGAAGACCTCTTGGCACCTGCACTCACTGGCACTGATGGCTGCATCCTGCCACTGCTCCCGTCCTCTGGCGCAGAGGAAGTGGCAGAGGTGGGAATGGCACAGGTTGCCTACTTAAAGGCATGCAAGTCAAAGAGGTCACATCTGGCACTGGAGCATACTGCCGAGCCACCTGCCCTCCTGGCACTGTCGACTCCAGTACCACAGCTGGTCCCGTCGAGTCTGGTACTGGTGGACTTTCCGTCCAGAGAGAGTCAGATGGGAGATGTGGACATGCTGTCCACCCCTGAGGCTTATGAAGCGGCTTGGGACCTTATCAAATTAGCGTCTGGCTGCCCCGCCTTCCCAAAGGAGTCCCCATCAAGACCACTGGCTCCATCTCTGCTTCCTGGAACTATGCGGTCATGTGGGGAGCCTCCTATGATATGATGGTCGCCATCTCCTTGGCACCGGTCACCTAGATGGGACCACTCTCCTCGACACTGATCCTGAGATGGCTCCTGTCCAAAGAGGAGCCCTATCAGTGATTTGACCCTGTCTCAGTGGCTGCTGATGCAGCACAGTACCGTGCCTCCATGGTCCCCTTATATGACTTCTACATCGGAGTCGGAGCTAGAATTTCACAAGTCTAGGAGAAGACGTACCTTGACACATTGTTGCAACTGTCCTAGCCTCTTCAGTGGCAACTGTCTCCACAGTGACCTTTCTGGATCCCATGGGCATATCACCAGGCACAGACTGGTAGTTCCAGGCCGCTGTCGGTGGCATCTGTCAGTAGGGGCACCCCTTTGGCATCTCTAGGAAGAGACCCTGCCTTAGGGGCCCAGTAGCCTTCCTCTTCCCAGCAGACTGGCTCCGCTTTGCAGATGGCTGTCAGGGGTACCAGGTCAGCCCTGTTCGGCACTGAGCTCCCTGGCTGGGCAACCTGTCGTTCCATATCCCAATGGCAGCCCACGGTACCGGGTTAGCAGGTGTGTCTGTGCCCAGTGCTGCCTTTGGCTCAGCATCCTGGTACAGGTGACCATCGGCATGTGCTTTTGGTACTGGTCTCAGTGCCGGTTGCTAGTCAGGAGGATGTTGAGCTGCCAGGACCACCACTAAACCATTTAGGAAGTCCAATCAGTTATTTTTGGCCACAGTGGCTAGGATGAAAGAGCTCTCTGTCACCTCCCACAGGATTTTCTCCTGGATTACATCCTGTATCTGCAAGTGCTTATGACTTAGCAAAGGTCCCAGCCCCTCAGTTGTCAGCCCATTCAACCCGGGTGCAAGCTTCGTAAACAGCCTTTCTTGCTCAAGTCCCTGTCCAAGACATTTGTAGAGTGGCTATGTGGTCGTCTGTTCACATATTCACATCCCACTTGGCTGTCCAGGCTAGGGAGGAGGTTGTATTTGGAAGGGCAGTGTTACAAATGGCAGACCGGTGATCTCCAACTCCTCTGCTGGAAAGCAGCTTGGGAATCACCTGACTTGGGATGCACGGAAGCAATCAGTCGAAGAAGAAAAGATGGCTACGTACCTTCTGTAACTGGTGTTCTTTGAGATGTGTTGCTCAAGTCCGTTCCCTCCCACCTTCCCGCTGTTGGATTAGCTTTCGGCAAGAAGGAACTGAGTGAGGGGCGGGTCGGCAGCGGACTTTGCCTTATAGGAGTGCCACTCTAGGGTCTCCGCTGCCAACCTGCAGATTCTTGCTATGGAAAAGCTTTCCAATGACTGTGCATGCAGCGCACACACACCTAACTTGGAATGGACATGAGCAACACATCTTCAAGAACACCAGTTACGGAAGGTATGTAACCATCTTCTCTTCAGTGTTCTTTTTCTGAAAATAGTCTATGGTGCTTTACTATGTAATTAAAGAGAAGCTAGATATTAAAGAGAAGCTAGATAATTTCATGGAGGTTAGGTCCATAAAAGGCTATTAGCCAGGGGATAAAAAGGTGTCCTTGGCCTCTGTCTGTCAGAGGCTGGAGAGGGATGGCAGGAGACAAATCGCTTGGTCATTGTCTTCGGTCCACCCCCTCTGGGGCACCTGGTGCTGGCCACTGTTGGTAGACAGGATACTGGGCTAGATGGACCTTTGGTCTGACCCAGTACGGCTGTTCTTATGTTCTTATGTACTAACCTCAGTAATACTGAGAACACTAGTAGCAGCCATTGCAATCAGATTTAATCTTTTCCATGGTGTCTCCTCATTTAGAGCCTAAGAATAACAATGTTTGCTGCCAAACTGCTTTGGCAGCAAACATCAATCTCGTTTCCACCAACTGTCATATTTTTGGCAGTCACTATTTCTCCTCCATGTTTTTATCTCTATAGGCAGGGGATGTTGGAATGCTGAGTAGTGAGTGAAGTCTTCCATTGCCCCACGAACAATGTCGTCGACTTTGTTGTTCTGTATGTCTTAGACAAATTAGCAGGAAGTTGAGAGATTGGAAAGCTAATATTTCAGAGTTCTTTAAGCTATCAGCTAGGGATGAAAAATTCTATTTTATTGGCTAACCAGTTAAACATATTGCTTAAAAACATTAAAATTCCCTTATTCAAAAGGATCTTAAAGTGGAGTGTTTGGAAGTACCCAAATGACTTAGGAGCACAAGAGCTTGTTTGTGGTAAGGTATTTATTTTTCAGTATTGGCATCTGAAATAATTTATCAATAGAACAGGAAGAATTGAAAAAAATAGAAGCCTTATATATCTACCTTATTTCAATCCTGACATGGAGGGTGTTACTGTGAGGGTGTGGTGGAGTTTAGTCTCTTCTGCACTTGCCTGTTGTGTCTGAAACCATCTCACTGTGACAGAGGTTTACATAGATGCCTGACTGCGAGGTATTCTTTCTACTAGGAATTCAGCTGAAACCCACAAACTCTTTCCGTGTGTTTTGGAAAGGCATTGTGTTCCATGCAAAGCAGGAATCTATGAGGTGAATAGCACTATAACCAATTGTATAGTCTTTCACACACAATTATGTTTTTTTGTTACTGAGGTCTTTATTTCCCTACTCAAGAGTAGGGATGTAAAATCCTATTTAATTGGTAAACGGTTAAACATTGTTTAACTGATTTAAGGGAGGCAAATAGGGGGACCGCTCCAACCCCAGCTCATCGCTGAGCTGGAGTGGTCCCCCTCATTAAAGGTGTCCAGAGCAGCCCCTGCACAGCTGGAGCAGCCCCCTGCCTGGTGGGGAGCTGCTTCAGCTCCCAGCAGCAAGCATCACCCATTAAAGGTGATGCTTACCGGTTAACCTTTCACATCCCTACTCCACAGTTAAGGCTGAGTTCCAGTTTGGACTTAAAGTAGAGAATCAACAGCTTTAATTTGTTAGTAAGGTCTTGTCTACACTGGCATGTTTTGTCACCAAAAACTGCCTTTTGGTGATGAAAACCTCTGTGTCCCCACATTAAGGATGTGAACGTGTACCTGTGTAAACGATGAGCCTGGGCTCATAGGTTAATGTGCATGGCGACGTGCAGACCTCTCCCTCGTCCTCCACTGCCCCCTGCTCTCCTCTCTCATACAGTTGGGAGTTGGTACGCATGGGGAGCTGCCTCCCGCCATGTAATCCTATTGACCTAAATAAACTCATTTTAATATCCCTAGTCTGTATTACAGCTTGACAGATATTGTGACACATGGTCTTTTTTGGCCACAAACTTCCAGCTCCACAAGGGACTTTTGTCTCTGCACTGTTGACAGTTATGCAATGTGCACTAGGTAGGTTTTTTGGACTCTGGCATGTCCCCCACAATGCCCTGTTTAGCCATTCTGGGCATCACCTTGAACTCTACTGCTCCCATAGTCACGCAATATTTACAGATAGAGATGCCCCTCCCTCTGCAAACCCCAGGAAATTGAAATCCATTTCCTGTGTCTATAGCACATTGTATGGTGGTCCTCATGATTTCCTCTCAAGGACGCAGTGATGGTGGCTGTAAGTGACCATTTCTTGAGCCAGCCTTGTGTGAGAGGGGGTATGAGTGAGACATCCTCAGTGCAGAGCCAAGATCAAGGAACTTTGGCAGGCCTACCAAAGACCAAGGAGGCAAACAGCCTGTCCGGTGCTGCAACCAAAACATGCCAGTTTTATAAAGAACTGGACAGACTCCTGGGTGGGGAGCCCACAACCAAACCCTGGGACGCTGTGAAGCGTTCTCAGAAAACAGAGCCAGAAAAACTTGTCCCGGATATAGAGACACAAGTTGATGAGATCAAAGAGGGCCAGGAGGGGAGGGTTAGTCCAATGACAACCTGTGCGCCTGGCAGCGAGGAATTGTTCTCAAACGATGTTTGTGAGGATGCTCCACAACTCCTTATGGAAGAGAGGCCGTGTGTTGAAGCAGTGGAAGGGACGCAGGTGGGTAGGGTTGGAGCCTGAGTGGGTGGCAGCCATGTGGGGTGGTACGGGGGTGGTACCCCGGTGAGAAGTTGCTGCCCAGGCACCTGGGGTTGGGGACTGAGTTGGCGGTGACGGTGAGACAGTAAGTTGCTCTATGCAGCTGGGGAGGAGGGGCTGCAGTGCGGGATGACTAGAAGCTGTATTTCTGTAAGCTGACTAGCACTCCCCTGTTATGGCCAAACACAGCATCAACACCAATAGCAAGAGAATCTTCCTAGGAAATGTCAGAGATTCACTAGATTTACTTATACATTTTGTCATGGAGATTCCATGCAGGGCTGCCATTGTCCTACCGATTGGTATGGCACTTTCCCAAACCAGTCCTCAGTGTGTGCTGCTGGAACCAGAGTGGAGTCCATAAGCAGCTCTCCGTCCTCTCCCTCTTTTAAAACTCACCAGGGTGCAATGTCTGCAGAGATCTGCATTTGCCTCCAGGATAATCCAAAAAAGTGGGAAATTTTCTTCAGGGACATGCCTGTTAGTGAAATGTAATAACCTTCATTGTGAAAAGTACAGTCATTCTATTAATGATGACTTTTGCAGAGCAGACCTTGAGAACTCAGCCATCATGACCACCAGCAGACGGAGTAGGGCAACTGAGGAAAAAGAAGCCAAAGATGCATGACAATCTGGTGAAGCATCACTCAAGTCAGTCAGAGAAAAAAGAGCAACAAAGACAGCAGAGACGAGCTATGGAAAGGGAGTGGAGGTAGCAGACACGAGCTATGGAGAGGTAGCCAAGACAAGTTAGGGCCAATCAACAGAGACAGGAGATCACTGAGCACTTGCTATAGTTCATGCAGGACCAAAATGGCATCCTGAGAAGTATAATCCTGGTAAATAGAGACCATAACCAAAGGTCTCCCATTCAGAACTCTCAATCATGCCTCTCTTCCCTCTGACGATTTATGACTACAAAGGTGCAATTCTGTATTCAGCAACCCTTCCTCTGTCACAATCCAATAATGTTTTCTTCCCCTTACCTTCCGCTCCCTGGGAAAGCACGGGTGACATCTGGATGCTAAGTATCAGAGGGGTAGCCACGTTAGTCTGGATCTGCAAAAGCAACAAGGAGTCGTGTGGCACCTTATAGACTAATAGATGTATTGGAGCATAAGCTTTCGTGTGCAAAGACCCACTTCGTCAGATGAAATGCATCTGACAAAGTGGGTCTTTGCCCATGAAAGCTTATGCTTCAATACATCTGTTAGTCTATAAGGTGCCACAGGACTCCTTGTTGCTATCTGGATGTTAGCACGTCTGTGAGATTTTCAAAGACAAAGATGTATGTCAAGCATAGGTATGTGCAGCACATTTCATTAGGGTGTACACCCAAAGAATTTTTTTAAAATGTACTCTTTGACCCCCATTAGCCATACCCCCTGACCCCCATTAGCCACGCCTCTGGAGGTAACACTTTCAGGGCAATATGGACACATGACTAGAAATAAAAGGTGTCATGTGACACACCCCCCCTAAGGACTTTTCCCACCATCGTCTTACCAATAGGGATTAGTTTGGCCCTCACCAACCCCCCCTCATGCAACGATCCTGCAATTGCATTAACCCAATGTGTGAGACATTAACTCGGGGGGTGGGGAGACTGGGGGAAGTGTTCCCTCTAAGAGTTTCCTCCCATGAGCACAATAAATTGTGTTGTGCACCAGTACTGAGTGTGGCTTGTTTGGATGTGCCATGGTGGCACTCAAGTTATTCATAAATATCTTAGGAACCACTTACCTTTCCCCTCTGCTGCCCTGTCTCCTCCCCTTGCTCCATCAGCTCCCCTGGTGCCTGCTGCCCCCCAATCCCTCACCCACCTCTGCTGTCCTGACTCCTGCCCTTCTCACTGCCCTTAGGCCTGCCCCCCTCCAGCAGCCTTTCTCTCCCCCCGGGCCCACTCCTCCAGTAGCCCCACTCTGACCATGTGAGCTACCCCTCCTCATCCCCTCTCCTAACACCCCCCTCCACACACCTGCCCTGCCTCTCTCCTCTGGTGCTGGTCCCTCCCCTGCAGGTGTCTGCCCTTCTGCTTCACCCCCCGGAATCCCCTGCACCTTCCCTTACCCCTGCACCTTCTTGGTGCCTCCCCCTTCCCTCACTGCCCCTGCCCCCTTTGCCTTCTTTTTCCCTGATGCCCACCCCCTCACCACCCTCTGTTCCCGTTCCCCTTCCCCTCATGTTCCTGTGCCCTCACACGTGCCTTGCTCCATCCCCGCCTTCCTCATGCCCACCCCTTCTTTCAAGCCTTTTCCCAGCACCTCCTCTTCTCCCCTCTAGCCCCCAAAGCCCTTCCCCTCTCCTCTCCTAGCATCATCCTGTCGTCCCCCTCTCACTGACACCTCCCCTCTTGCCCTTTTCCTCATTGTCTCCACTTGGGCCCATGGCATTTGTCTCTGACCTACACCTTGACCCTTGGTGCCTTCCCCTTTCATCTCCTGACCTGCCCCCTTCCCCTCAGCACAAGCCCTTTCCTCTCTGACCCTTACCCCCTATTTTTCCCTCCTCTTCCAGCAGCTGCCAGCTGGTCTGTAACAAAGTTGTAGGGTCGCCCTGACTGCTTCACCCTTCTGGTGCTCCCCCAATCTGTCTCTTAGGTTTCTCAGCCTCCTTTTGGGCCACAAACCCCCACCCTACAGTCTCTGGTTCCCAAAGTTCCGGCAGTCCCCATCACTTGGTGCCTGCACCGGGTCCGACTCATAGGGTTGCTAGGTAGACCCTCCCCCCCAAAAAAACAGACACACTTGATCTTGGGAAGGGAGGAAGAGGGACTAGCTGGGAGGGCAGGGACTGGCTGGGGGGAAGAGGGGATGGGAAGCAGCTCTGGTGGGGCCAGCCGTGCTGCCCCCGATTCTGACCTCGGCTTCCCCTCCTCCCCACCTCCTCCCCCGAGGCCAGTCGCGTTGCCCCTGACCCCCCCTCCTCCTCCTCCCCGAGGCCGGTCGCGCTGCTCCCTACCCCGGCTCCCCTTCCTCCCTCCCCAAGGCCAGTCACGCTGCCCCTGATCCCGACTCCCCCTCCCCGAGGCCAGTCGCGCTGCCCCTGATCCCGACTCCCCCTCCCCGAGGCCAGTCATGCTGCCCCCGACCCCCCCTCCGAGGCCAGCCGCGCAGTACCCGATCCCCTGCCCAGGGCACCCCCGCCTTCCCGCCCAGGGTTTAAACTCACCTCGCTTGATGGGGCGGCTGGGTGACATTGCTGCGTCCCTGCCGCCTCTTTCTGTGGGGTCCTAAGACCCGCCGGTTTTGGCTGCGCATGTGCGGCAAACCCGGCACAGCGTCCGTTCCCTGGAGTGCCGCTCCTTCGCTCACGCCCCCTTTGAATCATTAGGGTGTGCCTGGACACACCCGGCACACCCCGTGCGCATGCCAGTGATGTCAAGCATGTTTTCATGAGTTTTTATTTTGTGTTAATCTACACAAAATTGCTCTGGCCTTAACCCTTTTGTCCCATGGGAATGCCTTGCTTAGAAGCAGGAAAGAAACTCCAACACACCGAAATCTCAGGCCCCCTCATTGTCAAAGTGGTTCCTCAAAACCTCCCTGATATGAATGGCCAATTGGTGCTCCTTTGACAGCTTGTCATTCCTCAGTGCTCCATCCACAGGGAAATACTTTCACAGAAATTATGTAAGCAACAGCATGCGGGGATGAGACACTTTGGGGATATGAGCCTCCAAAAGGTCCACTTGCAGGAGTTCTGCCCTGATGGTAGACTTGCTCACTCCAAAATAATTCACAGCTGAACAGTAGCAATATGGAGCAGCCAGTTTCTGCAAAGTAAAGGCTACTTGCTTCTCTACCAAGAAAGCATCTCTCATTCGGGTGTCCGTGCAGTGCAGGTCAGGGGCCAGCCCAGCCCACAGTTCAAGGAAGGTTGTTTTATTCATCTGAATGTTCTGTAGCCACTGCTCTTCATTCCACACCTGCATGGCACTGCAGTTCTACTTCTCACATCTGGCTTCTGTAGCTTCTGTAGTGACAATCTTCATTGTGTATACCAGGCCTGCTATTGCCCAATGATATATCCGTTCATCTTCCTCTGAATCTGAAAACTAATCTGACAAGTCCTCGTCATCTGCTTGTAGGTCCATCATTAGATATGCTGCAATATGTGTTGTCTTCTGCACACTGCTCACAATAAGGGCCAGAAGGGATCCATGTTTTCTTACCGTGGAGACTTGAATTGGTGTGAAAATAAGCCAGAAAACAAGAAGCATGTCTTGGAAGAAAAGAGATGGCTTATGGGATGTTTTCACATTTCCAATATGCCTACTGCTACAATGTGTGTTTCCACAGCAAGTGAAGCTGATGTAAGACACTGGGATGCATATCCACAGTACTTTACTCTTTTTGTCAATGAGGGAGCTGCAGATGTGGCCATGAGTTGTCCACGGCAGTACCAGAAAAAACAGCGTGGCGAGTTTTCAGTTTTGGCAACTTTTGCCTCTAAACAGCACTTTCGTCACCAAAACTTGGAAGTGTAGACAGCCTAAAATGCAAGATATTCCCCAAACTAACAGCACTAACGTTGAGTACACTATGAATTTTCTGAGAATTTACAAGTAAATCTGTTGTTTAATTTTGAGCTACGGTTAGTTAACTTGTGTAAATTTCTTAACTAAATCACCTTTGTGTCAAATGTTCTTAAGTGATATAACACACTTCAAACTTCCCATGTAGTTAAAATAAATTAAAATAATGGACATAGGGGCTATATTTGAATAAATGCTGTAATTAAATTATTAACAATTGTATCTGCTATGATGAAGATTTCAGACCGGTTTACGTAACTCTGTAAATGGGACAATTGTGATATTAGATTACACAACCAGTTGCCATCCTTTCTCCTTCAGCTGATTTTCATCCAGCAGTTTTATTGCATATAATGACTCATTAATTTAAGGCTCACTACTCTCTTACAAAAGTCTCAGAGGAGTAGCTATGCTAGTCTGCATCTGCAAAAACAATTGAAAGTCCCGTGGAACCTTAAAGACCGACAGATTTATTAGGGCATAAGCTTTCATAGGTAAAACCCACTTCATCAGATGAGTTGGAGTGGAGTTTAGAGGCATGGATATATATATGCAGACAAGACAAGAAAGGGTACTTGTGTAAAAAAAGGGTAACTCAGAACGGACGTGGCTCATTCACAGCAGTTGATGTGGAAATGTGTATATCAGGAGAGGGGAAATTCTCTTATGCATTAACCAGATAAGATCCTTATTCAATCCTAAACTGATAGTGTTGAATTTGCAAATTAATTCTACTTGAACTGCTCCATCTCAGTTGGGTCCATGACATTCCTGCTGACTTGACTGGAACCCTCCCCCTCTCCCATTGGCACAGAAAGGTGAGCCCTGCCTGGCTGTAGCAACCCTTGCCTGTAGCTGCTCTGTCCGGGCCAGGTGACGGTTAACTGGTTGCCCTGGTAAGCATGCAAGTATATATACGTGGACAACACAAGAAACAGTACTTGTGTAAATGAGGGTAACTCAGAATGGAAGTGCTTACCATTTAACCAGTTAAACCTTTGCATCTCTAATGCAAAGCTGTTAAACCTATATACTCTGGCTACAAATACCTATATAGTCAGTGTAAAAAAGAACAGAACTTTATAAGCATAGCGAAAAACAGTGGATTACTTTTTTGGAGACGGGGATACCTTAGGGACAATTAATTGGCAATAAAAGTTTCCCAGAACTAAACTTCCTCATCCCAGGAGTGTTGCCAGTGAGCATTGCAGTGATTAAATCTCTAATCAGTCTTCAGTTGACTGTTCCATGTCTTTGAGGAAAATGAAATACAAGTGAGGTCCAGATCTGGTATTGTACCATAAATCAGTAGGCCCTTGAATACTACAGTATAGAAATGCCTATAAATAAATTGTAGAGTATCTTTTGAGGCATGTATATGGAAGGAGGGGAAGAATAGGGAAGTAGAGACCATGTAATTTAAAATGCTGATTTGAAGGAGTAGTGTATAAGTGATGAAAGTCCACTGTGTGTCTCAAAGAGTTGGTATTCCCAGTGCCCAGTCAAGAGGTCAAAGGGCTTGGTGTAAGAATAGATGATCTAGCAGTGCAGTACTGTGTGCAGAATGCTAATGGGGGAAAGGACAGGACATTCTCTGACTTCTCAGCTAATTTGCTAGATTAGCTTGTTATTAGGAAGCTGTGAAATTTACATACCAGGTAATGGTTTCACTGCAGACTTAAATGAAATCTCTTAAGTTAATTTGTGATGCATCTATCAAGGCAGTCATATCTGGGTGTGTTTTTCATGCTTTCGTTTCATTTCTTCTGTGCTATTTCGAAATAAGCTTGTTGCCTGCTGTATCCACTGGGGATGTAATAGTGTAGTTGATTAAACAGTTAACTGATAAATGGATGCTTATCTGTTAATGCTATCAGCTACACGTCTCCCCACTCCCCCTTCTGTCAGTAAATTCTTGAGCAAGCTGACCAGCCTGGCTCAGTTCCAGCTCGTCCTGGGTCCGGGGAGCTATTCTCGCTGCATCTCTGCACTGAAAGTCATTTAGGAGCCGGGTGGGGAGGCATCCCAGCTCATCTCCAGCTTACACCAGGTCCGAGGATCTGCCTGCCTGCTTTTCTCCTAAATGACCTTCAGTGCAGAGTCGGAGTGGGGGTACTAGCTCCTGTGACACAGCACAAGCCAGGACTGAGTGCTTGCAGTGCTGACCCTTATCGATTAATAGTGTAGTCGACAACATTTTTGTCAACTACACGATTAACAAATTACATGAGTCTTAGCTTCCCTAGTACCCACTTCAGAATGACAGTTTCAGTTGATGCATACTTCCATGCTTATGAGAACAGTGCTGCTGGAAGTATCGCTCTTCCTCCCCATACCAAAGTGTTTTAAAGACAGCTCGTCAGAGGAGCTGTGCAGTTCAATTCCAACGAACACTGGTGAGCTAGACAAACTCCTCCCAATATTCCTTTAGAAACAGACGAATATCATTGTTAGCCTTGCTATTCTGGTCTTGCCAGTAGTACCTTGTCTTTCACACGAGTTGTGCTGTTCTCTGAGTGAGAGAGCACAGTCTCTGTGGTGTGTTCCTCACTCCATAAGGATGGATAATGTGGAGCTAGTCCTGGAGTAAGAGAACGCCCTCCCTTCAATTTTCATATTTTAATTTGGAGATTTTTTTTGAATTATGTATAAACTGTGGCGGGTGAACAGCTCTCCCTACCTTTCAAAACATAGCTAATTTTGACAAACAAGTTGAATGGTATGAAATTTGAACCTTGTGTAATCTTACAACATGGAAAACGTTTTTTTGTTCTAAGGCACTATAGTGGTTTGCAGGGTAAACACACTCTCTCTCCAACTGGACTGCAGTTTAGTTTCTGTTACATGAATTTATTGAGAAGGCTATTCTTCAGTGATTATGTAAGGTCAGTGCTGCTCCTTGCTTTGCATTGAGCTTTCCACAGGTTTTGCCAACTTGAGCTTTAGAGAAGATTGTTCCTTACAATGAACAATAATACTAGCTGCTAAAGGGAAGGGTATTCTCATTCTTTTATCCTTAAACTCTTGTCTTCTTAAACAATGTTGCTACTGCTTTGCAAAAGAGTGGTGATTTCATATTTGCAGCAGCTGTCCCTTGGCAAGCTGGGTAGGTTATACTTCTTTTCATTGGCATTGGAGTGCTGTTCCTGAAAAACAAAGGAGGACAGAATTAGTAGAAGTCTTGTACAGTCTTAAAAATTATGAAGTGCAGAGCTTTTTTTTGCAGTTTTTAAACCTCCTGGTATTGTGCACTTGTTTTGAGTTATAAAAATAGTATCTCTTGAAAAATCTGTCAAATTACAGATTGGGAATTAGATTAGAATAAGAGAGCCTATTTTTAGAAAACTATATTCTCTGTTCTAAGACCCTCAATGGCATGGAAACACAGAAAAGCCAAGTTTTAATTTAAAAAGAGGTTAACCTCATCAGTTCTTTACCCACAAGTAGGATCCTACCAAATTCATCCTCCCTTTTGGTCAATTTACCATGGAATTTAAAAAATCTGAAATTTCATTATCTAATTGTAGAAGTTCTGACCCAAAAAGGAGTTGGGGGGTGGGGTTTGCAATGTTATTGCAAGGGGGAAGGGATTGCAGTATTACTTATTACCTTACTTCTGCACTGCTGCTGGCAGCGGATCTGCCTTCAAAGCTGAGTAGCAGGAGATTGGCAGCTGTTGACTGCTGGCTAGCGTAGCTCTGAAGGCAGAGCCATAGCCATCACAAGCGTAGAAGTAAGGATGGCACGATATGGTATTGCCACCAACTTCTGTGGTGCTGCCTTCAGAGCTGGGTGTCGCGCCAGCGGTCACAGTTTTTCAGCCGCTCAGCTCTGAAGGCAGCGCAGAAGTAAGGTGGCAATATTGCAACACCACCTTCCCCCCAATGACCTTGTGACCAGTGTTCCCTCTCTTAAGCTGTGTGGCAGCTCAGCTTTACAGGTGATTAATCAGCCCCACCTAGTCAGTTCCTGCACTGGAGTTGGGCTGACTGGGCAGGGCTGATTAACCACCTGTGAAGCTGTGCTGCCTTGCAGCTTAGAGGGAACACTGCTTGTGACCCTTCGGTAATTCCCTTTTAGGTCAGGACACTGTTCTCCCACGTGAAATCTGGATAGTACAGAGTAAAAATCCAGATTTCATTGGAGAGACCCTATCAATAGGTAAACCATGCAGCTGCATAGGCACCAAATTGCCCCAAATTTCACGCTGCCCTATGCATCACATGCTGCCTATGGGCTTTGGCCACCCCTAGCCCCCATCCCGCAGTTCCCCTCCAGGGCTCAGCATCCTGCTCTGCTCCACGTTGCCAGCTCTCCCAACTAACTGGATGTCACCACAATAAATGGCGCGAACTTTCCTAGACCAGACAACCTGTTCTCTTCTCTCCCCCCCACCCCGCCTCCAGTTTCAGCCTTCCCCTGCCCCCCTGGCAGGGGAATGAGTGCTGGGCTGCATACAGGGAGACCAGATTTCACAGCTTATGATACACTTTCCATGGCTGTGCATTTGGGAGGATCCCACCCAATCAAGTATCAGAGGGGTAGCCGTGTTAGTCTGAATCTGCAAAAGCGATGAGGAGTCCTGTGGCACCTTATAGACTAACTGAAGTGTAGGAGCATAAACTTTCGTGGGCAAAGACCCACTTCGTCAGATGCATGTCATGCATCTGACGAAGTGGGTCTTTGCCCACGAAAGCTTATGCTCCTACACTTCAGTTAGTCTATAAGGTGCCACAGGACTCCTCATCGCCACCCAATCAAGTGAGACAGATCTTACCTGGGTGGAAACAGTCTCTAAGGTGCATGAGAAGTACCGATATGGAGAGCTCATTTCTGTAGGAAAAACATCGATTCATAGACCTGCTAACCCGTGCATTGGTTTATGGGCTGCATTTTAGTAATCTGGGTGCAGAACTCAGTGCTTAGAGTTGTGCTACAAGTGCTGTAAAAATGGGTCACAGTTTGAAAAGATTTGAGGTACATTTTTTACTAAAAGATTGTGGCACATCGGCAATTTCCTCCAAACACATTGTTTATGGCAGACCTGAATGTAAAAACTGGATGAAAAAATGTTTTGTGATTGACTATTTCAGAGTCAGTAGAGGGAGCACATGTTAATTGCCAAAACATAAAATTACTAGATCTTGATGCACAAACAATTAAGTAAATTGAAAGGCTTTGTTAATTTCAAGAACATGGTGTGAACTTCATATATTTGCCAAATAGAAAAGAGCAAAATTAATATTTTTTTATAATAATGACAAATAATTTTTCAGTCTTCTCAGAGGGAATAAATAATGGAGTAAAAATACTTGTTCTGGTGTTCCTTTTTTTTTGTTAAGTAACTTACCCATTAAACAAAGTTTTAAGATGAAGTGGCATGTTACCCTGAGGAGCTCCTGAGTTGGCATCAATCAGTTACTTGCATCCTTGAGTCAAAATAAAAACTTATCTCAACTCATCAGTCTGTTGAACTCATTCTTTGTCAGAGAAGGGCTGTATTCCAGCAGGTTTTTCTCCCCTGGGGTAAGCTTATTTGTATTAGATAGCTATACTGGGTGGATATAGCCGGTGCGTTCATAGATTTTTTTTACAGGCAGAAGGTGAAGCATTGTGTTCTCTAATTTGACCTCTTGCATAATACATGCCATAGAATTGTATCCTATGCTTCCTGCATCTCATGGCAAGCTGTTTCATTGTTTTGTACTGTTTTGTTTTTCAAATACATGTGTCTTATTTTTAGGTTTTGGTTAGAGATGTCAACATGTGGGCTTATCAGTTAATCCTGTTGACTACACACATTCCTCCCACCCATTGCTGCCTCTGTATCCTCAGATCCTTCTGCCCCACCTCTGCACTGCTGCGTTTATATCAGACACAGCAGCTTGGGGTGGTAGGAGGCTCCACCGGGAGTGCACTGGATTCTAGCCCCACCTCCAGGGAATATCGAATAGTTGTGTAACCGCTAAAATTTGATGTGGTTATACAACAATTCAGTTACACACTATCTAACATCTCTAGTTTGGGTTTGTCTAGCCTCAACTTTTGGCCATTAGATCTTGTTATTCCTTTGTCTGCTTGACTAAAGAGCCTTCAACTAAGTTATCTGACTGTGGAAGTGCTTATAGAACATGACATAGGTGCCTCTTGGCTATCCCAAGCTAACTATAGCTTATTAAAACTCATTGTAATGCATGTTTTCTTGTTCTCTGCCCCATTGTTTGTGTAGTTAGTAACTGTATTTCCCTCTTTTATAGATGGGGTAAATTAGGCAGTTGTTCTGGTTTGCCCAGCATTACATAACTAGTCACCATCATTTTGTTTTCATGATCTTAAAACCAACATAGTAACACTTACACATGCATGGCTTTGTATAGATGTAAAATGAAGTTAATACTCTACATTTTCTAATTGGCTGAAAGATCTGTGTAGAGATCTTGCAAAATCCATTAGCTACCCCTGAAGATTGAATCTGGCAAATAGAAAAACTGTTAATTAGAGGGAACTGGATCCTCTTATCTTTTTTAGTGACTTGTCTGATACTAGAGTTTGTTGCAGGGCAGATAATGTTCTTTTCTTTGGGTTAGAAATGAATTTTCTCCCACAGATCTAAAATTTGAGCTCTGGTCAGAAAGTTATCTTGATAACTGATAAATAATAGAGCAAAATACGCACCGGCAATAAATCCAAAATGGGGTGGATAAAGGAGAAGGTTGAACAGCATACAGAACTTGTTAAGTTGGTAAGAGGCAAATTGTACTTGGCGTTTTAATTGCTTCTGCAAGTTTTGCGTTTCAACATTTTCCTGTTTTGTCGTGCCAGTTTTTTAGTTAGTAGCCTTGTTTTCTCTGTTCAGTGCTATCTTCTAGGCCCTGTAAAAGGCAAAGATCCTTCCAGGTATGTGGGAGAAAACAATTAATGAAATCCAAGCTCCAGGCATCAAAGGGGGGCTTGGTTGCACCATTTCAATGTTATCTTTTTCTGAGTTTTTGCAGTAGTCTGGGACACAGTATGCTTAATATAATCCATGTAGTAGTACATTACTTAAAGTATACAGCTTTGCACCTGTATGAGGCCAGCTTTTAGAATAACATGTCCAATGTGAATTTCTACTAGCCTTTCAGTTGATTTGATTTTTCACCATACATTTTTTTCTTAGCATGTTCTATAGTCTTCAAGCTTTCTATAGCTTATTAAGCACTTGGTCCAATCACAGTTGGAAAGAGATGATATAATTTAGTTGTAGCTTGCTTCAGTGCAACCAAATTCTGTAGATTTTAACACTTTTTTCTAAATTTTATTAATTAATTATGTAGATATACCTATCTCCTAGAACAGGAAGGGACCTTGAAAGGTCATCAAGTCCAGTCCCCCTCCCCTCCCACCCCTCCCCTCCCCTCCCCTCCCCTCCCCTCCCACAGCAGGACCAAATACTATCCCTGACAGATTTGCCCCAGATCCCTAAATGGCCCCCTCAAGAATTGTACTCCCAACCCTGGGTTTAGCTGGCCAAAGCTCAAACCAC
The DNA here is from genome assembly GCF_049634645.1 of Pelodiscus sinensis. Lineage (NCBI taxonomy): Eukaryota > Metazoa > Chordata > Testudines > Trionychidae > Pelodiscus > Pelodiscus sinensis. Next base: position 5,556,418 of record NW_027465849.1, on the reverse strand, counting down.
TGAGCTATCCTTCCACCTAGGTTATGGGTAGGAATGTTGAAAAGCAGCTAGATGGGTAACCGTGTAACGGTTAAAAATCTCTGTGGTTACATGCTGTGGACTCTTCAGTATAAAGCTTATACTGCAAAGCCAGTAACGCAACTGGGTCCCTGGGAGCGGGACCAGCAGGCCACGTGCTCCTGAGAGCCTGGCTGCACTGCAGGGTCTGCAGTATAAGATTGATTAGGATTGCCAGGTGTGTCAGATAAAGCGTATGAACACTATCGTGCATGATATTGGTAACTGGATTCTAGCATCAGTTCCTCACAGTTGACTAGTAGGAAAGCAAGTTCTGTTTGTGATCTCTTTAAAAGCAGATTGAGAGTACTACCCTTGAACTTCTATGGTCCTGGACTCTCAAGGTTTGATGTTGCTGGATCAGAGCTCTTCAGTAGCTAACAGAGGGGCTGGTGGCCAGGAGCGGAGCTGTGGTTGGCAGCAGGGTCAGCAGCCAGGAAGGGAGCTAGGAAGCAGGCGTTAGTGGCCAGGAGAGGCCAGGCATTGACCTCTCTTGGCTCAGCAAACTCCCTCACTTAGGACCTGTACCTTCCCCAGGGTGCCAGACCAGTGAGGTCCTAGTGTAGCTGAAAAAAGCTGTCAGCATACTTGGTGTATTGCTTTAAGCTACCCATCAGTCCTCATTTACATTTTACCTGTTTTCTCTCACCTTTAATCTTGTCTAATAATTGAGAAGCTAAAACACCTCCCGGAACATAGTCTTGTCCAAGTGAATTGCCTGAAGTTTTGCCTGATGTAGGTTAGATTCAGCAGTGCTATAATCTGTATGATGCTTCTTGGCACTTACAAAATACAGGATTATGTAGCACTTTAAAGACTAACAAGATGGTTTATTAGGTGATGAGCTTTCGTGGGCCAGACCCACTTCCTCAGATCAAATAGTGGAAGAAAATAGTCACAGCCATATATACCAAAGGATACAATTAAAAAAAAATGAACACATATGAAAAGGACAAATCATATTTCTCTTGGCACTTAAGCATCCTCCTCCTTTGTTACAAGGAGAATCAGCAGCTTTTGCACTTAAACATTAGGCTTCCCTTCCTTGGGCAGCTGTTAAAATTCTCTCCATATTCTGGCCATCGAAATGATGCTGTTATATTAGTGTATCACTGTGCAATCTGATCAAATTCTTCAGCATGCTCTGGGTCTGCCTTTGCAGTTCAGCTCAGTTGAGCAGAAATACTGTTTTTTGCCCAGGTCCAGCAGATCAGGGGGCTACTTCAAAAATGCAAAGATCTGAATAGTTCTGGCTCTCAAGGTAATTTTGTTGTTGTTGTTTGTTGTTGTTGTTGTTAGAGCTACCACACTCTACTCTATGGCTTTTTTATAAAAACAAACAGCCTCATCTATTCTTTTGTCAGCTGTGTACCATGCTGTTGTCCAAACCATAATACATTAGCATTTATTCAGCACTTAGTTTTTGTGGTCTGCACAGCCACTAATTAATCTATCTTCCCTCCTCAGAGATAAATATTATCCCCATTTTAGACATGATTATAAATATTTTTTTAAAATAAAGTCAGCTATGCTTTGAAGTCTTTGTGGAAAACTACCAACAGGATCATGATTGGGGCCTACCAAGTTCAGGATTTATTTTGGTCAGTTACACTGTCATAGGTTTCTAAAAATTGTAAATTTTATTATTTCAGCTATTTAAATCAGAAATTTCATGGTGGTGTCATTGTAGGGGTTCTGACCTAAAAAGGAGTTGGAGGATCTCAAGGTTATTGTAACAGGGCTTCTATGCTGCTGCTGGAAGTATGCTGCCTTTAGAGCTCAGCAGCTAGAGAGAGACAGCTGCTGGCAGGGAGCATAGGATGGTGTTGCCACCCTTACTTCTGCTCTCCTGCTTTCAGAGCTGGACCCTTGGTCAGCAGCATTCACTCTCTGGCTACCCAGCTCTGAAGGCAGTGCACAGGTAAGGGTTGCCCCCAGTAAATATCTCTGTGATACCCCTGCAACCCCCTTTTGAGTCAGAGTCCTGTGATTTGAGAAACACATTTCTCCCCCCTCCCCCATTAAATCTGTGTAGTATAGGGTTACTAGGGATGTAAGCGAGTAGTCAACTACTTGCATCCTCCCCCCATGTCCCCGGTGCCTTTGTATTAGTGGGGGGGGGGGGGGGGCAGAGGCAGGAAATTTGAGTAGTTACAGTGGGGGAGGTCTAGATTGGATATTAGGAAACCTGTTTCACTAGGAGGGTGGGGAAGCACTGGAATGGGTTACCTAGGGAGGTGGTGGAATCTCCATTCCTAGAGGTTTTTAAATCTCAGCTTGATAAGCCATGTCTGGGTTGATTTAGTTGGGATTGATCCAGCTTTGGTAGAGGCTGGACTCGATGACCTCCTGACCAGCCCTATGATTCTAAGTGGGGGAGCCGGCTCCACTGTGCCTGTCCGACCTCCCCCAAGGACTGCTGCCTCATGGGGTGGGGGAGTAGGGGAGGCTTCTGTGCAGCAGCCTCTGCCTGTGACCAGCCCACGCTTAGCGAATTACCCACCTCTTACCATCCTTTCTTGTTACCTCTTTGCATCCGTGTACTGGAGCACTAGCTTAGAGAGCAAGGGTGTTGCCATTGCTTCCACTTTATTCCTTGTCTCCCACCCTTTACTTGTAAGCCAAGAAGTTGAAGTCCTGGAGCAGATTCCAAGTGAGTCTCCTCCATAGCAAGCAGGCATAAATTATAAATATCCTTGTATGCAGGCCTTTGTTTCTGGCATGGTTTTTAATGCTGAGACCCAGCCAAGACACCTGCTGTTTTTATGGAAACTGTCAGCATGTGTGAAGTGCTGTGAAGAGTCCTTGCCCTTTTAAAGACTAAACAATTATATTCTCTCTGAGTAGGAGGTGAGAGGGGCAGGCAGTACTATTTTATGAACTGGACAAGCTTTTTTGTAAGTACAGTTGTAGGCAATGGGCATCTTTAATTATAGTAGATGATTAAAAAATTGGTAGCGCAGACATGATGTTGTCCATCTAAAGACTTGATTTATCTTTTTAGTAGAGGCTTTCAGTCTGATTTGCTAACTGAGAATTAGCTGCTGTAAACGAAGATGGATGTTAGGATAGTATTGCTTTCTCCTTGCTGAGTGCTTGCTGCTACTGTTTAATCCTTCTAGTGATTCCCTAATGAGTGACACATGCCTAGCTTAAGAGCAGGAGACTGTCCATTAGACATCTGGCAGGTAGCACCGAAGGGTGACATTTCCAGCTTAAATTTAATTAACGCTTTTATTGCCTGAAGTTCTAGACTGATTCTAATCTGGCTTTCTACATATGTTGTTGCCTCAAATTTCCTTCATGCCCTGACTTTGATGAACATTGCATCTAGTCACAGGAGGCTAGAGGTAGAACTTTTGCCTTTCAACTGAGTGTCTCAAACTTTTTTAGAAATCTGTTAGGTCATCAGAATTTGCTTCCTGTAAATATTTATCAGCTGTTCCTTTCCCTTTTATTGTTCATCCTGCTACTACTTCCGAGGAAGGAAGAGGAAGATTCATGCTTCTAGTATTTGTATTCTGCCATCATCCTGCTGTGCTACAGATGATTAAAATGATGTACAGTGTGAAAGCTTTCTTGTGATTGGAGTCATCCCAGTTGCAGCTTCCTGTTGTCTCCCTGTTGGATCTGTCTGTGAAACACTGATTTCAAGTTTACTGCATTGAAGAGGTCTCTCTTGTCTGTTAGCCCTGTGCAAGCAGAGTGTACCATACTTCATAGGTTTCTTTGGAACAGATGAGGATTCTGCCTTATTGACAGTTGTATGTGACAAAATTAGTATTGAATTTCAGTAGATCTGTGAGCTAGGGTATGGCATTATTATTTGAGACAGCTTCCCAAAAGGGGTGTACTGAGGCTTTTCATCAGCTCTTAAGGCCAAATCTGAGGTGGCAGTGTCTCTGACTGTTGGCATTGCAGAAGTTTCACCTGTTAATTTATTGCACAATGCAAGCATGCACATAAGAAAGGGACATGTGACGAAATGCACACGACTGACTATAGTCGGTGTGGCAGGGTATTGAAATTCAGTTTGAGAACTGTGCACTACATAGATTGGAATGGTGGAAATAAGTGTCTTCCTATACTCAATTTGTACCTCATTTGCTCACCTCTTCCTCATTTCCTGTACACAGGACCCATAGTAATGCAGTAGGTTACATTACATTTGATGTGTGGGTTTAGCTTTGGGTATGACAAGGTGTTCATTCCTTTTTTCACTTCTTTTTTGCTACTACATTTGTCATGTAATACCCTTTCCAATTGTGGGGTTTGCTTGTATTGGCACAAACAAGTTGCTGTGCCTGTTGTGCAAAAATAAACCTTGCCCTCCTTATTGCAAACTAAGTATTGTTCTAATGTGTCCTTGTGTGTCACCACTGCTATGCAGAAGGAAGTTTTATAGAAATGCAGACTAAACAGGAAATGATCTGTTCAAGCTAGGTGGGGATATAGACAATGGGGGCAGGCAAGCTTCTTGTAGTCACATGGCCTCAGCATCTATATAGCACTTCCCACTAGGGAGGTTTGTTCATGCAGATGTATACAGTTATTAGGCTGCTAGAATTACAGTTTTTTGACACTGCAGGTCAGGGACTTGTGTAAGAAGAAATTAACCCGGTTCAAAATAAATCTGGACACCTGCTCTCGTAACTTATTTTTGTCAAACTGGAAACGGTATGGAAATTGAGCCGCTGCTGATTGATATCATCCAATACTTCAACATCTGTGTCTTTTGCTAGATCTCCTGCCCTCTGTCTCATCTGGAGAAAATGCTAATACTACTTTTATGAAAACAAAAAGATGCTCTTTGAAAAGTGTTTGACTAGCCAGTTTCTATTCTGTAGAAATGTGCACAAACATTAAAAAAAAAAATTCACAGGATGCCCAAAGTAAGTTGCAGGACACTACTTTACCAAACCAAAACCATCCTCTTTCAATCCACCTGCTTAAGAAAAAGACTAAGTAAATGTGTAGTCAGTTGGGGAGGGAAGGAGAGTAGCAAGTATTGATAGAGACGGAAGAAATTACAATGCATAAAGGGCTCTCCACTGAGAATACCCTCCTTGTGGTTCACAGCTATATACATCTCGGGACAGCAAACTCAAGACAAGCCCTGTTGATCTCGGCTATTGCAGGATCACAGAGAGTGGAAATAGTTTCATAGGCTATGTCAGTACTACAGCGTTATTTCAAAATAGCTTATTTCGAAATAATGTGTCTAGACACAAAATGCATTTCGAAATAGCGTTTTGCTTTTTTGAAATAGCGCATCTGCACTGATAGGATGCTGAATCGCATTTAAGGCCAGCCGGAACCGGTTCTGGTAGGGCATCAGGTCAGGAGTTACCTTGTGTGGCTGCTGCCTGAGGCTATCTGAGACCTGTGCTTAAAGGGACCCTCCCTCTCTTCCCCTGGACAGCTGGTTCTAAGGTTTCCGTGCTTGCTTGCCTACCTCGCTGAGGGACAGCAAAGTATTTTTTTTCTCTACGTGCTCTGGTTGCCCTCACTCAGGACACCACAGCACTCTGCAGCATGGAGCCGGAGTTGCCCCTGGGCACTCTGGTGCTTCTCTTGTACATGTAGCTGTGAGCCAGGTAACACGTTTTGCAGGCAGTAACAGTCTCCCTGGTGTGCCCCACTGGAGGCTTGTGCCTCATTCCTCCCTCATGTCCTTCCACTTACCCCTTCCTAATCCCCTTTCCTGCTGTACAATAAGACACGTGTGTTCATTACAACAAAGCCTCTTTATTGAACAAAACTGGGGGTGGGGTGGGGGAATAAAACTGAGGTGAGACTGGGGAAAGAAGGTGGGAGAGGGGAGGGGGAAACCTGGGAGGAGGGAGCTAGGAAGGGGGAAGAGAAGCTCAGGGTTGGGGGTGTCGCCGGCCCAACTGTCTTCCAGCACTGTCTTCCATACCCATAGATAATAGCCCAAATTATAAAGATGAGAACTAGTACTTTGAATGTTTCTGGAAACTAGTTGGAAGCTTGTGCTGTTGTAGAGCACAAATGTCAAGTGCTATCTATACAGATCAGCACTAAATAAATAGGTCGCCACAATGTGAACTAGTTGAAGTTTCCCGGTGATTTTAGGATATGTCTGTGCTTCAATTAGACATCCATGCCAGCTGACTAGGACTCACAAGGCTCAAGCTAACAGGCTGTTTAATTACAGTGTGGAGCATGGCGCGATAGATTAATAGGATGAGCGTAACTTTTAGCACCATGCCTGAACAGATGTCCTACACCAGGGGCCGGCAACGTATGGCCCACAAGATGATTTTGAGTGGCACGTGGCTGCCTCCTGCTCCAGAAGCTGCGTGCAGCCAGGCTTGGCCCTTTCCTCCTGATCTCCATGCCCCAGCATTGTCCGGGGGAGGGGGAAGGGTGGCTGCAAGTCTCAGTGCTGCTGCCCTGTCATTGTGTTTGTTTGGGACACAGGGATGTGGAGGGCAAGGGGGAGGGGGGGAAGGAGGATGCAGTGCACACTTGAGGCTACCGAGAGAGATTAATGAAGCTGCTAAAAATGTAAGAAGGACTGTTATTGACTTCAAAAGTATAAGTGTCATGCAGATCATAAATAGAAGTGAATAAGTTAAATCTTGGCATATCACTTCTGAAAGGTGGCCGACCCTGTCCTACACCGTTGTGTAAGTGTAGTACACACCCCTTATCACAGTGTTACTGAGGATTGGCTTTGACTGAAGAGTCCTTGTTTGTCCTTCCTTTCCCATTTCAAAAAGGAAGTACTAGATACATTTGAATGATGTTTTCTTTAGATTTAAGAATATAGTATGTTCTAGAACGTGCAGATCTTGAGAAGAGCTGCAGAATGCTTCCCAGTGTGTCTCAGAACACTTTTTGCCTTCCTTACAGTGCCCTAGGTAGGAACCAATATTAGGGATGTTAGTGTGTAATTAAATAATCATGTGACCGCATGAAATCTTAGGGGTTATGCAACTATTTGATAGTCCCTGGGGGTGGGGCTGGCAGCCAGTGTGCTCCGGCACCACTCCCAGGGAGCCCCCCTGCCACCTTGAGCTGCTGCTTCTCTATCAGGGACAGCAGTGCAGTGTAGCAGCCGGGAGCTGGTCCAGCTCCCTGTGCAGACCGTCTATCTGCCGCCCCATGCTGCTGCCTCTAATACAGAGGCAGCAGCCCAGGGTGGCAGCTGCCCCTGTCTGCGGGGGTCCGCGCTATAGAGGCCACATCAGGGAGAGTGGGGGCAGTAGCACTGCAGAGCTTGTGCTGGGGGGAAACCAGCTTTTAAGCTGTCCCCTAAATGCCCTCCCCTCAGTGCCTCTGTAGGAGGCAGCAAGCCTGGGGGGCAGGCAGGTCAGTGGAGCCAGCATGTTCAAGGAGCCTACTCGAAAGCTGGCTCCCTGCATGTCTTTGCTCTAGCTTACCCCCCTCATCCTCTGCGCTGCTGCCAATAGAAAGGCAGCAGGGTGGAGGTGGGTGTAGACAGATCTTGTAGGGAGCCTGCTTAAAGCCAGCTCCTCATGGGCACTGGCTCCTGCTCTTCCTCCTTTGCTGCCTCTGGTACAGAGGAAGCAAGGGGGGGAGGAGTGTGTGTGGTAAACCAGGTTAACTGATTATACTTATTGGTTAATCATGTACTACACATTGACATACCTAACCAATATCTGTTCTTTAAGCATGTGATCCTTACATCTTGGCTCCAGTGCATGCCATTAACAATGTCATTTGGTTTGACTAGTGTTTGAAACCCAGCTGCCTTATTTATAAATAGTGTGATCATTAGTATATCTTGTATTTCTAATCCTGGGGCAGGCAAGGCACCAAGCCTTTTAATCTGTTCTATCCACCCACCTCTGGGATACAGAGCAGCGCTGCTCACATGGAAACTAGCCAATGGGAGCTGAGAGATTTTGCTGGGGGCGGGAACAGTGCAGCACAATTTCAACCAGATCCTGCCTCTGGCACCCCACCTCTTCCTGCACCCAACTCCCTCCCAGACTCTGCTCCCCCTCCTACACCCTTCCCCCAGAATCCTCTCCTGATCTCATACCCCCTTCCCCAGGTCACAACCCCCTCCTTCACCCAAGCTCCCTCTCAAACCCCACACTCTCCCTTGCACCTCAGCCCCGTATCTGCACCTAACCTCTGTCCCATGCCCTGTACCCCCTTCATAGAAAAGTGTGGCCCATGACCATGTAACAAAATCTTGGTGTGGCCCCCATAAAAAATTATTGCCCCTGTTATAATACCAAAAATGTTAATATTTTGCAAGCTTAAGGTGTATTCTCCATTGCTCTGCACTTAGCATAGTAATTTGCACATTCTATGCCTTGACTATACAAGATGAAGGGCAAAAGAGAAGCAGACCCGCAACGTGGAATAGTTTTGAAAACTGCAGATATTATCTCATCTTGAATAACCAATGTAGTGATGCACAGGCAATTCTGAGCATTTGTCTTCCGGTCTATCCAGTGGAAACCCTGGCTTCCAGTCTATCCAGTGGAAACCTTGGCTTCACTAATTCTAACAGTATTATGTTTATAATCTTATGTAGGATGTAGTATTTTTTTGTGCTATATTAACTCAGGGACTTTCTCTTCTACAGAAACCAAAGTCAAAGCCCCGGCCATCCATCACAAAGACTACGTGGGAAAGTAACTATTTTGGGGTGCCTTTGTCCACTGTAGTGACTCCAGAAAAGCCTATTCCCATCTTTATCGAGCGATGTATTGAGTACATTGAAGCAACAGGTAAGAATTTCTTGGGATAGACATCAGTGAGTAAACTCTCCATTGAGAGCTTGGTACCAAAGTCTAGAGTGTTAAGTAGGAAGTCCAGGATCATATTACCATGCGGGGTGGGGATCTTACTGTCCAGAATGGCAGGGGAGAATTCTGTGAGGAGCTTGTGCCACTCACAGATGCTGTTGGATTAAGGAGTGGTGCTGCTGACTCTCCCTGCAAGAAGCTGCATCCTGTTTTGCTTGTCCTGAACAGTGCATCATGGGATTGACTGGGTGAGGGGAAAAGTAGGCTAGAGGATTGTCAGGAGTTTGATATGCTGCTCTTGGTTAAATTGGAGCTTGACATCTATATATTTTTAATATACATTGTTTAGACAATCTGGTAGATTAAATTAAAATGATTGTCTTTACAATACAGTATTTAGGTTGGGAACTTGAATTCATATTCCTAGCAGTTTCAGCTGCCTTAATTTGTATAAGTCATTGAGAGGTCATTTGTATCTCATGAGATTAGAAAATGAGGTAATTTGCTTTGTTGGGATAAAGCTGAACTTTATTTGGGTGCCAGTTTGTGTTGTATTATGTTGAAATTGCATGCAGATGTTATGTTTCTGTGCTGTTAGCTGTTTCGTGTCAACAACAACAAAACTCGTAATTGCATTATGTTTGGCAAATGTATTAAGATTTCTAGTGCACTGCAGATCTAAAGCAGCGGTGGGCAACCAAAAATAGTGAGTGGGCTGCATAAGTGGCCCTCCATCTCAGTGGGCTGCAGCAACCCACAGCCCACTGGGGTTCCACCTGTAGCCTCCCTGTTTGCCCCCACTCCCCCTCCATCTCATGTGCACTCAGGCTCCAGAGCCCTGCACTTCCTGCTCCTCCCTGCACTTTGGAGTGTGCAAATCATCTGATTCATGCTCCATCACCACTTTTCTCCCTCCCTCCCACAGCTAGAATGCCGCAGGTCAACTGTTTGTGGCTGTTCAGGATGAGCAGCTGAGACGGAGCACTAATGGGGCAATTCACGTGCCCCAAAAGTACTGGGAGGGAAGGAAGGATTAGGAAGTTTGAGACTCTGGCTCTGCAGTGTAGGCACATGGGGAAGGGGGGAAAGACAAGGGGTCCATGGGCCTCAGGCTGCCCACCGCTGATCTAAAACAGTGGCTCCCAACTGCTGGTCCATGGCCTGAACCGTTGGCTGCTGGGCTGTGGCAGATCTGGGGGCTGGGGCACACCGCCCAGCACCTCTCCTCCCGCTTCGGCTGTCAGGATAGGCGTGTTCTGCCCTGCTTGTCAGTGAATCCGCACTGGGCAGGGGCAGGGTCTCCTCCCGGATGGACAGACGTGGAAAAGCGGTTCAGTGTGGTAGGTGGGGAATCAGTGAGAAGGGAGGCAGAGAAGGCGTTCATTCATCATTTACAACCCTGAGTTACCATAGGCATAAGGAATGGCATGAGCTGCCATTTAGCAACCTGTTGCCATGTCAGCTGAACATTGATGTGCATGATAAAGAAGACAGAACAGAAGAGGGGCAGTAGTGGAAGGAACTGTTGTTCAAGCATAACTTGAAATTGACTTAAAAATAACTCCATTTCCCATCATTCAGTTTGTTTTTGTGGCTTTTCTCTTCCCTGTGTTAATACAATAGGCCCTGAGATTATTCCTGATTCTGATACTTGATATCAGTCTGTTGTCTAGGGATAGAGACTCCCCTACCTAGTTCTAGTTCCATTGTTGGGGAGATGATTTCTGAAACTTTCAACACTGCAGTAGTGCTGCATGGAAACATGCATCATTTTGGGCCACCTTGTAGATTTCCCCATTTGCTTGTTCTGCACCTCAAGTGTGATGCAAGGATTTAATTTTGGAGGAATAAGTTATTTCATGGTTAGAGGTGATTCTTGGATTCTGTAGACTTGCACTGAAAGTAACCACAGACTCAGTTCTGCCATAGCTTCTGTAGCACAATTCCTTAATTAGCAAAGAGCTCTAGATGCCCTAAACTTTATCTGGATGATTTACTCCATTCTGTTTGAAATACAATTTGAATCTATGACCGTATTTTTTATACCTCTCCTCCTCTGGTTTTCACTTCCTGCTTTCAAAGCTTTGACAGCATTTGAGGCGGGAAGCGTTCTTGGTCTCTAATAGTGCAAATGCTTTTGCAGTAATAGCTATGCTCAAGATTACATGCTTAAACTAATGTGTTGGGCTGTGGATTACAGTCTCTTTACAGTTGCATTTATTCCCTCTAATCCAATTGTAATCAGTAATGATTAAATATTAAGTGTGGATGGACTGCCTCAGTCTGCTATTAACCCTAATAGCAATACCTGGAGTTGGGTGATGACATTAACACACTCGCTATTTGAAACTTCATGCCAAGGGGAAAAATAAACAGGTTTTTAAACATTCAAGGTCTGGGACAAATGAAGTGTCCAAGTGTCTACATGAGTGTCCAAAAATTCAATTTTAAATGTGATATACAGACTTAGTTCCAATTAAATAACTCTTCAGTGTAAGTCTGTGTGCTATATTTGAAAATGCTTTTTAAGATAAGCACTCTCATCTGTTTGATCTAGTTAAATGCCAGCAAAGTTTAGCTGGGGTGCTAATGGAAGTAAGTCTTAGTGATTCTGTCTCCGCCTTCTCAGAAGTCATGCCATAGAGTAATGTGCATAGACGATGTAAAGCTGGTAACATGCATCTTAGGGTTCAGACTTCATTTAAAACTAACATGACTTGCATATACAGAACCTTCCAGAATAGAATTGTAGATTGTATCCTGATAGCTTTTACTGGTCCCTTTCATTGTGCTTTTCCTTTCTTTAAAGGGTTTGGGGTTTGACGCAATGTGTAGCTGTAATTTAATACAGGCAGTCCCCGGGTTACGTATGAGATAGGGACTGTAGGTTTGTTCTTAAGTTGAATCTGTATGTAAGTCGGAACTGGCATCCAGATTCAGCCGCTGCTGAAACTGACCAGCGGCTGACTACAGGAAGCCGGAGGCAGAGTTGCTCTGCCCCGGGCTTCCTGGAATCAGCCCCTGATCAGTTTCAACAGGCTGAATCTGGATGCCAGTTCTTACATACAGATTCAACTTAAGAACCCCAGGCGTCCGCAAGTCAGCTGCTGCTGAAACTGATCAGCTGCTGATTCCAGGAAGCCAGGGCAGAGCAACTCTGTCTCGGGCTTCCTGTAGTCAGCGCTGGTCAGTTTCAGCAGCGGCTGACTTGGGGACGCCTGAGGCAGAGCAGCTTGGGTGCTGCTGGGTTGGTCCAGTAGCGCCGCTCCTCGGCGCTACTGGACCAACCCAGCAGCACCCAAGCTGCTCTGCCCCAGGCGTCCTGATTCAGCCGCTGCTGAAACTGACCAGCAGTGGCTGAATCAGGACGCCTGGGGCAGAGCAGCTGGGGTGCTGCCGGATTGGTCCAGTAGCGCCCAGAGCGGCACTACGGGACCAACCGGCAGCGCCCCAGCTGCTGTACCACAGGCGTCTGGAGCAAAGCCAGACGCGCCGCGGCTGTCCTGCTGCCCGCGTGCTCCGCGCCTTTGCTCACCGTCTCCCTGGTTTGGGGAGACGTGGAGCAAAGCTGCGGAGCACGCGGGCAGCGGACAGCCCAGATGCGCCGCGGCTGTCCCGCTGTCGGCGTCCTCAGAGGCTTTGCTTCCCGTCTCCCTGGTCTGCTGGAGACCAGCAGACCAGGGAGATGGGCAGCAAACCCCGTTTGTAACTGCGGATCCGACATAAGTCGGATCCGCGTAACTCGGGGACTGCCTGTATTCATCTATACTCCTTCAGTCTCTTCAGACACTGAGTTTGTAATGCTCTGATGAACCAGACAGTTAAGACTGACGCATCAGTATTGAAAGTCCAGTCCCTGATATTTATTTTCACTGATCTTTCTCTAGCAGGTGTGATTTATGACCATATCCTTTAATCCGTATTGAGTTTTAGATGTCCTACTACCAAACTACCTTCTCTGAAAAGCAGATTTTTGTTAGACAATTGCATTTTGATCCCTATCTGTTTTAATTTTTTTCAGAGTGCTAACATGGCTCCTCAGACATGTGTGGTATTTAAATTGCTGTTAAGATTCAGCTATTGGAGCTCTTGCTTTGACCAATGGAAGATTTTTCTCTTGCTCAGTGAAATATCCATTTAGCTTGAGGGGATTGCCATTTTCTCTTGGAGATCTTTGATCCCACAGCTATGACCTTCAGTGGCCATTTTTTCTCGTGTCTCAAGTTTCTAGGTATATTTCAGCTTTGTTTCTGTCTGGCTCATATGAGGGAAGAAAGGGGACAGCATCTTTGTTGCTATGATAGTATAACTTAGGCATTTGCAATACTGGTGACCAAGACATCGATAGAGACACAATAATTTATTTTTCCAGTCAAAGCTAAATTCCTGTAGCTCTGTTGTCCTGCTGAACACCCTGAAGAACAGGACATTCCTGAAGAGATTCTCCAGTCTCAGAATTTCCTAGATTGCAGATTATCAGTGTGTGTGTGGGAGCATCTTTTGTTATTGCAGCCCAGCTCTGTCCTCTTAAAATTCATGAGGTGAAAAGATATTCTCTTCTTGAAACACTTCATAAAACATGCCTTTTATCCATTGCATGTGCCATTAACTTCCATATTAGTGATGTAATCTCTAATCACATCTCTGATAGTTTGTGTATACCACAGAGAAATGCAGAAATTAAATGGAAAAAAATGTTGACAAATAGTCGGCCATTTCAGTTACAAATGACTGAGTTCTTTTGTTGTTCTTACTATAGTACTGCAGTAGTGCCTATGAGTGCCAAACAATAATTCATGGCCCCTAGTGATTGACACTGTACGTCAACAGAGATGTTCCTTGCCCCAAAGAGCTTACAGTCTGAATTCTTTAATGTAACAGATTTTTAAAATTGCTGCAGAGTGGGTGAAGGTTGGCTGGAAAATTAAACTTGTTGCTTACCTTTCTGGGAAAGGGTAACTGCTCTTGAGATACAAGAGTAGCAGAAAAGCCTAGGTTCCATCTCTTTCCAGTTGCCATACACCTGTGATCACACAGCTAAGCCAGCACATTCAAGCTAATGTTCATCACCTCCGCCTTCTACCTTCTCTCACCAGAACATGTGTTCTGTTTTGCCTCTTCTCTCCTTACCTCAGAGGCACCTCAGTTCTCTTTGCTCCTGTCTCATGTGGCTCCTCTCACCTTCCCCTCTGATTACTCATTCTCTACCAGTCTCATCCAGGGCCTCTTTTTGGTGGGTAGGATATTTGACTCATTGATTTGTCAAGATAATATTACTACTTTTCTTGCACTTTTGGGTAGTGGCTTAGTTAAGTTGATGAAAGCTTGTATGTTTATATTCTGGTTTCAATTTAAGAATGTTTACACACGCAACTTGTCAGTAGCGGTACAAGTAAACTAGTGCTGTCTCAATGCAGGTGGCTGGATTAGATGACCTACATTTGTGATTCTAAACTTGCATGTCTATGCACAAATTTGCACTAGCAAGTTAAATCAGTTAAAAACTACACCTTTAAACTGGGGCAGCCCTGCGTGTGTAGACAGAACAGTATTTTATTCCTTGAGTATGTCAGGCTAGATCTTTATGTCCATAGCTGCATATAAAAATTGGTTTAATTTTTATATATTAGCTTTAGGGATAATCATTGTCATATTTACTGACAGATATGGCTTATTTTCATGTGTGTTTAAATATGCAGATTATTTTAATTGTTATGGAGGTTTCTTTTGGAAAAGCAAGTAGTTTTAATTCCAGAATAGTGGCCTGAATTTGTCTTTATTAAAAAAAAAAAAAAAAAGTTCCTTAAGGAGTTATAGCCAGGGCTCGCCAAGCGGCAGCGAGCTCCACTCACCAGCCGTGCGATTCTGTGCATGCGCCACTCTGCGCCAGCTCTTCCGGGTTGTAATCTACTCGCCCTGGGTGAATAGATACATTATTTGTCGAGCCCTGGTTATAGCTGCCCTGCTTGCTCATCATTTAATACACTGGAGAATGGGTTATACTGTTCTCTTAACTGGCAGTTCAGGCAGGTGCAGCCTGTTGTCTTAGCACATACAGACTCCTGTAGATGAGCTTGAGAATTTTTTAGTCACCAAAATACAAAGTCTGTGACCTGATCTTTCTCCGTGGGCTAACATGAACTTAAGTGTGCTGCAGAGGCTGTAAGAGATCTAGTGTTGTACATTTAAAAATATGAACTTAAACAGGATGTTGCTTTGCACAGTAAGAGGGAGAGTGGGGGTGATGTGGCTGGTGGTGGCTAGTTAATCAGAACTCCACTAAATGATTATCTAGGTATTGGGTCTCATAAATGTGTTCTAATATGTAAGGGTTAAGAGGACAACCCCAAGTTCTTGGGTTTCTTAGAAATATGGCAGTGAGCTGTATTAACTATATGTAACTACTACAAGACTTACCTGATGTTGTTTGGGTTCTTCAGGGCAGGGGATTGGGGCTCTGAGGGCTTCAGAACAGGAGGCTGGAGGTGTGGGGGATCCAGGAGTCAGGGCTGGGGGGGGGGGTAAGAAGGGGCTCAGGTCAAGAGGCTGGGGAATGTGTGTAGGGGAGGGAGGCACAGGATAGGGATGTAACAGTATAGTCAATTAACTGAGTAACCTATAAGCAGAAGCTTATAGGTTAATGCTACAGACTACATACATTTCCCCTCCTCCTCCACCCCGCCACTAAATTTTTTAGCGGGGGGGGGGGGGGGGGGGGGGCAGGCAGCCTGGCTCAGTTTTGGCTCATGCCGGATCCAGGAGCTCAGACTCCCCCGGACAGGGGCGGCTGCCACTCCACACTGCTGCCTCTCAATCAGAGGCAAGAGCATGGGACAACAGGTAGTCAGTCCATGAGGGGAGTTGGTTTTTAAACTGGCTCCCCTCACGGACCAGATCCCGCCTGGCGCTCTGCACTGCTGCCTCTGCAGAGGCAGGAGGCTCCCCAGAAGTGGAGCTGGAGTGCACTAGCTGCCGTCCCCACCCTGGGGACTATAGAATAGTCGACTAACCGATAAGAATTCATGAGGTTACTCGACTACTCATTAACTGATATTTAACATCCCTAGTACAAGAGCCAGGGTAGGAGGTTGGGAAGTGTTGGTGTCTCAGGGGAAGGAGAGGCAGTGGTTTCTTGGAGCTGGGTGGCCGTGGCCGCGCAGTCCACCTGCTGGCTTCTCCCTGGGGCTGGTCCAGGGCGAGGGGAGGCAGGCCGCCCACTGGCTGCTCTCTGGAATGGTGGGGGCTGTGCAGTACGGTGACCCAGGGGTGGCTTGGGTGGCAGGGGCCACACAGCATCTGGCAGCTGTTCCCTGGGGCAGTCATGGATGGCGGAGGCTGTGGTAAGCCAACAGCTGCTTCCCAGAGCTGGGGGCGCTTCTCTGCCCCCCAGTGGTCATTCTGGAGTATTACTGACCCCCATGCTTTCCCACTCCCATGGTCATTCCTAAGTGTAACTGTCCCTGCTCTCTCGCCCCTCCCTTTCTGTTTGGTGCAAAACAATCACATTCCATACGCATCCCATTATTTCTGACCTTGCTTTAAATTACTATAAGAGGAAGCTGCATACCAGATTTGGTGGCCTTAGCTTTTACTGTTTTAGGAGGAGTTCTTGAACAAATGGACTCTGAGATGGATGGACAGACACAAAGTTTCTAAATTATGTAAGACTGCTCACCAAACTCAGAAGAGCCCAGGCAGCCTAATTCTTTCCCTTATTTACATCTCCCTTTGTGTTGTATACAAAAAACATGCAGTAGTCATTGATTTATTAATCATCAAATATTTGTTCCAAAGAAGATTCTCTTTTATAGACTTGATGGGAAGGATCCTTTGTGTTTTGGTGAGAGTTTGGAAAGGTGATCCTTTGTTCTGCTTGAATTTACTACAAAATGAGGGTGAAGGCCAAAAGGTTGTTGCTAGTAGCGGTCAAAGCCTGCATGAGGAAGGCCAGAGGGGCCTAAATGGCTTGGGGGTTGGTAATAGGATATAGAGCCTTTCCCTCTCAGGGTCACTAGTTCAGATCAAATCAATATCAATAGGGACTGAAAGCTAGCATCTGACAGCTATTCATTGGCCTGCCTGAAAGGCGGGCCTAGAAAATAAGAGTATCTCCTTTTGTGACTGATGTTCTGCAGTGGAAACGGACACAAAGCCATTAACTAAAATTATTTGGGTTCTTTGGGTTCAAAACAGATTTTTTTTTTAAAGAACTGAAGTTTGTGTTTACAATAGGCATCACAGAGGAGTTCTGAACATTAATACAGGGGTTACCCAGTCATTGAAGCTTAAACAATTGTACTGTGTTATTTTAAAAAATATATGAACATGGTACTGTATTCTGCTAGCAGATTAATGCTTACAATAGAAATAGTGTTTCTCAAGTATTCTAAGGCTATCACTTCTGTCCCAGGTTTTTATCTTAATGCTGTCTTTGCGTTAGCAGCCTAACGATGAATAAAATGCAAAGTGGTGTGAGGGTTTCACTTTGTAATATCATGCCAGAGGTTCTGAATGCTGATTCATCTATTTACCTTTTAAACATCATCTTTTGACTGCTGCCAAAATAAAAAATTTTCTTTTGAACATGTAACTGAAGTGTAATATTCTGCAAGTAGTAGCATTTTGAGACATAGAACATCATGCGGCTTTGTAATACAATCCTGTCGAGCTTTCGTTTTGTCAGAGGTAATCCTGTGCTAGGATTTAGGACTGCCTTCAGATTAACTCTAATCTCTGGCTGTTGCATTCTGGTAGAATTGCATGCTATACGGCCATTTTTCTTTGGAGCAGTTTGTGTGTCACTTTGGCTTGTACTATTCAGTCAGAAGGAAGATCTGAGGCCTTTTTCAAAATATAGAGTATAACATCTGTCCTTCCAGGAACACTGGAATGTAGCAATAGGTAGCCATATCTTTCTCCTGCCATCATTGTACTTTGCTTCTTATTTACACTTGCTCTTTTCTTTTGAGCCTTTTCATTAATCTGTCTGCAGCCATTCTGAGAGAGATTGGTTCATACTCTGAAATGGCTGGTGTCTAGAAAACAGTCTTCTAGGATTCTGTCTGTAGATATTTTTAATATTGCAAAAACACAATAGTCTGTCCCACACAATAGAGAAACCTCCTTTTTATTAGTGCACTAATGAGATGATAGGCTTTCAGTCTGTCAGTGCGAATTGTTCACCGACAGCAGGTTCATTGGAATCGCTGAAATGAGCTATCCCATTAGCACCACTTGCTTTAGCATCAGCAGGCCAGGGTTGCTTTAACCTCCAGTTAACACACACACACCCACTTCTCAGATTGTCTCACAAAGGAAGTTGGCTGACAACCATTTACATGTCATGGCCACTGCCTAAGCAGTAGGTAGTTCCATGCCTTGTATAAACATCTGACTTCCTTGGTGAAAGGAGAGATGAGTAGCTTCAATTAGGGCTGTTGCACATTGCAACATTGATGTTAGAACAACTAGCTGTAATGTCCATTCTAGCATGGACTTGCAACATACTTTTCACAACTATTGTAACTCCATTACCTTTCTAGGAATCAATTCAGATGTGCTGTGTGAAACGTGGAATGATCCTTATGTTGTACTGACCTGCATTGCACTGTGTCAGTGGTTTCACCCTTACCCCTCCCTAAATCCTGACTGATGAATTTCCATATACTTAGAGGATTGTGTATTTGCTTGCTGATTCAGATCTGTGATATTAGATTACTAATACAGTTCTACCACAAGGGCTGAAGCCCTCTTCCCACTGCAACTATACACAGCTTAAACTCAAATGTCCAGTGATGTTGCCCTAAGCTATTTCTCTAGCAGGGTTTGAACACAGGTCTAAAATGTTTATTTAAAACAATTGTAATATTATATGATCTAATCATCTTGATTGTGTGGTGCTAAGCCATGTGGTTTTTCTTGTAGCATCTTGTTCAAAGTTCATAATGCATCAGAACTGTAACTAGTCTTCAGTGGGTCCTCCCCTGTTGTTACAAATAGCTGGGAGAATGACTTTGCATGCAAAGATGCTTCTATCAGATGAAGGCGCCTACTTTATATCTTTAGCTATAATATATTCAGACAGTACTGTATAAATAGCTATCAGGGCAAGGTTTTTGTTAGTGCATCTGTATCTCATTCTGTCTCAGTGGGATGAATAATACCCTGCAGTTAGCAGCCAGAATTCTCTCTCAAATAATGGAGCTCTCGGAGTATTGTTAATTCTTTCTAAGTTTGGTAGATCATTTAGTGACTGAGAGGCCCTTTGGGCAGACCATGTTGTTTGGTTGTATGTGTTGATGTAGTGCTGTGCTCTTTGTCTTATTGTTGACGTGCTTTATGATGGATACGCTGAGAGTTCAGGTTTAACCTGCTCCAAAACAGGTCTGTACATACAATAGATCTCTAGCTGGTGTATAGAAGAAGATTTTGATGTGTGGGAAGTAGAATGGCAATGATCAGCCATTGATAATCTCCCAAATGAAATCTAAATGGGGGTGTTTAATGCTTTAAATCAGTGAGATTGGCAAGTTTTTTTCTTTTACTATGAAAATCTCTATTCATGGTACAGTACTATACACCATGTGAAACATTAGCTTGCTGCAGGGTTTCTCTCCCCCTGATTTGGCAAGGATTTGAGTACACATATACATATTTTATGTTGGACATTATGAGGTATGCTTCCAGCAGGTCTTCAAGTCATTCTCTTGGTGATCATTCACTTCTGTGTCGATGAACTTTATAGCATAAACGGGGAATCCATGCTTTATTGGTTCTTACCGGCAGTGTAATTGACGGGTTTTGGGGGGGGAGGGATGTTTGAAAGCTCATGACTTTTTCATCAATTCTTTCTCTTAGCTTAAACTTCATGTACAAGAGGCTTTTCCTAGAGGAGCCTTAATCTGTGTAGTAGAGGAAAAAATAATTGTAATGAGGAAAATAGCAAATTAGCCAAAAGGGGGAAAAAACTTGTAGGGAGGTAGAAAGGCCAAGGATTCAATTCTGTCAAAGTTTGGCAGCTTACTGGGCTACTCTTTGCCTCCATTAGGTCTGCTTTAATGTTTATTTAACAAAAAACAAAAACAACCCCGCAAAGAACAAAACCAAACCCTAGAACAGGGCGGGGCAAAATACGGCTCTGGGGCTGGATCCAGCCCATCAAGCCACCAGATCCAGCCCATTTAGCATCCTGCCAGGATCCTCAGGAAACATCCAGCCAATTGGAGCTGAGAGATTGGCCGGGGGAAGGGGGGGGGGCAGGAATATAGGGCAAGTCTCTTCCCCACCCAGGGTATGTCTACACTACCCCGCTAGTTCGAACTAGCGGGGTAATGTATGCATACCGAACTTGCTAATGAAGCCCGGGATTTGAATTTCCCGGGCTTCATTAGCATAAAGCCGGCGCCGCCATTTTTAAAAGCCGGCTAGTGCGAACCCCGTGCCGCGCGGCTACACGCGGCACGGGGTTCGCACTAGCCGGCTTTTAAAAATGGCGGCGCCGGCTTTATGCTAATGAAGCCCGGGAAATTCAAATCCCGGGCTTCATTAGCAAGTTCGGTATGCATACACTAGCCCGCTAGTTCGAACTAGCGGGGTAGTGTAGACATACCCCCAGAGCTGGAAGCTATGTGGAGGGAACAGCCTGTATTTTCAAGCCATCTGGGGCTGCAGCAGGCAGGGAGCCTAGCTTGCCTTGGGTGTTGCAGGCCAGGAGATTGTTTAGGTAAGCACCTCCCAGCCAGAGCCTGCCTCTGGCACTCCTGCCCCTCTGACAGCCCAATTCCACCCCGAGGTCACCATCCAAGCCCTCTGCACTCCCCTGCCCCAGGTCACAACCCCCTCCTTTACCCAAACACCCTCCCAGATCTCACACAATCTCCTGCATCTCCTTACCCCTTCTGTACCCCACTTTCATCTTAGACCCCCCCCCCCCAGAAAAGTGCGGCCCTTGACCACTTACCAAATCTTGGAGTGGCCCCCCACCAAAAATTATTGCCCACCCTTACCCTAGAACATAACTGAAAACCAAAAGTAAAGCAGTTAGATCTGATATCCTAGAACAGTGGTTCTTAACCTTACTACAGCCTGCACCCCTTTGGTTCTCAAAATATGTTCTCGCACCTCGTATTAAAAGTCATTGAAGTAGATCAGTTCTTTAAACCTAAGGTATATCATAAAAATCTGGCATGTTTCGCACCCTCAGAAAGGGCATCTCACACCCCTAGGGGGTGTGTGCACCCCAGGTGAAGAACCACTGTCCTGGAAGGTAGACTATTGTTTTTAGTCTAACATTTGCTCTTGACAAATGAAACTGTATTACATTGGTCTCTCTCTTTGTAGTCAAAAGACTAAATCTAATTCACAAGTTACAGTCATGGGCCTGAATATGTGTTGGTCCTCCAAACTTCACTCCTCATCAGTTCTGTCTGCAGCATTAATAATTGAAGTAATGTGACTAACTGTGGAAGTTCAAAGAGAATATAGATCCTTGTTATCCCTTATAGCAACGGTGAGTGAAACTGCATAACATCTGTGGATCATTTTAATATTTAATTTTAGCTAGATTGATAGGGACGCCTTAAAATAAATCCCTGTATGTTTGTCCCCCCAGGAAAATCAGTCTTGGATATAAAATGGAAGATCAGATTTTTCTAAGTGAAGTAACTTCTCTTACCTACAGTAAAATGTGTAAAGCTTCCAAGTGGTTTGCTATCACTTCCGGACACTCCCTCACTATCCGACCTCTTGCATGAGGGTGATATTGGCAGGAGTTTCACCTTGTGATATAGATGATATTCACATATAGCCTTCAGTGGTTAGCTCCCTGTTTAATAGCAGCAATGCTGCTTATGTAGCTTTGATATTTTTATATACAAGAACGCCTTGTCAGAGAGGAATAGCAGTAGGTGTTCCTTGTAACATTGTGAGTGGGTGACTCTTCAACATAACTCCCTGGATGAAAGAACCATCCATATTTCCTATCTCTAAAGGAGAAACTTCCTCAAGCTATAGAACTGGGAGTAGAGCAAAATGAAGAGTATCACCATTACCTGGGAATATTCTTTCAGGGAGAGCATTAGGACCTGCAACACTGAATTCCTTGGCTGCATTAGATCAGATTGAGTGCATCATTCAAAGTTCACATGTCAGTCTCAGCTCTGTGGGAGCAATTGAAAGCTTTATAAATAAAAACACACTTTTGATTTTGCATGGATGGTTGTGACCTCCAATACTATTTGCTTGGCTGACTGGATAAATGAGCAGAGTGCTCTTTGTGGGAGAACACATTTAAATGTTACCTTTTAATTTGCGATGGTGTCTTCAAGAAAAGTATCTTCTTGTTTGCTATAGAAACCTTTAGAAAACATTCTTAAGGAAGCATCTTAGCGTAATTAGTCTGGGAGACAGATATGTATATTGTGACAAGCAAAACTGCAGAAAAATGTGTCTCAAAAGTGAGTATTACATTGTATCTCTTTGGAACCTGTATCTGTTATCCTAGCCCTGACAATTATTTATTGCTTAGTATGACACAGTGGGAATTTACTGTAAAAATTTTGATTGGTACGTGACTCAGTTTCCCATACCTTTTGCATGTTACCTGGAGGGAGACAGGGAGGACTGTTTACTCTCAGTGCATTCTGGGAGACATAGATATAAATTCTGGGAGGCATAGATAGCCCAAATAGGTCCTTAAAAAGGGCTGGCTGAGGCAGACCCCACATCACTGAAGAACTTGAGAAGATGATGGCAAATCCAGCCACCAGGCATTGCCACCTAGCAACCAAGGACTGAGAGAGAGATCAATTTCCTCCCCTCTGAGCAGAAAAGCAGAGCAAAATCTTCCAGCTTGAGAATAAAGGACTGGGAAATGTGTGAGGTGGGGGGAAAGAATTGGCTGATAGAGGGAGTCCTGGGGTCTCATCTGGGAACTGACAAGAAGATTAGACATAGATGAGCATGAGGGTTTCACTACAACTTTGCTGGGGGCTCTGAGCTAACCAGACTGGTCTGTGCCTTAACCTTCACTTCTTGATGCTAACATAAGGAAACATATCTTACCTTTCATGCTAGTTGAATAATAAGCCCTTCACTGTTTTGACTAGGGATGTTAAGAGGTGGGTAATTGACTAATTGTGTAGTCAATATAAATTGTATCAACTACACAATTAGTCAACAAGGGGAGGCATGAGCTGGAGCTATGTCCACTGCAGCTCTGCACTTTTAATGTAGTAAAAGCTGGGTGCACAGGAAGCCTGGCTCCTACTATATTTAAACTGCAGAACCACAGTGGGAGTAGGTCCTGGACTGGTGCAAGCTGGTACAGAGCTGGGACTGCTGTGGCTCTGCATTTAAAATGCAGAGCCGCAGCTGGGGTAGCTCCTATGACCCAGCTCCTCTGCATTTTAAATGTAGTAAGAGGCCTATCAGGTAGTAGTCTACTCGGGACTGGAAGAGATCTCAAGAGCTCGAGTCCAGCTCCTTGCCCAAAGCAGGACCAACCCCTACTAAATCATCCCAGCCAAAGCTTTGTCAAGCCGGGACTTAGAACCTCTAGGGATGGAGATTCCACCCTCTCCCTAGGCAGGAGCAGCTCAAGGAGAGCTGCCAGCAACTGGCACCTTAAGCGGAATGCGCAGTTGGCGCCCCTGCCTCCATACCCCTCAATGGCGTGATGTCATCATTGGGCACTGCGTTAAATGCGGCACCCTAGGCAACTGACGAGGTTGCCTACATCCACGGGCCGCCCCTGTCCCTAGGTAACCCATTCCAGTGCTTCCCCACCCTCCTAGGGAAATAATTTTTCCTAATAGTCATAGATTCATAGACTTTAAGGTCAGAAAGGACCATTATGATCATCTAGTCTGACCCCCTGCACAACGCAGGCCACAGAATCTCACCCACCCACTGCTAGAATAATCCTCTCACCTATATCTCAGATATTGAAGCCTTCAGATAGTTTGAAGACCCCAAGATGCAGAGAATCCTCCAGCTGTGATCTGTACCCCATGCTACAGAGGAAGGCGAAAAACCTCCAGGGCCTCTGCCAATCTACCCTGGAGGAAAATTCCTTCCCGACCCCAAATATGGCGATCAGCTAAACCCTGAGCATGTGGGCAAGACTCCCAGCCAGACACCCAGAGAGTTCTCTATAGTAACTCCTATCATCCCTCCATTGGCCTATTTACCACTGATAATGGTGAATTAGTTACCAAGATCATGTTATCTCATCAAACCAACCTAGACCTACACCACTGCAACTAGAAACCATTGCTCCTTGTTCTGTCATCTGCCACCCCTAAGAACAGCCTCTCTCCATCCTCTTTGGAACCTCCCTTCAGGTTGAAGGCTGCTATCAAATCCCCCCCCCCCCCCACTCTTCTCTTCTGCAGACTAAATAAGCCCAAATCCCTCAGCCTCTCCTTGTTATAGGTCATGTGCTAGAGCCCCCTCATCATTTTGGTTGCCCTCTGCTGGACCCTCTCCAGTGGGACCACATCCTTTCTGTAGACTAACTGAAGTGTAGGAGCATAAGCTTTCGTGGGCAAAGACCCACTTCGTCAGACTACATGCATCTGACGAAGTGGGTCTTTGCCCACGAAAGCTTATGCTCCTACACTTCAGTTAGTCTATAAGGTGCCACAGGACTCCTTGTCGCTTTTGCAGATTCAGACTAACACGGCTACCCCTCTGATCCTTTCTGTAGTGCAGGGCCCAGAATTGGACGTAATACTCCAGATGTGGCCTCCCCAGTGCCAAATAAAGGGGAATAATAACTTCTCTAGATCTGCTGGAAACGCTCCTCCTAATTCCCCCTACTATGTTGTTAGCCTTCTTGGCTACAAGTCCCACTGTTGACTCGTGTTCCACTTCTCATCCACTGAAATCCCCAGGTCCTTTTCTGCTGAACGGCTACCTAGCCCGTAGGTTCCCAGCCTGTAGCAGTACTTGGGACTCATCCGTCCTTGTTGAACCTCATCAGCTTTCGTTTGGCCCAATCCTCCAATTTGTCTAAGTCACTCTGAACCCTATCGCTGTTCTTCAGTGTATCTATCTCTTTCCCCAGCCTAGTGTCATCCGCATCCAGGTCATTAATAAAGATGTTGAACAAAACTGGCCCTAGAACCAATCCTTGGGGCACTCCACTTGAAACCAACCGCCAACCTGACATTGAGCCGTTGATGACTACCTGTTGGGCCTGACAATCTAGTCAGATTTCTGTCCACCTTACAGTCCATTTATCCTATCTATATTTCCTTAACTTGCTGGTAAGAATATTGAGGGAGACCATATCAGAAGCTTTGCTAAAGTCAAGGTATATCACATCTACTGACTTCCCCATGTCCACAGAGCCAGTTACCTCATCATAGAAGCTAATCAGATTGGTCAGACATGACTTGTCCTTGGTGAATCCATATTGACTATTCATGATCACTTCCCCTCTTCCAAGTGCTTCAAAATGGATTCCTTGAGGATCCTCTCCATGATTTTTCTGGGGACTGAGGTAAGGTTGACTGGTTTGTAGTTCCCTGAATTGTCCTTCTTCCCTTTTTAAAAGATGGGCACTACATTTGCCTTTTTCCAATCATCCGGGACCTCTCTCAATCTCAACAGGTTTTCACAGATAATGGCCAAAGGGTCTGCAATGACATTTGCCAACTCCCTCAGTACTGTTGGATGCATTAAATCCGGACCCAGGGACTTGTGTATGTCTAGCTTTTCTAAATAGTTCTTAATCTGTTCTTTCTCCACCAAGGGCTGCCCACCTCCTTCCCATACTGCAGTGTTTCCCAATTTTATTTGGCCACGGAACCCATTTAAACTCAAAAGAATTTTGTGGAACTCCTAATAACAGTATTCTATATGGAGCTGAAAAAGTAGACCACAAATAAGTAAGGATAATAATAAACAAATGCTAAACAAGGTCATGAGATTCACACAAATGAAAATTGTTTTCAATAAAATTCATAAATGCTTAATATTAATTATTATTCTTTTTAATAATAACATGTTGTTGTAATGGAATTTTCTCGTGGAACCCTTATTTTCACTTCGCGGAACCCCGGGTTTCCCTGGAACACCATTTGGGAAACGCTGCCATACTGCATTGCTTAGTGCATTCGTCTGGGAGCTTGTCTGTGAAGACAGAGGCAAAGAAAGCATTGAGTACTTTAGCTTTTCCTACATCATCTGTCACTAGGTTACCTCCCTCATCAAGTAAGGGCCCCCACACCCTCTCTGATCACTATTGTTAACATGCCTTTCTTGTTACCTTTCACAGCCCTTGCTAGCTGCAATTCCAGTTGTGCTTTTGCCTTCCTGATTACTCCCCTGCATTCTCGAGGAATATATTTATACTTCTTTCTACTTATCTGTCCAAGTTTTCACTTCTTATAAGCTTCCTTTTTTTGTTTAAGCTCGTCTAGGATTTCCCTGGTAAACCAATCTGGTCACCTACCATATTTACTTTTCTTACTGCGTATCAAGGTGGTTTGTTCGTGTGCCTTCAGTAAGGCTTCTTTAAAATACTTCCAGCTCTCCTGGACTCCTTTCCCTTCATGTTAGCATCCCAGGGGATCCTGCCCATCAGTTCTCTGAGGGAGTCAGTCTGCTTTTCTGAAGTCCAGGGTATGTATTTTCCTGTGCAGTGAGGTGGTGTGGCCTATTCTGCAGGAAGTGTGTCCCTTGGGGAGTTCGGGGTTCCTCTAAGAGACAGTTCTAGGACTGGGGCTATAGGAATGATACTGTGCATCCATAACTTTGATGTCCTAATAGTAATCTCCACTTTTACATTCAGCTGGTCACATCTCATCCTGTATGGTTTGATGTCCACGTTAGAGATGTAAAATTCTGTTTAATCAGTTACGTTTAACTGGTTAATAGTTTAAATGAGATCCAGTGAGCAGGGGGCCTGGCCGGGCTGGAGCAGCCCTCTGTGGCATGGAAAGACTGGGTGGGATGGAGTGCGCTCCCCGCCCCCCACTTGCATCGCAGATGGGGGCTGCTCCAGCGCAGGTGGGGACCTACCACACCAAGGGTGGATGGGAAGCTGCTCCAGTTGGCCAGGCCACTGGTTAACCAGTAAGCATCACCTGGTAAGGTTGATGTTTACCAGTTAACAGGTTAACTGGTGACATCCCTAGTTCAGGTAGGTTTCAGCATTAGATAACTGGAATCATAGTTAGCCAAACAGAAGTGTCATCTATTAGTATAGTATTTCTAGTTTCTGAAGTTCACTTCTTCCTTCCCTTAGGTCAAGGGTGGGGAACCTCAGGTCCGGAGGCCAGATCCAGCCATCAGCTTGCCTGGATCCGGCCCCTGAAGCTCAGGGATCCCCCTGCATTGGGGAGTCCACACTAGCACTCCAGCCCCCCTGCCACGCACCCACAGGGCTGGAGCATCCCCCAGGCTCTGATGTGCAAGGGAGATGTGAAGAGTGTCTTTTTTCCTTCTCAGTCAGGGGCTTCTCACTTGTGTGCGCCCCCCCCCCCAACTGATTTTTCTGTGAGTCAATGGCCCCCTGACCCAAAAAAGCTTCCCCAACTTTGCCTTACGTGTAGATTTAATTTATAGTCTTGGCATTTGCCTGTATATGTTGTAATACCTTTGTGGGGAATAAGACTGTTTTATAACTTCAGAGCCAAGTGTCCTGTGACACTTTTGCTTTTTTCTATACCAAGGTTAGACTTGTAAGCTTTTCAGGGGCATTGTCCC
This sequence comes from Pelodiscus sinensis, assembly GCF_049634645.1. Lineage (NCBI taxonomy): Eukaryota > Metazoa > Chordata > Testudines > Trionychidae > Pelodiscus > Pelodiscus sinensis. Next base: position 5,528,894 of record NW_027465849.1, on the reverse strand, counting down.
TTTATAAGAAGGTGGGCAATAATTTTTTATGGGGGGGCCACTCCAAGATTCTGGAAAGTGGTTGAGGGCTGCACTCTTCCATGATACTAATGGAGGAGGTGTGGGATGGAGATTGGGTGCAGAAGGGAGAGTGGGATCTGGGAGGAAGTTTGGGTGAAGAAGGCAGTTGTGACCTAGAGCAGAGGACCTAGGGCAGAAGGAAATTGTGACGTAGGGGAGAAGACTGGGGTGCAGGAGTTTACCTAGGGGAGGGTACTGTGGTGCAGGAGTTTGGGCTGTGACCTAGAGTAGGAGGGGATTGTGATCTGGGGCAGGGGTTTGGGGTGCTGGATCTGGGAGGGGGTATGGGTGCAGGATGGGGTTAGAGGGTTTAGGTATGTTGAGTGGAGGGGCAGAGGGTCGGGAAATGGCGGGGCTAGGGTTCTAGAGGCAGGCTTTGGCTAGGAGACTTACCGGCCAGCAGCCCAACCTGTCTGCCTGCACAGCTAAGTGTTTGCAGAGCTTAAAGTTTGACTGCCTGCCTGCCTGCCCAGGCTGCACAGCCATGTGCTCGTGTGAATAGCTGAGCCGGAGGGGGGCGGGCGTGGTGCACCATGTTCTGCCTGTTATTCAAACAGGCAGCTCCCATTGATTGGCTAGTTTTTGTCCAGAGACCAGCCAATGGGATTGTGCTGGGGGCAGGAGTTACGCCTGAATCCTTCTCCTTCTTCCCTCCGGGCTCTCAGTTTTTAAAGAGAAACCGCCCCCATCCGCTTTTCTGAGCGTTGGGTGTGCCGGACAAGCAGGGGAGCCTGCCTGGGGCTCTTTGCTGAGTCTGCAGGCCAGATCTGGTGTCTTGGTGGGCCGGATCTTGCCCAGGCCTGCTTTAAAAGGTACCATGCACATTTATACCAATAACAAAATGTCAGCTCTGTCTACCTTTTTAATCTTTTGGGAGGCTGCATTTTGTAGTAAGAAGGGATGATATTCTTACAAACATACTAAAATCTTCTTTTCTGTTTGTCTATGACTACTCTTCCTTCTTGGGTTGAAAGTACTATGGTTTTGGCACGTTAAGGAGTATCTACAACAGCCTACATTTATTTGTAATGTAAGGGGCAGAGAGTTGTGTTAGATAAAATTCATCTAAAATTTATGACTCAATAGCTCTTTGGTGCCTTATTGTAGTATCTTAGTAGGTGGAATTAAATAAACGTAGAGAGCTATCAGGGACTGGATTATTTTTTGCTGAATGGCAAGCTTGTGCCTGGCAGTGTCAAAATGGAGAAGGATTTAGTCCCTGCCCCAAGGAATTTATAACTGTATTAACTAAGTCTGCATGTAACATTGTAAAGACTTCAGCTTCCTAGTACTTTAATATTTGCCATTTACATCTGTTACCTTTGAACTTTTACTTACATTTTGTTGATCCTTCAATAAAATCTGTTTTGCATTGCTGTCCTTTATCTCGTAGTATTCTGTGATGTAGTGAATGGTGTTCTCTGTGCTGAAAATAGAGCACAGCAGAGATACTAGAGACTATAAAGGCTAAGTGGAGACCAGTTTTGATTGTAAACAGAAAATCATTTTGGAATCTGTATTATAAGAGCTTTATGTACACAGCATGTTCAGATGAGATGCGGACTGATTAAATCATGTGGTACAGCAGAATATCATTGTCTTGAACTCAGATTTGCCAGCTGTCTCTGCTGCCCATGTGGTTAATTTGTGGATGATCCCAATTGGTAGAAATCAGGTTCTAGAAGAGTGCTATGAAATTCTACAGTAATATCTTTTTAAAAGTAAGGGAATTTTATTATCAGATATCTGAATTTAAGCTTTTTTTCCCCTACTCTGTCGTGGTAATTTTCAAGTGCCGCTCTCAGCCAGTAGCTTATTCTTGAAACATTGATCTCAGTGCTTTGACTTTGGCTCCTTTCACATGTTCGCTTTGGCCAATTGGTTTCCAGACACCAGCAAACAAACCAAAACTAGTAGTTCAGACTTCTGACAAGTATGTATGCACCTTCCTAGGCATCTTGTCATCTCCTCTTTTTTTCTTTTCTTTTTTAATTAACTTAGGCTGTAAATTCTTCAGCTTGGAGAATTCCATTTGTATTTTCTACACCTTCCATACATCATGTTGGTGTAGCACAGTAGCTATATAGCAATCAACTGGGTGCATCAGAACCTGGGTTAAAGCTTGAACTGCTTCAAAACTAATTGCGTGATCACGAGGAGCCTAAACCATTGGAAAATGCCCATAATAAATGGGAGATGGTGAGGATAGCAGAGTATTCTGATAAGGTGGTTGTGGTGTATCGGAAAAGGTTGGAAACCAGTCATCAATTTTAGGAAATTTATTCTGATATTTGTTTCTCTCAACCCTGTATCCTGCAAGAAATGTTTGTTTGCTTCTGACAAAATGCAGAGCCTCTCCTAACTCTGAAATCCTTGCAGCCATTTGAAGAGCTTGGTAGTCAGTGAAGCAGTTTGAACAATGATTTGAAAGTGGTTGTGTGTGAATAAGAAATACATGGCAAATGAATGATTCATGACAATCAAGACAAAACCTCTCCTCTAATGATAGTGTTGGGCTGGATATGGCAGCAGACCACCAAATCAACTGTATTGTTTTAGATCTAAACACCGAGATCTGTCACTTTAGAGATGAGAAATTTACATATCTGGTTTGCTTTGTGCACTCTTTATTTCGCTAAACAGATCTTTTTCAGCCTGTGGAGAGCTCTGTGAATGAAACTCATACTTGAGGTCTCAATAATGTGCCATTTGTTTGATAAATAATTGGGTTAAATCGGAATGGCTCTATGACCATGGGACAATCACCATACTAATATCCTATTGTGGGTACTGCAGGATTATCTGTTTTTCCCACACAGAGAGCTTTTTGACTCTGCATAGCTACAGTATGAAATATTTCAAATGAATGACAGTTGTGTACTTCCTTCTCCCTACATTTAAAATGTTTCCTGCATTTCTAAGTGATATAAATGTGAATGGTTAACTGCTAAGCCTCACCCTTAACAGGTGCATCATAGGTGGGTCCCCCCCACCTGCCATCAGTTAATCGGTTAACTGATGAAACATAAAGTTTAACTGGTTAACTAACTAAACAGGACTTTACATCCCTGCTAGGTGATGGAAACATGATTTTGCTTAAATGTGAAGATTGACGCATTCATTCTGGTGCCTCCTTCCAAGTGTGAGGTTTGTGATGTCCTAAAAAGCTAGGAAAACATGAGATGGGAAGAGGAGGTAGAAGAAAGGAGGTAGATACACAAACAGCTGTATCTTTCCAGGAAAGACACCACCAGTAACAAGTTTGCATAAATGAACAGGGTTTAATGTAGGTTTGCATAAATGAAGAGGGTCTTTTGTAGGTTTTAGTAACTGATTTTACAGCTGCTCTGAAGTGTGACTTGAAGGAGCTGGAATAAATGAGGAAAGTTCTGTGTACTTCCAGGTGGGTAACAGATAGTTGTTGTAACTGCCTATTAGAGTTTCTACTCAGTTTGCGGTGCCACCATTATCCAGGAAGTTTAAAATCAACTCTGCCTTGATCAGTGTGAAAATGGCAGTAGAGGAAGTATAAAGTTAAATACCAAACAAGGCCTGGCTTTGAGCCAATAAATGTTTGTGAATACTTTCACAGTGGGGGTCTTGTGATAACATCAGGGCTATAGAGATTTGTCTTCAGTGTTGTTCAGTATCAGAGCATATTTTGAAAGACATTTAATTCATTATAGTGCTGTTGATACCGATGGCAAAACAGTTTAATCGTCTAGTGAGCAGTGGTTTTTTTAAAACTTTGTTCTTGCTTGAAAATTAACAAGTTTTGACAGTGCATCCAAACAACCTTAATTCCTTCTTGCAGTGATATGGTGAGGGGAAAATATGAAAATAAAGTCTTTAAAAATCAGTTTCATTGATGCTATAAAATGCCTCCTTCATTATGGCATGACATTACTACAGGACAGAGTGAAGCTTGTGTGGATGTCTTAACTGCATATTTCTTACTCCTTCGTTTAAGTATAACCTTAACTTTTAATTTGCTGAGTTTATAAAGCCTGGTTCTAAGTAGGGGTGTTAGAAAGCATGTAATCGAATAGTTGTGTAACCGCATCTAATTTTAGAGGTAATACAACTATTTGATAGTCTCCGGAAGTGGGGCTGGCAGTCAGTGTGCTCCCGGCCCAACTCCCAGAGAGCCCCCTACCACTCCGCTCTGCTGCCTCTGTATAAGAGGCAGTAATGCGGGGTGTCAAGCGGGAGCTCAGATCCCCCATGGACAGGGGTTGCAAGGAGGGGCAGGCAGGTTCGTGGAGTCGGCTCCCCATGCATATCGGCTTTCTCCTGCCCTCCTCACCCTCCATGCTGCTGTGTGTCTATCAGAGGCAGCAGCATGGGAGTGAGCCTCCCCCTCTCCTTGCCGCCTCTGTATCATGTAGAGATGCATGTCAACAGGCTTATTGGTTAATCGTGTAGTCATCTACACCATTGGTTCCCAACCTATTTTATACCATGGACCGGCGAACCCATTCACAAACTTTTGGTGAACTGCCAACATTTTATTTGCATATTCATTATGCAAATGGTGAAGATGCAAATAATATGTTAACTGTCCGCCTAGCTCCAACCCAGCCCCTTGCTCCCCAGTGCCTAACACCCTTTGACCCCACCCCTACTCCTCAGGGAGCGTGGCTGTAACTACTGTGTAGGCAGAGGGAGGCTACCCCGCAGGCACCGTGGCTGTAAGGTACAGCTGTTGGTGGTGTGCGTGCCTCTTCCTTCTTCACACCCTCTCTCTTCCCAAGAGTGTCTCACGCCCCCATAGGTAGAGGCCGGCACCAGTCCATGGATCGGTGTTTGGGAACCACTGATCTACATGTTGACATCCCTAGTTCTAAGATAATTACTGTAGCTTTAAATTAAATTTTAACCATCTCCATCTTAATGTATAATTGGAATTTGTGTACAGTTTAAAATCTCTGCTTTCATTCCAAGCAATGAAACTTTAGTCTATTTAATGTAGCCCAAACCTATTGCAGGTCTTCTCAAATGGATTAAAATAATCTCTGCCTCCATGTGGAGGGAGTGAAGTGTTCCACAGACAATCTCTGAGAGTGCTAGTATAATTCTTTTGTCTGTGTGCTGGAAGTGAAGAATAAACAAGCCGTTAGCTTTCTCAGACATTTTTTAACATGACAGGCTTTATCCAGTATGGTCCTTTTCAAATGCATGAAAACATGGAAAGATCAATGTAAATCCTAAGGAGATCTGTACACAAAGCTGAGAAAGATGTCATTTTGCCGGTCACTGACACATCATGGGAAAAAAGTCGTTAAATCCATTTTGAGAGAATTCTGCAGTTTATGGTGTTGCAGCAGCAAATTGGAATTGAGGTAGCACTTGCATTTGAAACCTTCATTTACAGGAACATCTTTGTTTTTTTTTTAATGAATCCTTGGACTGATAATTTCTCATGTTAATTCTCCGTTTAACATGTATATTTTTTTCAAGTATGTGTAGAAAGTTTGCTGAAATTCCCCTCATTTTTCTGTGTTCAGCTAATTAAAAATGTTCCTTAACTTCAGATTTGCTACATTCATGAAGAATTTATAAACTAAATTGTGGATTGGAATAATGCATATTTCCTTTGTAGCTTTTTATAAGTAAGTGTGTGTTGAAGATTTTTCAAACATACATTCTTTGGCTCATACAAAGAGCATATAACGTGGCTTGGAAATGCCCTTATGAAAAGGCAATTGTGCACATCTATATCTGCATTTTGTTTTAATTCAGGAGAATCTATTTAAGGGTCTCCTCTGTGTCTGCTGATGTCTGTTAAATAAACATCCCATGTAAACAGTCAATCTGTACAGTACTGAATTTTACCATTCACATCATTTGGCTGAAGCCTGATTACAATTAATATACATTTTATTATTGCATAAAACAGATTACCATGAACATACCCAGTACGTTTCTGGCCTTTTTCTGATTGTCATTAGGAGACATGCAGAGACTTAAGCCGCAAGCAATTTGAGTTTTAACTGCCACGTGAACACTTGTCATTGACAGTCTTTTAAGGGGAATATCACCCCAGCAAAGTGGACTGAGCAATTAGTCATCCTGTTAAGCAACAAAACATTTATTCTGTCTGAGAGAAAAATCAATTTTGAGGATTGCCGTATTAAAATGGCTTTCTTTGTTATCCATGTCTCATTAGGAAAATGAGTGTCAAGTCCAGTGTCCACAGGGGAGGGGTCACTTGATGGTTCCCTGTTCTGTTCATTCCCTCTGGGACACCTGGCATTGGCCATTGTCAGAAGACATGAGACTGGGCTCGATGGATCTTGGGTCTTACCAACATATGTTCTGAATATGATGCAGGAAACCACACAGAAAACATATACAGGGTACTTTGCACCTCATTGAGGTCCCATCCTAATGTCTAATTGTCAAGTTGCTTTAATCCCTGAAGCATGAAATTTCATATCCCTTCCAGTACTTCTGGTTATCATTAACTCTTTTAACTATCGGGGGTAGCCGAGTTAGTCTGTTATAGGAAAAAAACAACAAATGGTCTGGTAGCACTTTATAGACTAACAAAACATGTTGATGATATCATGAGCTTTTGTGGGCACAGCCCTAAAAAAGTGGGCTGTGCCCACGAAAGCTCATGATATCATCTACATGTTTTGTTAGTCTATAAAGTGCTACCAGACCATTTGTTGTTTTTTTTCTTTTAACTATGGTATTCAGTTCACCTTTGGATAACAAGAACACTCATCTGGATCTCACTAATTCTAAAGGATGAGGTTTCCCCGTTAATTTTTTACATCCCAACTCAAAGGTGTGAAAAATCCACAATCTTGGGTGCCGTAATGGAGATGACCTAAATCTCCTTGTAGACCAGTGGTCTCCAGCCTTTTTACACCCAAGATCACTTTTTAAATGACAGAACAAGCGAAGATCTACTGCCCCATCCTTCTCCCAAGACCCCACCCCTTCCTTGAAGCCCTGCCCCACCCTCTCTATTCTCGTCCTCTCCATCACTTGCTCTCTCCAACCCTTGTACTGCTGCTTTTTCCCCCCAGTTGTTCTGTAGGAAGAGGTTTTTCCAACATTTGTCCTGTCTAGACTGGACCAAATGTCAGAAAAACCCCTTCTTTTGGAAGCCCCCTTATTCCTCGTGGAAAGAGGAATACAGGGGTTACCAAAAGAGCATGTTTGCTCTTCCACTAAAAAAAGCGGAAGAACAAATGCATCCCTGGACGCAGAAGAGTTTCTCTGGGATCTCTCTGGAATCCTGAAAAACTCCTGCAGTCTAGCTATACCCTCGCTGGGTTGAGACCGGATGTGTAGGCTCTGGGGTGGGAATGAGGGAGTTGGGTGTGGGAAGGGGTGAGAGGTGAAAGCTCTGGAAGGAAATCTGGATGCAGGAAGAGGTGGAGAAGGGGACACTGACTGGGAGGGCAGGGCTCCAGACCGGGCAGTGTTGGGGGTCAGATGGAGGGTTGGGGTACTAAGCAAGCCCCAGGCTTGTGGATGTGAGGGTGCAGGAATTTGGGTTGGGGTATGTGAGTGGCTCAGGGCAAAGGGTTCCAGTGTATGATAGGCTCAGATCTAGGGTCTTAGAGAAAGGGAGGTGCAGAAGTGTTATGATGCTGTGACCAGATAGGGGCTTTGCCCCAATTGGGGTTTGTTGGCCAGGCTTCATTTTTAAATAAAATATTATGTCAAACACAAAAAGTTTCTGCGTTGTCTTTATTTATGAGAAGGGCAGGGAACCTGTTTTGAGTCAGGGGTCACTGACCCATAGAAAAGTCAGTTGGGGCCACACAAGTGAGATACAAAAACATAACTCCTCCAAAACCCCCCAAGCCTCACTAATGTGGACCCAACAGTGCTGGTGGGAGCAGGGGACATGGTACTGGGGAAGGGTGCTTGTGGGTGCTGGGGCAAGGGACAGGGTTCTGTGGCAGGGGACAGGGTGCCAGTGGGGGAAAGGGGACAGGGTGCCGGGGGGGAGGGGAGGGGACAGGGTGCCAGTGGGGACAGAGTCCCCTGCACCTGCCTCCTCCTCCCCCGCAGAGGAGGGAAGCCCTGTCGCACACCACCTGCAGGGCCAGCGTGCGCCTCCCACGGAGCAGGAATGCCCCCGTCGCGCATCCCCTCCGGGCCTGACTCCCCCTTCTGCAGAGCAGGGAAGCCTGCTCACGCTCTCCTCCCCTTCCCGCGGAGGAAGGAAGCCCTGTTGCGTGAGCCTCCTGCAGAGCAGGGAAGCCTACGCACGCGCTCCCTCCCGGGCCAAATAGAGAAGGGAAGTCCCAGCATGTGCCTCTGGGGACTCCCCCGGTAAGCTCCTGACACGCCACCGACCTGGGGCAAGGAAGCAGCCAGCGCATTTCCGGAATCCCCGGAAGTGACGCACAGCTCAGGACTTCTGTCCACTCAGCAGGAAGCCGCCACTACCTCCATTGTTGCTGGAGGTAGGTAGTGGGGCTTCTTGGGGGTGGGAGGAAATAGGGGCCCGGAATGCCTCGTGATTGATGGCTTGGTGACCACGGCTGTAGACAATGGCAGTTCAATTGACAAATCCTTCTGTCGACTTAGTTACCCCCTTACGGAGGTGGATTACCTTTGCTGATGGAAGAACTACCTGGTATAGGTCGTGTTTGCACTGAGGCTATGTCTGCTCTACCACCTGTGCTGGCAAAATTTACGTTGCTCATTGTGTGAATATTGCACCTCCTGAAGTTACTCTGATAATAGCGCTAGAGTGCACAGCTTTCCTCCTGCTAGGTGCCTAAAGGGAATGCCAGCTGTTTTAAAACAGCTGGGGTTTCTCTGGAGGGGGTGGGGCGGGGAAAGGAGGGGAAAGACTTCTTGAGCTTTTCCACCCCAGGTTAATCAAGGTTGGGGAGGAGCACAAGAAGTCCCCTGGCCCCGCCACTTCCAGGGTGGCCTGGGGCCACTTCATACATTTCTGAAGTGGCCCCCTTTTAAAAATGATTGCCCACCCCTGGTCTAACTAGATTGCCCAGTTGCTGCTGATTCCTGGCCTGGAGAATCAAGTGCTAGATCAGGAGCCTGAACCTCACTTCGTTCAGGATATGAACATTTGGGTTACAGAAAATCGCCGTTCTCGAGGCACCCATAACTCTGAAGTTCTACTGCAGGCACTAAAAAACACTTGGTTGCTAACTTCTACCCCTCAAGTTCTTGTTAAAGAAGTGGTGTTAGTATGTTAAACTTCATTTCATTAGTGCTGCTAATTGGATGAGAACATTGCAGAGGTGAACCTCCTCTGCAGGATGGGTCTTGCAGCATACACTCACATCTCTAGTGGTTTGCTGTGGAGACAGAATGGCAGCCAGCTGTCTCTTTCAGAGGGTGAATATACCCTGTTGTAGATAAAGGGCAAGAGAGAAGAGTACTGATTAGGAAATAAAATCTTTATGGGCATTCTAACAAGTTCACACTGTAGGATTCAGTGTGTCTCACATACTTGGCAGACTGTTTACTCCCAGCTGCTTTTTCACATAATCACTCAGGGCTAGTCCTCACTTGAAACAGGACAGCAGTGCAGCTGCATCACGGTTGCATTTCATTGTGGATAGACAGTACCTGTCATGGGATGTGTGAGAGTGGCCCCCCAGAAGCCCTCCAGACCTGCCTCTTCTGCCAGAGGCCATTGCCCCACTTCACACACTATGGCTGCTGACCCCCTGCCCTAGGCTAGCATCCCCAGTCCTGGAGTGCCAGGAGGAAGGGTGGGTTGCAGAGATCTGGCATGCCAGGAGTGCAGGTGGTGTGGCCCCAAACCCAGAGCGCTGGCAAGACCCCAGTTGGCTGTGTCTATAACCACCACCTATGCGGCCTACATGCTAACGGGAGGGGTTCTTCTGTTAACCTACTTCCTCTGTTGGCGGTAGCTAGTCAACAGAAGTGTGGACCTACGCTGTCTCCACTAGGGATACGAAAGGTTAACCAGCTACCTGGTGTAAGCATCAACCTTAATGGGTAATGCTTACCGGTTCCAGTTAACTGTAGGGGCTGGAACAGCTCCCTGCCCATCTGGCTGGCTGGAGCAACCCCTGTCAAAGGCAGGCCCAGCCCAGTCCCCCTGCCACAGGTTACATGCTGGCTTCCTGGGAGAGGGGCTGGCAGTTTCTCCCGAGGAGCAGGGCCGACAGCTCTTACCAGCTCCGTTCACGGGGAAGTGGCTTGGCTGTGACAGGGGAGCTCCTCCCCGGGAGCAGAGCCAACAGGGGCTATTTAAGATTTACACGGTTACCTTTTTAACTGAATTTGTACATCACTAGTCTACACCGGGTTTTATATTGGCTTAACTATGCTGCTCAGGGCTGTGGATTTTTCCCCAAAGCAATGTAGAAGGGTCAGCCTAAACTTTAAGTGAAGACTAGGCCCTATTCCTTTATTACTTTGATATCTGTATCTCTTGATTCAAATACTTTGATTTTTGAATCAACAGACTGATAACAAATGATGTGGACATTGTAGAGACTATATAGTTCAAGAAAAATGTTCTATACTAGGAAGAAGTGCGGAAGAGAAACACTCAGGGTATCAGCATGTAGGTCTGGTTTACTTAGGGCTGTGGTCCCCAACACGGTGCCCGCGGGCGCCATGGCACCCGTGGGGGCATTTGAATGCGCCCGCCAGGTGCTTGGGGCTGGCCTGGCCCCGGGCACATGACACATGGTGAGCGCCGGCCCCGGGCGCGCGGTGCTTGGGTGAGCGCCGGCCCCGGGTGCGCAGTGCTTGGGGGGGGGGGGAGCGCCGGGCGCGCGGCGCTTGGAAGGGGGGGAGCGCCGGCCCGGGCGCACGGCGCTTGGGGGGGGGGGGAGCGCTGGGAGTGCGGCGCTTGGAAGGGGGGGAGCGCCGGCCCCGGGCGCGCGGCTATGGGGGGGGGCCCGCCGCTGGGCATGCGGCTATGGGGGGGGCCGCTCCCGGGTGCCCGGCGGGCGAACGGCCACGCCCCCTGGCGCCCGACAACCTCAAAAGGTTGGGGACCACTGACTTAGGTCATTCTTATGGGCTGTTTGTAAACATAAAAACCAACAAATAGTCTGGCAGCACTTTAAAGACTAACAAAACATGTAGATGGTATCATGAGCATTAGGTGGCACAGCCCACTTCTTCAGATGACCGGAGTTTGGTGCTATAGAAATAGATGGCTAGAGAGAGATTTGGTAACATAAGTATTTTAAAGCTGTTTGAAGATGTGCATTTTCATACTAACTGCAGAGATCAATGAAACAATTCCTGGTTTGGATCAAGAGTCAGAACATGAGTTTAGAAACCCCGCAGCATGTTTTATCTGTAATGGGAGGCACAGGAAGAACCAATCAGGTGTTAAATCCAAATGATACCACAGACATGGTGTGATGTTTGTACCTCTCCTCTTCCTAACCTAGGGGTTTATGATGCAGCTGGCTGTGTACACAATGCCTTTTCTAATTTACAGAGTGACAGCAGCTGGGTGCCTGGCCAGCAATTGTCAACACTGTCATAATAGACTGAGTAGATATCACAAGTCCATATTTCAGTGAAAGAAGGCAGCGTACCGCCAGAAGTAGACACACTTTAATGCTTTAGAGAGATCTTTGCTTCCTAAGGGCTCATCTAGACTACAGGGAACGGTCAAAAGAAGATATGCAAATTATGCGGGAATTTGCATATCTTCCGATTGCACTTTTCAAAGCAGAGGTTTTAAAATTAAAGTACTTAAGATGTGGCTTTTTCACCGACGCCCCCCTCCCCCCCGGGTCAAAAAGCTGCGTAAACTTCCTTTTTTGAGGCAGAGCTGCTTTTCGACGAAGGGGACAGTTCACCGAAAAAGCCGCGTCTTAATTACTTTCACTTTTGAAAGCTTGAAAGTGCTATCGGAAGAAGATATGCAAATTCCCACAGAATTTGCATATCCTCTTTCGACCATTCTGCATAGTCTAGATACGCCCTAACAAAAACTTAGTAAAAATGCAGGACTGCAGTTTCCTGGGCTGACACCTTTCTCTTCCACTGACTCCATTCAGAATTTTTAGGGGAGAAATGTGGATTGTGAGCAGAATTTCTGCCTGTGTAAAGGATGAGGGGTGACAGTCCTTTAAATAAGGACATTGGCAAACTTATTTGATGCAGCCAGTTACGAAGCACTGATTAATGTAAATAAAAGTGACAAAAGGTGAGGCGAGGAGAATAAATCTGGCCTGGTCTGAATGATACTTTGGAGAATGATTTAATACCAAAGCAGAATGTTTTTCTTGACAACTACTAATCGTTTGTATTTAAAATCACTTTGTTATTAAAGGGTCAAGTTGGGTTAGGTGATGTTAGTGTCACCCTGTGCATTCTTGTTTTGTGCGTTCTTTGGCTTATATATAGAATGTATAGATGAGGGCAGAAAGTTATAGCAGTTTAACAAAGAAAGCGCTCGTTGTCATGGAAAATACTGGAGTTTAAAATTGAGAGAGTATGAATAGGGCCTACAGGAAAAGTATTCCCTTTGTTCTTCTCTTAGGTGCCCAATTATAGCCCAGGTATAACTCTTATTGTTTTTCATGATACGTTACCCAAGGGCTGAATTTAGCCCTGAATCTCTAGAATTGTTTTTTTTTTTTTTTTTTTTGCTTTGCTAGAGAGTTTTATCTGTACTGTATCATATTGAGTTTATTCCTTGCTCTCTTTGACTTGTGGATGAGACCTATTTTTCTTTCTGAATACTGTATTTTGGGTCGTTACTTCAGGAGACCTAATCAATACACAATCTTAGACAGCTTCAGTGAATGATTTTCAGGTGGTCCAACCATGTTTTGAACCCTGTGCCAATTTATTTTATGGCTTTGTAATAACGTCATATTTTTAAAAGCTCCGTCATTGTTGTGTGATTAACCCGCACAAACATAGGAAACAGTGAAAGTGTTGAAATTGCTATTAAATATATTAAATATGTATTTAAAATCCTAGAGAAATGTTTTTAGAAATGAAATGTAAGCTTGTATGAAATTTGTATGAATGATGTTCATTTGTAGTAATAGTAGGCTTAAAATGATGGAAGTCTTATTTTTAAAGCAGATTTTTAAAACATATATGTTTAAAACTAAAAGGGAATATTACTTTCACACTTTATATGCTGGAGATTTTGAATGGGAGCTTGTTGCTTAAAGAGCTCTATGTAAGCCCAAAAGATTTTCTTTAGTAACTGAAGTTGATCCAATAAAAGATATTACCTGCCTTGTGTGTCTGTCTTGGGGCTGACATGGCTATAACAACACTGCATATGAAAAAAATCAACCCATTGCTAATGCACAGAACTAGATATCTGCACATAGCTAGATCTTAATTCAGGAAACTTGGGGTTTCAGTTTTATAAAACCAAAGTCTCAGAAAAGAAACTAAATATAGAATATGGTGGTAAAATAACATTACAGGTTTGGGTCTAAGCACAAAAACAAGGAAGCTCCTTGAGACACAAGTTTGTATTATTAATGATTGCAACTTTTCTGGCAGAAGAGAATGAGAAGTGTGATATTTTTCAAGTGATGGCCTGTGTGGATTCCCGTCTTGGGGTGCATGAGCATCTGCTCAGCCAATTATCCAACTGTTCCTTGCTGCTGTCAAGGCTCCCCATGTATGGTTTCATGAGCCATGTCATTAAGGGGTGGACAGGATCTCACAATGGGCATTCCCACTTCCCCTTACGGTGATCTTCTGGTCCAAGAAGAAAGTCCCCTCTTGCAACTTCCTGCAAACTGTGTTTTGAAGGATGCGTGTCATGCATCTTTCTGGACTAGCGTGCGTTAATGTCCATGAAACACCCATGGTGATCCACAAGTGCCTACAGAACCATGGAGAAATACCCCTTGCGGTTACTGTACTCAGAGCCAAGGTGATCTGGTACCAGAATTGGAATTTGTGCGCTATCTATCATCCCACCGCCGTTTGAGAAGCCCATCTGTGCAAAGCCCTCCACAGTTTCATGCACGTTGCCTAGAGTCAGTCTTTTGGAGCAGAATATGATTGATGTTAAGGATGTAAAATCCTGGTTAATCAGTTAACCGATTAAACCTTAGGTTTAACTGGTTAACCAGCTAAGCAGGATTTCACTCCCATGCCCCTCCTCTCCCTGTGAGGTGGCTGGTTTCTGCTCCTGTCTCTTCCCCCCGCAGGGCTGGAGCATCCCTCTGCCTGTGGGGGGCTGCTCCTCGGTACCAGTTAACTGGTGATGCTTACCGGTTACCTGTTCACACCCCTCACTGCTGGCTCTTCATGCTTCCATCACCACGAGCTCACCTTTCCCACTTGAAAATGATCGGCAACCCAGCGAAAGCTGTCTGAAGTAGCTAGCTTCCACAGCCCAATCACTGTGTGCTTTTCCACTGGCAGGGCAGCTCTCATTCATGTACCCTTGCACCACAAGGTGAGGGGGAACTTAGCACAGAGTCCCAATAAAGTGGCTTTACTCACCTGAAAGTTCTGCAGTTGCTGCTCATCATCCCAGGCTTCTTTTCCAAGCCCAAAAGCCATGTTCCCGTGTGGTCAGCCCTTCCATGAATGCCACAAGCAATCTCGTGTCTCATGAACATTGCATGGACTCCTCAATGTCAGTTTGAATAACTTGACTGCCTTTTGTGAGATCAGCAGTTTTGTAAATAACTGTGGGTCCATTCCTACAAACCAAGTAATAATTTGAAAGAGAGGTTCCGTCACAGGGAAGCATTTCAGATATGTAGTAAGGCCTCAACATCTGGGAAGCCTTCTCTGATTGAGAAACCAGATTTATTTCTAGTTATCTGGATTATTAAAGGCTTCTAAAATGTCCTGCTTTAAAACCTGGATTATCATGGAATATTATTGCCATGCATGTTACAAAATTTATGAAAGCCCCAGTGAATCATTTGATTTATGGTATGTGAATCTTAATGTTCTGGTTGTAGAAATGTCAGCTGGCAGACAAAGTCTGTTTATCCAGCGTTCTTTCTTGAAACAGATTGCAATGAAGTATGGACAAATCTTTGAAATGTCTGACCAGCTTTTCTGTTTGGATTCTAATTCATTAGCTGGGCCTCAAATTGAGGACTACATTGAAAATAACTGCTCTCTTTCCGTTTTTATTCTTGCTGGTGGGAATGCTTCTCAAGCAGTGTTAAAGTGCTTTCTGGACTGTCAGCAGCCAGTCTTTGGTTGGTGTAACCACACAAGACATCCCAGGGTAGCTACACTGGGCTCATTATACATCTTTTGTCAAATATTACTGCTGAGACTCTGACAGCAAGAGTGAGAAACCCAGCTGTTCCTGCTTCTTAATATCTTTCAGGATGTTGGTCATTTTGTATTCTTACGTTACTTCCATTATCTGTGCGCTTTCTTACAGTTATTGACAAAAACTGATGGGGAACAAGCATCTAATTGAGGTTATACATGAATTGTGCTGTTAAACACATTGCAGCTCGTATCTTTTAATCTTGTCATTCACTGCCCTGGCTGGATTTTAACCAGGGAAAGTCATGGGTTGCCATTTACATGAATTACCAGAGGTAATCCATTGGTGTTGCTAGATCATACCTTGGGCATTAAGAGCATTAAGGTGGGTCTTTCCAGTAACCAGAAATTGTATGATTATTGAGGAGGCAAGAGCAGAAGGAAGAAATTATTGATGAATGTGAGCCCTGTAATGACCCTTACATAAATTACCATGTTGTTTATTATGCTACTGTTCTGTCTTTTTTTGATCTCCCTTTAAAAAAGCATTACATTTTTATCATAGAAACACCATGCTGGATTTATATCCCTGTTGTTCAGTTACTCATTGATTCTGTGTCTCTTTCTAAAATAAACGGCACAATCCTCTCTTCATACATATCTTGGGAAATCTACTGCCTTTGTATGCGGACACTATCTTAATTCTTCACAGAATTCTTGTTCATATGTCTGAGGATAAATCTTACTGCTTTTTGGCACATTTAGGTTCCACTAGTTCTCTGAAATAGAAGCTTTGTTTTACACTGTTATAGTGCAGCTACTTGAAGCATTTGCATGGATATGTTGCTCCACTGAAGCGGGCACTCCTTACATAGACAAGCCTTCAGGGTGTTGGTAGTTCCCCAAAATCATGAATTTCTGTAGGTTGAATGCAGGTCTTATCCAATAAATATGAACATGTCCAGCCTCAGTACAACTGTTCAAGAGTGCCTTCAGTACATCTGAGGGTCTTGCAGTCATGACATGGAGACATTTTGGAGCCGGAGACCATGTTTTCCCTTACTGCACAAGATTGAAATACTAATTCAGTGATGATGACCCCAAACACAGTACTTCTGTAGTTATTTCTCCATGTTGAATAAACTGAATTTCCTTAGAGCTAAATTTAAGACACAACACTAGCTACATGTGTGCACAGTATTGGGAACCCTACTAGGAATGAAAGGAATAGCTTTATAGTTTTACTGCTATAGAAGGGCACAAGAAAAATCTGAGTTTTCTTCGTTGCTGTGCTAAACACATTCTCTGTGATGTTGGGCAGTTCATTTAATCTCTTTACCTTAGTTCCTCATCTGTAAAATAATTCCATATCACAGGGGCGTTGTTAGACTAAATTGTGAATTTTGCTTGGGCAGTTCAGTGATGAGCATTATGAGCATCATTATTATTAGTAGTATCGTAGCACCAATAAACTCCCATTGTTGTAGGTGCTATAGAGAAAAGAAAAAAAGATGGTCCTGCCCATAAGGAAAAGTTCATAAATAAATTAGCAGATAGCTGTATATCATAGAATTATAGAATACTAGACCTGGAAGGGAATTTGAGAGGTCAAGTCCCATCCTGTGCCTTCATGGCAGAACCAAGCACCATCTAGTTCATCCCTGATAGATGTCTATTCAACCTGCCCTTAAATATCTCCAGGGATGGAGATTCCACAATCTCTGTAGGCAATTTATTCCAGTGTTAAACCACCCTGACAGGAAGTTTTTCCTAATGTCCAACGTAAGCTTCTCTTGCTGCAATTTAAGCCCATTGCTTCTTGTCCTATCCTCAGAGGCCAAGGAGAACAATTTTTCTCCCTCCTACTTGTGGCACCCTTTTAGATACTTGAAAATTGCTATCATGTCCCCTCTCAGTCTTCTCAGTATAACTTGGGAGGCCTTGTTGTATCCTCCACTTTGCGTTTTTGAGTTTTCTTGCATTTCAAAATGTCCTTGAATTGTATTTTAAACTAGAAGTTTTACCTGACATTGCTCAGGTCCTTCACTCTACGTTTTGTTTTTCTTCATTTCAATAATTGTTCTGGAGTGGGGCTTGGGATCAGGGAGTTCAGTAGGCGGGGTGCCCAGGGGTGAGAGAACAACCCCAGCCGTCTCACCACAACAGTGTAGGGCCAGAAGAGAAGTGCCTGTCCCTGGCTGTTGCAGCTCTAGCAGGTACATCTGGGGGAGGGGTGCGTGCGTGCGCGCGCGCGCGCGCACACACACTCTCTCTCTCTCTCTCTCTCAAATATATAGTAGGTAGCTGTCCCTTTCTCCACCTTTGCCTCCTCCTGGCCCATTGGAATTATACCTGTCCCAGTCCCCATCTCTGGCCCCTTGCTGCCTCCCTGTGGTTACTCTGCAGTATAACTCCCTCCTGCCAGGCCTCTCCATTTCCATTAATTTCTCACACATCTCATTGTCCTGGTACAACCAAACCCTGACCTTGCTTTAAGTTAGGATAAGATGAAGCTGCATAGCATATTTGGTGTTCCTAGCTCTTACCATTTAGGAGGCGCTCTTGAACAAACGGACTCAGACGGACAGATGTGCATATTTCTAAAATATATAGTAAAGACACTACGGTAGGCAGGCTGCTAGAATTGTCACCGTTTAAGCACTGAGTTGATCAACCCTGCTCTGGGGGAGGGGGAGGGGAGGGTTACTTAACATAAAACTTAAAACACTGCTGGCAGCTACTCCTTCTTGGGTAAGGCTCTCTATCACTGCCAAAGCTGATTGAGCCGGACTCATGTCAGTAGTGGTGTACATTGTGGTTTTAGGTCATTCTTTGCAGCTTCTCCCCAAGTTTTGTTTCTGTTCATATGAAAGTAATGGTTGAAATTTGGGTCAAGCAATGTCTAGCCTAGCTTGATGCTATAGTTTTGCAATATCTGTGTGGCTAGCCTAAAACAGGAATTCCTAAAATAAACATGGACGTGGATTGCAGGAAATATTAAATCAGTTAATAAATACTGGTGAGACCAGGCAGGTGAGGTAATATCTTTTATTGGACCAACTTCTTTTGGCAACAGAGATAAATGTTGAGGCTTATCCAGAGCTTTTCTTCAGGTCTGGGAGATGTACTCCCTGCCATAGAGTGGAACAGGTCATTTAGCATAAGTATTTAACACGCCAAGGGACCTCCGTCCAGTAATAGGGAGGGGGTGATAAGTGGGTTACCCACTATTATAGTAAGCCATAAACCCAATGCCTCTGTTCAGTCCATGATTTTAGTGTCTAGCAAAATTACGATTCTTCTTCCAGTGCTTGCTTATATCTGTTCATTAGGTTTGTGTGCACTATTTGCACAGTTACCAGAAAGCTTTCCCCTGACAGCACCCCTCGGGTCAACTGGGGAGTCCTCTGAGGTGGTGCCTCTATGCTGCTCAATATAGGACCCTACTGACCCAGCTCCTCCCCAGTTCCTTCTTGCCGCCAGTGATGGTCATTGGAACTGCAGTGGCTTGCTATTGCAAGGGCTCCGCATTTCTCCTATGCACAGTTGTAGTTTGTGGTCTGGCAGTGTTAATAGTTGTTAGCAGAGGTTGGAGGGTTCTCTCCACCCCAGCTTTCCTTTTCCTCTTGGGGCTGAGGGCATGCCTAGATCCCAGGGTTTAAAACCCTGGGAAGATCTTGCCATACGCCCATGACCAGTGAGTGACCCCTCTCTGACTCTAGTCTGAAGTATTTGGGGGAAGTGCACCAAACCAACCAGTGCAAGATCTGTACAGACCAAAAAAAGGTGAGATTTTTTTCCCTAAAGCAGTTCCTAATGGAGGCAGCACTCCATTCCCAGTCAGCTTTGGCACAGCAGGATCTAGTGTCGAGGAAGGAGTCTGAGCATAGAGACGGTTGGCGCCAAATCTCTCCGGCACCACAGCTGACGGCGATGGCACAGCACTGCTTCCATTCCTAGCACCAGAGAAGCAGCACTGCGAGCTGGGCAGAAACCGATGTCCTGCACTGAAGACGGCCACCTCAGAGAGCACCACTGGATTGCATCCTGGGTAGGAGCATCTATCGCCATCAGCCCCATGTGACAACAGAGTTAACTTCTCCCCATGAGGGGGAGCTGCTGAGTCCAGTGCTTCTGGACTCTCTGGGCCAGGTGGCTGAGGACAGTGAGTTGCCATCTGCCCCAGACAACTTCGAGGCCATGAGGGACTTAATAGCTGCGGCTGCACCATGGTCCACAGTCAGAGAAGCCTTCAGACAGCATCATGTGACACCATCTCGAGGCAAACTCAAGATGCTGATGTGATCAGCTGCATCTCGGCAGCATCAGTCCCCGGCAAGGCACAAATCCTGCTCCTGGCACTGCTTGTCACAGCACTGCTCAATCTCTCTCTGACATTCCCAGTCGCGGCACCACTCTCCAGTGCAGCTCCCATCAGCACTTTGCCTTCCAGGTCTTCATCTTCAGGCTTGGAGGCGGCATCCTGGTACTCCAGGCATAGACAACACAAATCAGACTGTAGGCACCTGGGTGTGGATGCAGGGCCATAGCAAGCACAGTGGCAAATGCCTGTGCAGTGGCCTCCAGGCCCAAGGCGCCCTTTTCAAAAGCTCCCACTTGGTGTTCTTGGAGCCCCATGCGCCCGCAGCATTGACAAGTTGCCCCCCTCCTCGGGGTTCAAGATGACACCGGTGCAGACCACTCTGCCACCCCCAGAGCCTGTTCTCACCACCAGCATAGACCCTGAGGCAGTTAGCAAGGAAGTAGAGGCTGTGCAGGATGTTCCAAGGGGCCTAAAGGGCCTCAAGGACTCTGTATCTACTTCGGGCTCCTTCACAGATGAAGCGGGTTCCAGGGACCACTGCCTTGGGGCCACCCCCTATAAATAACTTCTCCCACCAGGATCTGCTGCACAGGGTAGTGCACAACATACGCCCACTGGCTGAGGATGTAGTAAAGCCGAAGGACCTAATGATGGACATCCTGGCTCTGGAAGGTCCATCAAGGATGGCTCTTCATCTCATTGGAACTATACAGGCCAGCACAATGAGCCTCTTGCAGACCCCAACCTCCATTCCTCCAACCGCAAAGGAAGTATTCCGTCCCCACCAAGGGGCATGAATATCTGTTCACCCATGCGCAGCCCTGCTCATTCATGATGGCCATGGTAAAGGAGCACGAGAGACAGGGCAGCAGGGTTCTACTCTCAAGCGGTGGATCTTTTCAGCTGTAAGGTCTACTCGAGCAGGGCTTCAACTCAGAATTGCCAACCAACAGGAAATCCTGAGCAGATACAACTTCAGTTCCTGGAACACCATGCTGTAGTTCAACGAGTTAGTGCCTGCAGGGTCGAGGGAGGAGTTGGGGGCAATTGTTGACGATGGCAAGGCAATGGTGTGGACCCCTTTACAGGCCTCACTGGATGCTGCAGACTTGGTGTTGTGTACCTTGTCCTCCAGGATTGACATGAGGCGATGCTCATGGCTGCAGGCCTTGGGGTTCCCACCTAAGGTGCAGCATACACTGCAGGACCTGCCATTTGTTGGGTTAGGCATGCTCATGGAGCAATCTGTGTCACTGAAGATCTCGTGGATCGCCTCCTGCACCTGCTACAAATTGGCCAACATGAGCCCTGACACTTAGTACTCATTCCATAAGGCCACAGCTTTCCTTGCTCAGGTGCTAGTTCAAGAAATCTGCAGGTTGGTGACGTGGTTCTTGGTGTACATCTTCGCTCCTCATTGCAGTATTACCCAGCAGCCTTCAGCAGAACAGTGCTCCAGGCTGTCGTTCCGTAACTCCGACCCCACCGCTGGGGGAGGGTTTGGTAGTCACCTAACTGGAATCGGTACGAACAAGAACTTGAAGAAGATAGTGACCATCTCGTAATTGATCTTTGAGATGTGTGGCCCATATCCATTCTAGACTCCCCACCTTCCTTCTGAGGGAGGAGCCGGCAAGAAGGACCTGAGGAGGTGCCCCATCTGCAGGATCATATATTGAGCACTAGGGTGGTGCCACTCCAGAGAGCTTCACCGCCAACCCAGTGGGTGCAGGTAGGGGAAAAACTTACCCACAACTGTACATGTGGCACATGCACGCCTGACTAAAATGGATCTGAGCAACAATTACAAGAAAGTGAGGAGCTGTTTTATTTAAGCTGCCAAGCTCATCTCTTGGAGGCGTTGAGGAGGTGGCTATTTAGGGTGAGGATTGAGAAGTAATCGCTTTGTCAAAAGCCTTCGCCCACAGATGATGTAATGTTTGTCTTCTATTAATTTTTTTGTACGAGTACATCGAAAGTGTAGTAGCAGTAAGTCTGACTACAAGTTTTGCTTGGCTGTTTTGGCAGGCTTCCAGTGCCGAGTGCAGTTGGTGGGTCCCAGTATGTGGGGAGTGTGCTTCTGATGAGTTAGAAGAGCATGGGAGGTGGAGTGCTTTGAAGACCCAAAGACTCCCAGCCTCTCTGTCCTCCTCAATGGAAGCTCATGAAATACCATAAAAAATTGGACCTGTAAGCTTAAAATTCCTAACGTGACTAGTCATGGACTGAATAGACACACTGGATTTATTACAGCAATCTAGAACCCGCTTAACTGAGCTCCCCACAGCTCTCTTTTTCCCTCCTGTGACTGGGAGTTAACGTTAACGCGCCACTTCTCCTTGAATGGTGACTTGAACTATGTTAACTATCTATGCTAAACAATTTGATCCTCCTTGTATTTAGCAATAACAATTTAATTATGACTCTCTACTAGAAGCATGACATTGGCGGAGCTGTGCCTCTGTAGGTTATCTGGCGAAAACGCTGTCTGCCAACGGAAGGTAACTCTTGCATCGGCGTAATAAATCCCCCTCCTCGAGAGGCGGTAGTTACATCAGCATGATAGTGCCGTCCATATCGGTGCTTAGGTCAGTGTGATTTGCATTGTATAATTTATTCATACCCCTCACTGATGTAAATTATTCTGAAGTAGGAATGTAAAGTAGACTTTCCTGAATATATTTCCCAGACCTGAAGAAAAAGCTCCATGTAAGCTTGAAAGCTTGTTTCACCTGCAGACGCTGGCTGGTCCAATAAAAGATATTACCTCACTCATCTTGTCTCTCTATTATCCTGGGACCACCCTAGCTACATCACTGCATATGTTACAAATGGGAATGGTTTGAATTTACAAGTTATGTTTGTTTGAATTTGCATTATATATGTTGTCAGCATTATGCCTCTCGTTTAAGCTATTGGTAATTAATTTGTCATTTACTCTTATTAGCGGCTGTGGAGGATGGTCATTAAGAGAAGGAATCACATGCATTACTTTGTGCTGAGTGGTAGTGTTCTGTCAGAAAAAATTAATTGGGGAACAATTGTGGAGCCATCTGCGGTCTTCATAGTCCCATAGTGTCTGTTCCCTTTCCATGTACATGTCTGAGCAACCAGGCTTTGAAAAAAATAATAAAGAAACTGCCAGAATGTCTGTGACTCTGATGTTGCTTTTGTCTTGTGCATTCATTGCTCGGTGGTGCTGTACGGTTCCACAGTGCCAGTGGTACTTAAGGCAAGAATGAGACCGGCTTTGTTATGTGTGAGTTTGGTGTTACAGAAATGATTGAGGCCCAATTTGCTAACGGGAGCATGTAGACTTTTAATGACCATACTAGGCTTTTAAACGGCTCTTCATATTTTCTCTCTCCTTTTTGCAGTTTGCACATATTTGCTTTGATTTTTCGGCGGCTCTCCCATTTTATGTGAAAATGAAACTAGCACTGGGTCCCTGATAAGACTACTGCCTCTTTCTTGGGACTGTTGTGCTGTAGCAGTACTGGTTTGCTGTGGCATGGGGGTTGTAACAAAGCATGAGAAGGGGAGCACAATCGTCATTAGGGAAAGCACAGCTCCTGGGGAACACTTAATATGAACCATATTTTATAGCACGGCCGAGACTAGAAACAAATCTTAAGAATTAGTTGTGGATGGGTTCAGTCACAGAGATGCCCTTCAGATGGTCACTTAATGTGCTGAAAATATCACTGATCCCGCCTCTCTGCCCCAGCACCCTGGCCTGCTAGGCCAGAACCTATGGCCTCCCATAGCAATGGCACAGAGTTGGGGTCGCAACCCAGAGCAAGGCAGCAGAGACCCGAAAGCAGCTCAGCTCTGGGAAGGCTCAGTGAGAAGGACTAAACACAGTATCCAGGTGCAAAGCCTCGATGGGACCAGTACCCCATAAATCTGTATGTATTTGCATAAAAGTTGTCTACAGAACAAGCTCATAAATCGTTTGCCCTCTTTATCAATGAAAGAGAGGTGCACGTTGTCATCTCCCCCCATCCAGTCCCCGCTCACCCTCACACTTCTGGAAACTATTATTTATACTGGGCTTAATAATAAACAAAAGTGGTATTAAATATAAAAAGTAGGATTTAAATGGCTGCAAGTCATAGTAGACAGATCAGATTAAATTACTAAGCAAAATAAAACACACCAGCTAAGCTTACTGCTCTAAGAAATGTGCTATGTGCAATTTCTTATCCTGACAGTAGTTCCAATTATCTTCTCTCACAAGCTGGGTAGCTTCCCAACTTGGGCCTGATTCTTGTTCATGGTTAGTTCCAGGTGGTTGCAGCAGACATCCTCAATGATAAACCAGGGGTGTCCTGAAATCTGGGTGCTTCATTGTTCTGTATGGGCGGGAAATAGGCCTTTCTCAGCATGCACACATGAAGTCAATATTCTTAATTTCAGATGCAGAAATGGTACATGCATACAAATAGAACACACGCATTCAGGGGATTGCAAGCTTTCCACAGAATACTTTGCATATTTTGCATAAAGCATATTCAAGTTAGATGTATTCATATTCCTAAGCATATTTCCATAAAGAGTATGAAGTCTACTGTCACACCTAGTTACTGTCTATTTTAAATTGTCTTTGGACAGTTTGGGTCTGTCAGTCAGTAAGTCAAACTGAAACAAGTGTGAGCAAAGACAGAAAGAGACAGCTTCAGATTAGAGGCAAAGAGAGGGGGCTGTGTCTTCTTTTACTGCATGTGCACATTAGACCAGCTCTTACCTTCATACGCTCTGTTGTCTAATGGCAAGCTGCCTTTGAGTCTGGGCTGCAGAGATACAAATGGTAGCAGCTGCTGCTGATTCTCTTTTCAAGTGCACAGGCACTGGTTCTTTTGTGCCTAGGCCTGAAGTTATGTGGTCCACGGGGCTGGTCCATTAACCCAGTTTTCGTTTCTGATGAGGTGGGTTGCTTTCTGTGAACAGTCCACTTTTTTAGCAATTAAAAGCTTTTAAACTGTACTGTTGATGGCCTGTATATTGAATAAATCCTCTGCGGTTCAAATACCATTCATCTGCTGTGTATCGTAAGGTAGGTTCTCTGCTTTTAGCTCACTTAATGTGGGCTTCTCAGAAAACATCAATTAAAATGACTAAATTGAGACATTTGTTCTCCCTGCTTATAGAGTCACTACAAGAGCTGCATCTATTTCTAGTTACACTGCAAGAGATCACCCTCACCCTCTTGTGTTTAATAGCTTCTGTATGTGCCGAGGTTACTGAGACAGAGCTCCATGGGTGACTGTATGTACAGGCATTTCTCTTCGGGATGGTAGCAAGGAAAGGAGCAATGGGGGCAGCTTCTTCCTCTAGCCAGATTCCAAATACCTACAGATGTCAGGAGTCACTTGTCTTATATATTCCTCCCGTTGCACAGATGTATGGAAAAGAGAAGCACCTTTTAAAATCTAGCTTTCCCCTCTGCTCTAAGCACAAAACAATACCGGTCCTTACTTAAAATAAAAATTATGGTTACTACAAAAATATCTTCTATAGAAAGTCAACCTATTAAAGGAAAATACTGAACAAATAACACTATTTCACTAAACTTCTTGGAGCGTAAATCAGAGGCCCCAGATTCTAAACCTGATTGTGCTACTGGCTTACGATAGGACCTGTTTCTTTCCCCACCTATAAAATGGTGACTCAGGCATGATGGCAGCCCCATAGCTAGCACCGTACTGTAGACAGGATTTTTTTTTTTCCGCTGTAATTACCTCTCCAGCACCTACGCTGGGGCTTAGGCCAGCATAGTGTGAACTGTTTGCATCCCTGAGCTCTGTAACTGTCAGTCCAACTTTTAAGTGTAGACTAGACCTAATTTATATTTATCTGTCAGCGTATGCTTAGCTACTGATTGCTCATGAAGTGCCCTCAGGCCCTCTAGGAAAAGTGATGGAGAAGCACTAATCTTTTTCCCCTCTGGGTATTTTTGTAAAGCACGTTAACTCTGCACGTTAACTCTGCACGTTAACTAGGCTAGTGAGTGGGCTGCATGAGTGACCCTCTTCGTCTCAGTGGATTGCAAGATTGTCATAACCAGAACCATCTCTTGGGATAGGGTCATTTTGCTCACTGCGCTTGCATGCCTGGAATTTGCGGGGGCTGCTGAGGGAACCGCAGCAGCACTTTGGCTATAGAGGGAGGGCACGCTCCTCACGTCACAGGACCTTGTTTTACGTGCGTGTCACTTTAGTAATCCCAGCAGGGAAAAAAACGTGGATAGAAACCGGCAGAATCGGACACCTCTGTGTGGGGTAATGGTAAACAAAATGTCTCATGGGGGGCACACAGAGCCCGGATGGGCCACAGGTTGCCCAGCACTGATACAGCTCGTTCTACAAAATAAAAGATGTGCACCGCTTTCCAGTTTTGGTAAGATGGGAATCTTTGCACCGGTTCATTTTTTTCTCCTTATAGCTAGAGAATTCTGTTCCATCCAGTTTCTGCTTCCACAAAGTTGCACCCTTCTACGTCCAGTCCTTGCACTGACTTTTGTTTCCTTGTTTCACTAGGGTTGAGTACTGAAGGCATCTATCGTGTGAGTGGAAACAAGTCTGAGATGGAAAGTCTTCAGAGACAGTTTGATCAAGGTAATATCTGGTCCTATTGCTCTAGTTGGGCAAAGGGCTTAAACTATTACTGGCATTTGAACTGAAAGATGAGAGATTTGAGTGTGAACACAAATTTAATTCAGATAAGTTAAGTGGACCCAGCTTTCTTTAATATTTGTTCATTGACTGATTGAGAATGTGTTCTATTTATCAAAACCCAAGCAGTCAGATTGATAATCAACCAAATTATCAGCGAGTACTGCTGTATCAGTTGTGCTATGTTGATTCTCTAATATTCCCAGAATATTTAAGCTGTTGGCTCTCTTGTAATAATCAGGGCTCTGTGTGTGCTGCACTTTCACAGCTGTAGATTTACCGCTCAAGCTACCTCTAGTGTACAAGGGATGGTAGTATTCCAGGATACAAGAGTTACAAGGGTTAGAGACGATTTGTGTTTGCCAGAAGCTGGGAACGGGCGACGGGATGGATCACTTGATGATTCCCTGTCCTGTTCATTCCCTCTGGGGCACCTGGCATTGGCCGCTTTCAAAAGACAGGACAGTGGACTAGATGGACTTTTGTTCTGATCCAGTATGACCATTCTTATGTTATATTTCATTTTTAAAAGAGGTTTCTAGATCTTGTGGGTGTGAAAATAACTTTTGAAAGTGTGAAACAAGTGTAAATCAGTGCAAGGTTTTATTTTTTGACCTTGCAAATTGCCCTCTGGCCTTGTCTAATCTACATGCAAAAGGTACTTTAAATCGTGCCAGCTAACATGATTTGAAATACTATTTTGTACTTAGTGCAGAAATACTTTTAATGCTGCTCACACCCTAGAGTTAATTAGGTAACAGGTAACTTGGTTTTAAAGCTATATTTAGGGTGTGTGGTAAGTGATTTCTAACTATGATAATTAATTTAGTTTTAAAAACACTTTTTTACAGGGCACAATCTGAAACTGGAAATAACCAGTCTGTTTTAATTCACACCCTCATTTATTTTGACATGAGTCTGTCTCTGAACACTCAAAAGTAATCAAAATAGAACATTCTGAATCTGAAATAAGTGTGTCCAAATGCAAATTTACACCAAAACAGATGAGTGTGTGAGTTAAAATAGACTGATATCTTGAATCTAGGTTGTGTAAACAATCTATAAACTAGACAAGATTTCAGAGATGTGAGCTGCACCATTATCTTAAGAGAGAATTCTGAAACACAAAACAAAATAATTTTTAACTCTGATTTTTCTGCTGAGGCCGCGTATTTTAACAGAAACATCCAGCTCTTGTGCTTAGCCCGCAATCCTAAACTGCCTCCTATGTCTTCTCATATGCCAGAAGCCCCACCTGTTGTTTATCCAATTCCCATTGCCAGTCCCAGACACCTATTTTAATCCAGTTTTGTATTGTCAAGGCACAAATGTTCAGCACCTTCAAAACTTAAAACTGTTGGTGAAACATAAAATAAATTTAAAATCAAACCAAATGCCATGGCAACAAGCAAACTGTGTTATTTGTGTTAATATTTAACAAAACTTCCTTTTTAAATGTAGATGGGGATGCCAGAGTACCACACAGACTTTTGGTCTTTGAAAATAACCATACTGAATCATGGTATTGTGCACAGAATGTGTAAAGTAACCTGTTACTTACTAGCTAAAGCGTGGCTTCTTAAAG
Organism: Pelodiscus sinensis; assembly: GCF_049634645.1. Lineage (NCBI taxonomy): Eukaryota > Metazoa > Chordata > Testudines > Trionychidae > Pelodiscus > Pelodiscus sinensis. The sequence goes on along the minus strand of NW_027465849.1, from coordinate 5,501,080 downwards.
GAGTCATACAGTTTAAGAACTGGACAGGTTAGAAAGTGAATTAAATTAGTTTCATGAACCCTTAACCGCTGGACAATTTTTGTACTGTTACAATTAAGCTTGCTCTTTTTTTTTTTTTTAATTTCTCTTTGTTACTATTTGGAAAGCCCAACAGCTGGAAAACTAACTGCAGGGGAAAGAGTAAAGCCGAATAGAAGCAATGTGCTGTCAAATGCACAAAGTGAGCAAAGTAAAAACAGACTGAGAAATAACTTTACTCTTTCAATTACAGTAATCATAGGTATTACTTGAAACAATTGAAGAGAAAAGGTTGTCAGACAGTAATAGGAGTGTTAAGGTCGCTATGTCCCTTCAAACAGAGCAAGTCTTTTCTGATGACACAAGTGAGGCAAAAACGTGTTAGAACATGTTTGGGTGACAACCAAATTTAGCTGCAGTTATTTTTGTAGCGTAGGCAGAACTGATATTTGTGACCTTGCAATTCCTGCTTTAGTTTTTAAATGCCTGGCATCACAATATGTCTTGTTTCCATGCCCTAATACTGAAAAATAGGATTTTCTGGCCCTTGGATCAAAAGCTTGTACATTTGGCAGTTTTTCAGTGCGTCGTTGTAGCTCCTGGCCTCTGTAGACCATCTTGTCTGACACTTTTCCTTTACCCTTATTAAAGTCTCTTCCTTTCCTTCCACACTGTTCTGTGAGTGGATGGGTTGTCCGTAATTATTGTAATTAGGTGAGGTTTTGTCACTCTTGTTTGACAGGTTCCTTCAATAAAGTGCAGGTAAATGAAATGACTAATTCCTACTAGGGATGTCAATGTGTAGATGACTACACAATTAACCAATAAAGTCTGGGGTTATCCTTTAATCCTGTGAACTACACACATTCCCCCCACCCTGCTGCCTCTGTATCAGAGGCAGCAAGGGGGGAGGTAGGAGCTGGCTCCGCCTGCCCTCCCCCCGTGCTGCTGCCTATGATAGGCAGTAGTGTGGAGGGAGAGGGGGGGCAGGTAGGAGCCGACACACCTGGGGTGCCAGCTTTTGAGCAGGGTCTGTGTGTGCTGGCTCTGCAGACCCGCCTGCCCCACCCTTTGCTGCCTCTTAGAGAGGCAGTGGGGGCGGGAGGAGATGGGCAGGGGAGGCTGCCGCAAAGCAGCCCCTGTCCATGTGGAGCTCAGACTCCCTATAGATGGGCTGCTGTCACCCTGTGCTGCTGCCTCTGTATCACAGGCAGCAGCGCGGGGCACAGGAGCATAGCGAGGGTGTTGTGCCCCAAACCTGGCGCACGGCTGAGCCCAACCCTGGAAGGAGCGGGGAGGGGAGTTTGTACCACGTCTTCTCCCGTCTCCTCCAGTTTGAGGCTGGGACCCCACATGCACTAACCCGCTGGCGGAGATAGAGGAGGGTGGAGTGGAAAGGCAGGGAGGAGGCTCCAGCAAGCAGTGGCGGGAGGAGGAGGAGCAGGCGAACCGAGGGAGCAGAGGGGGACTTAATTGGCAGCCCTCTAGCTTGGTGCCTGGGGACAACTGTCCTCTCCGCAGATCCCCCTCGCTATGCCAATGGCAGGGCAGCAGCTCCCCTCATGGACCGCCTCCCACCTGCCATCCTGCACTCTGTATCAGAGGCAGCAGTATGAGGTTGCAGGGGGCTCCTTGGGGCGTGGGGTCAGGAGGGCACTGGCTTCTGGCCCCACTTCCAGGGACAATTGAATAGTCATATAACTGCTAAAAGTTGATATAATTACATAACTATTCAGTCACACACTATCTACCATCCCTAATTCCTACTGTGTCTGAGTGTTTAAATTTCCAGTGTTTTTGTAAGTCCTAATGTTTTTGTTTCCCCAGAGTCCTTGTTGGCCATTGGGTTCTTATTTATTTCCTGACTGGGAACATTGTCTTAAAAACAAGTTTGGGACTTGAAACGTGATACAGTGACTTAAAACTGAATCAGCGTTGCTCTAGTCAGGGATTCAAACTAGGGGCGTAAAATCCTGTTTAATTTGTTAGCCGCCTAAGTGTTAAGTTTAACGGGTTAATTGATTAAACGGGGGCGTTCCAGCCCACTGGGCTGGAGCAGCTGCGGCAGGCAGGGGCTGCTCCATCCTGGCTGCTTCAGACCATGCCCTGGGCTGCCGTCTGAGTTGGCAGCCTCGTGGGAGGGAAGACTTGGCGGTGGAGGGGGGCCCCCTCCTCCTACTCTTTCCACTCTGCAACCCTCCCCCCCACAAGGCTGCCGACTCCAGCCTGCCAAGGGTGATGCTTACCAGGTAACCAGTCACCCGTTCACATCCCTCATTCAAACGAGCTCGACGGTGATGTTTGCTGTGGGGTGACATGATAACGCAAAATACTTATTCTACAATTTCACATCATTTGTAACATTTTGAAAGTGCTTACAGACATGAACTGCAGTGATGTCACATCTGAGTTTCTTCAGTGGCTGCTTTGTGGGAGGGCTCTGTAAGAAGGTAGATAAATGAGCAGAAAAGTAGTCAGGATGCCCTTATCCTTTTTCTTGACCTGCCATATTAATTGCCCCTTTGGAGCTTCTGTTTAGCTATTAGTCAGAATCTTACAGGATTGAGAGAGTTTGATGTAAGAGCAGGGGGTATTACACTGCGTTCTGTGCAAGACACACAGCCCTCTACATTCTGCACTTTCTCTCTCATTTGTATCCTGCAGAGAGATTTCTGTCTCCTCTCTCTCTCTCAGGGTCTCATGCGTACCATTTGCTTCGCTGCAGCAGCTGCATGTCTTGTGTTGGTGAGATTTAACTGCTAAATGCTTCCATTGTAGATCACAATCTAGATCTGGCAGAGAAGGACTTCACAGTGAACACTGTGGCTGGTGCCATGAAAAGCTTCTTCTCCGAATTGCCCGATCCCCTGGTACCATACAATATGCAGATTGAGCTGGTGGAGGCCCACAGTGAGTATGCACAAGGCAATGGGTGACACCATTGTTTCACAGTATAATAAAGAATCTAAATTCTTCTGTCCATCTGGCATGATAGGAAATGACTTTCCCCTGTCTGAAATACATCAACTTTGTGGCAGGGCACGTTGTGCCGCTAGCGTGTCAGCTTTAATTGCAAATTTCCTAGCTTTAATTGACTTAGTCCGTATTGTGTGTTGTCATCATGACAACAGTAATAACGGTCTCCGCTTGTAGAGCTTAGAGCAAGAGCTGAATTAAGAGTTGTTGTGGTGCTTTCCTGATCAGACCCTTCTATCCTCTGCCCAGAACATCCTGTTCTTTCGGACATAGATTGTTAGACACACATGCAGGACTTGGGCACATATGGGAACTTTCTTTGTGGCCTGTAATGGGTCCTGAAGCCAGTGTTGAGCAGGTATAAATCCAAAATTGCAGCCAGTTCCCTGGATCTTGATGGAGAGAATCCTTACTCTCTTGGCTCGCTGAACTGCATGGAGCTCAGCTCCTGCACATGTTTTTCCTTCCTTGTTTTGTATCTTTTTCCTAGCTGCTTGGAGGTGGCGGCTTTAACCCATTGGCTTTCGCCTGCCAAAAAGGCAGCTGCTACCTTTTAGGCCAGGCAAAGCTTTGTCTGGCTGCTTGTTCAACACATGATCTCCACGATAGCAGGCAAGCCATCGTGAATGTTTCAATGCTGAACTACTTGGGTTTCCAGACACCAGAGGACAGTCCAGTGGGCTGAAAGGTCAACGGCTCGATGTCTGGCTGGTGGTCGGTTTCAAGTGGGGTGCCCCAAGAGTCGGTTAAGGGTTTTAATAATGACCTGGTTGAGAGGATGAATTGCACCCTCAGCAGATCTGCAGATGGCAGTAAGCTAGAGGGAGAGGTAAGTATGTTGGAGGGCAGGGTTACGGTCCAGCATGACCTAAACAAATGTAGAGGACTGGGCCAAAAGAAATTTAATGAGGTTCAACAAGGTCAAGTGCACAGTCCCAAGCACTGCTACAGGCTGGGGACTGACTGGCTAAGCAGCTGTTAGGCAGAAAAGGGCCTGGGGATTACAGTGGATGAGAACCTGGAGATGAGTCAACAGTGTGGCCTTGTAGCCAAGAATGCTAACGTCATATTGAGGTGCATTAGGAGGAGCATTGCCAGCAGATCTAGTGAAGTGACTATTCCCCTTTATTCGGCACTGGTGAGGCCACATCAGGAGTATTGCGTCCAGTTCTAGGCCCCCCACTACAGAAAGGATGTGGATGCATTGGAGAGGGTCCAGCGGAGGGCAATAGAAATGATGAGAGTGCTGGAGTAGGATGGAGAAGAGGCGGTTCTCAGTAGTGACAGAACAAGGAGCAGTGGTCTCAAGTTACAGTGAGGGGGGGAGGTCTAGGTTGGAAAAACGATTTCCCTAGGAAGGTGGGGAAGCACTGGGATGGGTTCTCTAGGCAGGGGGTGGAATCTCCATCCCTAGAAGTTTTTAAGCCCTGGCTTGACAAAGCCCTGGCTGAAATGGTTTAGTTGGGATTGGTCCTGCTTTGGGCAAAGGGCTGTTCTCAGTGACTCCTGAGGTCTCTTCCAGCCCTTGGATTCTATGAAAGTTTCCGTGACGGGGTTAATGTCATGAAAGAGAACTCCATCTCCAGTGGTTTGAAGGCATCTATTGTTAGCAGTGAACATCGTCCTGAGGAAAGGATTAAATGGACATCATCTCTCTCCCCTCCCCTCCCCCCAGGAGTAATCTCCTTCAGTACACTTCCCCTCTCCCTCTCCCGCATATGTTAGATAAAGTTGAGAGAGGCTTTTAACATGACCAGTGGCTTTAGAGAGGCCTTTGGAATAATGCGTATTAGTTAAGCTAGGAAAGCCATAGAGTCCGCTGGACAATGGATCTCTCCTTGCACTTATCTTTAGAACGAAAGCTCATGATACCATCTACATGTTTTGTTAGTCTAGAAAGTGCTACCAGACCATTTGTTAGGTTTGGCACCATCTAGAGGTGGAGAAGATGAAGGCATGCTGAAAATTCCATGGAGGGGCAGGGGATTGCTGACACAGCATCTTTTGTTTCCTTTTTTCTGACTTGAGAAATCTTGGCAAGAAAAGTCAAGTAATTCTAGTGCAGCACCCTTGCTAAAACATGCACATCATCCCAGCTGATACTGCTGTGAAGGCAGCATATAATAGCAAGAGCATCGGGGGGGGGGGGGGGGGGATTTTGTTTCCCTTAAGTGTCCTCCTTATTGCTTAAGTGTGGTAGAGACATGGCCCTGTGAATTTTAACTTGCACACTTACCCAAGACAAAATTGCAAGCAGCATTTTTTCTGTACAATTCAGTTGAGGGAAAAACACAAGTAAAATATTAAGGTTGAGAATTTAAATGAATAGCACAGATTCTCAGTGACATTAACTCAGTTCTCTTGTTCCTATTTCTCTATTTGAATTAATATATCCATATCCAAGCACCTGCTATTATTAAGGGTTTGTCTGTCTTTGTTAGGAAAAGGGAACTTTTGTTATCTCGTGCTGTGGAATAATTTTTAAAAGCAGTAGGATTCTTTTGTCCCAGAATCTCAGTACACAGCCAGCCGTGGTTGGAATGGTAATTATGTAACCAGAACAGTGTTTGACTTGCCTCATTGGCTTCAAGGAAGGTGCCAGGTACATCCAAAAGTTACTTTTCTTGGATATTTAAAAGCAGACTGTTGTCTGCTTTTGAGGAAAACTATTAAACACTTGTCTGTGTGAAATATGATAAACGTTTAGGTACTAGGCTGGCTTGATGAGGGAGCCCGGGGAAAACCATTGTCAGCTGACAATCCAGAATAGTAAGTTTGTATTTTCGTTCCATTTAATTCTTTCTGGGTCTTTTAGTGAAGGCCAATTGGTTTGGAGAGAATCCTCCAATCACCAAGAGCTTGTGCATATGCAGAGTAGCGTTACAGATGTGATTCTAAAGCAATTTAGTTTAATTTAGTTTAATTGATGCAAACGGTGTAGACGTTCTTCTTTCAGTTTGCAAACCTTTGCTTCAATTTTCTAAGCCCTCTGAAGGACCAGTTCTTTCCATTTGCCAGCTATGGTTTTCAATCAGCCTGTCTTCTCAGCAGTGGCTCTCAGTCCCACAAAGGTTAGCTGGGTTGGAATTTCATGCTAGAGATCAGGGACGGTTACTGGCAATGAGGAGCATGACTTGCTCATGTCTAGAGTCCTGCATGTCTCCTTGCCACAGGGCATGCTACATATACTGGTGCCCCTAGCTCTCCCTTAAAGCCAGCCAGTTCCCAGGTAAGCTATCCACCAGGGAACTAACCAGCTTCCGAAGAGTTGGATCACATCATCTGACTACTTGATAGGTGCCTCTGCCCTTCCGCACCAGAGCAGCGTCTTCTGAGACAGGTGGAATAGACCGATGATTTGGAGCAGCAATGGGTGACTGCTTGTATCAGAAACCTCAGGTTGATTGTAGAGGAGGAGGTTGTACCTGGAGTGGGATAAAGTTGGATCATCTTCGTGCAAATCCTCTCTTCCTCTTGATGGTGTTACATCACAGCAAGGGGTGTATCAGGGGAGGGAGGTTCGAGCCATTCCCTTATTCTGGAGAGCTTGATGTGCATTATGGCTGGTAGAATATGGGGGAGGTGCTCATTTCCACCCTGTCCTGGCTGGACAGCGAAGGTGCTGGAGTCATGATGCTCAGGAGCAGGGTAGAGAAGAATGTAGACCCGGTGCTGCTTTATAATTTTACCCAACTGAAGTAGTTTATAAAGCCATATTGATACCTTCAAAAGATGGTGGTCATTGCCTGTATTGTCAGTGTCCAGGTCAATGGGGGCAACCTGCAGCCCACTGACGCGCCATCTGCAGACCTCCTGTCTGTCCCCCCATCTCTCGCGCACTGGGGCACCGAAGCCCTGCGCTTCCTATGTCTCCCTCATGCCTCCCAGCACTTTTGAAGCACACATCACTTTATTTGTGGCCTTCCAGCTCTGGAAGGCAGTGGGAGAAGCAGGGATAGAGTGCAAAAATCGTGATTCATGTGCTCCGAAAGTGCTGGATGGAGGGAGAGGTGCAAGTAAGTGCGGGGCTCTGGTGCGTAGAGAACTGGGGGGTAAATGGGGAGGGGGTGGTGGGGTCTCAGGTGGAACCCCTGTGGGCTGCTGCTGCCCACTAAGGTGAAGGAGGACCATTCACGCAGCCCACTCACTATTCTTGGCTGCCCATTTGGTCCCAGCTCATTCCGGCTTTCAGCCTCCCTGCCATGTCTAAATTAGCCACTCGGGAACTGTTCTTGCTGTCCCTATCACTGTGGCCTGCTGTGCAGGAGAAGATGTGCATGTTTGTAACAAGGATTCCAGAAAGGCCAGCCTGATCTCACGCTTTCATCCCTGTTTGGCCAGTGTTGGGATGCTGGGTATGACCAGCGCTTGTCTCTTATAGTGTCCTAGCACGCTTACCTGGAGCTGCTTGGCTCCTTAACTCAGTTACAGCATGTACGTTTTCCTTTTAAGAAAATGTATTTAAATATTTTTAAATGGGAATTCCATCAAGTGGGGTTTTTTCCACCTCTGTAAACTCTCATCATTGGCTATGTTTTAACAAAAAGGGCTTTAGTCAGTGTGGCCCCTGACAAAGGGGAACTGCTAGCAACGTCCCCCTGTGAATGTGGCGAGGGTTGGGACTGGAACAGTGCGGGGGAAAGAGCCCCGTTCACCTGCCTGGCGATTGTCTCTTTTCTGTGTGGTTTGACGAGAAGCAGTCCCAGTTTCCCAGCAGAATCAAACCCTCATGTCACTTTAAGTGATGATAAGAGGAAGCTGTATGCCTAATTTGGTGGTCCTAGCTCTCACCGTTTAGGAGGAGTTCTTCGACAGACAGACAAACTCTCAGATTACCTGAAGGTATATACACAGCTCTGTTTGACTGCTTTTCTAGGCCATGCACTGGACAGAAAGGTAAGGTACAGACGAGGTAACTGTATTCCCCAGCGGCAATACGGCAGTATATCAAGTAGGGAAGTCTTATTAATTGAGCTATGAATCTGCTCCCTGGAGGTCATCGCAACCAAGTAGGATACTTCTCCGTGTGCAGTGATATTTGCATTTAAAGGGTGAATCTGTCCTACCCCGTGTGTGGCACAACAGTTAAATGCGTGTGGCTGTAGGGTTAGTTGCTGATGGTAAATTTTTGGATGACACTTGTCTGAGCAGATTCTCTGAGATGCTTGGCTTCTCTTTAGAGAAGACCCAGTGGGATTCACATCCATATGCTTGAGCAGGTTCTCTTTGCTGCTGGAGGCCTGTGAGTAGTGTTTAATCAGCTCGTCAAAGGCTCATGAGCATTTTACTTCCTCAGAAATTCCTGGTTCTCATCGCTTTTTTTTCTTTTGACAGAAATTAATGACAGAGAGCAGAAGCTACATGCGCTCAAAGAGGTGCTGAAGAAATTTCCCAAGGAGAACTATGAGGTCTTCAAATATGTCATCTCTCATTTGAACAAGTGTGTACTAGATCTATACCTTTTTTATGACTGCGGACGGCAGTTGGATACATAGATGGTCACCTTTATCCCATGAGCAGCTTCTTAACATAAGCTGTGTACAAAGCACTGAAATAATATTAAGCTAATGTTGACTTATTTAGCAGCTGTAATAAAGTAGGGAAGCAGCCTGGAGTAAATTTGTTCCCTGGCAGTTTTCCCAATTAAGCAGGCATGTCATTTATCAGGGGGCTAATTAAGTTCCATAAATGTTGCTACATGAGAACTAGCAGAACTCTGTGGGGAAAACCTGCATTAGACCCACATTTCTTCAACTCCCCATCAGTTTCTGCCCAGGATGTCATTTGCTTGTGGATGTGCACAGTCACGTCGGTGCTACAGCATTTAGAAGTCAGCAGGGAGTCTGCTTTCATCCATTCTGCACTCCCCATGGGCGGAGAGGGGATGGGCTCTCCAAGAAGGCACATGACCATAGCTAAGGGGTGCGGGGGGGAGGGGAGGAGGGAATTGAGAATGGTTTCCTAATCCACCAGAATTTAGACAGTGCTGTAAAGGGGATGGGTTGGTTGCCAACTGATTATTCCCTGATCCTTTCATGTTGTAAATAAGTGAGCAGTTTTGTGAACAGACTGTGCTCATGGCCTCTTTCTGTTCTCTGTTGCAGAGTCAGTCACAACAACAGAGTGAATCTAATGACGAGTGAGAACCTCTCTATCTGCTTTTGGCCCACCTTGATGAGACCTGACTTCAGCACTATGGACGCTCTGACTGCAACTCGCACCTATCAGACAATCATTGAACTCTTCATTCAGCAGTGCTTCTTCTTTTTCTACAATCGGCCAATTAGCGAACCCCTCAGCGCTACACCCAGTTCTCCGTCAGCCGTTCCTGCCAACACACCTTTCTTATCCAGCACACCTGCGATGACTCAGCCGTCCCCGCCACAGACTCCTCCTCCGTCCCCGCAGTCTCCCCTCCAGCCTCTTCTCCCACCCCAGCTTCAAGCGGAGCAGCACACACTGTGAACTGGTGTGGTGGGAGGAAGGAGGTCTAGTCTTCTCTCACACGGCATAGAGATTGGAAAGGAAACCAGCGTTCTGCTGTCCCCCTCTCTCTGCCACCCTGGTGCAAGCGTCAACTGTGTTGCGGTCTGAGAATGCAGGAACACGTTGGGGCACCAGGTGCAAACTGAGTGTTCCAGACAGGTGCCTGGGGCTGGGTGGAAGAGGATACTGGACCGTTCTTTTGTAGGGGCTGGGGGGGGGGGGGCACGTCTGAGAACTGAATCTTGTTCATGTTAATTGGTCCTGGTCCAAGCTAGCCTACATTTATGACGACACTGCCAAGTTCAGTCTGGGGCTCTGAGATCTGTTGCTTCTGTCCACTTGGCTGCTTCTACAGAAAATGCCCTTTGACTCTTCGGAACACCCTCAGCTTGTACCAGGGAGAGAGCCTGCCAGAGCACAGAGCTGCAGAAAACCCCGGCAGAGGCCGCAGGATGTAGTTGAGGCTCATTCAACACTAAAAAAAAAATAATAATAATAATTTACTGTTCACGGGGACCATAACTCAGAGCAATCTCCCTGCTAGCAGATCAGTGTAGCTATGTTGAAAGATGCATCGCCACAGGTCTGGATCCAGTATCTCTAAAACAAGTACAGCTTTGTGTCTGGACAAAGCTAGAATGTAACTTTCTCTGATGACCAGGGTGGGAAGTGAACGGACTCTCCCTTCCGAACAAAGGAACCACTGGAAAACTGACATGTTCCGACCATCCACTGGTTTCCGTCGAGATGATACACGTGGCACAGAACAATGGCCCCTTTTCCTTGAAAGCAGAACTACTGTGCAGCAGGTTCTTTAGGAGAGTTCAGGTCCGGGCTGCTGTTGATTTGGCACCGCCTGGCCTTTTCCTTGACAAATCACTACATATCTCTCACCCCGTAGAATTTGGCATTAGCACTTACAGGAAGAGAGGTTTGGAAACATGGTAGATGTTTACTGTCAGAGCTAAGCGGGATTTTGATTCCTTTGAAACACAATTGTTACTGAAACACTTTTTTGTTAAACTCTGTGTGGGCGGCAGGTGGGGGGGGCTAGAACATTTTTTTCCCTTTGTCGGTGGAAAGGTTTTTCAGTCCAGCACATGTTGTGCAGTGAGATTGCGAGGGAAGCGCATGTCTGCAGTGTGTCACGGGGCTCTGAAGGCACAGGCAGTACTCAACATGCTTGTCCATGGCAGGGACTGCAGTACAGACCGTTGTAGCAACCCTTAATTGGGCGGCTACTGAAGCCGCTGTAAATGTTGAGGACATTCCGGCTTTGTGGGTAAGGCTCGGTGCAAGTATCCCTGCTAAACAGGATGGGCACAGCACATTCCTGATGTGTTTCCTCAAGGTTCTGATTTTGTTTCCTTGAAAACACTGTAGCTGGTATGATGGGAGAGATGTCACCTTCCAGGCCCTCCTTGTATCTCCAGCTGGTAGCAGCTAGGTGACACTTTGGCTTTCTCATGGAGGGTGGTGGATGTTACCTGAATTACCAACACCTGCTGCTTAAATCCACCAAATAAGCAGGAAAGGGGCTAAGTGAACAATGAAGGGGAGCACGAGGAACGCGGCGCATTAGCAGAAAGATAGTACGTTCTCAAGGCTCCATCTTGGACTGTCCTCCAGGATCCCTACGTGGATTTGGGGCCTCCCCAGAGAAGTGTGCACCTGTTTAACTAGTGCTACATCACATGCTAAGTGCTAATTCAGCACCTGAACTGCAGTACCTGCCATCCTCCCTTGCCTCCATTTGCATGTGCTGTGCACACATCAGGTCCCATCCTTGACCCTTCCAGGCTGTGTGCGCGCATGTCACCTTCCTTCTTCCTCCTCACACACAAGCTGCTGTGCACATGAATCACCTCTGAAACCTCTGTTGTCTCCGCATCTCCTCTCGGTGTGTGGCCTCCCCTACCCTCAGTAACATAGGGCAGTTTTTAACGAGTTTCTATGGTACCAAAGGGAGAAATCCCTACAAAGACCCCCCTGTGGCTCCTCGCACTTTAATATGGGATCTGGGGTTTATCACTATTTTTTATCTTTCCAGGATGTTTGAATCCCTATATTTAGGCAGTTTAAAAAAAATAAAAACAAAAATAACCTCAAAGCACGTCCTGCTCCCCCACTACACCCTTTGGCACGCAAAACCAGCTCTCAGTGAATTGAATCCCTCCTATAAATAAGCTGGATTATTTATATACTGACAAAACTGCATTTAAAGTTCTACCTGTGAGAATAACATGCTTGAAAGTACTACTTGTAGCATTCCTCCGAGTTTTATATTCTCATGCTTTAAAACAAAAGCTTTTATGTAAATATTGGATGATTTTTAGAACACCCCCCACCCAGGAAACTCTTAGTCTGTGCATGTGTGATGCTAACATTTTGAGTGGAGATGAGTTGAAACTCTAGGTTGGTTCCCTTCAAACCTGTCACCATAAAGTAAGGACCTGTCTGCTCTGTTGGACTTCTGGCTTCTCTGCAGACTGAGTCTGCAAAAAGTCTTTTTTGTGTGTGTTCTTCCTTTGGATGCTATAGGGTGTTGGGGTCTTTTTTCTCTATGTAAAAAAGGTTTGTTCTGTGCCTTTCTATAGGTCTGATGCTAAACTTCTCTCTAGACAGCTCTTTGGTACCTCTTTGCAAAGCCTGCTTAGCCCGGAGCCCTCCTATCTGAGGAGTACGGGACCCCTCTGTTCACACTCAGAATCTCATTCCTTGCACTCTTCCCCCGCAGCGCAGACCGGTTCCTGTGGTGGTGTTGGAATGGGGTCCTGTGCTTCTGCCTGAGAACTAAAGCAGTCAGTCTCAGGAACTCCCCTACTGGATTCCTCTCCTGTGCAGAAGTTGGTTCTCCCCAGTCACCCATCTGTGGCCTTGAGAACTTGTCCTCAATTCATGTGTATTGCAGACTGGAGCAGCAAGGCATGGTTTTTTTTGGGAGGAAGGCTTGTAGGAAGGGCACAACATTAATTATACCGATCTAAGCTAAGGTTCTAGGTGCAGCAGGGGGAGCCTGCCTTTGCCCGTAGGATGGAAATAGCATACAGGCAGTCCCCGGGTTACGTACAAGATAGGGACTGTAGGTTTGTTCTTAAGTTGAATCTGTATGTAAGTCGGAACTGGCGTCCAGATTCAGCCACTGCTGAAACTGATCAGTTTCAACAGCGGCTGAATCTGGACGCCAGTTCCAACTTACATACAGATTCAACTTAAGAACCCCAGGCATCCCCAAGTCAGATGCTGCTGAAACTGATCAGCGACTGATTCCAGGAAGCCCGGTGCAGGGGCTTTCTGTAGTCAGCCTCTGGTCAGTTTCAGCAGCGGCTGACTTGGGGACGCCTGGGGCAGAGCAGCTGGGGTGCTGCTGGGTTGGTCCAGTAGCGCCAAGGACCGGGGCTGCGGGACCAGCCGGCAGCGCCCCACCTGCTCTACCACAGGCCCGAGGCTTTGCTCCATGTCTCCCTAGTCTGCTGGGGGGGGGGCGCACTAGCTGCGTCCCCCCCCCCCCCAGCAGACCAGGGAGAGGCAGAGCAGCTTTTCTCGCCCCGGAGGACGGGGGCAGTGGGACCGGGCGTCCGCCGCTCCCATCGTCCGGGGCGAGAAAATCCCTGTTCGTATCTGCGGATCCGACATAAGTGCTGATGGTTTTCCTTTGGGATTTGCCCTGAAAGGCCCTGGAGATGCCTACTGTGAAGAAAGTTGAGTAGCTGGCTCACTCTAAGGGAAAGAGGTGTATGTCAGAGCTGATGGTCTCCACATGCCTGGTTGCAAAGCATCTGATTGGTTGCTCCTTACCGACAGGTATTAGCTGGCTGTCCCTCCCTGAGCAGTAACATTCTGCCTATACCTGACATGCTTAGTTTTTCACATCCCTTTTATGCCACCTGTGCTTTATGAACGGCCAAGACTTTTCTGTGTTCTGGGGAATGTGGCTTTTCAGTACAGCGGAGGCAGCAGCCCCACAGGCAAACAGCACGTGTTTGGTTTTGTGATGCACATGGTACTCCCGAGGGAATTCTGCACCAAAGAACTAAAAATTCTGCTCACGATATTTTAAAGTTCTGCATGTTTTATTTGTCAAAATCACACTATCACCATGTCAATTTAAATTATTTTGATAATTTGATTCAAAGTACCTGTCAGCAAGCATGTCTGTAACAGTACAGACCACAAAAAGATTCAGGAAATGTTTTTTGATCAATAGATTCCTTACTGGGCATATCAATACAGAACTTTGAGTAAGAATTCAGTTAAACTACAAAACAGAAACGTACTTTCCACATCCCTCAGAAGCTGTGCAATAGCTTTTGGTGCAGGGCGGAGGGAAGTTCGGGGATAACAGGAGCTGAGGGAGAGAGAAGTAATTGCTTGGAAGGAGTTTGGGTATGGATTGGAGTGTGGTGGGCAAAGTATGGAACAGATTTTGGTTTGGTTTTGCCTGGTGTGTATGAGAGAATTGTTAGGGAGCCTCCCTCATGCAGACCCTGGCTGAACACCCTAGTACCTCTCGGGCATGTGTCCTCACATCCCTGCACTCCCACTCAGCCACCTTTCCTCCCCCCATGTGTCCCTCCACCCTCCTTCCCATCTCCTTGCCCTTCATCCCCATTCCGCCTCTGCTCCAGCATGTCCCCCCACAAGTCCTGATCCCAGTCTGTGGACCTCCCTGCTGCCTCTGTGCCTCCCAGTCCCCCCATACACTGTGCCTCTTGACCTGGCCCCACGGGCAAGGTACTGTGAGGAATGCAGCCTCTTCCTTAGCGGCAGGTAGGGCTGCTCCTGCTGGAGAGTGGCACAGCCACAGTGACCCCTGGAGGGCAAAAGGCATAACTGCAGCACTCCAAAACGTGTTTTCTACTAAGAAAAAGATTCTGCAAGTGTGTAGTTGCACAGAATTCCCCAGGAGTAATGAGGTTGCGTTCCATGAACAGCACTGTTCCTACTACAGGTGAGGAAGAGTAGGCACCGAAGGGTGGAAACTTGAGTAGTTTTTAGCTTCTAGTTGCGTTTTGAAAAATGTCTTGGCTGTGTGCTCACCACGTGGCTAAATTGGCTATCCAGTGTGCGGCTTATCTCGCTAGGAGAGCGTTCTCTAGAGGCTGGAAATGTGGCTGCTTTCTTGCCCATGTAGTCTATGGTACCTATCATAGAGGTAGTGGTAAACTTCTTCCAAAGTATTCATTTGTAAGGCAAATGGATGTTTTCTTCTTGCGATCTTTGGACGCGCGTAGGACTTGCTCCATTAATCCAGCGCACTCCAGCTTTTCTGTGATTCTGTTTTTTCTTTCTTGTGTAACTCAGAGCATCCATGATCCTTGCTATTCTGTTGTTTTAAAAATAAAGTTTAACCCTTTTAAATAGATTACAGGCAGCTGAGGTTTAATTCACGTGTTTAAAAGAACCCGATTGAAGAAAATTGGAGAAAGATGCTTATTGGACACTAGGGAGTATTTCCAGACATGTAGCCAGCTCTTCCTTCCGGCTGTGCTCGACTCTTATACTTGGCAATTACATTTCATCAGTGATTATACCTGTGACATTTCATAGTTCTCAAACAGTCATCGGAGTGGGGAAATGAATCTTTTTAACCACTTCCACTTTAATTGCTGTGCTGATAATTTGTCTTTAATTTCAGTGACTCGCAACAACTGTGAGCCAGTCTGTATGTTTGTACAGCCACTTAACGGATTTAGTTTCCCTAAATCATTTCTTCCTTCAAGTGTGTGTCAGTCTTTCTGTCTGTCACGCTACCCCAGAGCGCTGCATAGGTATGTAGAGCTCCTGCTGGTTTTTTTTTTTTTCTCCTTACTTCCTGCGTAATAGGTCCTAGTTCTTACTGCTAGGTTTAAAAGCCCTTTTTATGAAATTGGGATACAATAGGAATATTGTATTTTAAATTTAGCTTAAGGCAGGACATAAGTTATTGTTTAAATAAAAAATACCTTAATTTTCCCCCTGTGCACATTTTAAAATAAAAAAATCTGTCTCTTACATTGTATGGGAATAAAACTTGTCCTGAAAAGTTGGATTATACTGCACCCATCTTATTTTTTTTTTTTTTTGGTACTTGTATTTTCACATGTCAAATGATCTCTGTGTTGAATTAACAAATATTTTGAGTTCAAGAAGAAGAAAAAATCATATTAATGGTATTAAAATGTGTTCGTAGTTCCAGCTAAGTATGTGCCCAAAACAAGTTTTTTGCAGGAAAAAAAAAAGTGAAGATCTGTATGTAAAGAAAAGTATAACGGTTATTTCTTTGTATTTTAGGGGCCTAACAGCTACATCCTTTAGTTATTGGTGATAGAATATATTTCCTTTTACGCTTCTTTTAAGGACACTTTTAACAATTTGTGGTATTTTCCAGGGCCAATCCAATTAGTGCATGATAATGTTTAAAGCTCTGGGCCAAAGAGCCCGTTTTCTGCTGAGTTAAAAAAAAATCATGTATTTGCTACAGAGTATTGTAATTGTCTCAATGGGAATGGTGTAAAAACTTAAAGGCCTTACGTGATATGTATCATAGTTAATAAATCAATCTTGTAAAAAAATCAGAACCAAAGAGAGATGCCTCCAAAATCAACCCATGCGGCTATTTCTTCTGGCAGCTTCCCCTCTGTCTTGTTTCTCTTTGTCCGCTCTGGAGGTTGGCAGTTTTGTTGCAGGCTGTGCCAAACAACCCCGCCAAGGCAAGCTTCGCGGGGCAGGCATAGGGAGCAGTTAAATGCCTATCAGAAACATCTCCTCATTGAGTCAGAGCTGGAGAAATATGCCCTTTGTGTTGGAATATTGCAAGGTTGGGGTGCTGTGATGGAAACCAGGCCATGCTGCTGGGGGATGGGGTGATCGGATCCTGAGCTGCTTGCTCTGTTCAGCAGGCCCCTTGACGAACAGAATCACACACTGGACTAGACGCTTTGACCTTAGAAACTGAAATCGCCTTTGTGCGCATTGCGAAGGTAACGGTCCCACTACGAACTGAAGGAGTGCTGGTAAAAACTAAGCGCAGCTCTGAGGCTGAGAATTGGCCCATTCCTTTGTGGGAGGCTTGTTTATATTAATACACAAGCATTGATAGGAAGCCGTTATACCACATTCCTGATTCACAAGCAAGGGCATGACAAGTCATGTCACTAAGAGTCCACAATCTCTACTCTTGCCTTACGGTACCCCCACAGGCAAGAGTAACTGTTCCCCTTTTACTTTCCCTTGTCCACAAATCTTCTGTCAAGCTACACGTGACCACTGCGGCTGCTTTCGGAGTAGTTAGAAGAATAGAAGAGACCTCAGGAGTCATGGAGTCCAACCCCCTGCCCAAAGCAGGACCAGCCCCAACTGTATCATCCCAGCCAGAGCTTTGTCCAGCTGGGCCTTCCTTAACCTCTAGGGATGGAGATTCTACCCTCTCCCTAGGGAACCCATCCCAGTGCTTCCCCACCCTCCTAGGGAAATCGTTTTTCCTAATATCCAACTTCAAACTCCCCCACTGTAACTTGAGACTTGCTCCTGGTTCTGTCAAAAACCTTCCCTGACTGGGAATCAAACCCAGACTGCAGCAATGAGAGTGCTGAGTCCTAACAACTAGACCATCAAAGAGGAGTTGAGCCAGCTATCTTGTGTGTCACACAGCTAATGATTTTGTATATTAATTTCCTAGGCTGCTTTTAAGGATTAAGCTTGTTTTGGGCTTTAACACATGGGCTGGACGGAAGCAGGTGTGAGACAGATGGAAATGTAACTACAAATGGAGAAATCTTTATCCACCATGATATATCGCTGTACATGAACTTGGTTTAGGCTGTCTACTCTTGCACTTGATCAACAAAATTTTTGTTCACAGTTGTTTAAACCTGTCCCAGGAACACCTTGCTGCAGCAAGTGCAAACACTGCTTTGTTGGCAGAAGCGCTCACTTGTCAACCAAGCAAAAGCCACTTTTGGGGAGGAGAGGTAGAAGTATTTGTCACCAAAAGTGCTGACAAACAGCATTCACACCTGCTGGCTTTTAGCGGCAAGGCTGTGTGTTGCCAAACGCTGTTATCAGATTTGCCTGTTGCTCTGGGGTATGCTCATTTATTAGGGTTCCTCTTATGTGGGAGGGGGGGTTCATAAATCTGTCAGGGTGCCGTTTGGAGCTGCGTTCTCCATGCTGCCAATTCCTCCCAGTGGAGCTTTCCTGCAGGAGCTGTGTCCCCCAGCAGTGGTTCTGCCCACCCTGGAACCAGATGACCACAGACACCCGCATCCGCAGAGGGTACGTCTAAATAGCAGAGTTTTCGGGATACCGGAGGTCCCGAAATAGCTATCCCTCGTCTTTTAAATGCGCCTGTTATTTTGAAATATTTCTCGAAATAACGAGCGTGCTATTTCGGCATCCCTGTAACTCTCGTTCCACAAGGGTTAAGGGATGGCCAAGGGGCTGGACTTGATAACCTCCTGAGGTTTTTTCCAGCTCTATGATTTGGCTCTGTGTAGACGCACCAAATTGCAAAATAAGCTATTTCGAAATACAATTGAAATAAGATCCACAATTTTTGAGGCACAATTTACGTATCTTCGAGTTTAGGGTGCTATGTAGATGAATCCGAACGGCACAGCTCAGCTGGCCGGTTGATCAGCACTCCCAAACTGACCCCTTCTCTGTCCCTGGACTCATCAGGCCGGTTGCCCAGCAGGGCCAAGCTGGGACCCTCCCGGGCCCTTGGACGCATGGGCTGGTTTAGCAGCACTTTAAGCTGCCACTCTCGTCCCCCAGATTCAGCACCTCCCCCTTTCACACCACAGTCGTGCTGCTAGAAACCTGCTTGGTGAGCAAACCCCACAGGAGTTGGGGGATCTTTAGCTTAGGTACAAGGAGCCTTGCTGCAGAGGGAATGGGGTAAACCAAAACACCCCTGAGGGAGAGGGGGAGAGAGAAGCAACCAGCTTACCAATGACAGTTACCCGTTCCTAGGTGGGCACCTCGCAAGAGGAGCCAACAGTTACAATACACAGTCGAACTGAAATTGGATTACAAGCGCTGAGTCAGCAACCACAACTGATCACACAAGCTAAGGCGGGGGTGTCCAAACTTTTTTCAAAGAGGGACAGATTTGAAGAAGTGAACATGCGTGAGGGCCGTCCCCGCACTCTCAGCCCCAAGGCGGAGGGCCCGCAGGGCATGCCGGCCAGGGGGCAGGGTGAACCCGCGGGGGAGCGGGGCTGCGGACGTGCCCTACAGAGCAGGCTCTAGGGCGACGGCGGCGCGGCTGGAAGCGGCGCGCTGGGCGCACCAGTTCAAAAGAGCACCGGGGAGCCAGGAGAGGGGGAGGAAGCGGGGGCCGTATTAAATCGGAACATGGGCCGCAATTGGCCCGCGGGCCGGACTTTGGACATGCCTGAGCTAAGGGCAGGAGGCTCTACCTAGAGCAGTGTTTCTGTTCTCCGTGGCATGAGGCAGTTGGAGGTGTGCCACGGAGGATAACAATTCAAAATGGCTACCCTTAAAGGGGCAGCCTACCTTTTTTTAAACTTCCCCCCCGACCCTTCGTGCCCCCCCCCCCCCCCCGACCTTTTTTCTTTTGTTTTTCCTTAACAAACTATCCTTGATGTTCCTCATTAAAAAAAAAAATTGTTTGGTGATTCTCGGTCTTGAAAAGCTTAAGAAACACTGACCTAGATAGACATCTCACTGCTCCCTGAAGCTTGAATTGAACCGGGTTCCCAGGTGGTGATGGTCGCGGGGGTCCAGTGCTAAGGGGCTGAGCCCCCAGCATGATTGGTCAGGAGCAGATGAAGGCCTGGTGGATGATGCAGACTAAATCCAGCACTTCTCTTGAGCGCGGGGAGGTGTTTTGTAGGGACGTAACAATGGGTCAAGGGAACACTGGGTTTGTTTGTGGGTAAACAGATGCTTCAAGGGAGTTTTCTAAAGTTGTTTTGTTTACATTAGCCAATAGAGACTGATGGTTCCTGGCTCTGGGTTGTGCTCCTTGATCCTCTCTATGGATCATCATCTTGTAGAGGTGGAGAGGCTTGCGTGTCCAATGACCCCTGAGAGCGATGCTACCTGGAGTCATGTACCCTGCTAGTACCCATGGCAGAACGGGCGAGGTTCCAGGCAATGCGATCTGAGAAGTCCTCAACAACAGCACAGACAGTGGACAGCTGCACAATGGAAGTGAAACTGTTGTGTGACGTTACAGCGGCTGTGAAGACGGATGAAGGCTGCCGCAGACAGAGGATTTCCACTCGTCGTGGGGTCCATACTATTGGTTTCAAGCCCTCTATCTGCTCAGGACAGTGTGGTGACTCTTGTGCACCGCTGTAAAAGACACCCCGCCCAGGCACCTGCCAGCTTTTGGGAAAACAACACCTGCACATATCAAAAGTCGGGTGGCGATCGGCAAGTGGCACCGGGAACAGGACGGTGAGATCCAGAAGCTCAGAGTCAGACGGAGACACAGGCGGTGGAGGTGTGAGTCGGTCGTCTGCTCAAGGACGGAGGCAGGTCGAGCATCCTGTCAGCTGCACCCATGACTGAGCAGTCCCCTTTAGGACCCTCTCTGCTCACTCCTCCTGGGGAGAGGGCTAGAAAAAGTTCCCAAAAAATAGTCTTGCCTCTTTTCCCCTTGGTGGGACAGCCTCATCCCGCAGGATCACCACCCCAGCAGACGACAAGCTGAGGAGGAGGAGAGGCACAGGGCAAAGGGGAGACTGGCTTCTAGTCGTGGTCCGCAGCCTCCTGCTGTCCCTGGAAATGTCTGTCTTCGCTGTCACATAACTTGTGGTTCAAGGATCGGCCTTAGCAGACACCTGAGGGTCCACAGCTCCCTTGGGAGATGGTCGTACTCGGCAGCGAGTGATCGCCTGTCATCGGTGTTCCTGGAGAGAGCTCAGAATGCAACCAGGCAGCTTCAGTATCTTGGATATCAACAGAGGACCTATTGCTAAAATTGGTCTGACCATGGCTGATCGGGGTGTGGGCAGGCCTGGGTTCACCAGCATCCGGAGCGGAGACTTCCCACCATGTATCTGCGTTCGGTATCCCGGAGTTCAGTGCGGTTCATGCTTTGGAAGGGCTGTTCTCCATTCTGTATGCTAATGGAGACGTCTGTCTGTTTTATCTTCGATGCAGATGAGGCTGGGGAGGGGAGGTGTCCTTAATTCTATCACCCTGGTCTGGAGGGGGTTAGGGGAGTCAGCCTCTGCCATTGCTTTGGTTCTGGTTCAAGCAGAGGGCTGGGGGGGGGGGTTTCTTCATGAGTATCATGCCCTGGCTCCCCAAGAACACAGGGTTGACAGGTGACCACCCCTTTGTTCTTAGACCTGGAGGGGGAGTCACCCTTGGGTTCCCCAAGTACACAGGGCTGGTAGGTAACACTACATAGTGTAGGCCAGGCCTGAGCAAAATAAGAGCTGTGTTCTAAAAGGCAGCAGAATGTTTTTCCCTTCCCAGGAGGTAGCCTTGTCGGTATAAAATTTCATGGAGTTATCAGCAAAGCACTTGGAAGGAAGGTCATTGAAGCACAAGAGGGACATGTCCCCCAGCCTGCTCCTGGAAGTGGTCACAGGGCAATTGTTACCCTGATCGTTGGCTGGACTCTACTGTATTAGGTGCCGTCAACTCCTTGGTACAGCCATCCCTGTGCACCTCACTATTCACAGCACCCCCGAGATGTAGAGCCTGGGCTGTTATCCCTGTTGGACGGGGAGGAACTGATTGAAGTCACTCAGCCAAAGTCACACAGGGACTCTGTAGCAGACCACGGTGTTGAGCTGGGGCTCTGGGTGGCTCAGAACAGGCACCAAAGCAGCCGGTACCTAGCGAGACCCCTTGTTCTATCTCCATTGGTTTTGCCTCCGGAGGCTGGGTCCATTCTGGGTTTTTGTTCCCTCCAAAGCCTCAGGCAAGGGCCATAGAAGCAGCATCAGGGACATGAGCCTGCCCATGTTTTGCCATGGGTGGCTCAGTGCCCCCGAGAACATCTGAGGGTAGGATCCTGCAGCCGTTTCTCTGTCAGTCTGGCGCTGGGGGGCTCCCTTTCAATCTTGTCTTCGTGGGCATGACAAGGTGGGCAAGGTAATCAGACCTACCTTGCCCTATAGGGGTGGGGTGTTTGTGTGTATCGCTGCTGCCCCCTGCTGGGTGGAACCCTCCCTGCCACCACCGGGATACCAACGCCAGCTGGCTGAAAATTGGCCAATGGGACATTGGAAAGTGACTTGCGGAAACGGAAACGTTCCATGGGAATGTCACTTTCATTTTCGGGTGGGGGGGGTGAGGAAGAGGAGGAGACTAGGACTTTCAAGTTTGTCCCCCCTCTTCCCAGCACATGGTCCCTGGCCTGGAGTGTAAGCGCGTCCCGTGTTCTTTGTTCCAAGGTACAGACAGGACAGCCATTTACATCCAGCTGTATTAGAAACGGCAGGAGGCAGGTCGGCAGGTTGGGGTCACCTACACTGGGATGGACCGCTCAGAGGGAAAGGGCCCTGGAGTTTTGCTGTTTTCCATGTTCCTTGGCCCAGTGACCAAAGCTGAGGGGTCATGTCCCTCTGTCACTGGCGCTCCCTTGCTCTGGCTCCCCCGAGGTCAGATCCCAGACCTGGTCAAAGCAGGGTAAGGTATGAAGGGCAGATGCTCCCCGAAGAAGCAGGATGAGCGAGATGCAGCCGTGGCCTGACCCAGGACGGCCATCCTTGTGATGAGCGTCAGCTGCTTGGCCTTTGAGACTGGAACACTCGGGACTAGCCAGTAGGGAGCTGGGGCTGGACCCTACAACCTCTCAGGGGGTCGCCAGCCTTTTGAAGCACAAGATCCCTTTTTGAATTTAAGTGCAATCCGGGATCTACCTCCAACCCAAACACCCTGGCCCCGCCTCCTTCCTGCCCCTTCTCCAAGGCCCCGCCCCTGCTCACTCCATTCTCGCTCCCTCCCTTTCACCAGGCTGGGGCTGAGGGTTGGGGGGCAGGCTCTGGTCTTGGGCTAAGGGATTTGGAATGGGAGGGGCTCTGAGCTGAGCCTGGGGCAGGGACTTGGGGTGCAGGAGGGGGTTCAGGGTACAGGCGCTGTAAGGGTGTTCAGGTCCAGGGGGTTCATGTCAGGGGCAGGGGTTCAGAGCTGGCTCCAGCTGGACCCTGCTTATCTCAGGTGGCTCCTGGGTGGTGGTGCCGTGGGGCTAAGGCAGGCTCCCCCTGCCCTGGCCCTGCACCGCTCCCACAAGCAGCCAGCAAACTCCATCCCAAGTCCTGTTGTGCCCCCCCCCATCCATTCTGTGGAGATCGGATACAGGGTGGGAGAAGGGGCACCCTGACATCAGCGCCCCTCCTCTCCCTGCCCTGCCCTGCCCAGAAAACAGGAGGCTCCTGTGGGGCCGGGGGGGGGGGGGGGGAACAACTCCAAGGCACAGGGCAGGAGATGTGCAGCAGTGGGGGAAGGGGCAGCTGATGTGCCAGCACATGGTAACCTCTTGGCCAATCCAGTCAGGATCCCTGTCAGAGGCTCCAAGATCTCCCGGAGGGTCCCGATCGACTGGTTGGTCACTGCTGCTCTAAGGAAGTAACTTCTCCCCTCTGGCTCTCGGGATGGGTGAGATTCTGTGCCGTGAGATGGTCCCTGATTCAGGAGCCGGGGTCTAGTACCGCGCTGGGAGGAGTCCTCTTTGGAGTCCCTGGGTTCTTGGCCCAGTCGAAAAGCTGCTTCATTGGATCCACCCAGAGCCAAAGGGGTCCCGCCCCAGCTCCGCGCTGGCTAGTCCTGAGTGTTCCAGTCTCACAGGCCAGGCAGCTGACGCTCATCACACGGGTGGCCGTCCTGGGTCAGGCCACGGCTGCATCTCGCCCAGAATCCGGTCTCAGACCGTGGCCAGCGCCGGGTGCCCCGCAGAGAAGGCACAGAGCACGGCAGGCGTCCAGATTCCATGCCCACACCCATGCTGCCTCCTCTGCCAGTTCCAAGAACTGGCCGGGGTATGGAGACTCCGACGCCGCCAGGTCTTTCCACCAGCAGCACAAGGACGGCCCTGCCCAGGGCTCAGCTCCCGAGGCTGCTGCCTGTTGGATTCCATGGTCCATGTCGCCCACCCCTCCAGTCCGTCACCCCAGGGAGTCATGGCGGCCGAGAGACTTCTAGGTGATCAGCATCCTGCAGAGGGCCTCTCGCCTGTGCCCATGCTCAGGACGGAGCCGGTACCCAGAGAGCAGCCCCCACCCTGGTCTCAGCCCAGCTGGGCACGGAAGCAGCCCCTCACCTCTGACTCTGTCCTCCCACCTGCCCCCTTTTGATCAGGTAACTGGTTCAACATAATGTCGAACCGGTTAACTAATTAAACAGGATTTTACATCCCTACCCCGTGCACTTAAGTGTTCCCAAACTGCTGGTTTCAGAACAAAGTTAGGACCGATCCTCCCAGCTGGGCATCCCTCCCTTGGTGTGGCCTGCTCTCGGATGGGCAATGAACTCAGGCTTTGTCCGCACAGCAGCTAGACGACGGCGGCTCTCCCGTGCTGTTCCATTGCCGCGTAGGTTCTGGGCTCCAGCCGGAGCAAGGGCTTGGTCCCTGCGAGGTGGGAAGGGTTCAGCCGGGGCGTTTGACACAATGCAGCCTGAGTCAGTGGGTCCAGGCCAGCCCTGGGTTTTTCTTTGCTGTGTCGACCTTTCCCCGCTGTCCAGAACTACCCGGCTCTGGATCCCTGGAGCAGATGTATTAGAAAAACATCCTGGCTTGCTTTTAAAATGGTTGGTTTGGGAGATTCCACCTCGCCCCTTGGTACATGGTGCCCCTGTTGGATCACGTGACCTTTCTCGGCCGGACTGAGGAACCGTTTATTAAATGCTCACTCCCCACTGCGGTGCTTACGAACTGAACGCGAGGGGCCCCCTCCCCTTGGCTTTGTGAAGCTGAATACACTGAGCAATTCAGGTCTCTCGCCCCCAGGCAGGTTTTCCCACCTCGAATCATTCTTGTGGCTCTTCCCTGACCCCTCCCCAATTTATCAACATCTTTACTGAGTGATGGATGCTAGAACAGGGCCCAGGACCCCAGCCGCAGTCACACCAGCACCAAACACAGAGGGGAAAGATCCCCTCTGCTCCAACTTGAGCTTCCCCTCCTTAGAGCGGTTCTGGGACACCTATCCTGGGGGGCTCCGGCATCATAGATTCATGGAACTGGAAAGGACCTCGAGAGGCCATAATGGCCCGTCCCCTGCCCTCACGGCAGGACTATCTCGATCAGTGCTCTCAACCTTTCTTTATAAAATACATTTTTTTTAAAAAGGGTACAAGTACCCCCAGTACCTACAGTTTTCTGACACACACAATTTTTTTCTCCTGTTGCAACACATTTGTTTAAACAACTTAATCATAGCCGGGCGGGTGGTTATTATTTTTGTACTTTTTACATCCAAAAATGTCAAGTGCTGTAAAACTTAAAAATTCAGTTTTCTCCAAATATCAGTTGTGTTGACGAACCCCCCAGACCTCTCTCGAGTTCCCCTAAGGCTACTCATACCAGTGGTTGAGAAACACTGTGGTAGACCATCCCTGGCAGGCGTCTGTCCATCCTGCTCTTAACGATCTCCAGAGATGGAGATTCCACAAGCCTAGGCAACTTATTCCAGTGTTTCACCACCCTGACAGGGAGGAAGTTTTTCCTAATGTCCAACTTAAACCTCCCTTGCTGCAGTTTAAGCCCCTTGCTTCCTGTCCTAGCCTCAGAGGATAAGGTGAAGAATGTTTCACCCTCCTCCTTACTACAACTTTTGGGGTATTTGAAAGCTTGTATGTCCCTTTCCAGTCTCCCCTCTTCCAAGCTGCATAAACCCAGTTCGTCCAGACTTCCCTCAGAGCTCGTGTTTTCTAGATTTGGAATCATTTGTGTTGCTCTTCTCTGGCCCTTCTCCGGTGTCTCCACGCCTTTCCCGAAACGTGGCGCCCAGAACTGGGCACAGCGCCCCAGCTGAGGCCCAATCCACGCAGCGTGGAGGGGAGGAAAGGCATCTGGTGTCTTGCTCACGTTGCTCCTGCTAACACAATGACCAGCTGATTATCCAACAGTACGCTCAGCATTCCGAGTCCCTTTTTGCCAGGCCTGGGCCATGCTCTTTGTTCCCAAAGGTGCCCAGAGCTTCGGCCTGTGCCCAGGCCGCCAAATGGCCCCGACTGCTCTGTGTCCGTGACCAGTGTGGCGTAGTGGGGGGCGGGGGGGGGCTGTCTGCTCTGTAACCCAGGGTCCCCCTGCACCGTGATGTGAGATTCTCACTGACTCACCCACATGTGTATTAACCCAGACACACAGGCTCAGCCTCCCAGGGAGAGAGACAAAGGGAGGGAGGTGGAGACCCACACCGGGCTGGGGGGCAGAGCTTTGGGGGGAGGCAGTTGCTGTCTGGGAAGCATGGCGAGAATAGGCTAAGCTGGGGGCTAGGGGTGATGGACCCTAACCCAAGGGGCCTGAGCCATCCTGGCCCTGCCCGCGGTAGCCACATCACGTGTGTGCAGTGCTGTATTCTGGAAACTCAAGAAACCCTTCTCTAGTCTACTGGCTGGTGGAGACTGTTCTGGCTGCTGTGGGGGTGCAGGATTGGGGAAACCCCAACTCGCCGCCACAACCCATCTGCTCTGTTAGCTACCACGCGTCAGCCTGAAA
This sequence comes from Pelodiscus sinensis, assembly GCF_049634645.1. NCBI lineage: Eukaryota > Metazoa > Chordata > Testudines > Trionychidae > Pelodiscus > Pelodiscus sinensis. The sequence continues at coordinate 5,474,970 of NW_027465849.1, read as the reverse complement.
ACAGGGCCAGGGATGATTCTGTGTTTGCTGCAAGGCTGCTGCCAGCAATCCCTGCGAGACCCCCCTGGGAACAGACCCCTCCGACGACAATCTGGAGGCCTGAGAGGATTGTGTCCTAGCACGCTGCCCAGTGACCATCCTCTCGGACAACTCCCCCCAAGTCGCCCTTGGGTGAGGGGGATGAGGAAAATCCCTGGTACATGCAGCTGCACATGTGTCCACAGGGTGGCGGGGCTGCATGCAGCTTGAGACAGCTGTCTCTGTAGCCGGTCTGTGTCTTATTTCTCCAGGCACCGTCTCTCTGCCTGGGATTTATCCCCGGGCTGTGTGCTAGGAGACAGAGGTGCTTGAGAACAGGGCGCCTGGACTCCCTAGTCTACTATGGCGAGCAGGTCTGACAGCGGTGAGCCGGCAAAGGCAGAGTGAAAGCCAACAGCTGGGGGGAGTCAGCTGCAAAACTCCAAGGCTGTGTCTAGACTGGCCGCTTTTTCCGGAAAATCAGCCGCTTTTCCGGAAAAAACTTGCCAGCTGTCTACACTGGCCGCTTGAATTTCCGCAAAAGCACTGACTTCCTACTGTAAGAAATCAGTGCTTCTTGCGGAAATACTATGCTGCTCCCGTTCAGGCAAAAGTCCCTTTTGCGCAAAAGGGCCAGTGTAGACAGCTCAGATTTGTTTTCCGCAAAAAAGCCCCGATCGCGAAAATGGTGATCGGGGCTTTTTCGCGGAAAACTGCGTCTAGATTGGCCACGGACGCTTTTCCACAAAAAGTGCTTGTGCAGAAAAGCGTCCTGCCAATCTAGACGCTCTGTTCCGGAAAACTTTTCTGTTAAAAGCATTTCTGGAAAATCATGCCAATCTAGACGCAGCCCAAGTGAAAACAAAGTGCAAATTTTTCCCCAGGGAAGGGAATTAAGCTTTGGAATAACTGACCTAGCGCCGTGCGGGGTTTGTCTGGCATCTTCAAATCAAGACTGGGTGTCCCTTGCTAACAGGTCCAGCCTAGTACACCAAGGGCTAGACCCAGAGATAGCTGGGCAGGATTTTCCTGCTTCTGCTGTAGCAGGAAGGCAGAGGGGATGGTCCATGACGGTCCATCTGGCCTTAGGCGCAGTGACTCTGTCCGTCCAAAGGATAAGATCAAAGTGTTGCTTAAAGTCCGGGACATTTGGGTATTAAATACACAGGATCACAGTAAATTGAAAATATTCTGCCAGGCGGCTGCTACTGCCAGGAGAAGATTTAACCTATTGATCTACCACGCTGGACAACGAATGAGTCCCAAGGCCCCGCTACACGAGGAAATTATTTTGAAATAACGAAATCTGAAATCACTCCGGAAATAACTCTCTTGGAATCAGCTGGTTCCCCTGAGGAAAGCAGGAGAACAGATTTCAAAATAACCAACCCGTTATTTCAAAAGAACGGGCTTGGTCGTGTGGGCGTGCTGTTTATTATTTCGAAATAAAGGGGGGGGGTATTTCAAAATAACTCCCTAGTGTAGCCCAGGCCTAGAGACTCACAGATGTATTAGGGCATGAGCTTTCATGGGTAAAACCCCCTTCATCAGCTGGATCGGAGTGGAAGTTACAGAAGCAGGGGTGCATACTAGGAGGAGGATGCTAGTGTTGATGAAGCTAATCAGGGCAGGGCGGGAGTGGATCGTTCACAGCATTTGGTCTGGAGAGGTGACTACCTGGAATGGCTGAAACAAAAAACAGGACTATGTAGCACTTGAAAGACTAACAAGATGGTTTATTAGATGATGAGCTTTCGTGGGCCAGACCCACTTCCTCAGATCAAATAGTGGAAGAAAATTGTCACAACCATATATACCAAAGGATACAATTAAAAAAATGAACACATATGAAAAGGACAAATCACATTTCAGAACAGAAAGGGGATGGGGGGGGGGAGGTAAATGTCTGAGAGCTAATGATATTAGAGGTGATAATTGGGGAATTATCCCGGAATAGGGATGTTAGCTGGCGGGTAATAGAATCGTTGAGTAACCGCATGAATCCTTAGCTCTTAGTCGACTATTCGATAGTCCCCAGGGGCGGAGCAGGCTAGTGCAATCCGGCCCCATTCCTGGGGAGCCTCCTGTCACCCCGCACGTCTGCCTCTGTATCCGCTCCCGTGCAGACCGGCTGCCTGCCCCCCTGCGCTGCTGCCTCTGATATTGTGTGGGGTGGCAGCGGCCCCTGTCCGCAGGGGTCCAAGCTTCCCATGGACAGAGGTTGCTGAGGGCGGAGGGGCTGGGGAAGGTTGCTGAGGGGAGAGGGGGCAGCCTAGCTCGCCTCTGACCGAGACTGCTCAGCAGGATTCAGGGCAGTTTCTGCCCGCAGAGAGGCAGGGCCGGCCGGGGGCAGAAGCGGCTTTGCGGCAGCCTCCCGTGCTCCCATAGAGGCAGCAGCGCGGGCATTGGGGGCAGACGGCACCACAGATTCGGTGCTGGGAGTAACTGGTTTATAAGCCATCTTTCCCCCCCCTTGCTGCCTCTGATACAGAGGCAGCAGGGGAGGGGGAGAATGCAAGTAGTCGACTGGATTACCCGATAAGTGAATCGTATCGTCGCCTGCTCGTTTACGTCCCCCATCCAGAGCGGGGAAGTTGCCTTTGCAACACGTTAGCCGGCTGGGGTCCTTCTTCAGCCCTGCGTTGCTAGTGTTGAATTTGTACATACACCCCAGACTTTGAGAGTCTCCCACTTCATTGTATGTCAGGAGCAGCTAGGGACAGCAAGCAAGACCGGGGCCCCAGCACAGACAGCGAGAGAGAGACAGGCCCTACGTAAGTGTTGCTACTGCCACGGTGGTCGGAGCCCCCGGCCCTTTAAATCCCAGCTGCAGCACTGCGCAGTGCACTCCAGCTGGGTCTGAGAGCAGGGGACGGGCACCGCGATCTAGGTGCCGCCAGCCTCACCCCTTCCACCCGAGACCCTGCCCCTTCTGGGAGCGCAGAGCTGCACCCCCCTACACACACCTTGCCTGGGGCCCACGGTGGCTGTTGGCTCCCCTGCCTGCCTTCCTCCGCTAGAGTAAAGACTTCTTTACTACCCAGGATTTTTCCCCCACCAAGGTTTTTATTTCGGAAACGGAGAATCCAATGATACCCATGTTATGGATGGGGAAACTGAGGCACGGAGCAGCTGAGTAATTTGCACCCAACCTCGCATATGGAGTCTGTGTCAGAGACAGGAATTAAACCCAGCTCTGCAGAGGCCCTGTTCAGTCCGGTACCCACAAAGCTCCTTGATTTGAAAAGAGAGAGCCCCAAAATCTGGGAGGGGAGGGGCGGCTTACATTTTTCGTGGGAGTTTCTAGATGGTTGTGAAGAGCTTTAATAATTGTTTCCTTTTAGTATTTGCCACTGTGGCTTTCACCAGGATCCGGTGCCTGAGTGTTTTGCTTTGGAAGGGAGGCAGATTGGAAGGTCGGGTTTACATTTTTAAGCTGGCGTTGTAAAATAAATATTGCTAGTAAATGTTTGCCCACGAGGCTGGGTGGCTTATGGGCCGACATCTCCGTACAAAAGCATCGTGTCTAAAGACTCTTTGAGTCCTGCCTTTATAAAGAGCATGTGTTTGCTGCTTTGAAGTTTTCTCACCTGCTTTTTTAAACCAGGGGGATATCTAGGCCGGTCTGGGAACTGAATTCTCCAGGGCTTATTAAGGGCTCAAAGTCCCAGCTGAGATCAGGGTTCCGTTGTGTGGTGCCCTGGGCTGACACAGAGCAAGCCACCTTCCCTGCTCACAGAAGAAGGGAAACTGAGGAAGGGAAAGCGACATGCCTAAGTGCTGTCAGTAACTCCATGGCAGAGGTGGGAATAGAACCTAGGTCTTCTGAGGCCCAGAGGGGTCCCAACCCACCATGCTACACTGCTCCTGTCTTGCCCTGTTCTGTCGCAGGACTTTCTAGCTGCCAGCCCAGTGTGTTAGGGATGGAGTGCGATGGGAAGTGGTGGTTAATAGGCAGCGTGTCCTAGTGGTTAGCCCCCCAGAAGGGGAGACAGCCTCCTCCTAATATGTGTCAGCCCTGCTCCTGTTCTGTGCCTCAGTTTCCCTTCCCAACCTTTGTCCCTCTGTTCAGGCCAAGGACTTGCTGAGGGCAGACCTTGCCTCAGTGCGGGCCTGAGCTCAGTTGTGGGGGGCCCTCTCGGTGCTACCGTAACACGCTGAATAGCTTGGCTGTGAAGGTGCCTGAAATTGAATGTTGTTCCCAGATGGCCCCCACCAGGGGGCAGAACAGCCCTTCCTGTCCCCTGTATTGTAACGCAGGCTGGTGGGGCCCACAGTGGCGGGGAAAGCTCGTAACCCTGACCTGGGCTCGCAGGAGTAAATTAAAACAAACCAGCAACCTCGTGCAGTGATTGGAAGGTCCCTCCCCCCCGGCCTCTGCCTGTGGGTCTCGCCAAGTGGCCAGGAGATGGATAATAACCCTCCAGTGTTGCACAGCTGAGTGGGGCCAGCACCCTTCAGCCATGGGCCCAGCCCGCAGGGCATGGTAACCCACAAGGGGACTAGGGCGGGATGGAGCATTTCATATTCGGGGCATTTCAGGCTCCTCTGCCGAACTGGACAAATTACTGTATGTCCCTTTTTCATGCCTCAGTTTCCCTTCCCACTCTTTGTCTAAATAGATTGCAACCTCTTCAGCACAAGGACTGTCGGGGCCTGGATCTCGGTCACTGTGTGTCTGGGCGGCGCCCGGCCCGACGGGCCCTGATCTCGGTCACTGTGTGTCTGGGCGGCGCCCGGCCCGACGGGCCCTGATCTCGGTCACTGTGTGTCTGGGCGGCGCCCGGCCCGACGGGCCCTGATCTCGGTCACTGTGTGTCTGGGCGGCGCCTGGCCCGACGGGGCCCTGATCTCGGTCACTGTGTGTCTGGGCGGCGCCCGGCCCGACGGGCCCTGATCTCGGTCACTGTGTGTCTGGGCGGCGCCCGGCCCGACGGGGCCCTGATCTCGGTCACTGTGTGTCTGGGCGGCGCCCGGCCCGACGGGGCCCTGATCTCGGTCACTGTGTGTCTGGGCGGCGCCCGGCCCGACGGGGCCCTGATCTCGGTCACTGTGTGTCTGGGCGGCGCCCGGCCCGACGGGCCCTGATCTCGGTCACTGTGTGTCTGGGCGGCGCCCGGCCCGACGGGCCCTGATCTCGGTCACTGTGTGTCTGGGCGGCGCCCGGCCCGACGGGGCCCTGATCTCGGTCACTGTGTGTCTGGGCGGCGCCCGGCCCGACGGGCCCTGATCTCGGTCACTGTGTGTCTGGGCGGCGCCCGGCCCGACGGGCCCTGATCTCGGTCACTGTGTGTCTGGGCGGCACCCGGCCCGACGGGCCCTGATCTCGGTCACTGTGTGTCTGGGCGGCGCCCGGCTCGGGGGCCCTGATCTCGGTCACTGTGTGTCTGGGCGGCGCCCGGCCCGACGGGGCCCTGATCTCGGTCACTGTGTGTCTGGGCGGCGCCCGGCCCGACGGGCCCTGATCTCGGTCACTGTGTGTCTGGGCAGCGCCCGGCCCGACGGGCCCTGATGTCGGTCACTGTGTGTCTGGGCGGCGCCCGGCCCGGCGGGGCCCTGATCTCGGTCACTGTGTGTCTGGGCGGCGCCCGGCCCGACGGGCCCTGATCTCGGTCACTGTGTGTCTGGGCGGCGCCCGGCTCGACGGGCCCTGATCTCGGTCACTGTGTGTCTGGGCGGCGCCCGGCCCGACGGGCCCTGATCTCGGTCACTGTGTGTCTGGGCGGCGCCCGGCCCGACGGGCCCTGATCTCGGTCACTGTGTGTCTGGGCGGCGCCCGGCTCGACGGGCCCTGATCTCGGTCACTGTGTGTCTGGGCGGCGCACGGCCCGACGGGCCCTGATCTCGGTCACTGTGTGTCTGGGCGGCGCCCGGCCCGACGGGCCCTGATCTCGGTCACTGTGTGTCTGGGCGGCGCCCGGCCCGACGGGCCCTGATCTCGGTCACTGTGTGTCTGGGCGGCGCCCGGCTCGACGGGCCCTGATCTCGGTCACTGTGTGTCTGGGCGGCGCCCGGCCCGACGGGCCCTGATCTCGGTCACTGTGTGTCTGGGCGGCGCCCGGCCCGACGGGCCCTGATCTCGGTCACTGTGTGTCTGGGCGGCGCCCGGCCCGACGGGCCCTGATCTCGGTCACTGTGTGTCTGGGCGGCGCCCGGCCCGACGGGCCCTGATCTCGGTCACTGTGTGTCTGGGCGGCGCCCGGCCCAACGGGCCCTGATCTCGGTCACTGTGTGTCTGGGCGGCGCCCGGCCCGACGGGGCCCTGATCTCGGTCACTGTGTGTCTGGGCGGCGCCCGGCCCGACGGGCCCTGATCTCGGTCACTGTGTGTCTGGGCGGCGCCCGGCCCGACGGGCCCTGATTTCGGTCACTGTGTGTCTGGGCGGCGTCCGGCCCGACGGGCCCTGATCTCGGTCACTGTGTAACTGGGTACAGAGCAGAAGGGCCCTGGCGGCGCGGGGGTTAACAGCGGGAGATGGGCACGGGGGTTCGTGGAGGGGGAGGGCCCTGGCGGCGCGGGGGTTAACAGCGGGGGATGGTTGCGGGGGTTCATGGCGGGGGGATGGCCGGGGGATGGCAGGGCCCTGGTGGCGCGGGGGCTAACGGCGGGGGATGGGCGCAGGGGTTTGTGGGGGGGGAAGGGCCCTGGCGGCGCGGGGGTTAACGGGGTCAGGCTCGTGTCAGTGGCTGGCAGATGACGGGTCAGGCTGGGAGCCCACAGGGAGCCGCGTGAGTGGCAGCTGCAGCCCCGCGGCCCGAGTCACAGGTCGAGGTTACGCCTGGTCCCTGCCAGCGGTGCATCCTTCCCCCTCCAGCCGCTCCGTTTCCAGGCCAGCCCCACCTCCGTGATGGGGGGAGCAGGGGGAGCCCCCCTGGGCCTTCCTCCCCTCCCCTTCCCGCCCGGCTGCCCGGCGTGTCCCAGCTGTGGCCTGGGCTGGATTCAGGGCAGCGGTGCCCGTGGGTGAGTTCCTATTTCCTGCTGAGCTGCCCACAAAGCTGTTGCTGTTGGCAGAGCGAGGAGGGGACTGGTGCGTGGGGGGGTGGGGGCTAGTAGCCACCTCTGTCCCTGCTTCCCTGTGCTGAAATGCAGCCACCTCTGGGGGGGAAGAGAGTGGGCCGGGGGAGGGGAGACCCTGCAGGAAGCCACTCTGTGGATAGCTGAGGGTGCTGCCGGGAGGCCCCCGCTGGCCAAGGGGACAGATCTCAGAGCCTGGGGCGTGTGTGTCTGTCACCGCTGGACCCTGGGCCAGTTAACCCCTCGCACTTAATAAATGTGACCCTCCCCGGTGCGATGCAGGCCTGGAGCCTCTGCCCACAATGGGGAAACTGAGGCGAGGCACGGCTGCTGTGGCCTCGGTCGCGCGGCGTGACCTCACTGCCTCCCGCTCTCTCCTTGGTGGCTCCTTCCAGGCCCCCCTCCCCCAGCAGGCCACCGGGTGTCCCAGGCTGCGTGGCCGTTCCAGCTGACAGATGTCCATTATGTGCTAATCGCGCTGCCTTGCTAACGGGGTGGCTGTCAATCAGGCGTGCGGGGAAGACGTGTTTGCCGTCAATTTTTATTTGCATCTGTCAGGCCCAATTACCGGGCGCAGACAAAGGCAGCGCTGGGCGTGCGTGGCTTCTCTTTTTCTTTCTTTCGGTTGCTCCCTCTTGTCTTGCTCCCTCCTAATTCCGGACCAAGGGAGGAGGAGCTGCCAAGGGCGAGGTGTGGGCACGCTGGCCAGTACCAGGTCTCTTCTCTGTTTTGGGCACCAGCGTCCAACTCAAAGGCCAGCGAGACTTGGGCAGGGGGGACAGCATCTGGCCTGGTGGGTGTCCGGGGCCGAGAGCTAGAGGGGCTTGGAATCGACCTTCCCACAGCAGCTCTGCGCTTGGCGAGGAAGAATGGCCTAGTGGTTAGAGGTGCTAATCTGGCCTTTGGGAGACATGGTCTCTCCCTCCTTCTCTGCGACCTTGGCTGAGTTGCTCTCTGACTCGGTGTCCCCTCTGTAAAATGGGGGCAGGGGCTCTGCCGTGAGGAGGAAAGCCTCAAAGCGGCGAAGGGGCGGCGGGAATTTGGATCGTCCCATGCAGGCAGCTGCTGCTCCCGGAGGCTGGGAGGAAGTGGGTACTGGACAAAAAGGGGCGGGGCAGGGGAAGTGACTAGGGAAGGAGGGTCACAAAGGTGACGAGCGGCTCTGTAACCTAGTCCCGGGATGAGACACCTGCCCCCTCCCTCCACAGTTAGGTGGGTGGGATTGGCTTGGTATGTGAGGATGGAAGGAAAAGGAGCTTCAGGACCTTGGGGGTGGCAGCAGTAGTAGGCTATTCTCCTGTGAGCCAGAGGGAGACAGGGCGCTAGCGTTCGGGGCATATTGATCCCTGTGCTGGTGAACTTTGCCCAGATCCCGGGGTGGGGAGCCTCCACCCTGACATATCAAGGCATTCGGGTCCCCGTCCAACATGTGCTGATGGCTCCATGAGACTCCTGGCTGGGTTGGTGCTTGGCAGATGATTGGGCTTTTGAGGAGCCAGAGGGGAGAAAAGGCCCAGCAGGTCGGGAGCTCGGTGCGAGGTCATACCAGGCTGCCATTGGACACGACTCTTGTCACTTAAGCAGGAGGGGCTTGGAGCTTGGGGGCTGCGGACTTTGGGATTTGGGGCTTGGAGACTTTGGTGGTTTGGGGGCTTGGAGGCTTTGCAGCTTGGGGGCTGGGGACTTTGAGGCTTGGAGTTTGGGGGCTTGGGGGTTTGGAGTTTGGGGGCTTAGGAGCTTTGGGGCTTGGATGCTTTGCAGCTTGGGGGCTGGGGACTTTGAGGCTTGGAGTTTGGGGGCTTTGGGGCTGGGGGGTTTGGGGCTTGGAGATTTTGGTGGTTTGGGGGCTTGGAGGCTTTGGGGCTTGGAGGCTTTGCAGCTTGGGGGCTGGGGACTTTGAGGCTTGGAGTTTGGGGGCTTTGGGGCTTGCAGGCTTGGGGCTTGGAGGCTTTGCAGCTTGGGGGCTGAGGACTTTGAGGCTTGGAGTTTGGGGGCTTTGGGGCTTGCAGGCTTGGGGCTTGGAGGCTTTGCAGCTTGGGGGCTGGGGACTTTGAGGCTTGGAGTTTGGGGGCTTTGGGGCTTGGAGTTTGGGGGCTTTGGGGCTTGCAGGCTTGGGGCTTGGAGGCTTTGCGGCTTGGGGGCTGGGGACTTTGAGGCTTGGAGTTTGGGGGCTTTGGGGCTTGGAGTTTGGGGGCTTTGGGGCTTGGAGTTTAGGGGCTTAGGAGCTTTGGGGCTTGGAGGCTTTGCAGCTTGGGGGCTTGAGGCTTGAGAGGGAGGCTGCGTGTTTGCTCCTTGATGCTGTAATGCAGCCAGGGCCTCCGTGAAGTGAGCTGGTTCTAAGTTGTGTCCTCTGGGTGCCGAGATGCCCGGTTAGCTGCACGTGGGAAACGCTTGTCGGGGACACTGGCTGCTGGCGTGGCCAAATGCTGCTGGTGGCCTGTCCCCAGAGCGTGTCTGCTCCTGTGTTCCTCTCTGTGGGTCTGCTCAGCCCACACCCTCGGTTGTCCCTTCCCCGGTGAGCCCCTCCCTCATAGCTGCACACAGGCCGTGGGTCTGCTAGCAGACTTGCACAATTAATTCCCCCCACCAAATACATCCTGGAGGCAAAAGACAGTTACCCCCCCCCCCCGATGAAACTAAATGGGTCCCTGGGAGGCTGCTGCAATTAGTTACGAGACAGAACCTGGGCTCTTAGGGGCCGCAGAGGAAAGATTCATGCTAATTAATTTTCCATCCACAACAGCTCAGCTAAGCAATCAACACCCAGCTACTGCATATTATTGCTGCAAAACCGTTTCCTTTGAGTGTCCCTCCAAACTGTGCCCAACCCCCCCTTCCCCCCCCCCCGGCTTCTAGCTTGGGATGGGGCATGGGAGTATTATGGGCTGGGTTAAACCTTGCTGAAGCCACTACGTGTAACCACTACCCTTCATATGGGATAAATGCCGGAGACAATTCGACTCCTTCGTGGAAACAAGAGCAGCCTCCTTCCAAAAAGCTGAGTGAGCAAGAAGTGTTGGGCAGAGTGCTGGCTGGAAAGAGGCTTAGAACTAAGCTAGGGGGAGAAGTAGATAGTCTGGAGGGCAGAGAGAGGGTCCAGAGTGACCTGGACAGGTTAGAGGATTGGGCCAAAAGAAATCTGATGAGGTTCAACAAGAAGTGCAGAGTCCTGCCCTTGGGGCGGAAGAATCCCGAGCCCTGTTACAGGCTGGGGACCGACTGGCGAAGCAGCCTTTCAGCAGAAAAAGACCTGGGGATCCCAGTAGATGAGAAACTGGAAATGACAACTGGATGGGAAACTTTCAACACAACTTTTTTTTTTCAACACCTCTTCCTTCCTGCCCCCGAGAGTGATCAGTTGTCTGGTCAGTTGCTTGACCACACTTGGAATGAAATCAGGAGGCCGACCAACGGTCGTCATTCAGGTTTCTTGCTAGAAGCCAACGATAATGAAGTACAAGAAAAAGATTTTAGGTGATACCGGTTTCTAAGAAGTTAGATCAGCCAGACGGGGTCAGACCAAAGGTCCATCTAGCTCAGTGTCCTGTCTGCCGACAGTGCCCAATGGCAGGTGCTCCGAGAAGAGTGAACAGAACCGGGAATCATCAAGTGATCCACCCCTATTGCCTGTTCCCGGCTTCTGACAAGCAGGGCACCAACCCTGCCCCTCCTGTCTAAAAGCCATTTTGTGGACCTATCCTCCATGAACATATCTAGCTCCTTTTTGAACCCTGTTATAGTCTTGGCTTTCACAACATTAAGTAATTAAGGAAATCATATGCAAACACTTGGAAGGTAATAAAGTGATAGGGAATAGCCAGCATGGGTTTGTGAAGAACAAGTCATGCCAAACTAATCTGATAGCTTTCTTTGATAAGATAACGAGCCTTGTGGATAAGGGAGAAGCGGTGGATGTCATATACCTAGACTTTAGTAAGGCATTTGATACGGTCTCGCATGATATTCTTATTGATAAACTAGGCAAATATAACTTAGATAGGGCCACGATAAGGTGGGTGCATAATTGGCTGGATAACCGTAGTCAGAGAGTTGTTGTTAACGGTTCTAAATCCTGCTGGAAAGGGATAGCAAGTGGAGTTCCGCAAGGGTCTGTTTTGGGACCCGTACTGTTCAATATCTTCATCAATGATGTAGATATTGGGATAGAGAGTACGCTTATTAAGTTTGCAGATGATACCAAACTGGGTGGGGTTGCAACTTCTTTGGAGGATAGGGACATAATTCAAAATGACCTTAGCAAGTTAGAGAAATGGTCAGAGGTAAACAGGATGAGGTTTAATAAAGAGAAATGCAAAGTGCTCCACTTAGGAAGGAACAATCAGTTCCATACATACAAGATAGGAAGCGACTGTCTAGGAAGGAGCATGGCGGAAAGGGATCTCGGGGTCATAGTGGACCACAAGTTGAATATGAGTCAACAGTGTGATGCTGTTGCAAAAAAAGCAAATATGATTCTAGGTTGTATCAACAGGTGTGTTGTAAGCAAAACTCGTGAAGTCATTCTGCCGCTCTACTCTGTACTAGTTAGGCCTCAGCTGGAGTACTGTGTCCAGTTCTGGGCGCCACATTTCAAGAAAGATGTGGAGAAATTGGAAAGGGTACAGAGAAGAGCGACAAGAATGATTAAAGGTTTAGAGAACATGACCTATGAAGCCAGGCTTCATGAACTGGGCTTGTTTAGTTTGGAAAAAAGAAGATTAAGGGGGGACATGATAGCGGTTTTCAAATATCTAAAAGGGTGTCACAAGGAGGAAGGAGAAAATTTGTTCCTCTTGGTTTCTGAGGACAGGACAAGGAGTAATGGGCTTAAAGTGCAGCAGGGGAGGTTTAGATTGGACATTAGGAAAAAATTCCTAACTGTCAGGGTGGTCAAATATTGGAATAAATTGCCAAGGGAGGTGGTAGAATCTCCCTCTCTGGAGATATTTAAGAACAGGTTAGATAGACATCTGTCTGGGATGGTGTAGACGGAGCTTGGTCCTGCCTTGAGGGCGGGGGGCTGGACTCGATGACCTCTCGAGGTCCCTTCCAGTCCTATTATTCTATGATTCTATAACATCTTGGCCTCTGAGAATAGAACAAGAAGCAAGGGGCTTAAACTGCAGCAAGGGAGGTTTAGGTTGGACATTAGGAAAAAGTTCCTAACTGTCAGGGTGGTCGAACTCTGGAATAAATTGCCCAGGGAGGTTGAGGAATCCCCATCTCTGGAGATATTTAAGAGTAGGTTAGATAAATGTCTATCAGGGATGGTCTAGACAGTATATGGTCCTGCCATGAGGTCCTCTCGAGGTCCCTTCCAGTCCTAGTATTCTATGATTCTATGAACATCCCCTAGCAAGGAGTTCCACAGGTTGACTGTGCACTGAGTGAAGAAAAAACTTCCTTTGCTTTGTTTTAAACCTGCTGCCTGTTAATTTCTTTTGGCAATCCCTGGTTCTCGTATTATGCAAAGGGAGTACATAGCACTTATTTATTTACTTTCTCCACTTCACTCACAATTTGATAGACATCTAACCTATCCCACCCCCTTCCTTGTTTCTTTTCCAAGCAGAAACGTTCCAGTATCTCCTCACATGGAAGCTGCTCTGGACCTCTACTCATTTTTCTTGCCCTTTTCGGAACCTTTTCCTATAGATCTTTTTTTGAGATGGTGAGACGGCAGCGGCACACCAGTATTCAAGGTGTGGGCGCACCATAGATGGATACAGAAGCAATATGGTCTTTTCTGTCTTCCTAGCTATCCCTTTCCTACGGGCGCCTAACATTCGGTCGGCTTTCTGATGGCTGCTGCACATTGCAGAGAGGTTCTCAGAGAACTACCCGCCGTGGCTGCAAGATCTTCCTTGAGTGGGAACCGCTAATTTACCATGTGTCACTGGGATGATGGGACCCTCCTTTCCTACGGGTAATTGCCTCGTGTTGCAGGGCTCCGTTCCCCTTGCGCAGAAGGGGGATGCTCCAAAGTTACGCCCCTAGAAACCATCTTCTTACACCCTTCGGGTTCAGGAGGAAAAGGCAGCGTGTCCATCATCTGAATTTGACCCCGGAGCGGCTGCTGGCAGCCCCCTATCAGCTCCGCAGTGTTTCCCAGCCACCGGCAGGCCCCACAGATGAGCACCTCCCCATCGCAGCCAGCTGTTTTGTGGCATTTGGGCGGCTCAGGGGAGGAACAACAATGCAGCGCACACAGGAAGGGGATGGAACTGGGCAGGAACAGGAAAGGCGGGGGCAGAGTGGGGGAAGAGGTGGGTCAGGGGAAAAGGCAGGGCAGGAGGGAGAGATGGGGCAGAGGGGCAGTGAGGAGAGGTGGGGCAGGGGGCAGGGTAGGGGGAGAGGTGGAGCAGGAGGGACAGATGGGGCATGGGTGGGGCAGGGGAGGGGGAGAGGTGGGGCAGGAGGGACAGATGGGGCATGGGTGGGGCAGGGGAGGGGGAGAGGTGGGCGGGGCGTGATGGAGCAGGGGAGAGGCAGGCAGGGGTGGGTCAGGGGAAAAGGCAGGGCAGGAGGGAGAGATGGGGCAGAGGGGCAGTGAGGAGAGGCGGGGCAGGAGGGACAGATGGGGCATGGGTGGGGCAGGGTAGGGGGAGAGGTGGGGCAGGAGGGACAGATGGGGCATGGGTGGGCCAGGGTAGGGGGAGAGGTGGGGCAGGAGGGACAGATGGGGCATGGGTGGGGCAGGGGAGGGGGAGAGGTGGGCGGGGCGTGATGGAGCAGGGGAGAGGCAGGCAGGGGTGGGTCAGGGGAAAAGGCAGGGCAGGAGGGAGAGATGGGGCAGAGGGGCAGTGAGGAGAGGCGGGGCAGGAGGGACAGATGGGGCATGGGTGGGGCAGGGTAGGGGGAGAGGTGGGTGGAGCGTGATGGAGCAGGGTGGGGCAGGAGGAAAGGCAGGGCAGGAGGGAGAGATGGGGCAGGGGGCAGTGAGGAGAGGCAGGGCAGAGATGGGGCAGGGGGCAGGGTAGGGGGAGAGGTGGGTGGGGCGTGATGGAGCAGGGTGGGGCAGGAGGAAAGGCAGGGCAGGAGGGAGAGATGGGGCAGGGGGCAGTGAGGCGAGGCAGGGCAGAGGTGGGGCAGGGGGCAGGGTAGGGGGAGAGGTGGGTGGGGCGTGATGGAGCAGGGTGGGGCAGGAGGAAAGGCAGGGCAGGAGGGAGAGATGGGGTAGGGGGCAGTGAGGAGAGGCAGGGCAGAGATGGGGCAGGGGGCAGGGTAGGGGGAGAGGTGGGTGGGGCGTGATGGAGCAGGGTGGGGCAGGAGGAAAGGCAGGGCAGGGGTGGAGCAGGGGGGAGAGGCAGGCAGGGATGTGGTCTTGGGGGCAAGGAATGGAGTTGGGGGCAGGGCCTGGGGCAGAGCTAGGGGTCAAGTTCTCCCCCATCCCGGTGCCCATGAGTGGTGTTATCTGGTTAAAATGTGACCATCTAGACCAGGGCTACTCAACTTTGGAAGCCCCGGGGGCCACAGTGATACTCCCAGCACACGCCGAGAGCTGCAACTTAAGTGTGGTTGCAGGTGTATGCAAATATATATGCAAATATATGCAAATAGCTTCTTTCACACTGATGGGCAAGGATACAAAGATTAAAGCAAGACGACACAACACACAGGCCCCGTTTAAGTCAGTTCTGCTCTGACTTAAACGCAACATTTCCCCGATTTCCACCCACAGGCCAGCACTTTTACTGAGCAATGACAGTCCAGGGATTTAGTTACTAAAACACATCTCAACTGAAGACCATTATAGTGACGACTTTTTTATTTCGGCTCCCACCCGCGGGCCACACGTTGAACCCCATGAAAATCCAAACTGCACGCCGGGCCGCACACAGACGGGTCACGGGCCACGTGTTGAGTAGCCCTGATCTAGATCATTGTTGCAACCACTGTTCTATATGCGCAACAACTGGTGTACAAGCCATGGAAGGTGTCTCTGGGAAGGTTCGGGGTCTGGTCTGCTCCCCCCAGCTGTTCCTGCTGAAGCTGCAGCAGCCATGGAGAGGCGCTTCTCACCTGGCCTCAAGCTACTGCAGTTGTCCTCCCTCTCTGGGGCACCTTGCACCCTGAGACCCCAGTCCCAGGCCCACACCACCCCAGAGTAATGATGAAAAACAAAACTTATTTGAGTTAAGGGCCTGAGCCACGCCAGGTAAACACTCTAGTATATAAACATGCTGTCAGCACATGTTGGGCAGCAGTGAAAATGCAAATTATTTGCGAGAGATTCTGCTCTGACAAATTTCTGGCCTTGAAAAAATGTTGGTAAAAAGTTTGATCGGTTTCAACGTTTCTGGCTCAAAAGGCCCTTTTGTTTGGAAAATAAAAGCCCTACTTTGGGTTACAACAGAAAAGGTTGAAATTGAAACAGAAAGTTTTATGTTGTGAGGACCGGAAGCCCCGTCTGTTCAGTTTGTCCGTTCACAGCTAACGTGGGGAAGGGACTTCTTTTGCCTGGTTTATCTTAATGGACGCTGATGTGACAGCCAAGGACTTTGGTAATTTTTCATCAGACACTGATGAAATCAATAAATGCCCAGAAAATGGTTTGGTTTCATTGAATCAGCTTGTTGAATGGAAATCGGTTTTGTTGGAACACCTGCGCCTAACTCTAAACCAGGTCCCAACACCTGAGAGTCGCTTAAAAACTGTGAAATCTGTAAAAAGTAAATCCAGGATGAGGTCTGATGCCGAAGCCATCGCGGGTCATGTTTCCCGATGTTTCTCTAGAGCATAAAGCTTGAGACACGATTGAAATGAAAACGGGTGAGAACGGAGGTTTTTCAGCTAATCACATGACTCCAGGAGCTCAGGTCTTCAAAAAAAGCCAAGTATCACCAAAATGTCCAGTCCTTTTGGTGCATTTCCTGCTCTGACCTGAGACCCAGTACAGTCGTATCACTCAGGGGCTGTTTACTCCCTCAGCGTAGGTGGCTACCTGCTCTTCCTCAGGAGAGTCCTGCGATTAGGGCTTTTGGGGGGGTCCAGAGTCTATTCTCTGACTTCCTGGCAGGCATGTCCCCCAGGGTGGACTCGACAAAAGCTCCTTAGGTGCCTAAATCTTGGGGTTAGGTGCCTAAATCCCAGTTACCATCCACAAAACTCCTGCTGCAGCCTGTTTAAGTGCCCATCCTCATGTGGCACCTATGTTTTCATGAGATGGTGCCGATGTTGCTGTTTGGGGCTGTGCCTGCTGCTACCTTCCTCGAGGAGAGGGTACTGGTGCCCCGTGATCAGAATGCGGAAGACCTAGTTAATATCCCCCTTCTTTTTCCCGAGGGGGAGAAAGGATTTGACCCGGCTTCTCCCGCCTCGTGGACACCGACTCCTTGAGTGCTCCCAGTCTGGTGTACCCCCGATCGCTCTTTGGATTGTGGTGCGAGTGTGCACATCGTTCTTGCCACCACTGTGATGTGATCGCACCAAATCTTGCGCAGCATGAGCCAAGTGAGGTGCCTATCGACAGCCGATGCTTTGCTGGTTCTGTTTGTGAAGCTCATGGGCCGGTCTCGCTGTTGTATTTGGAGTTGGGCCTGGTGGCGCTGTACTTGCATTCTGGCCTCTGGGGATAGAACAAGAAGCAAGGGGCTTAAACTGCAGCAAGGGAGGTTTAGCTTGGACATTAGGAAAAAGTTCCTAACTGTCAGGGTAGTCAGACACTGGAATAAATTGCCCAGGGAGGTTGTGGAATCTCCATCACTGGAGATATTTAAGAATAGGTTAGATAAATGTGCATCAGGGATGGTCTAGACAGTATTTGGCCCTGCCATGAGGGCAGGGGACTGGACTTGATGACCTCTTGAGGTCTCTTCCAGTTCTAATGTTCTATGACTCTGGGAGACGTCAGCAGGCTTGGCCAAGCTATTGTGAAAGGGCAGCTAGTCAAGTGAATAGCAGCAGGTCACTGCCAAGGCACCTTAAGTGGAGCCAATCCACAGATGAGGAACTTTGATGTGGAAAAAGTGAATAAGGAAAAGCCATTTCCTTGTTCCCATAATTTAAGAACTAGGAGTCACCAAATGAAATTAATAGGCAGCAGGTTTAAAACAAACAAAAGGGAATTTTTCTTCACTTAGTGCACAGTCAACCTGTGGAACTCCTTGCCAGAGGAGGCCAAGACTATAACAGGGTTCAAAAAAGAGCTAGATAAATTGATGGAGGTTAGGTCCACCAATGGCTATTAGCCAGGATGGGTAGGAACAGTGTCCCTAGCCTCTATTTCTCTGGAAGTGGGGGACAGGGGAGGGATCACATGAGAATTCCCTGTTGCGTTCACTCCCTCTGGGACATCTCGCATTAGCCACTGTTGGCAGACAGGACGCTGGGCTTGATGGACCTTTGGTCTGACCCAGTCTGGCCGTTCTGATGTCCAGACCAGCAGGTACACGATGGCTGCTAAGAACCGAGTCATGCACGGACCTGCGACTTGCTCATGTGCCAAACTCCGTGTTGGGAGGGACTTTCACTCCAGGAAAACAACGGGATTCCCTCCACATGGGCAAGGGTGTAAAGAGAGCCCTGCAGATTCCTCCATCTCATTTATTTTTTATTTTATTTAAATATTTTTACCCCGCCTTTCTATTTAAAATAGTCAAAGCGGCTTTGCTCCAGCCCATCACCTCTTTTGTCGTAATATGTTTCCTTTCACAATTTGACTCTCTGACTTTTCTTTCGTCATTTTTATCATCATCCCTTTAGATGCTCAAGCACCGGCCCAGCGCGCTCTTTTGGGTCAGAGCTGAGGTATAAAATGGGGCTGGTCCTTTGGGATGGGGAAGGCCTGTTTGGATTGGGTGGAATTGAATGATAGAACCATAGAGCTGGAAGAGACCTTCGAATGCCATCAAGTCCAGCCCCCTGCCCAAGGCAGGACCAACCCCAACTCAATCAACCCAGCCAGGGCTTTGTCAAGCCGAGACTTAAAAACTTCTAGGTTTTCATCCCCGCTCAGCTGGGTAAGGAGGGGCTGGCGGTGGCACTGGGGTGTCTAAGGAAATTACTTGGGTGACTTCTTGCTGGCCAGTGTGGGGAACAGACGTGCTCGGTGTGGCTGGTTTGGTGCATGAGAGTGGAAGACATAAGAATGGCCGTACTGGGTCAGACCAAAGGTCCATCTAGCCCAGTATCCTGTCTGCCGACAGTGGCCAGCATCAGGTGCCCCAGAGAGGGTGGACTGAAGACAATGACCAAGCGATTTGTCTCCTGCCATCCCTCTCCAGCCTCTGACAAACAGAGACCAAGGACACCATTTTATCCCCTGGCTAATAGCCTGTTATGGACCTAACCTCCAGGAAATTATCTAGCTTCTCTTTAAACTCTGTTATAGTCCTAGCCTTCACAGCCTCCTCTGGCAAGGAGTTCCACAGGTTGACTACACGCTGTGGTCCTCTAAGACCTCTAAGCTGGGATTATACGTCTCTCAGCAATTTGCCCTGATTTGATCTCAGTAGTGCCCCCAGAACTTGTTATATTACACCCCCAATAATCTAATCTGGGGCACAGCCAAAGGGCTTTGGGGGGGTGGAGAGCAGTGAGCAAGGGGCAGGCAGAGAAAAGGGACAGAGTGGGGCTGGAAAGAGGCAAAGCAAGAGTGGGGCTTTGGGGAGCAAGGGCAGGGGTGGAGTGGAGGTGGAAAAAGTGGAATATGGGTGAGGCCTGGGAAAAAGGAGGGAACTGGGGGCAGAGTCTCAGGATGGAGGCATGGGTGGGAGAATACCCCTGGGGAAAAGTAAAAGTCCCTTTCTCTCGCTCCTCCTCTTTCTCCATCTCTGGCCCAAATGTATTCTCCTACAGAGGAACAATCATGGGGCTCGAGAGAGAAGAATCAGAGAAAAGTACAAAGTCTCAGCGGGGTAGCTGCGTTAGGCCTAAGAACATCAGAATAGCCAGACTGCATCAGACCACCTGTCCTTCTTGCCCAGGGTCCTGTCTGCTGACAGCCAATACCAGGTGCCCCAGAGGGAGTGAACAGAAACAGGTAATCCTCAAGTGAGCCTTCTCCTGTTATCTATTTCCAGACTCTGACAAACAGAGGTAGGGACACCAGTCCTAGCCATCCTGGTTCATAGCCATAGATGGACCTAACCTCCATGAATTTATCAAGTTCTTTTTTGAACCCAGTTAAAGCCCTGGTCTTCACAACCTCCTCTGGCAAGGAGTTCCACAGGTTGTGTGCTGCGTGAAGAAAAACTTCCTTTTGTTTGTTTTAAACCCACCACCTATTCATTTCATTGGGGGACCCCTTTGTGATGGGACCAAGTAAATAGTGTTTCCTTATTCACTTTCTCCAGACCTGTCATGATTTTATAGACCTGTATAAGTCTATAACTGTAAAAGGCATGAGCAGTCCTATGGCACCTTGGGGAGTAACAAATATATTGGATTGTGAGCTTTTATAGGTAAACCCCATTTCATCCAATGAGTTGGAGACACAGAAAGGAAGGACTGGAAGGGATCTCAAGAGGTCATCTAGTCCCGTCCCATATGCTCATAGACTTTAAGGTCAGAAGGGACCATTATGATCATCTAGTCTGACCCCCTGCACAATGCAGGCCACAGAATCTCACCCACCCCTCCTAGAATAATCCTCTCACCAAGATCTCAGATATTGAAGTCCTCAAAAGGTTTAAAGACCCCAAGATGCAGAGAATCCTCCAGCTGTGATCCATGCTCCATGCTACAGAGGAAGGTGAAAAACCTCCAGGGCCTCTGCCAATCTACCCTGGAGGAAAATTCCTTCCCGACCTCAAATATGACGATCAGCTAAACCCTGAGCATGTGGGCAAGACTCACCAGCCAGACACGCAGGATGCTGAGGCAGGATGAAGTATTACCTTCAGGGATGGGCTAGATTAGTGTTTCTCAACCTTTTTTATAAAGTACCCCTTAAAAAATTCTAAGTACCCCCAGTACCTACAGTTTTCAGACACATTTTTTTTTCTACCATTGCAATGCATTTGTTTAAACAACTTAATCATAGCCGGGCAGGTGATGAAATTGTTGGGTGTAAAAAGGACAAAAATAATAAAGCGCTGTAAAACTTACAACCAAAATGCCGGTTTCTCCACATTTCAGTTGTATTGGCGTCCACCCACCCCCCAGACTTCTCTCGAGTACCCATAAGGGCACTGGGTAAGATGTTTGTTTCACCTGCTCCTAAAAACCTCCAGTGATGGAAATTCCACCTGCCTAGGTATTTGGTTCCAGTGCTTAACCTCCTCTTCCACATGATGCTCACCCCAGTCCAGACTGTGTGTGCTCATAAAAAGCAAGTTGCTGTGATTCTCATCTGTGAGCAAAAACCCATGGGAAATACATTTCAACTTTCTCCCAACTTCCACCTGTTTAATCCACACAATCCCGGGGCTCACACCTGTCAATTTCAGCCCTCAAGGTGCTGGAGGGCCTTAGGAAAAGGGATCTGAAGGGAATGTCAGACACTTGGAAATACTCTCGCTCCAGCGAGTCACAACAAACCTCAATGGCTATCTCTGGGTGCTTGCCGCTTCAGCAAAATCAAGCAGCGCGCAAAGGACAATGAGTATTTAAAAGGGACGCCTCTAGCCGAAAGGGCAGAATCTTTGCAGAGCGTTTACTCGTGTTTAACACAGAAACCCTGCTACACCACCATGAATTGCTGTGCCGCATTTGGGCAAGGGATCCTCAGACCTTGCCTCCCTTCAAGAAGAACTAATGTTAATGATCAAAGCGTTCTGAAATCTGCACGCTCAGGGAGGGGACCTTGAAAACTCACGTGTCCTGAGGGGCTGAGATCGAAAGGGTGGTGCCAACTGGGGGTCATTTAATTAAGTGTTCCCCCACCCTGCGTATATGGGGAGAGGCCTTCAGATCCAGCCTGCCCATATATTGGGAGTTGATTTTCATAGACTCCAAGGCCAGTGACTTGCCCCAAAATTCATTCCTAGAAAAACATTACATCTTGACTGAAAAACGGCTAGTGGATGCTGGGAGGATGTATCGGCATTTTGGTGCCTACCACTCATTGACTAAAGATCAGTGAGGATGGGATTTTCAGCATGGAAAAGAGACAACTCGGGGGGGGGGGGGGGGGGAGGAATATGACAGAGGTCTGTAAAACTATAGCCAGTGCGGAGAAAGTAAACAAGAGAGTTTTGTTTACTCCTTCCCATACCACAAAACCTGGGGCAGAAAGGGGAGTCACCAAAGGAAATGAAGAGGCAGCAGGCTTAACAAAAGGAAGACTTTCTTCACCCAAACACACAGGCAACCTGTGGAACTCCTCGCCAGAGGATGTTGTGAAAACCAGGAGTTTAACAGGGTTCAAAAAAGAGCTAGATACATTCATGGAGGTTAGGTCCATCAATGGCTTTTAGCCAGGATGGGTAGGGATGGGGTCCCTCGCCTCTGTTTGCCAGAAGCTGGGAACGGGTGACAGCGGAGGGGACACTCGGTAATTCCCTGTTCTATTCACCCCCTCTGGGGCTCCTGGCCGAGAGGACACTGGGCTAGCAGGACCTTTGGGCTGACCCAGTCTGGCTGTTCTTACGTGGGAGGTGGGGTAGGGTTTAATTTGCGAGGGTGTGTCTGGCTGAGCGGGGAGGCTGGCCGTGGTGCCTTCATGCTGTGGTTTGGGGGCAGAAGGGAGGGGGCGTTGGGCCCTGGGTTTCTGGCTGCAGGAGGAAGTGGGTGCCTTGTGTTTAGGCGTGTGTGTTGGGGGCCAGGGGGAGTTGTCGCAGGGTGGGGGGGGCAGCAGAGGGGGGTGCTCCTTGGGTGGGGGTGCTCCTTGCTGCGGGTGCCAGGGGGCGCGGCTGTAGCGAGGCTTTTTCTGGGGTGTGTTGCTGTGGGAAGGGGCCCAGCCTGAGCTGAGTGGTGCTCTGGGGGTCTCCTGATGTGGGGCCTGGCTAGAGGCAACGGGGGGTGACACTTTAGGGGTGGTCGCAGAGCAGTTCTCTGGGCAGGGGTTCCTGCTGTGCTCCTTTGCTGGGGCGATGGAGGGGGGTTGTGGCGCTGGGACTAGGGTGCCGGGGGGGGGGGATGGGGGTCCTGGCATGAGTCTTGTGGGGGTGGCTTTGAGAGTTGGGGGTGCCACTCAGGGGGTCCTTGTGGGGTGCTGCACTAGGCAGGGGACCCTTGGGATGGACCCTTGCTGGGGGGCAGAGACCCCAGGGTGGTTTAGGTGTTTTTGGGGGTTGCCACTGTGCAAGGATGTTGGGAGGGGGTGTTGCACTATGGGAGGGGCAGTGTGAGTCCTTGCAGGGGGGCTGCTCAGGGTTTTTGGGGGGCTGCTCTCTGAGGGGTCCCTATGCGGGGCAGGGGGCAGTGTGAGCCCTTGCAGGGGGGCTGCTCCCCGAGGGGTCCCTGTGCGGGGGGGGCAGTGTGAGCCCTTGCAGGAGGGCTGCTCAGGGTTTTTGGGGGGCTGCTCCCCGAGGGGTCCCTGTGTGGGGGGGGTGGTGTGAGCCCTTGCGGGGGGGTGCTAAGGGTTTTGGGGGGCTGCTCCCCGAGGGGTCCCTGTGCAGGGGGGGCGGTGTGAGCCCTTGCAGGGGGGGCTGCTCAGGGTTTTTAGCGGGCTGCTCCCTGAGGGGTCCCAGTGCAGGGGGGGGGCGGTGTGAGCCCTTGCGGGGGGGCTGCTCCTCGAGGGGTCCCTGTGCGGGGGGGGCAGTGTGAGCCCTTGCAGGGGGGGCTGCTCAGGGTTTTTGGGGGGCTGCTCCCCGAGGGTTCCCTGTGCGGGGGGGCTGCTCAGGATTTTGGGGGGGGCTGCTCCCCGAGGGGTCCCTGTGTGGGGGGACGACGGTGTGAGCCCTTGCAGGGGGGCTGCTTAGGGTTTTGGGGGGGCTGCTCCCTCAGGGGTCCCTGTGCGGGGGGGGGGCGGTGTGAGCCCTTGCGGGGGGGGGCTGCTCAGGGTTTTTGGGGGGCTGCTCCCTGAGGGGTCCCTGTGCGGGGGGGCGGTGTGAGCCCTTGCAGGGGGGGCTGCTCCCCGAGGGGTCCTTGTGCAGGGGGGCTGCTCCCTGAGGGGTCCCTGTGCGGGGGGGCGGTGTGAGCCCTTGCAGGGGGGGCTGCTCCCCGAGGGGTCCCTGTGCAGGGGGGGGGCAGTGTGAGCCCTTGCGGGGGGGGCTGCTCCCCGAGGGGTCCCTGTGCGGGGGGGCAGTGTGAGCCCTTGCGGGGGGGGCTGCTCAGGGTTTTTGGGGGGCTGCTCCCCGAGGGGTCCCTGTGCGGGGGGGGCGGTGTGAGCCCTTGCAGGGGGGGCTGCTCCCGGAGGGGTCCCTGTGCGGGGGGGCGGTGTGAGCCCCTGCAGGGGGGGCTGCTCAGGGTTTTTGGGGGGCTGCTCCCGGAGGGGTCCCTGTGCGGGGGGGGCTGCTCCCCGAGGGGTCCCTGTGCGGGGGGGCGGTGTGAGCCCTTGCAGGGGGGGCTGCTCCCCGAGGGGTCCCTGTGCGGGGGGGCGGTGTGAGCCCTCGCAGGGGGGGCTGCTCCCCGAGGGGTCCCTGTGCGGGGGGGCGGTGTGAGCCCTCGCAGGGGGGGCTGCTCCCCGAGGGGTCCCTGCCGGGGGGGCGGGGGACCCCTCCCCGCAGCCCAGCCCCGCACGCCGGCCGGCGGCATCAGTATTCAGCGGGGTGCGCCGCCGGCAGCTCGGTGCGTCCCCGCCCCCGGCCCCCGCCCCCGCCCCGCCCGGCGCACGATGTCCGCTCATCACCATGTGAAAGGCGGGCGGCCGGGCGGGAGGTGCGCGGAGCCAGCCGGGGAGGCGACGGGACCCGCCGGGCGCCCTCCCTGCAGCCGGGGCAGCTGCGGGCCGCCCCAGCCAGCGCGGGGGGGTCTATGGAGGCGCCTGCCGGCCGCTGCCCCCCGCGCCCCGAGGCCACGGCGGATGGTCGCCCCCCCGCGGGACGGAACGGAGCCGCCAGCCGCGGCCCCCGCAGCGGCCCGGGCACCTGCCCCTCTGCCCTGGGATCCTGCCATGCCAGCCGGGTAACTGTCCTCGGGCTGCGGGCCGGGGGGCGAGGGGCAGGGCGGAGTGCGCGGGACGGGGGGCTGAGTATGTGGGGCGGGGGCTGGGGGGCTGGATAGAGGGGTGCAGGGGCTGAGTGAGTGGGGCAGGGGCTGGGTAGATGGGAACAGGGGGCTGTTTATGTGGGGCAGGGGTGCTGGGGGCTGGATAGAGGGGTGCAGGGGCTGAGTGAGTGGGGCAGAGGTGCTGGGGGGCTGGATAGAGGGGTGCAGGGGCTGAGTGAGTGGGGCAGAGGTGCTGGGGGGCTGGATAGAGGGGTGCAGGGGCTGAGTGAGTGGGGCAGGGGTGCTGGGGGGCTGGATAGAGGGGTGCAGGGGCTGAGTGAGTGGGGCAGAGGTGCTGGGGGGCTGGATAGAGGGGTGCAGGGGCTGAGTGAGTGGGGCAGGGGTGCTGGGGGGCTGGATAGAGGGGTGCAGGGGCTGAGTGAGTGGGGCAGAGGTGCTGGGGGGCTGGATAGAGGGGTGCAGGGGCTGAGTGAGTGGGGCAGGGGTGCTGGGGGGCTGAATAGAGGAGTGCAGGGGCTGAGTGAGTAGGGCAGAGGTGCATGGGGCTGGATAGAGGGGTGCAGGGGCTGAGTGAGTGGGGCAGAGGTGCATGGGGCTGGATAGAGGGGTGCAGGGGCTGAGTGAGTGGGGCAGAGGTGCTGGGGGGCTGGATAGAGGGGTGCAGGGGCTGAGTGAGTAGGGCAGGGATGCTGGGGGCTGGATAGAAGGGGTGCAGGGGCTGAGTGGGGCAGAGGTGCTGGGGGGCTGGATAGAGGGGTGCAGGGGCTGAGTGAGTGGGGCAGGGGTGCTGGGGGGCTGGATAGAGGGGTGCAGGGGCTGAGTGAGTGGGGCAGAGGTGCTGGGGGGCTGGATAGAGGGGTGCAGGGGCTGAGTGAGTGGGGCAGGGGTGCTGGGGGCTGGATAGAAGGGGTGCAGGGGCTGAGTGGGGCAGAGGTGCTGGGGGGCTGGATAGAGGGGTGCAGGGGCTGAGTGAGTGGGGCAGGGGTGCTGGGGGGCTGGATAGAGGGGTGCAGGGGCTGAGTGAGTGGGGCAGAGGTGCTGGGGGGCTGGATAGAGGGGTGCAGGGGCTGAGTGAGTGGGGCAGGGGTGCTGGGGGGCTGGATAGAGGGGTGCAGGGGCTGAGTGAGTGGGGCAGGGGTGCTGGGGGGCTGAATAGAGGAGTGCAGGGGCTGAGTGAGTAGGGCAGAGGTGCATGGGGCTGGATAGAGGGGTGCAGGGGCTGAGTGAGTGGGGCAGAGGTGCATGGGGCTGGATAGAGGGGTGCAGGGGCTGAGTGAGTGGGGCAGAGGTGCTGGGGGGCTGGATAGAGGGGTGCAGGGGCTGAGTGAGTAGGGCAGGGATGCTGGGGGCTGGATAGAAGGGGTGCAGGGGCTGAGTGGGGCAGGGGTGCTGGGGGGCTGGATAGAGGGGGTGCAGGGGAATGAGTGAGTGGGGCAGAGGTGCATGGGGCTGGATAGAGGGGTGCAGGGGCTGAGTGAGTGGGGCAGAGGTGCTGGGGGGCTGGATAGAGGGGTGCAGGGGCTGAGTGGGGCAGAGGTGCTGGGGGGCTGGATAGAGGGGTGCAGGGGCTGAGTGAGTAGGGCAGGGATGCTGGGGGCTGGATAGAAGGGGTGCAGGGGCTGAGTGGGGCAGGGGTGCTGGGGGGCTGGATAGAGGGGGTGCAGGGGAATGAGTGAGTGGGGCAGAGGTGCAGGGAGCTGGGGGCTAGATAGATGGGAAGGGGGGCTGATTATGTGGGGCTGGGGGGTGGATAGCAGGGCTGAGGGGGGCTGGAGGATAGATGGGATGCTGGGGGCTAAGGGGGCTGGGGATTTGCGGGCCTGGGGGGCACAGCTGGCATGGAGGTCTCTGGGAACTAGTGGGGTCTGGATAGAAGGGAGCAGGAAGCTGACTAGGGGGCAGGGTGCCTGGCTGGGGACGTGGGGGTCACATGGGTGATGGGGCATTGGGTGTCTGGGAGGCAGGGGGGTCGGCCTGGCGTGGTGGGCACCTGGAGGAGGTGTCTGGAGAGAAGATCTGGGGCTGACGGTGTCTGTGGAGGGTTCTGTGGGGTCACATCTATGGGGGGGGGTCCAGGCAGGGATGCACGTGGACAGGGTGCCCAGGGGCAGGCAGGGCCTACGTGCAGGTGCGGAGAGGTCTGTCCAGGGCTGCTCCCCTCCGGCTCCAGAGCACATGGCACCGACAGCATGGGGAGGGGGTGCCCTGAGCTGTGGGTCCCGACTTTAGCGGGGCCCCTCCTGCCAGTGAGGACATGGGCAGGGTGGAGGGGGCTCAGGCTCGGTGTGTTTGCATGAAATGGACCCGACCCCCCTTCCCCCGTCACTCCCATCCACACGCCCGCCTCTGTCGCCACCATCCCATAAGTCCTGCCCCCCTGGGAGGGAGGGGGCAACAGAGCTCAGCCCCTGCCAAGATCCGCTCAGGCATATCTGGTGGGGTTCAAAAAGCCCCCCCCCCCCCAATGAGCACTGACCTGCGGCTGGAAACTTCCCCACCTCCCTGCTCACATCGCCCCGGACGTGGGGGTCGAGCCCAGCTCTGCCCCCGGATGCTGCGTGGGCAGCTCCCCCTCCCCCCCTGGGTGTGGAGGGAGGGGCTGGGGGAGCAGGACTGCGGGGGGCTTTGAATGGGAGTCCCCCCCCGGGGCTAGGCTGGATGGGTGCAAAGACCCACGGCAAGAGGTCTGGGGAGTGGGCATCACCTGGAGGTGTGGGGGGGAGGGGGCAGGGCGTTGAGACTCGAAGGGTCTGAGCCGAAACCCCAGCCCCGCTCTGAGCTCCGGGCCCCTCCCAGAGCCGGCCGGAGAGCAGCTCCGGCTGGCAGTGCCAGGGATCCCAGGGATCTGGGCACAGCCTGGGCAGCGCACTGCAGAGGGGATGTCTCAGCAGGTGAATCTTGCCCCTTCGCCGGGCCCTGTCGGGCACCCCCAGAGCTCCCCCGCAGTCACGTCTGCTCGGATGCCTGGGTGCCAGCTGGCAGGTGGGCAGCGTCACCTTCCGCTGGGGCCAGGCGGGGGAGGGTTCCTGGCCCCGGCTGGTCACCTGCTGCACCCTGAGTCCTTCCTGGTCCACATGGGCAGAGCCAGGGCGGGGCTGGACTGGCTATCCAGGGCGTTATCTCTCGTAAAGCACAGATCCCGACCCTGTCTTCTCTCCTGCTCCTTATCCTGGCCAGCAGCTCCCCAGCGGGTCCCAGCCTGAAAGCAGCCCCTATAACCTCGGCTCTGTTCTCTGGGGCTTTGTGCAGCCTATGAGGCCAGAGTTTGGCCCAGCCTGCCCCCTTCTCCATACCAGGAATTTGGGGTCTCCCTGGCTGCAGCGGGGCCTGGGGAGGGTTCCCACCCGCCCAGCGTGTTCTGAGCCACAGTCGACTTTCCAGGGTTTCTCGGCTTTGGCTCGTCCTGCCTGGGGAAAGGGAAGGTCAGGACCTGTCACTTCTGTGCCAGGAGGGGCCGTTCTGATCTGAGCTCCTCCCTGGCGCAGGCCAGGGAACCTCGCCCCAGGATCTCGGCCTCCAGCCAGGTCTGAGGGTCGAGCCCGAGCGGAGCGTTTGGGAAGAGGCGTCCGATTGCCATGTAGACTTGGAGCGACAGCCAGTCCACCTGCGAGCTGTTCCCAGGGTTAATCACCCTTCCCTGGCACCAGCGTCCGCACCAGCGTCCTGTCTGAATTTCTCCAGCTGCCCCTCTTGGCCGTGGGGAAAGCAGGAACGGCTGGGCTGAGATTGGAGGGGAGGAACTGGCCAGCTTTGGGCTTGTCTGTCCTAGCCAGAGGCTGGGGTCTAGCAAGTCCGTCCCACGGCTGTTCTCAACAATCTCCTCTCCAGGGCTTAGCCCACCCTCTCACTTAGTACCAAACAGGGGCGGGAGACAGCTCTGGAGAGGAGCAGACCAGGCTGCTTTGGGAGGGGTTGCTTAGAACAGAACAGGGCTGGGGGGCAGGACTCCTACCATCCGGGCGCCCTTTATCCCTCCTGACCCTGGACTAGAACCCACAATCCTGTCCTTCCCAGGCGAGCTCCCTATCCCCTAGGCCACGGGGAAAACGACCCCACACCCCTTACTGTCAGGGTGCTCCTGGGTTCTAGATTCCGCCGAAGGACCCGCTGTGACGCCTTGGGCTAGTCCCTTAGCCTGTTCCCTGATTTGTGAAACACGGATGTCCGCCTAGCCCCGGACGGCGCTGCTGCCGTGTGTCCCGTGCTTGGAGATCCTCGCCGGGGGAGCGGCGGCGGACATGACCCGCACGTTTGTGGCAATGGCTCGGCTAGCGCGTGCGTGCAGCCCTGCTTGGCTATGGATCATAGCCCCCATACTGCGCAGAGCTGGGGAAGACTCTCCTTGAGATCAAGTGGCAGTGTGAGGGGAGTGGATTCGACGGCACAGGGGAATGTGGCGTTCCAGGAGCCGGCTGGCGTCTATTCAGTGACATGCAGCAGCCATAGAAAGACCATCTGTGATTCCGTGGGCAAGATCTTTGTTCTTGGTGCTGCTGCAGGAGACAGAGGATGGGGCTGGAGGACGAAGCGGGCGGGTGCATCGGTTTTGCTGCTAGAAAAATTCCCAGGAGCCTCTGAGGATTCCTGGGGACCCAGAGGTCCTGCTGTCCGGACAGGGCAGATGCAGCCAAGTTGGTGTACTAGCGTGGTCTGGCAGAGATTCCCAAGGGGACCCTCTAGCCTGGCTCCTGCCCCCTTCCCCTCCCGACTGTCCTGGGGCGTCTTCACTAAGGCCCTTTGAGTTTTGCTTTAAGAGTTGGGGCTCCATGCATCACAGGGCCCGTTTCTCTGCTGTCTCGTTGGACTCGAGGGCTCCGCGTTCTCCCAGGGGGGCTGTGAACTCGCAGGGTGGAACGTGGCACGTCCTGCCTCCGTGGCCTCCGATTTTGCCCCTCGTTTCTCCTACCGCTTGCTCGTAGCCCTGGGCCTTCTGCAAACCCTCCAGCCACCACACAGCAAGCTGAGGGGCAAATAGCAAAGCCCCTCCCCGTGGGGGGGGGGAATCGTCCCGGGGGCTGAAAAGCCGGAGCTGGTCTCCCCCAGGCCCCTCTCCAGCGTCCGGCCGTGGCCGGCCTTGCTAGTGGCAGGCTGGCATTGGTATGCACAGAGGCAGGCGTCCTATTGATGAGCTCAATTTGCTATGCGTGAGAGGTGTGGGCTCGGATTGGTATGTGCGAGAGGGTGCGAGTGCGGTGG
Source organism: Pelodiscus sinensis (assembly GCF_049634645.1). Taxonomy (NCBI): domain Eukaryota; kingdom Metazoa; phylum Chordata; order Testudines; family Trionychidae; genus Pelodiscus; species Pelodiscus sinensis. Next base: position 5,445,747 of record NW_027465849.1, on the reverse strand, counting down.
GGCGTGCGGGCGGATCGGTATGCATGTGCGCGCGTGGCGGGGACGTGGGCCAGAGCCGCTCGGTGGCTGCGGGTGGGTGGAGGCTGCGGGCGCCTCTCTCCCCAACCTGGCTCTCTTCTGCATCCCCCGGGCCTGCAGGGAGGCTGGAGGCAGGGGCACCAGGCGGCGAGCCCTGAATGCAGAGGCAGATGTGGCATCCGGGGTCTGACCGGCACCCGGCTGGCGGAGGGGCGCCCGCAGGCCTGGCTGGCGCAGTGGGCAACAGCAGAGTCTGTCTGGAAATGAGTCTGCTCGGGACGCGGGAGGCCAGATTTTTCTAAGGTGCAGTTGGGTCGTTTTCTCTTTCCGGGAGTTGGCGGCAGGGAAAGCAGATCGGGGAGTTTCCCGTCCTGCAACCGGTCCTAGACACCAAGGAGCGGTGTGTCGTGTTTGTGCTCCCTGCATGACAAGGGGGGTTGTTTCAAAAAACAGACGGACAAGCCTGGTGTGAATCGAAATGAGGTGCAATCTCAGAGCCATTGAAATGTTCTCCTTTGCCCCCTTTTCATCTCAACTTTTTGGTGTGGGTTTGAAACCGTCCTTTCTGACATTAGCTTCCACTTACGGGCTGTCTAGATGCCACCCTGCTGTTAATTAATTAATCAGCCAGATCTGGTCCCTGGGCTTTGTTACAAACAGACTGCAGCGTCTTGCTAACTCCGAACTAGCTTCGGTGTAAGTTCCTAGCAAGTGATGATTAAAAAGAAAAGAAGACAAACTCTTGTCTTTCTTCCCTGCTGTTTGAGGCAAGTCCTGAAAACAATCCGTGCAAAAGATCTATCGCTCTGCCGAATGGAAACACATCCTGTGATTTTTCTGATGGGGAAAAATCGAGATTTTGAGTTTTCCCCCGACTTGAAAAAGAACACTCCGTAACCTCTGTGGGTTTGTACCGAATGCTGTGGATTTTAATTATAACTCCCGCTCGGGAGCCTGCAGTAACTGAGCTAAATTCATGTCATAGTTTATGCTAATATTTTTGCAATTAGGGGCTTTGAGAAAGATCTCTCTTGAATGCTTTTAGCTTCTTGCCTTGTTCTGATCAGAGTCTTTATTTAAAAAAAAAAAAAATCTTGCCACAAACTTGGGGCTGCGAGAAACATGCCGGACAGGAAAGGTTTGTGTGTGAAGATAACGGCTTGTTTCATTCATGCCGCGGAGGTGTGATTTTTATTGAGGGTGTCTCACATCCACACTGTGGAGGTAGAGCATCAACTCTGCCAGGGGCTATCCACGATTTACTCTGTGACTTAGGCTATGGTATCCGACAGTTTGTCCGGTCCCTGCCCGTCGCTCTGCCCCCTGCCTAGGCTAGTGCGACGTGTGTGCACAATGCCCGTGCCTTGCACTGGTGTAAATGCACGAAGGTGCAGGCTGGTGGCAGACTCAGACCCCACAGAATCAAGGGAAAGCAATAAAAAAACCAACCCGGGGAAAGATGCTGCATTGCAGTTTCTACGCTTGGAGTCTCTTTCGCTCCTCAGAGCAGTTCCAGGTTGGGCCAACCTCGCACGCCCCTCTTGCTTTGGCTCTGCCCCCTAAAGGGAGCTCTGTCTTCGGCCGTCAGGCAGAGAGGGTGAAGGGGACCTGTTGGCTTATAGGCTGTGGGCCTTTCGCAGAGGGCAGGGCCGTGCAGCGAGACTTCTGGCTCTCGGCTTTCAAGATCCCCAGGCAGCAGAACTCTTTGCCAGCCTGTTTCTGAGCAGTTCCTTGTTTTGTGGGATCTCCGTTTGGTTTTTAACTCCGGGGTCCTGGAGCAAAAAGCGGCTCAGAGTTCACACAGCTCCTTAGAGCATTAGCAGCCCCATCGCCAAGGTCTGCAGTGTGAGATTAGGGGGACTGTATGAAGGTTGATTTTTTTTTTTTTTTTTTTTTTTTTAAAGCACCTGATCTTGTAAAGTCGAAGGAGCAGGTCCTCACTGTGCATGTGAAGTCGACGGAGTGCGTCCCCAGCAGCCTTCGACTTCAACAGTGATGCATTGTGGGTAGCCGTCCCACAGTCCCTGCTGCCCCTTTGCATTCTGGGTTAGGCTCGTTAAGCGATCGGTTCCTTGTCGCTCGCTCCCAGCGTCAGCTCACTTGCTGATCGCCCTCCTCTGTGTGTTCCCTTTGATGCATCCGTTGCTGGCTGCTGTCGGCAGACAGGATACTGAGCTAGGGGACCTTTGGTCTGACCTTGTCTGGCCGTGCTTATGTTCTTCTTTGTCACCCCAAAACAATAGCTCTGAGGTGGGGCTGTCCCCCACGTGCTCTGCAGTGAAGGCCGATGCAAGGAATTTACTCGGCTTCTCTGCAATGGGTTTGTCTTCTCTGAGTATTCCTTAGCGCCCTGACCATCTAGCGACCCATGTTCCCTCCATCCATGTGCAGAATAAATTTTGTCATGTGCACGAGGCATGTGTGAATGTGCACCACCAGTAGAAACACAAACCTGGCTGTGGGGGGCTCTGCTAATCAGCTGGGCAGCATTGGACTCGGATTGTCGTGCAGGCTTCCTGCAGCTGAAGTGGTGACGGCAAGTCTTGCGGTTAGTTTTTACGTCTTTAGCAAGTTACTTCTCACGTTGTCTCTCGCCTGCTTTGTTAAGCTTTGACACTGGCCCGGCGGGAGCGAGTTCCAGTTATCCTCACTGGGGTCTGACTTCCAGATCCGGGAGCCTGCCTCTGCCTCTCCCCGCCTCCAGGACTGTGCTGCTTAGACCTTGGAGCAGAGACCGTCTTTGTGTTCTGTGTGTGCAGCTACCGTAATACACCTAACAGCATTCACATGTACACAGCAGGATCCTGCTCCAGGGCAGGGTGCCAAGGGGCTACCGTAAAACACCTAATAGCCATCTGCATGTATGGCACAATGGAGTCCTGCTCCATGACCTGGGTGCCAAGGGGCTACCGTAAAACACCTAATAGCCATCTGCATGTATGGCACAATGGAGTCCTGCTCCATGACCTGGGTGCCAAGGGGCTACCGTAAAACACCTAATAGCCATCTGCATGTATGGCACAATGGAGTCCTGCTCCATGACCTGGGTGCCAAGGGGCTACCGTAAAACACCTAATAGCAATCTGTATGCATAGCACATGGCACAATAGGGTTCGGATCTATGACTGGAGTGCCAAGGGGCTACCGTAATTCACCTAATATCAATCAATAGAGTGCATGGCACAACGGGATATTGATCTATGGGGCACAAAGGGGCTACCGTAATACATCTAAGAGCAAGGGCTGTGATTAAGGCTTCTGGGTGCCCGATTATACAGATCATTGCAGTTAATAACAGGGCTGTTCTGGGTGTAAACTGGGACAAATGCTGCTGCCCGGAGCCCTGCATGGGACCTGGGTGCTCTGTTTCTCTACTTCTAATGCTCAATGCCCCTCTTGGTGTAACAGTCACTCAGTGCCCCCAAGGGTGTTGGAGCCTATCCCAGCACTGTGTGTTCCCTGCCATCAGCTGGGACATGTTCCCTGGGGTATGCCTGGCCATCTGGGCCCACTGCAGCTGGGCCCCAAAGGCCGAATCTGGGGAAGGGGAGCCAGCTGCACCTCGGTGCTTGATGAAAGGCTCTGACTAGCTGCGAGCTCTCCCGCGGCCTGTGGGGGCTCGGTATGGCCAGCCTGGAAGGGCTGCTTCCACCAGCACCTTTCACCTTTTCCCCAAAAATTTTTTTGCAGGGAATTAGTAACATAAAATTGACTGCCTTTTTTGTTCAGTGTTTGTACATGGCTGGCCACAATGGTCTCCTGGTCCCAGACTGGGGCTCTTAGGTCCAACTGCAACAAGCCTAATAATCATTAAAATGTACAGCGCCTGGCGCAATGGATTCCTGGTACCGGACTGGAGCACCTAGGTAGCTACCGTAATTCTCCTAGTAGCAATAACATAATAATGACTCCCCTTTGGAAGTGCCCTATTCTGGTCCCTTTGCCTGTGTGGACGATCCTTTCGTCATGCTGGATGTGTCTATGCAGGCGTGGCCATACACTGGCTAGCTCTGATCGAGCTATTACGCCAAATGCAGCCACATGGGCTGCAACGGTAGGAGTGGCATAATGGCCTAGCCCCGAGTATGATCCCTTCTTCAGCCTGGGTACTCAGGGCAGCCTCCCCTGCCACCCCCACCACTGCAGTGACCTCGCTACTTTTAGCAGAGTAAGGATGGGGAGGGTCATTTGGAGCCATGATCTGGAGCAGAACGAGAGATGGTGAGTGTCGTATGTAGCTGGTCCACTTGTGCAAAGTGGTAGGGAGACCACCACCTTCCCAGTTTGCACTGGGGCCTGGGGCAGTGCAAAGTTCAGCGGGGCGGAGACAATATTCAGGACTGCTGGGCGCCAGCGACCTGGGTCAGCCTAGGAGCGGTCGGGCCAGCGCTAGAGATCCCTCTGGCCGGGGGTGGGGAGGGGGAAGGGGCCCAGCTTAGATGAACTTGGGCTCTGAAATGTTCCTTTTTTAAAAAGTGTAATTTTGTAATTTCTCATAAATGATCAAAATCCAGATGGGGCCGGTGTGTGCCTAGAGTGTAAAATGTGAAATTAACATACCAAGTTAATTTCATGCACCCCCTCCCCCCGCCCCGCTTGCCTCGGGTTATCTAAAGAAGGAACACAGCTCAGGATTAGAGAGAGAATATGTGTGTGTGGGGGGGGAGGGTGCGTGTGCAGTGGGAAGAGCTAGGAGACAGGACAGCTGGAGTCTGCCCCTGATTCTGGGAGGTCAGTGGGGTCGGGGAGATAAAATCAGTGGGCTTGCAAGTCAGGGCCGGCTGGATTCTATTTTGGGCACTGTCGCCGATTCATGAGGAAGAGGGTGATTCACACCCTGCCGTGCCTCAGTTTCCCCACCTGTAAAGCCGACACCAGGATCCTGGACCTAGTTTTGGGAAGTGCTTTGAGATCCCTGGTTAAGCACGAAGCCTGCAGGCCCTTAGATGGAGTCGCTGCTCGCAGCTGGGTCGGGTGCCGCTGGGACAGTGGCAGGGGAGCAGACCAGCACGGGGGGGGGGGTGAATGTCCCTCCATGGGAGCCCCTAGCCAAGCTGGGATGGGCCCCAGGGGTGGGAGCAAGTAGACTGACACCTTGCCAGCTGAGAACATAAGAACAGCCAGACTGGGTCAGGCCAAAGGGTCGTGGAGCCCAATGCCAACACTGGGGTGGCGTCTGGGGCAGCTTCCCCTCTGGGGCTGCCCTAGAATTACACTGCAGGGCTGCCCTGGCCCATGCCCGGGACCTCACTGGCCATAGACAATTCCCCAACAGGGAACTGGCACCTTGGGAAGGGTGTGGGCAAGTGGGGGAGGGGCAGACAAAGGAGGGAGGGGTCTCACTACACCCTCTATCTTCTGAGTCCCCACCCCAGCTCCGGTAAAAGAGTGGAGCCTAGTGGTTAGAGCTAATGGGGGCTGGGAGCCAGGACTCCTGCGTTCTGCCACTGATTTACCATTCGACCTCTAACCCAGGAGCACTCACATGTGCCAGGAGTAGCAGCTAGCGCTTGCAGGCACGCAGCTTGTTGAGACTCTGTGGATTTGCGGTGCACGGGGATGGCGGGCTGTTCAGGCTCTTGTCCCCCTCTTCGTCCCTCTCCCAGCCCCACCAAAGCCCCATGTTTGTCTTCCCAGCTGGAGCGGTGGAGTTTGTGCCAGACACGGCATTTGTACTGCTATTAGGTGTATTATGGTAGCATCCCTATCATGGACCAGGCCCCCATTGTGCCAGGTGCTGCACATTTGTGTTGCTATTAGGTGCATTACGGTAGCACCCAGGGGCTTGCCTTGCAGGCTGTACAGACACAGGACAGATCGATGGTCTTGGCCCCTTGGGTTTACAAAACGATCCCTTAGCTCAGGGCTTCTTCCCCTGGGGGATCCCCCTCCCCCACATCCCGCCTTGTCTTGCCCCTGGCAGCCCTTGGGTTGAGGCTGCAGCCACCAGGTTTGTTTCTCCTTAGGCACCATGGTGCCTATTTAACCCTTTACCCTCCCGTGTAGCCCCCGACGGCCGCTGACTCCCCAAACCTTTTGCAGACACAGACTCGGGTTCTGGGCTAAATTTAGTGCAGGGCCTTCTTGTGCAAACTGAGGTCGGTCTGGCTCTCTGCACTAGTGCTGGGGGCTCTGGGCCCAAGCTCCTGAGACGGGTTGAAGCCATGAATTATATTCCCACCCACAGGGGGAGGAGGGGAGCGTTGTTCTCAGGGGGGAGAAACTGAGGCACGGAGCGGGCAAGGGTCCTGTCCAGGGTTGCGATTAGAACCCAGGAGTCCTGATGTGCTGCTCTGGGCTTTAAGCACCAGCCCACGTTCCCTTGGAGGGTGGAGAAGGCGGAAAGCCAGCTCTAAGACATGTCTGCAAGAGGCAGGGAGGCTCAGTGGTTAGAGGCTCTAACGTAGGCATTGGGAGAGCTGGGCTCCTTTGCTACTGACTTCTTGTGTGACCTTGAGGAGGTCTTTTAGTCTTTCTATGCCTCACTTTCCCCATCTTTAAAATGGGGGTAACAGCCCAGGCCCCCCGGGGGATTAGGAGGCTAAATCCAGCATGGATTATGAGGTGCTGAGATACCATGCTGAGGGGTCCCCCATAAGTTCCTTGGGCATCTGGGTAATTCAGCTGACACTATGACTTTACTGGGTATGACACCCTGGCGTTCTCAGGCCGGCGTGCGTCTACACCGGGTCTGGGTCTCAGTTACAACTAGCAAGCAGAAGCTGGTGGGGTTTTCTATTCAGCCCTAAAGACCCCCTTAACCAGTCTGACCCCCTGGCTCTGCTGTCCATGGTACTCTTCCTCTTCTGGGCATTTGCCAGGGCAGTGTGTCTGCTGGCTGGGAGCAAGGCCCGTGGCTTCCCCCAACCCCTGGTTACTCCCCTGTCAGGCCTTAAACTTGCACGTCTCTTATTGTTGGTACGAAAGAGGCCCCATCCGGAGCCCCCTCTGCCCAGAGGCAGAATGACAGCGCCTGCTCTGAAGGACTCACTGTTTAAACGGGAGGAGGGGAAACTGAGGCAGGGCTGTGACACTCGACGCCACACAGGACCCAGATCTCCGGAGTCCCAGCATAATGCTCCACCCATTGGGCCACGTTACCTTGCTTCTGGGTGTGAAATTACCCCTTTTTCGCTGGTGTCCTCTTTCTCATCCTATGCAGAGAGCAGCCGCTGGGGACCCACCGTCTTAATCTGAGGCTGCTATGGCAACATCACCCCGAGTCTTGCCTCCCCAGAGCAGGGGGGCGGGGCTGGTAATGCCCCGCCCCCGCCGGGTTAGTCCTGGGGGGACAAGTAGGGGAGGGCCCGCATTGGGAGTTTCCCTCCGCGGCCGACCCGAGGAATCGCTGGCCTTTGCTGGAAGGCTCCATGCGGCGTTGGGATGGGGTCTGGGGTCTGGCCCTGGGGTGAATTAGCTGCAAAGGTGCAGGCTGGCCGGGAGCTTCGGAGCCCGTGCTCGTGTTTGGAGACGCCAAGCTCCCAGGGAGAGGAGGACACAGGAACAGCAAAACAAAGTCAGAGCGGACTGCGAGAAATGGCCAAGCCAGGCCCCGTGGAAGGGGCAGTTAAGGGAAGAATCGTGGAATCCTACGGCCCTCGAGTGTCATCAAGTCCAGTCCCCTGGCCTCGTGGCAGGACCAAGCACCATCTAGACCATCCCTGGTAGAGGGCCGATAAAGAAAAGTTATTTATTAGTTCCCTGAATAGAAGAACTAGAGGACACCAAATGAAATGAATGGGGAGCAGGTTTAAAACTAATAAAAGAAAGTTCTTCTTCACACAGCGTGTTGTCAACCTGTGGAACTCCTTGCCAGAGGAGGCTGTGAAGGCTAGGACTATAATAGTGTTTAAAGAGAAGCTAGATAATTTCATGGAGGTTAGGTCCATAAAAGGCTATTAGCCAGGGGATTAAATGGTGTCCTTGGCCTCTGTTTGTCAGAGGCTGGAGAGGGATGGCAGGAGACAAATCTCTTGATCATTGTCTTCGGTCCACCCTCTCTGGGGCACCTGGTGCTGGCCACTGTCGGCAGACAGGATACTGGGCTAGATGGACTTTTGGTCTGACCCAGTACGGCCGTTCTTATGTCTGTCCAACCTGCTCTTAACTAGCTCCAGTGATAGAGATTCCACAACATCCCTGGGCAATTTATTCCAGTGTTGAACCACCCTGACAGGTAGGAAGTGTTTCCTAATGTCCAACCTAAACCTCCCTGGCTGCAGTTTAAGCCCCTTGCTTCGTGTCCTATCATTAGGGGCCAAGGAGAACAATTTTTCTCCCTCTTTGTAATACCCTTTTAGATACCTGAAAACCGCTCTCATGTCCCCTCTTATCTTCTTTCCAAACTAAACAAGCCCAATTCCTTCAGTCTTCCCTCATCGTGCATGTTCTCTAGACCTTTCATCATTTGTGTTGCTCTTCTCTGGACCCTCGCTAGTTTCTCCACATCTTTCCTGAAATGTGCTGCCCAGAACTGGACGCAAGACTCCAGCTGAGGCCTGATCAGTGCAGAGCAGAGTGGAATCGAAGGGAACTGGCAGTTCCCAAAAGACCTAAGACTAGAGGCTCAAGATCACAGCAGGCCAACGTGGCGGCACAAGGGGGTTTTTAGCCACCGAACATCTGAAAGGGAGCCACGCAGGGAGAGACACGTCCCTAAGCAGCACGTGCAGGGACAGCACAAGTGTGGGGACGACGACAGGCAAGCTGAGGCCAGGCAGGAGGTACAGCCGGCAGGGGAGGGGAGAGACAACGCGAAGGGTTCTCCGAATACACCCGCCAAAGGGGAGCGCTCAGGGAGGTGTGTGTGTGTGGGGGGGCTGCTCACTGGGGAACGGGAGCTGGTGCCGGGCGAGGACGGCAGAGCTGCTCGGGGCCGACTCTGCTTCCGTCTCCTCACAAACACGCCGTGGGCCCGGGCGGCTGGCGCCGTGCCACAGGGAACGGGACGCGGGTCGGGAGAGGTAAAGAACCCGCCAGAGCCCGACAGCCGAGTCTGGGTGAACTCACACCCGCGGGGCCGGGCGCTGTCTCCCCGAGGGGGCGGCTGGAGTTGGCTGAAGAACCGGCCCCATGGGAATGGCTGGGGAGGCCCTAGAGGCCTGCGGACGGGCTGACGAAGCCCCTGCCTCTCCAAAGGAGCCCAGGAGCTGTGGGCGGGCCAGCCTGCCTGGGGCTACTGGAGCAATGTAGGAAACAGGCAGCGTGCGATTCCCTGCGGGGGTCCCCAGCAGCCGGCAGGGACTCGCCACGAGCAAACCCCACCACGCCAGCTGGAGCCCTTCGGCAGGTGGCTGGTTTGCTGGCTGGGGGTGCCGTGGGCTTCACGCCTGGGCTCCAGCCAGGGACCCAATCCTGGGGCCGTCCCGAGCAGTCCACGGGGGATACGCAGGCTCGGTGGAGTGGCCGGGAAGTGGCTGCGGAGCGGGTTACACGGCTGCAAACGGGGTGCAGCAGGGAGCGCGGTCGGATCGGGGCGGTGGCGAGGGAGGCCCCAGCGTTGGGGCCGGGTGTCTCGCGGCTGCGCTAGTGCCGGGATGGCGGAGCAGGCGACGTGCGGCTCAGGTTGCTGAGGGCTCGGAGCTGGGGCTGGCCAGCCCTTCGGAGGGCAGAGCTGAGATCCGAGGGCGCTTGCCAAATCGGAGGCCTGTCTCCACTGAAGTGGGATTCAACATGGACCCTTGTGCAGTGGGGGCCCCGGGGCAGGAAAACCACACACACCAACCCAGGCTGGGGGGGACCGGCTGGCGGCAGCACAGCTGAGCGGGAGCTGGGGGGGGTGGCAGGTCGCACCCTCCGCCAGTCGGCACTCCACCAGCAGGGGGCAGGTTGCCCGGCTGCACCGGCGCTCCTGGGTACGTCTACCCTGCGGAGGGTTCACACACTGCACCCCAACACAACCTACTGCACCCCCAAACAGACACGTTCACACACTGCACCCCAACACAACCTACTGCACCCCCAAACAGACACGTTCACACACTGCACCCCAACACACACCTACTGCACCCCCAAACAGACACGTTCACACACTGCACCCCAACACAACCTACTGCACCCCCAAACAGACACATTCACACACTGCACCCCAACACAACCTACTGCACCCCCAAACAGACACATTCACCTACTGCCCCTCCAGCACACACATTCACACACTTGCCCACACTGAAGCAGTGGAAGAACTAGTGATGGTCTAGTAGTGGAAGGTGACTGGAGGGGAATTTGCAAACCTGTATTTCATCCCAGCTCGTGCACCGACTTCACTTTGCACTTTCTCTATCAGCCCTGATCTCGGTCCCTGTGTGTCTGGGCAGCACCTGACCCAACAGAGTCCTGATCTCAGCCACTGTTCGGCCTGTGCCTGACAGGGCCTGATCTCGGTCCCTGTGTGTCTGGGCAGCACCTGACCCAACAGAGTCCTGATCTCAGCCACTGTTCGGCCTGTGCCTGACAGGGCCTGATCTCGGTCCCTGTGTGTCTGGGCAGTGCCTGGCAGGACACAGATCGAGTGTAGACCCCTAAACCGACGCTGAGGGCAGCTCCCGCCGGCGTCCGACACGCCTCTGGTGAGGGAAGCGGACTGGAGCGTTTGCAGTGTGGACGCCTCCGTGGCTCGGCTTCAGGCGCTTTGCGTATCTGGCGCTGCGAACCTTAGGCCGACCTTCCGGGTCCAGTGTAGGCCTGGCCTTAGCTTATGTCCTATGTGCTCGCAGCCGGTGATCCGGGGTTATCTAGCCCATGTGTAGGTGGGACTCCCATTTTCCCCTGCTTTAACCACTCAGCACCACTTCCTCTTGCCCCTGAAGTGGGACTAGAATGCAGGAGTCTTGGCTTCCATTTTCCCCTGCTTTAACCACTCAGCACCACTTCCCCTTGCCTCTGAAGTGGGAATAGAACCCTGGAGTCTTGGCTCCCAAGCAGACTCCAGGAGGACAGGGGCATGAGGAGCCGGGCTCAGCCCGGCATAGAGGCAGCTACCCTGGCAACGTGGTGCTTTTTTGGCGTGCGGGGTGAGTGGATTAGGCAGTGCTGGTAAGATCATGGCCAAGCCGGGCTCAGAGGAGGCTCCATTAGGACTGGAGCACTGTGCTAGCTCTGCTATAGGTGGGCAAACCTCTCTGGTGTGTGCTAGGGGAACACCAAGTCCTTGTCCTGCCCTTTGACAGGCATGGGAAACTGAGGCACAGAAAAGGACTCCCATGCAGTTACCATGCAGCGCTGGGACTACAGCCGCGGTATCTTCCACGTCCCAGGCCTTTGCTCTATCCATTGGGCAAGACTGCCTCCCCTTGGGATAACCCTGGTCTCTCCTCTTCTTCCCCAGCCCCTCACCCTTGGCAACAACTGCAGATGGGTCTTCAGGTGCAGGCACAGGTCTGTGTGTTGAGTCCCCGGTGGGGGGGAGAAAACTGACCCTCTCTCGCCTCTTGTTCTTCCAGGAGGCCTGGCCCTTCTCCCGAGGCAGCCGCTCAGAGACTGCCTGAAGTCAGCTGGCCTGGAGCCCAGCGCCCTGAGTAAAGATGGCCGCCCCGTTCGGCACTGAGCTGAAGTGCGTTAGCGTAGAGTGGGACTTCTTGCAAGGCCTGTTGGTTAAGAATCAGCCGGTGCCCTGGTAAGATGCTGGAGGGGGGTGGATTCTTTGTACATATGCAGGCCCTTCCACCCCCGCGGCTGGGAACACAGTACGGGCCTGGGTTAACCAAGCCAGACAGTCCCTGGGGAGAGGGGGTCGTCCCCGAGGGAAACTGAGGCCTTGAAAGACGTAACTAGCCTCAGGTCACTCAGCAAGTTAGTGCAGAGCTGGGATTAGAACCCAGGAGTCCTGGCTTCCATTTTCCCCTGCTTTAACCACTCAACACCACTCCCCTTACCCCGAAGTGGGTCTAGAACCCAAGAGTCTTGGCTCCCATTTTCCCCTGCTTTAACCACTCAACACCACTCCCCTTGCCCCCGTAATGGGACTAGAACCCAGGAGTCTTGGCTTCCATTTTCCCCTTCTTTAACCACTCAACACCACTTCCCCTTGCCCCCGTAGTGGGACTAGAACCCAGGAGTCTTGGCTCCCCTTTTCCCCTTCTTTAACCACTCAACACCACTTCCCCTTGCCCCTGTAATGGGACTAGAACCCAGGAGTCTTGGCTTCCATTTTCCCCTTCTTTAACCACTCAACACCACTTCCCCTTGCCCCTGTAGTGGGAATAGAACCCGGGACTCCTGGCTCCCTGGGGTACCCACTAGCTCCCACTCCTTTCCCAGATCTGGGAGTGGAACTCAAGGGTCCTGCCTTCTAGCCCCCTGCTGTGCCCCGCTCCTGCCACCCTTTGCTCTTCCAGCCACTCCCGGTTGCGAGGGATTTTTCGTAGGCCCACTTGCTGACAGTCTCTTGTTCTAGGGTAGCCGGGATCTGAACCGGCCCGGTGCTCTGACACTTTTCAGGGTCTTCCTCCCATCCCCGAAATCTCTGAGTGGGGAAACCCTGGGGCTGAAATGCAGCCCAGCTGCAGCCTCCGCTGGCCAGCAGCCAAGCACAAAGACTTTCCAGTGTCCTTGGGGAGCCATCACGGAGCTGAAGCCTTTCAGTGAGTCTAGACTTGACGTTAGACAAACAAGTCCCGGCAGCGCTCTGGCGACGCGTGGCCAGAGTTGTGTATCCCGCCTCAGGGGACTACCTGGAAATAGGCCACTGAATGCCTCCTCCACTGCAGGGAACCCATTTCTGATGCCACCAGCTCCTTTCCATTTAGGGATCCCTCCGTCCCGGCTTGGCCGGCTCTCGGGTCTAAGGGGGGCAAAAAACGTTCAACGCGTTTGCACTGAGCCATGCACCTGTGCTTCACAACGAGCTGTGAATTGAGGCTGCGTCGGGCAAATAGCTTCAGCGGAAGGAAGAAAAGATTTGCTTTTGCCCAACGTGTTTGGTTTCAAAATGCCGTTTCACGCTCAGATTGGCCTTCAAGCCACCAAACACGCAGCGGGTGGAAAAGCCCCGATTTGAAACAACCCGGAAATTCCCACCGACAAGGGTGCGAAGCAGCCAACGGTAAAAACCCTGAAAACAAAAACGAACATAACCCCCCCAAAGGTGAACCAAAAAGTGTTCCTTTGAACTGAAACCCTCTTCCCTCCCCCAAAACAGTGTTTTGAATGGAGCTGAAATTTTCGCTCTGTTTGGATTTTTTTTCCAAGTGTTTGATTCCATGAAAAAAGTCGGCACCCTCCCGCACTTGGTGGGACTCAAACCAGATTTTTTAAAATGATATTTTAGTTTTTGGTTTGGCGCCTGATCGGCAAAGATTGTTGTTTGCTCAGTTCTCTGTGGGTTGTGTGGTAGCAGGGCTACCCTTGCCCTGTGGTGGCTGCCAGCAAACGTATGCTCACACTGTGGTGTTTAAAACCGCCGTGTAGACGTTCCCACTCAAACCGGAGTCCAGACTCTTGGAGCAACCCCATTTCCTGGGGTTTGGAGCTGAGACTCTTGCGTCTATAAAGTGGGTTTAAGTCTCGTAGGATGAACCTGAGTCAATGGGTGGCTTTAATGCTCAGAGCCATGGGGTTATGGTTTTGCAGTGTAGACACAGCCTTGGTGCTCCAGAGAAAACATTCCCTATATGGCTATGGATGGAAGGGGGCGATGGTTGGGTAGGGCACCAGCCAGGAGACCAGAGTTTAATTCACTGTCCCATGGGCAGGTTGCGTAGAATGCCCTGTGCCTCAGTTTTCCCATCTGTAAAAGGGGGACACCCTTCAAGGGAGGTTGGGAAATCAATGACTTGGTCAGCGCTGACACCAGATATACTGGTTTTAAAATTGTGACAGTGAGAAGAGCGAGGGATTGATTCTTCTTTGTTTCGGGGGGCTGGGTTGTTACCCCAGGGGCCTGGAGTCCACAGAGCGGAAGCAGCGGGACCAGCCCATACTCAGACCCCCTTGCCATGGTGCCCTGGCCAGATCCAGACGCAAGGGCAGACTTCCGCTCTGGCGTGAGCAAAGGCGAATGAGGGGCTGAGCACAGGGGGTGCCGGCTCTCGGTTTTCCTCGCCAGCGTCAGACCCTTTGAGTAGCTCACACACTAATAAATTCTTGATTCTGCCCTCTCCCCCTGTGTATTTACGGTGCCAGTCCCTGCCTATTTAGCTTCTCTGCCCCTCCATGCACATCCTGGAAGGCAAATCCGCTCTTCCACCCCCCAACCTCTCCATGTTCTGGCTACTGGGCCCCAAGCATTCTCCATGGGGGCAGCCCCAGAGGGTTGGGGAAAGTTGAAGGAGAGGCGCTAAGGTGCTAGCAGCAGAGCCTGGCAAACAATTGTTTTTGGGGGTGGCAGGATTGGGGCTTTGGTCCTTCTGAAAAATCAAGGGGCAAAAATGCATCACGGCTGCACCCGCGGTGAAAGACGTCCCAGGGTTTCCAGCGAAGCAAAACCCGGGAGAAGCTTTTAGTCTGCGGCCAGACGCTGCGTCTCCAGCGTTTCCGTTCCTTGATTTCCGAAGGCACGCCAACGTGGCTGCCATGGTGGAAGGTCCTGTGGAATCGCGAGCTGGCCCCATTTTTGTTACGAAGAGGCTGGCGCCTTTTTCGGCCGCGGGGCTGGGTGGAGGGTTGCGTTTGGCTGGAGTGTTTGGGTGGCCGAGGGGGTTCGGCGAAACTGCTGTTTCGAGTCACCTGATTCCGGAGTTTAGCCAATTTGTGGTGGAAAATCTCGTCTGGCTCTGGTTAGCAGGGCCTGAAAAGGCTGCTGGCTTCTCCAGTCCGGCTTGAGGCCATAAGAACATAAGAACAGCTGTACTGGGTCAGACCAAAGGTCCTTCTAGCCCAGTATCCTGTCTGCCGACAGTGGCCAGCACCAGGTGCCCCAGAGAGGGTGGACTGAAGACAATGACCAAGCAATTTGTCTCCTGCCATCCCTCTCTAGCCTCTGACAAACAGAGGCCAAGGACACCATTTAATCCCCTGGCTAATAGCCTTTTATGGACCTAACCTCCATGAAATTATCCAGCTTCTCTTTAAACTCTGTTATCGTCCTAGCCTTCACAGCCTCCTCTGGCAAGGAGTTCCACAGGTTGACTGTGTGAAGAAGAACTTTCTTTTATTAGTTTTAAACCTGCTACCCATTAATTTCATTTGGCGTCCTCTAGTTCTTCTATTTAGGGAACTAATAAATAACTTTTCTTTATCGGCCCTCTCCACACCACTCATGATTTTATAGACCTCTATCATATCCCCCCTCAGTCTCCTCTTTTCTAAACTGAAAAGTCCCAGTCGCTTTAACCTCTCCTCATATGGGACCCGTTCCAAACCCCTAATCATTTTAGTTGCCCTTTTCTGAACCCTTTCCAAGGCCAAAATATCTTTTTTGAGGTGAGGAGACCACATCTGCACACAGTATCCAGGCCAGATGTGAAATTGCCCTGGGAACCTGTCTCCTGAGCCCATGTACCATGGTCCAGCCTCTGTTTCTGCCAGGCCAGTGAATGGAGCTGGGAGGTGGACGTGGGGCATCCTAAGACCAAGAGGCAGGAAGCAGGCTCCCAACTCCAACGACCCGCCCTGAGTTCACCCTCTGATCTGGCCACGCAGGGCAGGCCGGGCACTGGGTGTCATGGCTGGAGAGAGAGGGGCTGAGTGTTTCTAGCGGGCTAGCTGGGGGCCTGGCGTGTGGCTGGAGCAGGGAGACACGGGGGCAGAAGGGAAGCAGCGGCTGAGATTCCTGCACCGAGGCCCACGCGCACCAGTCTTGGGGGCATCTCAGTTGGGCACTTCAGGGGGAGGTGCCCGGCCACACAGAGGAGGTGGGAGGTTGGGGGGGGGTAGTGTTGCTGTCGGGGGGGGGGGGTTGCCTGGTATTGCAGCAGGGATGGGACGTGGTGGCGGGAGGGACTTTGGGGGAGCAGTGTGGTTTGGCTGCAAAGGGGGCATGAGAGGCGGGGCAGTGGCCGGGGGGGGAGGGCTGCCTTGCCTGGTTCAGTCAGGAGGCTGATGGGGTGGGGCACCCCCTAGCCCTCGCGCTGTCTAACCCGTGTGCACGCCCTGCCCCAGCCTGCAGGCCCTGCGGAAGGAGAAGTCGCGCAATGCGGCCCGCTCCCGGCGCGGCAAGGAGAACTTCGAGTTCTACGAGCTGGCCAAGATGCTGCCCCTGCCCGGCGCCATCACCAGCCAGCTGGACAAAGCCTCCATCGTCCGCCTCACCATCAGTTACCTCAAGATGCGCGACTTCGCCAGCCACGGCGAGCCCCCCTGGGGCCCCACGGCGAGCCCCCCGCCCGGCCCGGCCGGCAAAGGTAAGAGCCAGAAGGAATTGGCCCCTCTTCCCCCCGTGCTAACCTGCCCCTCTCAAGGGAATGACCCCCCCACTGCGAGAACCACCCCCGTCCGGGTTCTCCCCCCCCCCAACTGCGAGAACCACCCCCGTCCGGGTTCTTCCCCCCCCCCACTGCGAGAACCACCCCCGTCCGGGTTCTTCCCCCCCCCACTGCGAGAACCACCCCCGTCCGGGTTCTTCCCTCCCCACTGCGAGAACCACCCCCGTCCAGGTTCTTCCCCCCCCACTGCGAGAACCACCCCCGTCCGGGTTCTTCCCCCCCCCACTGCGAGAACCACCCCCGTCCGGGTTCTTCCCCCCCCACTGCGAGAACCACCCCCGTCCGGGTTCTTCCCCCCCCACTGCGAGAACCACCCCCGTCCGGGTTCTTCCCCCCCCCACTGCGAGAACCACCCCCGTCCGGGTTCTTCCCCCCCCACTGCGAGAACCGCCCCCGTCCGGGTTCTTCCCCCCCCCACTGCGAGAACCACCCCCGTCCGGGTTCTTCCCCCCCCACTGCGAGAACCACCCCCGTCCGGGTTCTTCCCCCCCCCACTGCGAGAACCACCCCCGTCCGGGTTCTTCCCCCCCCACTGCGAGAACCGCCCCCGTCCGGGTTCTTCCCCCCCCCCACTGCGAGAACCGCCCCCGTCCGGGTTCTTCCCCCCCCCCACTGCGAGAACCGCCCCCGTCCGGGTTCTTCCCCCCCCCCACTGCGAGAACCACCCCCGTCCGGGTTCTTCCCCCCCCAGCTGCGAGAACCACCCCCGTCCGGGTTCTTCCCCCCCCACTGCGAGAACCGTCCCCGTCCGGGTTCTTCCCCCCCCAGCTGCGAGAACCACCCCCGTCCGGGTTCTTCCCCCCCCAGCTGCGAGAACCACCCCCGTCCGGGTTCTTCCCCCCCCAGCTGCGAGAACCACCCCCGTCCGGGTTCTTCCCCCCCCCACTGCGAGAACCGTCCCCGTCCGGGTTCTTCCCCCCCCCACTGCGAGAACCACCCCCGTCCGGGTTCTTCCTCCCCCCACTGCGAGAACCAGCCCCGTCCGGGTTCTCCCCCACCCCCACTGCGAGAACCACCCCCGTCCGGGTTCTTCCCCCCCCACTGCGAGAACCACCCCCGTCCGGGTTCTTCCCCCCCCCACTGCGAGAACCACCCCCGTCCGGGTTCTTCCCCCCCCACTGCGAGAACTGCCCCCATCTGGGTTCTTCCCCCCCCCCCAGCTGCGAGAACCACCCCCGTCCGGGTTCTTCCCCCCCCACTGCGAGAACTGCCCCCATCCGGGTTCTTCCCCCCCCCAGGGGCACGACCGAGTCCTCTACCTTATGAATCTGCCCCTTACGCCCTCCAGGCCCTGCATTTACACAGCCGTCCGCAGGCAGGGACGCGCCCAGCGGGGTGACCCGAATGCTTCCCCCCGCTACTTGTAAGAGGCTCCAGCCAGCTCGCCCCACTCCGCAGCCTCTGCCCCCCCCCCCCCAGCCGTGGCACCAGCCTGCCCTGGTGAGACGCCTTCTACCGAGGACAGTGGCCGTGCACCAGCTTTCGTGCACGGAGCAGGGTCCCCCGGCGCTTTGGGCAAGAGGCGGCTTTGGGTAAAGCGCCGGGTGGATCGACCCGCTGCGGCCGGAAGGGACCGTGAGCCACGCGGGCGGAGCAAAGTGGGGTCCCCGAGAGATGAAAGCGAAAGCGCAATCGTGAGTCCTGCAGCCTGGGCGGGGTTTGATGGCGGCAGCGTCTCGCCCGGCGGGTTTGCTCCTCGTACGCGGGCCGGGATTGGCTTCCCCCGCCTGGGATCACCTCCCTGCTTCCGGCATCTGGCTCCAGACGTGGTTCCGGGGGTTGGGCTGTGGGGGGCCTGAGGCCAGGCGCCTGCCCCGCCTTTACAGGTTCCCTCTGCTCGCTTTTGCTCGGAGGGTGTCCCTGTGCCCGGTCTGGGAGGGGCCTTGGGAGCGGGGATCCCCCATACCGGGGGGGGGGGGAGGGGAGGGGGGTGCCACTCTTACACCATGTGTCAGTAACATGCACAAAGCAAAACTTCGTAACTCCGCCTACAGAGCAGAGGTGCCCACTGCCCCCTAGCC
This sequence comes from Pelodiscus sinensis, assembly GCF_049634645.1. Taxonomy (NCBI): domain Eukaryota; kingdom Metazoa; phylum Chordata; order Testudines; family Trionychidae; genus Pelodiscus; species Pelodiscus sinensis. The sequence goes on along the minus strand of NW_027465849.1, from coordinate 5,427,347 downwards.
GGGGGAGGGGGCAGGGACGACTGGTGAGGAAGGACCGGGGGGGGGGGGGCGGGGGAGGGAGACTGCCCCCACTCCTAGCCTGGGAAAGGGCTGGGTCAACTCCCCTCTGCCCCAGGCCCGACCTCTTCCTGCCCCCACCCCACCCCTGTTCTGCCCCCTGGTCCTTTCCCCCATATGACACAGTGGGGGGCCCCGCTCTGGTTCCCCCACTCCCGGCGGCACGGCTCTGCTTCCCGCTGGTGAGCCCAGGGGCTGGGGGGGACCCCTACTGTGAACGCCAGTCCCCCCTCCATCCTCCCCTGGTCTGCCCGGGGGCTCTGGGCCTGCCGGCTACTGGCCCCTTGCCCCTCCTACCCACGGCGTTTAAGAGGTCATGTTCCCCTCAGCCCCCCCCTTATGCATTGTAGGGGCATTTTTGACCCACCCCTTCCCCCCCAGTTCCACCCCTTCCCCAACTCCCCACCCCGCCTCTCCCTGCCCCTGCCCTGCCCCAACTCCACCCCAGCTGGAAAAACTTAAACAACAACAAGGAATAGTCAAGCACCTTAAAGACGAACAAAACATGTCGATGGTCTCATGAGCTCTCGTGGGCACAGCCCACTTCTTCAGATGACTGGGGTATTAAAAGTCTGGATCTAAGAATAAATAAGGGGGCGGGGGGAGAAAAAAAATAGTGAATTAGATTGTTCAAAAGCTTCAGGGAGTAGCCGAGTTAGTCTGTACAGGATAAACTTAAAAAATTGACAACGAATAGTCTGGTAGATTGTTCAAGGTACAAGAGGCTGATGAGAACAATTTGCACCTCTATAAGCACTATTGGTTGGTTGGCTAAGTCATTAGGGGTACGTCTAAACTACATGCCTCCGTCGACGGAGGCATGTAGATTAGCCAGATCGGCAGAGGGAAATGAAGCCGCGATTAAAATAATCGCGGCTTCATTTAAATTTAAATGGCTGCCCCGCTCTGCCGATCAGCTGTTTGTCGGCAGATCGGGGCAGTCTGGACGCGCCGCGCTGACAAAGAAGCCTTTCTTGATCGGCACAGGTATGCCTCGTGAAACCAGGTTTACCTGTGCCGATGAAGAAAGGCTTCTTTGTCGGCGCGTCGCGTCCAGACTGCCCCGATCTGCCGACAAACAGCTGATCGGCAGAGCGGGGCAGCCATTTAAATTTAAATGAAGCCGCGATTATTTTAATCGCGGCTTCATTTCCCTCTGCCGATCTGGCTAATCTACATGCCTCCGTCGACGACGGAGGCATGTAGTCTAGACACACCCTAGGTGTGCTCGCCAGCCAATGTCTTTATTCATTCCTCTCTGATGGGAATCAGACTTGTAAATGAAGTTAAGATCCAATCCTGCCCTGTGGATTTGACTTGTGGAACTGACCTGAAACAACAGGGTGACTTGCAGATCCATTAGTGAGCGTCCAGGCAGGTTAAAGTATTCTCCAATGGGTTTCTCTGTGTTGCCTTTTCGGATATCGGGGGCACCGGGAGGGAGGGGGAGTTGATCAGCTACGTTTCTGATGGGCAAGAGGCCCTGAAGGGAGAGTGAAGCTTGGGGGCGGGTGGGGGCTGCACCCCGGAGCACCCACTGAGGCTGGCATCCGTGGCACAGAAAACACAACAGACTTTGACAATGACACCTTCCGTGGCAGTGGGGACTATGGATCGGACCCCAATACATCATGCGAATGGCCAAAGCTACGGGATTATTCATCTTTAGAGCCCTGCGTGAGCATCCACATCTATGTCTGTGCACACGCGCCGCGGAGGCCCGCAGCCGCCCCAGCGGACGCCGAGACCCGCCGCTGTCCAGCGGAGAGCTGCAGACCGGCTGGGTTCTCGAGACCACCTTTGTACCCACCTCTGCGTGATCTGCGCCCACGCACACCTGCGGGTGGACAGAGGGTGGGTGTGCAGGGCTCCAGAGATATCGCCTTTCCAAATAAGCGTGGGGATTTTCTTGCCTGCCTTTTGTTTCACTCTCCCTGCCCAATCTCCGCACGCGCCCCGGCAGCAATAACTTGTGCCAGGGCCCCCCCTTTTACTAAGGCTGTGGATGCTCTTCCCCCACGTGTGCAATCGGGGGACGTTCGGCGATACAGGCCTAAGTTGGCTCACCCATAGAAAAATACCGAACAAGTTTTTGGAGGAAAAAGTTTGTTGAGCAAAAAAAAAAAGAAAAAAGGACCGTGGCCCCTTTAAAAACTGCGTGGTCTGGTTCTTTGGCCCTACATCATCCAGCCATCCATCATCTTGCCTCCCTGCATCGGGCCGGACAGCTCCTCGGTCTATGGTTGCCAGGCTGCCTCTGTATTGACCCTGGGATTTTCGCCTCCTGACTGGGAAAAAATCAGAAAGTACCGGACATTTTTGGTGTCCAGTATTTTCTGAAATTTTTTTTTACCGGACAGGAGGCGAAAATACCAGACTGTCTGGTTCAGCACCGGACACCTGGCAACCCTACTCACCCAAGGTCCCACCAGAAGGAGGAACTAAATCCGGGGCTTGGCTAGGCCCCGCTCGCCGGCCATTCTTTCCCGCAACTTTCTGCTCAATGAGTTTCCAAGCTAAATAGACAAAGGCCTGCAAGGGAAAACAGAGGCTCGGTTTGCCCACGGTCAGCAAGGAGAATTCAGGTCTCAGTCCAGTGGCTCCAAAACAGACCCTCGAAGAGTCGCTCCGTGAGCTGCTAGCGGCAGTAGGCTCTTACCCTCCGTGTGGGGCAGCCCCAGGGAATGGGGCCAGCTGTGGCAGAGCGTTGCGACTCCTCCATTTCCTGCCCTCCAGCTCCCGCCCCTCTCTTGTCCTGCCGAAGGGGCCACGGCGGCTCCATTCCGACACGCGCACGCTCCCGCGTCCCCAGAGCACACAGAAAAGAGCATTGATTAGCCCTGCAGTAAATCACCATTTAAATCATGCAGCTTCCAAGTGTGTAATTAAGCAAATTAACTGCCTTGGAAGAATACAGGCTTCCAGCGATTTCTGATGACTGTCATTACCCGCCGGGTAGTTATCAGGCAAATAACATGTGTTCCCTGAACTGGGGACAAACATCTGCCTATTGTTCCGGCGGAGCTGGGGAGAGCTGCCCTGGGCTGGCCATCTCCCCCCGGGGCCGCTCGGGTCCGGATTCCGGCACACAGCCGCCGCCGCCCCTTTGCTGTCGCCGTTGGCGCGTGGAGCCCGGATCGGGTGGGGGAGGAATTATGCTAATGAGGAGCTTGGTGAGAGGGGCCGGGCCCCTGCTTTTGATATCGAGGCAGCTGGGCCTTGAGGGGGAGGGATGGCTGGGTGGGGAGTGAGCCTGGGGGGGTCATCGGGGAGGGGTGTGATCAGATGCCGGGGTTCTGTTTCTGGGTGCGGTTTAGGGGTCCATGCCAAGGAACTGCGGGGGGGGGGGGACAGGGTTCCTTTGCTGCGCTTGGGAGGGAAGTATGATGTAAGGGTTAGAGCGGGGGTTGGGAGAAGTCAAGATTCCTGGGTTCCTTTTCTGGGGAGCAGTACGGCTTAGGGGTTAGAGCAAGGGAGATCGGAGGAGTGTGTCAGGATTGCTGGGGAAGGGAGGGTGAACAGGGGGTTAGGACAGGGCTGGGGGTTGGGAATCAGGACTCCTGGGTTCTTGTCTCGGTTCTGCCACCGTGTGACCTTGGACAAGGTGACACTAACCACACAGTGAGCATCCTAACTTGGCTTGAGCGGGCCAGTTTTTCCTGCAGGCTGAAACTGCAGGCACTGGGCTGTCTTTGCTCCCGTTCTCTCATGGAAAGTGCCCGGCACGGTAGGACTGTACCAGGATCTTTGCAACCCTTCCTCTCCGAAGCATAGTCGCACCCTGCCCCCTTCAAACAGCAAGGGGATCAGTGACTTTAAAAACCAAATAGCACCAATTTCCTGACACCAGATCAGAGCGCTGCACCCAGATCCGATCCAGATCCGGGGGTGGAGGATCACTGGACGTGTTGGGGTCAGAACCCGGGAGTTCCGGCTCTGAGCCGTGCTTTTGTGAGGCCGGGCTCGCCGTCGTGACTTTGTGTAGTAGTAACTAGCTGTGAAACGGTGGATTTCAGCCGGAGATTTCAAAACAGTCTTCATAGCACCCTAGGGCTGGAAGAGACCTTGGGAGGCCATCGAGTCCAGCCCCCTGCCCAAAGCACGACCAATCCCAGTCAAAGGAAAGCAGGCTCACGCTCCCCATTTTATAGGGCAACTGAGGCACGAAGGCAGGGCGCGACCACAGCCAGTTGAGAATCTTTCAACTAAACGCTTTTTGTCAGAACATACTGGTGGGAAATGGAACGATTCTGTGGGACGTGTTTGTCAGACTTTTCTCCTTGAGAAATATTTGGGGGGGAACCCTTCAAAATAGACATCTGTCAGGGATGGTGTAGACGGAGCTTGATCCTGCCTTGAGGGCGGGGGGGCTGGACTCGATGACCTCTTGAGGTCCCTTCCAGTCCTATTATTCTATGATTCTATGAAAATTGTTTTGTTTTGTTTTGACATTTTCCAAATGGATAAATTCCTGGTTTCTAGTTCATAAACTGCTTTTTGTGTCAATCGGAGGCAGGCAAGAAACGGCCTGCAGGCTGGCTTCAGCCTGCCAAGCCACTGGATCTGACCCATGGGCCGCGCCACCGGTACCCTCGGACACAAAGCCGCCAGCTGCTTCAGAGCAGCCCCACACCACTTTAAGCAGCTGGCTGCTCCTTGTGGCTCTCTGTTCTGGACGCCAGGAGAGGGGGACGCTTTGTGGAAACCAGCCAATAGGAGCTGAGAGATTTTGCTAGGGGCGGGGCAGCCCACGCAATACCTCTCCCTCCCCCTAGTGCCAGAGAGCCACAGGGAGCAATGTGGGGCTGCAGCAGGCAGGGAGCCTGCCTCTGGCACCCAGGCCCTCCCTCCCTTCAACTCCCTGCTCCAGGTCACCATCCAAACCCTCTGCATCCCCCTCTCCTCCTCCCCAAGGTCACAACTCCCTCCCAGATCCTGCACCCCCCACCCTCCCCAAGGCCAGAATCCTTTCCTGCACCTATACCCCCTCCTGGACCCTGGATCCCAATCCCCTGCCCCAGATCACAATCTCCTCCTTTACCCAACCTCCATCTCAGACCCCACATCCCCTTCATAGAAAAGTGCGGCCCTTGACCACTTACCAAAATCTTGGAGTAGCCCCCCCCCCCCATCAAAAATGATTGCCCACCCTTGGTTTAGATGGTTCTGCAAACCAGAACCATTTTTTTAAACACCCGAAGGAACTGTTTGATTTGACTCCCACTGAATTTTCTTTTCTTTGTCAATTTGGGAACATTTCTGAGGTTTCAACTTTTCGTCCCGCTTTGGGACAGAAAACTGGTCTGATATCGCGCCACCCGAGAGGGAGGGCACTAGGCGGCATGGAGACAGACCCCCATCCTGAGACTCAGACCTGCAATCCACCCACTAGGCACTGCTGCCTTCCCTGAGTTTTAGAATACTAAACTTTAGAATTTTGCTGCTTTCTGCCTGTCTCCGAGCCCGTGCAAGGGGGAAGGCGGGTGCTGCTGCTTCCCACATCCCATCAGCTGGGGTAGGATTTTTACTACTGACCCTTTTGGGGTTGCCATGACCTCATCATCTGGTGCCTTGATACTCGCATCTCCAGCGAGGAGGGTGGAAATTCATCTGCCCTTAGTGAGACTAGGGGAAACTGCTGATAGATCCGTAGCTACCTAGGGGAGTCAGGCACATCAGTAACATGCAGCATCTGGGCTCTTGTCCCACTTGCTTCCCAGGTCTGCCTGGGCTCAGTTTCCTTCCTGCTATGGGCCCTAGATCATCTCTCTGGACCCTAGATCTGCAGTTTTTCCATTCCTAGAGTCACATAACAACCCCCTGCCCACTTACAGATAAAGCCGTTGTGCTAATTAGCATCTTTGACCTGAGGCCAATTTCCTAATCAATTGCATTAGTGAAATTAGCAGCATTTATGCTGACAGCAAAAGTCTTCCAGGCTTAACCAGGGAAAATATTAAGGTCACATTGATTAATAATCAGCAGTTTATTAAACATCTGCAGAGAGCCCAATTGCTCAAATTGCTGCTAATTTGACAGCAAAGGCAGCCTGATTTCCCTGAGTCACCCAGCCACCCAAAGCCAAGCTGGATTCTGGAAAGAAAAAGCCAGCAAGTTGCTACCAGTTGTTGGGGTGGGTCGCTAAGGTTTGAAAAGGGACCATGCCAGTGTCCCTCTCATTTTTCCATCTACGCGTGGAATAAATTTTGTTTCATGCACCAAGGCATGTGTGAGTGTGCACCACATGCTGACAGATGTGAGCGCTTTGCTAATCAGCTGTATGGCATTTGAAACACCTCTCGGTGGCTGCCCAAGTGCTCAGTTTCCAGGGAACACTGGACCTTGCAGGCTTGGAGACCAGCTGAAGTGGTTTTGATGGGGGGTTGGGAGTCAGGACTCTGGGGTTCTCGTCTCAGTTGTGGGGGAGGTGGGAGAGTGTTGTCTTTTTCTGTAATCACTAGATGAAGAATCAGATTTCAAGGGCTAAGATTTCCAGATGTGGCTAGAGATTTTGCGATGCTTTTAAGGGGAGGAGGGATGTGGTTTTCAGAATGTGCTAATCACTTGCCCTCTGAAAATCAGCTCCTTCCAGGATTATAACTTGAGACCTCTTACAATGACCTCTCCAAATTGGCTCCTGTCTGTGCATGCACCAGTGCCCTCTGCTGGATGGGATCAAAACTGCTCACCTGTGTGTCATAGGCCCCATACTGCTAACAGCTAATGGCGATTCTCCTTTAGCACAAGTGGCAGGGCCTGGGATTGTGACGCAGTGAGATCTGAGTGCGAGTGCAGCCGTGACATTCTGAGTAATCATGTACTTAGCGCGGTGACTCACAGGTACTTGTAAGGCGCCATCGGTCTGCTGAAATGCAGCAGAGTCTGGGTTGCACGGTTTACTGGAAGAGGTTGAATAATTTATTATTGAAAGTGGCTGAGGAGGTGGGTGGGCGGGAGATAGTGTTTATCTGCCTTAAACAGCCCCCACCTGAGCACCTCCCAGCAGCTCCGGAGGCACGGCAGCGCCTATTATCCCCATTGTACAGAGGGAAAAACTGAGGCACAGAGCGGCTAAGTGACTTGCCCAGGATCTCGCAGGCAGTCTGTGATGGACCCGGGGATTGAACTCACCCATGTCAAATTCTCGAGTAGCCGCCTGAAGACGGGACAATCCTTCCTAGCCCTAACAGGCCGAACGTTCCTGGTATCGGACGCCCAGCTGTCCTGAGCCTGGCTTGTCTGGGGGGCCACCTGCGTGCAGCCTTTCTTTCTGGACCACCCTTCCCTTTGGCCTGTATTAATACAGCCTTGCTGTGGGCCATACGTGTGGGAAGAAATGTGTCCAACCAGGTGGAAACTCAGGACTCTTGGGTCCTGTTCTCAGTTCTAGCACTAGCTTGCTGGGTGTCCCACAGCAAGTCACTTCCCTGCTCTGTGCCTCAGTTTCCCCACCTGTAAAATGGGGAGAATGTTGCCGCTCTCTTTTGCAAGGCACTTCGAGAGCCATAGAGGAAAAGAGCTACAAAGCAGAGTGACGACTTCCTGAGCCCCCATGGGTGCTTGGCTCCACCCTTTCCCCCCAAACCCTTTTCCTGCTCTCACTCCTCCCCCTTTCACCTCCTGCATGCCACTGAACAGCAGGGGGTCAAGAGGAGGAGATGATTGGTGGGATCTGCTGGTGGGTGGAAAACTAGGGGTGGGGCAGGACTGCCGGTGGGTGTTCCAGTCCTGGAGCACACCCAGCGCCGGCGCCGGTGCTGGATCGTATTGAATATGAACGCATTTCAGTTTCCAAAGAGGTGTGTGTGGAACTCCTGGCCACAAGGGAATGGCTCAGCAGGAATTGGAAAAGGATTCCAGTGAGTCCTCAGGAGAGTCTGAGTTAACACCAAGGCTGGGGGGCGGGGAAGGGGGAAGGAGAATCACCCCAGGGCACAATTCATTGTTGCTTTGCATTTTGCACGGTGGTTTTCACAAGTCCAAAGGGGGGCGTGAAAGGCTGCTGCTGTACAGGAGGAGTAGGGCAGCAACGAACTAGGACTCTAGTAACATAGGAAGGGACATACATCCGCATGCTCCAAGGAGGCACCGGCTAAGTGGGAGGGCCAGGAAGATAGTTTTGATAGCGGGAGGTTCTCTCATCCTGACAGCGGTTTTGCAGCTCACTATAAAGCAGTTGGTACTGGCCATGATCAGAGATGGGATACTGGGCTAGAATGGTCCGATCTGGCCTGGCAATTGACATGTTCCCAGCTGGGTTGGACAACTGGAAAGAGGAAGTGACCCTGGACAAAGTGAAACTGACTAGCTTTCATGTACTTGTCTTGAAGTGGGGGGGAAAAAGGGCGGTAGATAAATGCCTCTGACGCTTTTCTCATTTTAACCCTGCAGCCCAAGGCTGAGGGAGATCCAGTAGCTAGAAGCAGCAAGGAGATGCATTCAGGATGGAACTATGAAGCACATTTTTAACAGACAGGGGCTAACTCACCCTGGGTACCCACTAGCCAGCTCCACCCCCCGTCAACCCCTCCCCCCCTAAATTTTGCTGCTATTTTTGTTTTTTGGCTCAGTCTTTTTTTTTTGCTCAACAAGTTTTGCTGCTGGGGGGGGGGGGCGGGTGAGGGTTTCTCAAAAATCAAAAAGGGGGCGTGATGCCGAAAAGTTTGGGAACCACTGAGATAGGGGCAGGGTGCAGAAACGGCTGGGCGAGATTCCCCGCCATGGGTTATGCAGCAAGGCAGCTTTATTCCCCAGCCCCCAGGGGACAGAGCAAACCAGCAGAGTCCAACCTCCTGGGGGAAGGAGTCTCCTACATTCCCTTTTGCTTAATAGCCAGGCGAGGTGGTCGCAGGCTGGTTTATTCCGCACGGGGTGGAAAAAATTAGCAGGAATGTCGGAGGAGGGGCTGGCAGCTGGGGAGAGAGGGACATGATAGGAGCTGAGGACAGTGGAGTGAGAGGGGGCAAAGTCATGCAGAGCCTTGCAAGGGAACATACATTACATGGCAGCTACTGCTTGGCACTGACCATCAGTTTCTCTGTAAGCTGAGCATTTGGGCGGCCACCCAGGCAAGATTGAAATGCTGCCCAGCTGATTAGCAGAGTGCCCAGAACCAGCAGCATGTGTTTCTGCTGGTGGTGCACACCTGCACATACCTAGGTGCACAGAACAAAATTTATTCTGCACACGGATGAAAAATTGAAGGAGGCCTTGCTGGTCCCTCCAAACTCCTCTGTGGAGAGGCTTAGAATTGGATCTGTGGAAGCACCGTGCTGATGCATGTACACCGTTAAGTGGGGGGGCTGAGCAAAAGAACCCATGTGGGTGCCTGCAAATGCATGGCTATCTGCCTGATGTACCCATTGAGGGTTAACGGCTGCTCAGCGGTTAGGGGAGGGGACGCTTGCCAGAGACACCTTCTGCTCCCAGCTGGTGGGGAGTGAAATCTCTTCCCTCCCAGGCAGACAAGTTGCTTAAAACCCCCCAGCCCCATGTGGATTGTCTTGTAAAGGTGAATGGCAGAGACCTGGCCCCGCTCCAAGTACAATTACCAGCCTCTCAATCTAATTGACCCAGATTGTCCAGACCGCTTGGCGCAAGCCGAGAGTCGTGTCTGCATCACCCAAGAACCTGTTCTAGAAGCACAAGATGCAAAGCCCCTAGGAATGTCTGTCCCCTTGCACTGCCGGCATCGGGGCAACGGGAGGGCAAATCTAAGCCAGTCTGTTCTACCCGTGCACCACAGTGGTGCAAAGGGGGGTGCGTGGCACGGGAGGATCCAGCGACCTCCCTCCCCCGATGCAAAGCACCAGACAATTGGGGGCTGGGTGTAGACAGCGATACAGTCAATTCAGGATTCACGGGGGTGGCGTCCTGACAGGTTTCCTGTTCTGTCAAGCGGCCGCCTGCCTACACTTTGGGATGCTCCCTCTGGATATGGCGCCAGCTCTGCACAGCGTAACAGCCTTCACGGGAGCCCCCAGAGGCCACAGACTCCGACGACATCGGAAGGCACCCGGGTCAGGCTCACTGTTGACCATTAATAGGTGTCGGTTACCAGACGGCCTCCGAGTGCCCTGGACAATGGACACAGCCCAGTCGATAGTATGGATTCATTATCGCCCCCTAGGCCGGCCAGAGAGTCAAGCTTCCCCAACATTTAGGCCGATGTTTCTTAAACTTTTTAAGACTGAGGTACACCAAACAATTTTTTTTTATGAGGAACACCAAAGGTCGGGGGGAGAGGGAGGAGGAAAGGGTTGGAAGGAAGTTATTGAGGGGGGGAAAAAGGTAGGGGGAAAGTTACTGAGCAAAAAAAAAAAAAGGTCACTTGCCCTTTAAGGGCGGCCATTTTGAATTCTGTTCTCCGCGGCACACCTCCGACTGCCTCGCGGCGCACCGGTATGCCACAGAACACAGTTTAAGAAACACTGATTTAGGCTATGTCTATACTACAAGGTTTTTGCGCAAAAACCGGCAGAGCGTCCATACCTCCAGCGTGTTTTTGCGCCAAAAAAAAAATACAGTCAATCGACAGGACAAAGGGCTTTTGCCGGTAGAGTTATTCCTCTCCCCACGAGGCAGAACTCCTTTTTGCACAACAGCTCTTGTGCAAAAAGGCAGGTGTGGACGCTTCACAGGGGTTTCTTGTGCAAAAAGAGCCTATCACAAAAAGCACAGGGGGCATTCTGTGAATGGCCCTCAGAGCTTTCTCGCGCAAGAGCGTCCATGCAGTGTGCACGCTCCCTTGCGCAAAAGCACATCGCTTCTGTGATGAGCTTTTGAGGTGTGGACGGCCTTTTGCGCAAGACTTTTTTTGCAGAAGATCTCTTCGGCGAAAAGCTTCTTGTGCAAAACCCCTGCAAGGTAGACAAAGCCTCACACACAGAAAGGAGCAATCTATGCTACCCACCGTACGTATCCTCTGACGCACCAGTGATGCAGTTGCTGCCTCCCCTCGTACTTCCCTCCGAAGCAGTCGCTGCCCCCTGCTCTGTTTTCACTCTTGTTGCCTCAAGCTATTTTATCAGGGACTCAGCTGGGTGTCCCTGTGCTGTCCTGGTGGGTGTAGTTATACACTTCTTAGCAGTGCTAGCTGAGACCTGGACTTGCAGGCAAACATCTGCTTTCAACCCGGCCTCTCTTACTCACAACTCTTGCTCACGTTGGGTCAAGCACCGGGCCCAAGTTTTGGGCTCTTTCTTTCTCCGACAGGGCTCTGAACGATGCAGATGCTGCCCCTGTCCTCTTCTGGGGCGGTAGCATGCGGGCGGAAAAAGGTGCAAGATGTTGAAGGATCCAAGCAGTCTGCCCCCTCCCGTCTTGGGGGGCTGGGCGCTGCAGATTTTGTGCCCCACATCTGCAGACCAGAGAGGCCGCACAACAAGCTTTGGCTTTGGTGAGGTCACATCTGGAGTATTGTGTCCAGTTCTGGGCCCCCCACTACAAAAAGGATGTGGACGCATTGGAGAGGGTCCAGCGGAGGGCGACCAAAATGATTCGGGAGCTGGAGCATACGACCTCTGAGGAGAGGCTGAGGGATTTGGGTCTGTTTAGTCTGCAGAAGAGAAGAGTGAGGGGGGATTTGAGAGCAGCCTTCAACTTCCTGAAGGGAGGTTCCAAAGAGGATGGAGAGAGGCTGTTCTCAGTGGTGGCAGATGGCAGAACAAGGAGCAATGGTCTCAAGTTGCACTGGGGGTGGTCTAGGTTGGATATTAGGAAAAACTATTTCCCTAGGAGGGTGGGGAAGCGCTGGGCTGGGTTCCCTAGGGAGGGGTGGAATCTCCATCCCTAGAGGTGTTTAAGTCCCGGCTTGACAAAGCCCTGGCTGGGTTGATTGAGTTGGGATTGGTCCTGCCTAGGGCAGGGGGCTGGACTTGATGCCTCCTGAGGTCTCTTCCAGTTCTAGGATTCTAAGCCTTAAATGGCCTGACTTGTCCATGCCTGCCTCTGCCCTGCCTCTTGTCTCCACAGACAGCAGCCCCCCTGGTGCAGTCTAAATCGGTGTTTCTCAACCAGTGGTACCCTTAGGGGTACTCGGGAGAAGACAGGGGGTACATCAACACAACTGAAATTTGGAGAAAACTGAATTTTGGTTGTAAGTTTGACAGCGCTGTATTATTTTTGTACGTTTTACACCCAAAAATGTCATCGTCCGCCCGGCTATGATTAAGTTGTTTAAACAAATGTGTTTGTTTCAATGGTAGAAAAAATGGTGCGTGTCTGAAAACTGTAGGTACTGGGGGTACTTATAATTTTTTTAAGGGGTACTTTATAAAAAAAGGTTGAGAAACACTGGTCTCGGTAGATCTCGGGGGGGAGGGGGCAGGTGGCAAGGGGATATGTCAATCAAACCTCTTTTCAGGGGAAAAAAGGCACATTCTGCAAAACCAGACCGGGACGTGAATTCCTGTCCCTTTCGCCAAATTGTTTCAGCTGAAACAGACCCCAAAGCAACAGCTGACAAATCCAACCTGCTGCACTTTCACCATCTTAGCCAATAAAAACGTTTCTAAAAACGGTCAGGCTGTTTCATTTGACCCGAAACGACCTTTATTTTTTTTTAATGATCTGAAAATGTCGAACAATTGTCTTTTCGACCCAAAAAGGTTTTGCTCCTTGTGTGTTGCTTTTGCTTTGGTTTGGTTTTTCAGCATCGCCGGTAAACCCCAGTCTCGGTGATCAGCCCAGCGCGGATGACAGGCGCTGGCCAGGGAGAAGGCCCGTGGGGGACAGCCAGCTGTAATCATCCTTCTGCCGATCTTCAGTGATGGGCTTGGCTCCTATTACCGGGTGCAGGTTCCTGCCGGCACCTCAGGAGCCAGAACAGCTGATAACTCAGCTCACTCTCGTTGCTGCTCTTTGCCAAGCGTTTGGGAGCAGGATTTTAAGGCAGTTTACCTCTGCGAGCTGCGGCGCTTTTTGTGTGTGCTGGGGTAGGAACACGCCAACTGCCAAGCTGGATCAGAGCCAGCAGTCCCTCTAATTTTTCCATCTGTGTGTGGAATAAATTTTGTGATGCGCACCAAGGTATGTGCAGATGTGCACCACATGCTGTGGGCACTGCAAGCGCTCAGCTAGTGAGCTGAGGCTCATCAACGCTGGGAGCCCGTCTCCAACAGTGGCTTGCACCGGGCGCTTCCGAGGAAAGGGAACAAACCCCACAACCTCAACTACGAATTTTGGATAAGCAGACGGCATGTTCCTAGATGCCTAGATTCCAAGGCTGGAAGGGAAACCGTGATCTTCTGGTCTGATCACCTGGATACTCCAGGCCAGAGACTTTCCCTGCCGTGATTCCTAAAGCAGATCCTCTAGGAAAACATCCCGCCCTGAATTAAAACTTGCCATGGCTTGAGAATCCTTTCTCCATTCCCCCCCCCCCCCCCCCCCTGGTTTAAGTACGCTCACTGATAAAAATGTAACCCCGCCCCACAGTCGAGGGGGAGTCTCCCTCCCTGGGGGCGTTAAATCCAGAGGGGGCTGTTTATTAAAGAACATGTTTGGTTCCCTACCCTGTGTTACATGATCCCAGCTGTCCCTTCTGGCTTTGGGATTTGTGACTTACCTTAGGTCTCTCCCCCTGGTCTCTGGGAGAGGTTGGTGTAGGCCCTGGGGCAGGAGAGTTAATTAAAAGCTCTTCCAAGATTGTTCACGTGAACTTTGTGTCACTCTAACTAGTGTAGCTGTCAGGGGGGTGGGTGGGGAGGGATTTAGGGGTGCCACAGCTCCCCGCCTGGTTCCCAGAGTCCCGGCTGCCTCCCACGCACCGGGGTCTCTGCTGCTGGCTCCAGGCCGGAGGTCCCAGTGGCTGGCCCTGTGCATCGCAGAGGCTCTGCTTTGGCCCCACATGCTGGCAGATCTACAGCCAGCCCCATGTCCCTGCATGCCAGGTCTTTGCTCCCGGCCTCATCTGGGGGAGAGAAATGTCAGCACCCCCCCTCTTTAAAACATTCCCATGCCACTGAGAAGCACCCAGCGTGGGGAGGGGTGGGAAGGGGTGTTTAAGGGCTGGGGCAGGGAGGACTGGCAGCCGGGACGGCTTGCGCCAGTTGCAGACCGTGAGCGGCGCTGGGGAACTGGGCCTCTCGAGGTGAATGGCTCTGCATGCTCGGAGCCACCCGGTCCCCGTTTCCCAGGAAAAGACCATGACGTGGCTCTGGGCCGAGACCGCCGCCTGGGAGAGGGGCAGGGAGACAGAACTGCACTTCGGCCCTGATCCTGGGGTTCTTGAAAATGGAGCCTGGGTCTTGGCTTTATACTTGCTCCCAAAGGCAGCCTGTCCGGCTACCCACCCCCCAGCTATTGCCGTCAGCACTGGCAGCCAGTGGAGAGTGCCCCCTACTGGCTTGCCATGTGCTGCCCTGGGACACTGGGGCCAGCTAGGACTGAGAGGAGAGAGCGCCCCCTACTGGCTCCCTAGTGCTGCCCTAGGACATTGGGGCCAGCTCGGACTGAGGGGAGAGAGCGCCCCCTACTGTCTCCCATGTGCTGCCCTAGGGCATTGGGGCCAGCTCGGACTGAGAGGACAGAGCGTCCCCTACTGGCTCCCTAGTGCTGCCCTAGGACATTGGGGCCAGCTCGGACTGAGGGGAGAGAACGCCCCCTACTGGCTCCCTAGGGCATTGGGGCCAGCTCAGACTGAGGGGAGAGAGCGCCCCCTACGGGCTCCCTAGTGCTGCCCTAGGACATTGGGGCCAGCTCGGACTGAGGGGAGAGAACACCCCCTACTGGCTCCCTAGGGCATTGGGGCCAGCTCGGCCTGAGAGGAGAGAGCGCCCCCTATTGTCTCCCATGTGCTGCCCTAGGGCATTGGGGCCAGCTCAGACTGAGGGGAGAGAGCGCCCCCTACTGGCTCCCTTGAGCATTGGGGCCAGCTCGGACTGAGGGGAGAGAGCGCCCCCTACTGGCTCCCTTGAGCATTGGGGCCAGCTCGGACTGAGGGGAGAGAGCGCCCCCTACATGCGCGGCGCCTGCTGGCACAGTACCCCCTAGGGCCGTATCGAGGTGCTGGGGTTAAGTCACTTGGAAAGGCAAGTTAGTTTCTGCCGCCCCTCTCCTGCAGAACCGTGGGGCTTTCCCTTGGCTGCCTCCCCGCTGGGGTTGCCAGCTTGGATGGAAGCTGTTCCCGGAGATTTTTTCCCAACAGGTCCTCGTGTCATTTCTTAACACCTCCTCTTGCACTCTCCAGGATCGCTCTCCCTGCCCACCGGGGGCTGGGGTCCCGTTCAGGAGATCCTGGGGCCGTCTGGGAGGGTTGGCAAGTGTACGCCCCGCTAAGCACTTGCCAACATCACCGTACGACGGATGAGTGGCGTCCGAGGGCAGGGCACCGGGGCAAGCGGGCTGCAGCAGCTCACGAGAGCTGGTGTCACAGGATGGACACCATGGGTGGGGCAGGGTGGAGAGCTGGTACCTGGATTGTCCACCCTCGGAAGGGGGTTGGGACACAGGAGCTTTCTGGGTGTCTGGCTGGGAGTCTTGCCCACATGCTCAGGGTTTAGCTGATCGCCATATCTGGGGTCGGGAAGGAATTTTCCTCCAGGGTAGATTGGCAGAGACCCTGGAGGTTTTTCGCCTTCCTCTGTAGCATGGGGCACAGATCACAGCTGGAGGATTCTCTGCATCTTGGGGCCTTCAAAGTATGTAAAGGCTTCAATATCTGAGATATAGGCGAGAGGATTATTCTAGGAAGGGGTGGATGAGATTCTGTGGCCTGCACTGTGCAGGGGGTCAGACTAGATGATCATAATGGTCCCTTCTGACCTTAAAGTCTATGAGCTTGGTGAACAGATGGCCTCTGCTGCAAGCAGAGCCAGGCCAACGGCGGCAGAGAGTTTGGAGTCAAGGCCCTGCGTTGGGCTTGCTGTAAACCCTGGGGACGGATAATATCTTGGCAAAGCAGGAGAGATTCTAAGGCATGACGGGCCTTACTCACCCCCAGCGTATGTACCAATCACCCTAGATCATCACAGTGTAAGGCAGAAGGTCTCAAGTTAATGGTCTCAAGTTACAGTGGGGGAGGTCTAGGTTGGAGATTAGGAAAAACTCTTTCCCTAGGAGGGTGGGGAAGCGCTGGGCTGGGTTCCCTAGGGAGGGGGTGGAATCTCCATCCCTAGAGGTGTTTAAGTCTCGGCTTGACAAAGCCCTGGCTGGGTTGATTGAGTTGGGTTGGTCCTGCCTTGGGCAGGGGACTGCACTCGATGACTCCTGAGGTGTCTTCCGGCCCTAGGATCCTATGATTCTAAGGGATCAATTGGAGGACATAGTCCCCCCACTCCCCAGAAGCAGCCCTAGACTAGCTGCCAGCAACCGGCACCTTAGGCAAACCATGCAATCAGCACCCCCACCTCCAAACCCCTCAATGATATTGCACCACCATTCAGTGCCCCATTGCACCTCATTTAACTTGGCGCCCGAGGCGACTGCCTCCTTCACCTATATGGACAGGCTGCCCCTGCCACTGCCAGCCCATATCTTGTGGTGGAGCTAGCACAGCTCCCTTTAGCAAGCACCCTCTGATCCCAGAGGAAAGACACCGGGTGATGGAGCATCCCCTGCCCCACCCCGGGGCATGTTGGGCAGTGATTCCCCCTCCACCCCGTTCCAAGCTGGCACCTCCGTTTCCAGCCTGCTTTTGACCAGCCGTCTCCTGGCCGTCTGCCTTCGTCGGCTCAGCTCAAGCCTCCGCCACAGTCAGGTGCTTGTGGCCTGTGCGATCGGGTTCCTTGGCCAACTCGCCCGGCTGAGTTTGCGCGAGGCAGTTTTGCTGGCCTGGCCTGCGGGGCCGGGAGGCGTGAGCCGCGTACGCTGAATGCACGGCTGGCTGAGCGGATCGACGCATTCACGGGATAAAAATATCCCGCATTGTTCGGCAGCCGCGGCTCCTCCTCCGAACAGCAGCTGCTCCCTGAATAGGGGGCTGGCTGGCTCAGGACCTCAGCAGCGGGATGGGGAGGGGCCCGGGCTGTTGCTGGGAGCGGCGACGGTTTTCATGGCGGCGTGAAGTGAATCTGAGGGGGAGGTTGCCGCAGGACTGTGAAATCTGCCACCACAGCCCTCTGGTCTGGTAGCACCAGCAGAGAGACTGCTCAGGGCGGGGCTGCCAGGCCTTCGGTTTTCGGCCAGATCACGTGGTCAAACAGGGACCCTGGGGAAACCGGGCAGCAGAGTTGACCAGGCCTTTGAAAGTCCAGCCAGCGGTGCAGTGGGGACCAAGGCCTGCCCTGGTTCTGCGTGGCTCCCAGAAGCAGCCGGCATCCAGCACCCAGCACCCAGGTGTGAGGGTGTGTCTGCCCCGCCCCAAGCACCGGCTCTGCAGCTCCCATTTGCTGGAACTGTGGCCAATGGGAGCTGCGAGGATGGTGCCTACAGGTGCAGGCAGCACACAGAGCCCTCTGGCTGCCCCCCACCCCCTCCCGCCAAGCCGGAGAGACATGCCAGCTGCTTCCTGGCCATTCCCTGAGGTACGCGCTGCCTGGAGCCTGCACCCCAAACCCGCTCCCACATCGCAACCTCCCGCCCCAGCTTGGAATCCCCTCCCACTCCCAAACTCCCTCCCAGAGCGCACACTCGGGCCTGCCCCCCAACACCTGTCCCTGCCTCAGCCCTGAGCCCCCCTCCCCCAACCTCCTCCTCTCCAGCCCCACCCCCATCCTGGGCCCCAACCTCCTGCCCCATCCCTGAGTCCCCCCCACACTCTAACCCCCTCTGCCCAGCCTGGTGTCCTCTCCTGCAAGTCACCCCCTGCCTCCCTCAGTAAAAGTGAGTGAGTCTGGGGGAGCAATGGAGAGAGGGGGGAATGGAGTGAGTGGAGGCGGGGCTTCACAGAAGGGGCGGGGCATGGGTGTGGCCTCAGGAAAGGGGCAGGCTCAGGATTGGGGTGAGGGGCTTGTGGGCAATGAGAAAGTTGATAGCCCTAGTTAAGGACCAGGTCACGGGTGGTCACGCCTAGTGGTTGGAGCCGGTGGCAGCCTGCCTACTGACAGCAGGACTTTGTAGGCAGGTGCTGGAGCCAGGGTTGCAGCTAGAGTCAGGAACAAGGAGTCAGGGGTCAGAGCCGAAGCCAGGAATTGGAGCTGGGGGTCAGAACCGCGGTACGTGGCGTCATGATGGGCTAAGGCTGCGTCCCGGGTGCGAGCAGGGCTGGGAAAATGGAGGGGCAGGAGCTATCGCAGCTGGGAGCAGCCCGCTGGTGCGGGGGTCTGCTCGTCCCTCACTGTCGGGCTGCTGGGCCAGCCAGATCCCAGCCATGTGCGGTACACAGCTGGGTAAGCAGGCCAGCTGCAGCTCCTTAGCCAGACATAACCCGGAATCCAAGGGGCACGGCGCTGGGCCTGCGCTCTCACCCTGCAGCCCGGCCGGCCGTATCCAAATCCCAGCGACATCAAAGGCTTTTCCCAGCTGCTGGCTCCGTCCAGGGGCTGTGCCCATTTTCAGGCAGGCAGCCTGGGCTGAGCTCCTGCAGAACGCACCCCAATGTTTCACCCAGTGGCCTTTGCAGGGAGCCGGTAACTCATGTCCGACTGAACCATGATCCTACAAAGCGGCCAGTCTGGATCTGGAGCCATGGAGAGACGGAAACACCCCCCCACACACACACACACACACTTCCCTTGGGAGCGTGCTCCTCTGAGTAATCGCCTCTCTCAAAACTGGGTGTCATTTTTCCAGTTTGCACGTGCCGGGCTTTAGCTTCTGGCCGTTGGTTCCCGCGCTGCTTTTCCGTGCTAGCGTACGGATCCCGGGAGGCCCCGGGGTTTGTTCCCCAGGAAGGCTCCGGGACAAAGTAAACAAGTCGCCTTTGAAGCTGCTTGTTGAGTTGAGCTCCGTCACTCCCACGGCCTTTTAAAAGCACAGACACCAGACCTAGATCCCAGCATCCGTCCTACCAATGGGATAGACAGAGGGAGAGTCACCTTCCTGCTCCCCCCCATCTGTTCCGACGTCCAAGCGTCCCCTTAGGCCTTTTTGCCCCCAGCCTCACACTTGGGAGCTCATGATCATTGCTTGTCCTTTTCAGAGGCTCTGCTTTCCAGGTACAGGTCCTAGGGCTCAGACCTCACCTGGAGGATGCCCAGCAAGGACAGATCTAGCTGCTTTTTTTTAACCAGCACTGAACCCTGCTTTGCAGAAGTGACCTGTTTTGTGAGCAGCCCAGGCCAGGGACCAATTATTGATGCCCCAGCTGGGGAATTCAGGGTTGGGAGGCCTGGAGTTTATTTCGGACTCTGCCACTGAGCAGCTGTCCTTGGGCAACTCACTTTACTGCTCTGTCCTCAGTTTCCCTGTCTATAAAATGGGGGTGATGCTAATGGCCTCCTTTGCAAAGGGCTTTGAAATCTGCTGGCAAAAAGTGTGATATAAGATCTAAGGGGTGTCATCTGTGTTACGGGGTCCCAGGTCCCAAAGGACAGACCCTGTGCAGAAGGGCTTTCAGTCAAAGACACACAGGAGCTGGGGTAGGCAGTGGAAAGTTTATCTGGCCACATTGCAGTAGCAACATGAAGAGGTAGGGGTACCCTTGCTGCCTGCTACCTGTTCCAAGCTCTTATTAGTTCATTGGAGGTGTTATTAGTATGCATTTGTATTGTGGTAGCATGTAGGAGCCCTCGGCACTGTACCAGGTGCTGTACATTTTTGTTATTACTAGGTGTATTATGGGAACACATGGCCCAGGATCCCTTGTGCTAGAAGGCACTTTATATTTT
This sequence comes from Pelodiscus sinensis, assembly GCF_049634645.1. NCBI lineage: Eukaryota > Metazoa > Chordata > Testudines > Trionychidae > Pelodiscus > Pelodiscus sinensis. Next base: position 5,407,581 of record NW_027465849.1, on the reverse strand, counting down.
ATTGCTATTAGATATATTACGGTAGCACCAAGAGACTGAAGTCAAAGACCAAGATGCTGTTACACTGGCCTGTACATGTTTGTTGCTATTAGGTGGCTTACGGTAGCACCTAGGTGTGCTCCAATCATGAACTAAGCCCCCATTATGCTAGGTGCAGAACGTTTTCCCAGATATTAGGAGTATTATGGTAGTACTTGGGAGCCTCTGTCATGGCCTAGGTCCCCATTCTGCTAGCAGGCCCTTTATAATTTATTGCTAATAGGTGTATTGTGGTCGGAGTTAGGTGCTGCAGTCATGGTTTCCTTGTGCTAAGTGCTGTGCATGTTGTTTCTATTGGGTGTATTACGGTAGCACTCTGGGGCTGCCGTCATAAATCAGAGCCCCATTGTGCTAGGTGCTGTACATTTTATTTCTATTAGGTGTATTACGGTAGCACCTAGGGGCTGCAGTTGTGGCCCAGGTCCCCATTCTGCTAGAAGACACTTTATAATTTATTCCTAATAGGTGTATTATGGTAGTAGTTGGGTGCCGCAGTCCTGGCCCTGGGTACCATTGTGCTAGGTGCTGTACATTTTATTTCTATTAGGTGTATTACGGTAGCACCCAGGGGCTGCAGTCATAGACTGGGGCTTCCCTGTGCGGGGTGCTGGACAGACACACAATGTAACAAAAAGCCCTGGCCCAAGCCGCCATGCGGCTCTTTAAGCACAAGCTCTGATTCTCCGGGAATCGAAGGATCCTGCAGCTGGGGGCGGATAAAGAAGCCGCCCCCCGCACCAATATCATGATTCAGACCAGGAGAGCTGCAGAGTCAGTAACCAGACCTGGTGTGGGATTCATTTTCTAAGCACAAGCTTCCGTCTGCCTCTGCCCATCTCACTGGCCCGCCAGCCTGGTCAGCATCCCAAGGTGTGGCGGGACAGCCGGACAATGTCCAAGAGTCAGACATGTCCACTTCCCGCTTCACAGTGGGGTCAAGGCAGGGAGGAGGGGTGTCGCTGCCCCCGGAGATCTTGTAGGAACACAGGCAGCATGAACTAAGCCCTGCCTCTTTCATGCCAAGTAGAATATACTGCTCAATTATTCAGCAGTGCTGGCTTGAAAAGGAAGGGCTCTGCTTGCGGAGGGGGAGGAAGGAAGCAAGAAGCCTTTTAAAGAGAATCTCTGTTTGGGGAGAGAGCACACTGAGCACACGCACACATAGACGCGTGTGTAACCCACACACTTACTGTGGTTCACTGACCCATGCAGTGGCTCTTAGACCACAGCAACAGATAAGCCCAAGAGACCTCTACAGCGTGCACTAGGAGGCAGCTGGCTTATAGCTCAGAGGCTCCTATACTGAGGTCCCAGGTTCAAATCCACATGGTGGCAGTTACATGTGGTCTCTTCTGGTTGCCTTGAGGGTGGGACTAGGAGGAGCCAAGCAAACAAACTTTGAAGCCAAAGCCCTGAGTTCCGTGTCAGGGGAGGAAAAACTCAAAGAGGGAACCTAATCACTTCCCCTTAGAGAAAATCTCCCTTGGTCTTGGTATCTTTTTATTTTCCAAAGCTCTGCTCTGCTAGCTCAACTCCCAGATATGGGCTGGATGCGGGAACACCTGCATAAGTGGGAGCTCTCCCGCCCCCACCGTCGATCTAATCGACATCGCTTCACCGATGCAAATAGCGTCGCTGAAGTCGACGTACTTACCGTGGCATCGTCTGTGCGGGACCGTCTTTGTCTAGGCCAGCATCGAGAGTGGCCTGAATTTCTTTCGTCAGAACCTCAGATTTGGCGACACCGGAACGTGGCAAAGGTGGGTCGGTGTCGACAAAGGCACTGTGTTGACAAGTCTTCCAAAAACAAGGGGGAGAAAAAGTTTTGGCTTTTCGGTTCAAAGTGACTTTTTGTTTGGGAATGTCTTTCCAGCGTGCTTGTTTGTGTGTAACTAAGTGTTTTGTTTCAAGTGGAACAGAATGTTTTCTTCGCCCAGAAATGATTTTTTTCTGAACGCCCCGGGAGCTAAAAAGCCCACTATGATCCCTGGGCTTGGGGGGGATCAGTCTGGCACATTCCTTCCAGCAAGTGGAACGTCTCCTTGGAGCGACCCTCCGCTAAACCCTTGTGATTTGTGTTATGGTGGTAGACCTCAGAGGGCACCGCTCCCTGTCCCACGCCTATGTGGATAGAATAAGTTGGGTATCCTTTTGGTGGCAGCTAAAATGTTGCATTGCTCCACCGATTGGTTGGACAGCCGGTGTTTCTTGCCTGTCCTTCCGGCCTCACGACAGCGGCAATGGTGAGAGGGGGAAACTGAGGCACAGAGAAGCAGTGCTGTGATTTCACTGTTGTTCTGTCCTTTGCCTAAGACTACACTGAGCTAGCAGAAGAGCGAGGAATAAAACCCATGCAGCCTGGATTCCCGGTGCCTCTGCTCTACCCACTATTCCTTTCCGAGAGCTGGGATAGAACACAGGAATCCTGCCCCATTCTGCACTGCCTTGACACTGGGCCTGCCCTTCTACCATCTCTAACCGCTAGACACCACTCCCTTGTTAGGGCCAGGAATAGAACCCAGGAGCCCTGATATGCCTGCCCCTGCTCTAACCACAAGGCCATGCTACCTCCAAATCTATGCCGTTGTGGAGCTGAGGGGCAGTGCCTGATCAGACAAAGATGGGACATGCCCCAGCTCAGACCTGACGGCGGCTCCACTCTCGTTCTCCTGCCCCAGCCACGGCATGAAACTTGGCATGAATTCTGCATGCAGCGAGAGGGGGCTTTTTAAAGGCAACTCGGAGATTAAGCCGCGCGTTCGCCGGCGGGGCAGCCGTTCCGATCCTTGCGCAGCCGAGGGCAGAAATCGGGGTTGGATCGCGGCCTCGTTAGCTTGCTTCCCCCTGGCTAGGCCGGGCTGTCTGTGCGCTGTGCAGCCAGCGGAGGGAATTAACCCCAGCGCTGCTGGCTGGAATGGAGGGCCATGGAGATGAAGAACGTGCCTTTGGCAAGGGGAGGTGGCCCTGCCTTAACTTCCCAGGGGGCAGCCCGAAGAGCCCAGAGCGCAGGGGGTGGACGGGCTGGTGTCTGGCTCACGCTGCTGGAGGAACGGTTCCAGATGTACTGTCTCGGAGGGGTAACCCCAAGGCCTCACACAAGGGCAGGCTCTCAGTGACTCTGAGCCCTCCTAGGACCCCCTCCTGAGAACCCCCAGCTGGGGGACACTCTGGATCCGAGCCCCACACTCCCTCAACATCCCCTCCTGCAGTCGCCTGTAGCTCCCTCTTCACCAGCGCTGAGTGGTTGTGCAAGCCGGCCGCCCTCCCTTTGGTTCACCAGTGCCAGCCTCCTCCCCCCGCCCCGTGCGTTTCACACTCGCCTTGCACACTGGTGCAAGGAATCATCCTAGGGGCGCGGATACCAGAGTGGGTCGTGCCCCAGCGGTGGCTAGAAATCAGGGCCTGGCTAAGTGCGGGGGCGGTCACCAGGGAAGCGGGGAGGGTGCAAAGGCAGTGAAACCTGCCTGCTCAGAAGGCTGCAGGGCCTGGCGTGGGAGCTGCCCAGAATTAAAAGGCTGGCGCTTGGCAGTGCAGGGCCCTGGAGCTGGCATGTGGCGGGTGGACGTCAGCCAGGCTGTTCTGCTGCAAATAGCTACTGGCCGGACTCTGCTGCCGCCCAGACACCATCGGCGGGGAGGCCACGGGCTGGAAGGGCCACGGAACAAGACCGCCATGGGGGAAGGTGCCCTGCTGCCATGCACCTGTGGCTGGGGTACCCATTTTCCAGGGCTGCCAGCCGCTCCCCTCCTGCCGGCCTCTCTGCTCTGGTGCTCAGAGGTGGTGGCCAGCACAGACAAGACCCCCGGCTCTGGCAGGGCCTGGGCTGTCGGGCGCAAGCCCTGGGCTGAGTTTCGGAGACCTCCGGGAACTGGCCGTGCGCTTGCCTGCCTTCCTGGGCAGCCACAGGTTGGGCAGACATTAGAACTGGCAATGGGGAAACGGGCCGGGCCAGCTCAGAGGAGAGGGCTTTGTGAGTAGGGGAGTGGGACTGAGTGGTTAGAGCAGTGTGGGAAGTGGGTGGGGAGAGCAATGCTGGGTAGGAATGGGGGGGCTGCTATTTAAGGCACTGGGGTTCAGGTGTTGTCTCTGCTACAGCCTCCCTCTGTGGCCTTGGGCCTGTCATAGGGGGGACATGATTTAAAAACCAGCAGATCTGCGTTCTGTTCCACTGATCCCGGGCAAGTCACTTCTCTGCTCTGTGCCTCAGTTGTCCTCCCCTGTGTCTATTGCGCCTTTCAGACCATAATGTGAGCTCTTTGGGGCAGAGCCTGTCTGTTGAGGGTGGGGCTCTAGGTGCTACCGTAATACACGTAATAAGGGGGACCTACAGGCTGATGTGATCATATGGAAGTGTCCCTGGCATGGTGATGTCTCAGACGCTTAGCTCCTAAATTATGTGGTAACGCCCAGAGCCCAAGAGACCTCCGTCTAGTCTGATCTGTAAGTGCTCTCTCCTGGTAAGATGCCCCATTGCTCAGTGAAGAGGGAGAAACAATAGCAGGAAACGTGGAAATGGCAGAGGTGCTTAACGACTTCTTTGTTTCGGCTTTTGTCAAGAAGATAGATGATGACGGGATGCTTAACATAGTGAGTGGTAGTAGAAATGGGGTAGGTTTAGGCGTTAAAATAAAAAAAGAACAAGATACAAAATACTTAGAAAAGTTAGATGTCTGCAAGTCACCAGGGCCTGATGAAATGCCTCCTAGAATACTCAAGGAGCTGTTAGCGGAGGTATCTGAGCCTTTAGCTATCGTCTTTGAAAAGCCATGAAAGTCGGGAGAGATACCAGAAGACTGGAAAAGGGCAAATTTAGTGCCTAGCTATAGAAAGAGAAATAAGAACAACCCAGGAAACAACAGACCAATCAGTTTATCTTCTGTGCCAGGGAAGATAATGTAGCAAGTAATTAAGCAATCCATCTCCAACATCTGGAAGATAATAAGGTAATAATAAGGTAATAAGGTAAGCTTTCTTTGATAGGATATCAAGCCTTGTGGATAAGGGGGAAGTGTGGCCGTGGTATACCTAGACTTTAGTAAGGCTTTTGATATGGTCTCGCATGACCTTATCAAGAAACTAGGGAAATACAATGTAGGTGGGGCTACTATAAGGTGGGTGAGTAACCGGCTGGATAACCATTCTCAGAGAGTAATTATTAACAGTTCACAATCCTGCTGAAAGGGCATAACAAGTGGGGTTCTCCAGGGGTCTGTTTTGGGACCGGTTCTGTTCAATATCTTCATCAGTGATTTAGATGACGGCATAGAGAGTACGATTATTAAGTCTAGAGATGATACCAAGCTGGGAGAGGTGGCCAGGGCTTTGGAGGATCAGCTCATCATTCAAAATGCTCTTCGGTAAATAGGATGAAGCTGAATAAGGACAAATGCAAAGTGCTCCACTTAGGAAGGAACTCATACAGAATGGGAAGCAACTCTCTAGGAAGGAGTCCTGTAGAAAGGGATCTAGGGATCATAATGGACCACAAGTTAAACATGAGTCAATGTTCCAAGAGGTGTCACAAGGAGGAAGGCGAAAATTTGTTCCTCTTGGTTTCTGAGGACAGGACAAGGAGTAATGGGCTTAAAGTGCAGCAGGGGAGGTTTAGATTGGACATTAGGAAAAAATTCCTAACTGTCAGGGTGGTCAAATATTGGAATGAATTGCCAAGGGAGGTGGTGGAATCTCCCTCTCTGGAGATATTTAAGAACAGGTTAGATAGTCATCTGTCAGGGATGGTGTAGACGGAGCTTGATCCTGCCTTGAGGGCGGGGGGCTGGACTCGATGACCTCTCGAGGTCCCTTCCAGTCCTATTATTCTATGATTCTATGATTCTATGTGACACTGTTGCACAAAAAGCAAACATGATGCTGGGCTGCATTAACAGGAGTGTTGCGAGCAAGACACGAGGAGTCGTTCTTCCGCTCTACTCTGCGCTGATTAGGCCTCAGTTGGAGTCTTGTGTCCAGTTCTGGGCACCACATTTCAAGAAAGAGGTGGAGAGATTGGAGAAGGTCAAGAGAAGAGCAACAAGAACGATTAAAGGTCTAGAGAACATGAGCGATGAGGGAAGACTGAAGAAATTGGGCTTGTTTGGTTTAGAAAAGAGAAGAGAAGATTGAGAGGGGACATGGTAGCAGTTTTCAGGTATCTAAAAGGGTGTCATGAGGAGGAGGGAGAAAAATTGTTCTCCTTGGCCTCTGAGGATAGGACAAGAAGCAATGGGCTTAAACTGCAGCAAGGGAGGTTGAGGTTGGACATTAGGAAAAACTTGTTACCTGTCAGGGTGGTTAAACACGGGAATAAATTGCCTGGGGAGGTTGTGGACTCTCCATCACTGGAAATATTTACGAGCAGGTTAGATAGGAATCTATCAGGGATGAGCTATTCTAGATGGTGCTTGGTGCTACTAAGACTGGATTCAATGACCTCTTGAGGTTCCTTCCAGTTCTAGGATTCTAGGATTCTGTGCTGCCGCAGACGGGTGTGTTACAGTGAGACAGCTTCTAAAGACGGTTGCAAACATTTGCTCAATGCCTGTTGCCACTGGGGAAACTGAGGCACAGAGCTGTGACTTGTTGAACGTCACAGAGCAAGCCAAGGGCAGGGCTGCACACAGAACCCAGCAATCTTGGGTTCCTCACCCCCGCCCTGCACTAACCTCTAGACCCCATATTCTCCCTGAACCACCAAATAGTCCTAAGGAGTTCTGAATGCCCCCCAGCCCTCGGCTTTAACCTCTAGACGCTACTTCCCTCCCAGCGCCATAAGCCAAAACCTAGCATTACCTCCCCAATTCATCCTAGGACCAGGAAGCCTCCTGCTCTAACCACTACCCAGTACTCTCTTCTATAGCTTAACATTTGTGCTGAACAGAAGTGGATGCTAGAAACTTAGAATAAGATTTTAGCTCCCCTCTCCTTCCTCTGAACCAGTCCTTTCCCTTTAACAGACCAAGGAGCCATGGAATCCGAGACAAATAGCAAGGGCTCTTATTTTGGTGCTTTGTTACTTTAAGAGTTGGCAACTTTCGAAGTATTTAAAAAAAAAAAGAAGGTATTTTTCATATATGTATGCCCCCCCTTCCCTCCCTCTCCCTGCCTAGCAGCTTTCTAATTCCTACATTAAATGCTTTTAATTATAGGAGCATTCGGTCTGACCTGCGGGGTTATTTCAAGAGAGGCGAAATGAAGGAATTAAAGAAAATGACAGAGAAAATTGCGGCAATTAGCGGAGTTTGCATTGTTCGGCGTGTCTGTCAAGGGAGCTCTGTGTTTGTTAGTTACAAGTAAATTCATACAGATAACAGAGGGAGCGATTATAAATGCCATCTCGGCTGCAGCATGGTGCCGCAGCTATTTTATTATTATTATATTTTTTTTGTTTAATTCTTTGTAAAATAATATTTCTCCTTCAAAGCAGGGAAGAAAAAGGCTTGCACTTGTTCTGCCCCTCCCCCTCCCCCAGCCCTGCAGGGCATCATCTGTTCAGCGCTGGTCCTAGAGGTTAATTCCACGTCTGTCTGCTTCGCAATGGGAGCATTTTGCCCCTGTGTCAATGACGGCACGTTTAACAGAGATCGGCTTCTTCTTGAGATGGTCTGGGCTAGTGGTTAGAGCACTGAGTACCTGGCTACTCCCCTCCCCCCCATTTCTGCCACTGTCTTCAGGCAAATGTTTCCCCAGGAAAAAGTTGTGTTGCTTTCGGTTTGTGTTGCTCCCAGTTCTGGGAGAGAAGTGGTGTCTAGTGGTTAGAGTCGAAGACGGTTCTCGTCACAGCACACGTCTGGTTCCTAAAGCACATCTTCCGGGCCACAGGGTCAGGAAGGGGTTTTCCCCTCGCACTGCATTCTGGGAGATACTCTTTTTCTCGCCCTCCATTGAAACGTGAGAGATGGGACATGGGTCAGGGAGGTCCAGGGCTCTGACTCGCTCGTGTGCTCAGGGTCGAACTCTTGATGTGTGGGGTGGAGAAGGAATCTCCCCTCCAGGCAGGGCCGGATTAAGATCTCTAGAGGCCCTAAGCACTGAAAAGATTCTGGTGCCTCCCCCCATATGTAATTCAAAATAAAAACAATACTGTACCGTAAAATCTCATTTTTTTGTTGGTGCCCTTGCTTTGCTGGTGCCCTAAGCATATGCTTAGTCTGTTTATTGGGTAATCCAGCCCTGCCTCCAGGTCGTATTGGCAGGGGTCCGGAGGAGGGGGGTTGTACCTTCCACTGCAGCGTGGGGTGTAAGTCTCCTGCCCCGATTACTTGGGCAGATCTCTGTTAACCATTTCCCTGCCGTGGCGAGGCCTCGGACACTGGTGCCCCTTGGTCCGAGCGCTTATGAGGCCACCCAGGTGAGATTCCTGAGCTGCCTTGATGCCTCAGCAGAGCATCCACAGCCAGCAGCATGTGCTTCTGCCGGTGGTGCGCATGGCTTGGTGCACAAACAACGATTTATTCCACACATGGATGGAAAATACTAGCGGGAACTTTGGTGGGCATTTGCCTCGCCTCCTTGAGCTGTGATGCTTTCGCGCCTTTTTGGTTGTTGGGTTTAGGGTGAGGCAGCCTATGATGGACACCCACTAGGAGAATTTTGGCTCCCTTCTCCCTGATTCTACGGACCGAATCCAGGCTCTTGGAACCCTCCGTGCACTAGAAGTTTACATGGAGCCCTCTGAATTCCTGGAGGGCTAACAGGGCAGGGGGAGAGGAGCCTGGAGCCTGTCCCCAGCCAGGCCCCTGTGAGCCTGGGGATGAGGCCACCAATCTGTGGATCTTTCTGGGTCCCAGGCCTCTAGAACCCCGTGGCCAGGCCCCGTGGATGGCACAGTGAGGCATGGTGACAGTTGCAAATTCCCATGGCTAGCCAACAGGCACCTTACTCCACCTGCTCCTTTGGGCAGAGCCTGGCTTTTTCTGTGTCTGTACAGCGCCTGGTGCCATGCTACCTAACAGCTGTAATGTTGGACAGCCTCCATGAGTGGGGTTGCTACCGTAATGCACAGCTGCTAACACAATATGGTACTGGCTATTCACTGAGTGCCTAATGTTACCGTAACACACCTAATAGCAATACAAATGTACAGCACAAAGGAGTCCTGGAGCTCTAAGGGCTACTGTAATACACCTAATAGCAAAAATATGGACAGTGGTTGGCACAATGAGGTCCGGATACATAAGTGGGCGCTACCGTAATACACATAATAAACTGTAACATTGTTTATTCTGGACTGCTGGGTACCTCTGCAAAATTGGTTTTGCATTACCTGAGGGTGGCAGTGCGGAGGAGTGGATAGAGCGCTGATGTGAGAGACCTGAGTGCTCGTCTCTGCTCTGCAGGGGCCTGGCGGGAGATCTTGAGCGAGTAGCCCCTCTCCCCCGCCCCCGTGCCTTAGTTTCCCACACTGTAAAACAAGAAGAACCAAGTGGACTATAACCAGGTGATAGTGTTCATGTGAAAGCTTCATGGCACAGAAATGCTGATTCCGTGACACCAACTGCTGGTTTGGGTAAATTGATTAAGAAAAAAACCCTCCGAAAAATCGCAGTTTGCAATGATTTAATAATTCAAAACTGCCTTTGATTGTATGTTTTAAATGAAAAAAAAAAAGTCAGACGTGAAACAACATGTTTTGATTTTTGTCACATCAAAAGTTGATTCAAAACAATTTTTTCACCAACTTTTCAATTTGCCAGACAGGTCGAGCATTTTTGTTTTCAAACCAACCAAAAACATTTTTTTAAAACTTTTCAAAGTTCCCATCCCTGAGGTACCCAGCCCCCTGCCCAAGGCAGGACCAATTCCAACTCAATCAACCCAGCCAGGGCTTTGTCAAGCCGAGACTTAAACACCTCTAGGGATGGAGATTCCACTCCCTCCCTAGGGAACCCAGCCCTGTGCTTCCCCACCCACCTAGGGAAATAGTTGTTCATAATATCCAACGTAGATATATAGCCACTGCTATATTTACTGCTTCCCACATCTCTCATTGGCTGGGAACGGCGATCCGTAGCCAATGGAAGCTGCAATTATTCATACCTTCAGAGATGCAGGTAAATATAATGGTGGCACCCCCCCAGGGGCTAAGTCAAATGAACCACCTCCCGTTTTATCACCCACCCCTGCCATAAACGTTCATTTGACTGCTGGCCAGTCACCACAACACTCTCTCTGAGGCTCTTTTCTCCCCCCGAAGAGCTCAGTTCTGAATGCCAGGGCTGCTTTATAAAACACTCTGGAACAGCTGACACAAATTACCCCACCCCCGCTTTGTGCCTCAGTTTCCCTATTTGCAATATATTTATTATTCATGATGATAATGATGATGTTCCAGTTTGGAAACTGCTTCAAGATGCTCCACAGGTGCCAGAAAAGTGCAAAAATAATCACTTTCTCCCTCAGCACCAGCTCCTGCTCTCCCCTTGCTGCCTCTGACAGAGGCAGCGGAGAGCAGGGGAGAGAGGGAAGCGACTAGTTGAGGGGATGTAGAAGTGTCGGCGTGGAATGGACAGTCCCCAGGATTGCCTTCTGGAAGGCTGTGAATGTGTCCATTCCGTAACCTGGAAACGGTCTTTCGAAAAGCCGATATTCCACATCCTGTATGAACCTACCCAAATGGAGATTTTCATGGCCCATAGAAGCTGGCACTCCGTGAGTCAAAGCAAAATAACTGGGATGGTTTGTCTGAGCCTGTGGCCCAGCAAACATCGCTCGGGCCTCGGCGGCTTTCGGAGTCACCCAAACCCAAACTTCGGACGGAAAACGGTTCTGTCGACATTGTTCTCGGCCAGGTTTCGGGGCAGACCCACGGGGCATACTGACTTCACCCTGGAGGAGACACCGTCCCGTAGCCCCCTCACGGTTTTTAAAGCCCAAATGGCCTTGATCAGTGAAGTTCCTGCCCTGCCCCCTCCCTTCCAGTTCCTCCGTGGACCCCGGCAGCCCAGGAGTCCTGCCTTCAGCTGCTGTGAGCCAGGGCTCTGTGCGGCAATGAGAAAAGTCTGAAAGAAAGGTTAAGCTCGGGTCCTGTGAACCTTTCAGGCTTTTGGGGGAGCTGTGAATGCAGAGCTGATAAATATTCCATCGCCATCCGCCTGGAATGTTCAAAGGACAATGGCAAATTCTCTCCCACTCCCTGGTGCAGTGGGGCTGTGTGGCGTGTGTGATGTGCAAATCCTCCTTTGCCAAGCCGTGTGTGTGTGTGTGTGTGTGTGCGTTTTCCTTCAACCTGGAAGCTGGTTTAAGATGCAGGGGGAGACCCTGGCAGTATAAGATTCCCTCTCTCCCCCCAAAACATCCAGGAAACAGACACTTGTAAATTTCACTGAACTTCAGGGAAACTCATCCTCCCCCATCCCTGGCTGAAACAATCCCCTCCTTGGAGCCCACCCCTTTATAAATGAGAATTATATTGTGATATACTTCTCCCTGTGGACCTGATGCAGTAACACTGCTGAGAGTGGTTAGGCAGTTAAGTCACATTTCACTTAGCTCAGGTGAGAGCAGCCACATGGCCAGAAACCACATCCCAGTGGGGCTGTATTAACAGCCAGCGCACTGGGCTGAGAGCAGAGTTCCGTGGTTGCTGAGCACCCACTCAGGAGAGATTTAGGTTAGCTGAGGGCCCGCAGCCTCCAGTGTTTCACATAACAATATTTATTCCACACATGGATGGTGAAATGCAGAGGGAACATTGCTAAAGGCAGGTCTATGTAACTACCAGCAGATGGATTTGAACCTGGGACTTCAGTATAGGAGCCACTACAGCTTGAGCCACAAAGCCGGCTGGCTATAAAGCTCCCTTGTGCTTATCTCCGACTGTACGTGGTCAACGTGCCACTCTACAGGCGGGTGATCCACACTAAGGATATGTCTAGACTACGTGGCTCTGTCGACGGAGCCATGTAAAATAGTTTACTCGGCATAGTCGATGAAGCGGGGATTTAAATAATCCCCGCTTCATTAAAATAAAAATGGTCACCGCGCTGTGCCAACAATCAGCTGATTCGGCAGTCTAGACGCGGTGCGGTCTATAAGGGAAGCCTTGTCACGCGGCATACCGGAGCGATCGACAAAGGCTTCCCCTGTCGACCACGCCGTGTCTAGACTGCCGTGCTGTGCCGGATCAGCTGATCATCCGCACTGCACGGCGTCCATTTTTATTTTAATGAAGCGGGGATTATTTAAATCCCCGCTTCATTGACTATTCCGAGTAAACTATTTTACATGGCTCCGTCGACAGAGCCATGTAGTCAAGATGTACCCTAACTGTGCGGGTTAAATCTACACTAGTTGTAGTTGTTTCGAAATAACTACATTCGGCTTAATTACTCCTGATTTTACAAAATCGAAACTGCATGTCCTCACGAGGGGAAAGCCTCGAAATTAGTCCGAGGCAGGCTCTGCGAATGTGGATGCGCTCCCTCAACTTAGAGACCCCGGAAGCACTGCGGAGTAATTAGCTTGAATGACTCTGGGAGTCGTTATTTCAAAATAGCAGCTCCGGCACGTCCACACTCCCACTATTTCGAAATAACGGTTTTGAAATTAGCGTTATTGCCCAAGGGAAGCCAGAAGGGCAAATTTTGATCGAAGTGGCCCGGCATTTTGAAGTACCGGCCTTGGTAGGGTGGACACGCCCTTTCTAAATGTGACCTTAGGGGGTGATTTTGAAATAACGCCCTGGTGTAGAGAAGAGCTAAGAGGGCTGTAACCCTCTGCCTCCTTGGCCTGGCGGCTCTTGTTCAAAGCTGAGCCATTCTCTGTGGGCTGGGGGAGAATCCCACCGGTCATTTCTCCTGGCTTCGAGGGCCACAGCTTCCTCGCTGCCAGAGATTCCTGCAGGAATCTACTTGGACTGCCATATTCTTGGCTCAGTCTACACCCCCTGCCTCCACCCACCCACCAGCCCTACGCCCCTATGGCAGTATAGGTCTAATGCAGCATGAGCTGCCCACCACCAGGGACTCTCTGCCATGGAAGGTTAAGAAAATTCCCACTTGGTGGCACGTGGGGCTAGTGGTTAGAGCGGGGGTAAGGGGAGGCCGTGCATGAGGACTCGTAGGTTCTAGCCACAGCTCTGTAGGCAGCAGGACCTAATGGTTGGGGGCTACTGCAGGTTGGCTCCTTGGATTCAGTCCCAGTGCTGGCGGCGGGGGAGGGGGGGAGTGTGGCTTAGTGGTTATAGCAGGGGCTTGGGTGTCAGAGCTCCTGGGCTCTGTTTCTGCCCTTCACTCATTAGGTACCTTCAGCAACATCTGTGACTTGGTTGCCTCCATCGGGGTTTTACTCCCCCTCCCTGCCTGCATGTGTCAGGCCTAAATCAGTCACGTTTGCAAACTATTGTCATTTGCAACTGCTAGAGTCTTGTCCCTGCATCTCTGGGGAGTGAGGGGTGTTTTCTCTACCATTCCCATTTGCACTGGGAAACTGAGGCACAGGGCGGGGGAAGGTGACAAGAGGAGGGAGCTGGATATGATTGGTTCCACCAGGCTCAGAAGTGGCGTGGCCCCGCCCTTCACGATCACACCCAATATGCCAGAGGAGCCGGTTCTGACCTCTTGCATTTCTCTCTACAGGTCCCGGCAGGCGGAACATGGCAGCGCTGCTGACCAAGCTCTTCGAACAGCATCTGGGAGGGCACATTTTGCAGGTGAGTCCCGGGAAAGGGTTAAGGGCCCTGCAGCCAGCAGGTTAAAGGGGCTGCGGAGGCCAGCCTGGGGGGAGAGGTGAACTGAGCCTCGCCTGTGGGGCGGAGGGAATGGGACAACATCTGTCTTTAGCAGAAAGCGGAGCAAATCCCAAGGCTGGATGGTGTGGGTGCCCCAGGGAAGTGCTGCACACACCCTCTCCCCCTGCACTCCCATTTCCGTTTACACATTCGCTCCTGTCACCCCTGGTCAGCTCATTCCGCAATTCACTTCAAGCACCCACGCTGGGTGAAATCCGGCTGGTCCAGCACTTGAGTTGTAATCAGTCAGACAACTGCGACCTCCTGTCAAAGGAGAGATGGTGCACTCACATCAGCTGACACTAATGAGGTAGTAGGGGGCACATTGCTGGGGTTCCCCCCTCTGAGTTAGTGCTGGCCACTAGGGGGTGCTGTGCTGCAGGAAGGGGGCTAAGGGACGCTCGCACCCGCTGAGTTAGTGCTGGCCACTAGGGGGTGCTGTGCTGCAGGGAGGGAGCTCTCCCCCTCTTAGTTAGTACTAGCCACTAGGGGGTGCTATGCTGCAGGGGGCTAGGAGAGCTCTCTACCACTGAGTCAGTGTTGGCCACTAGGGGGCGCTGTGCTGCAGGGAGGGGCTAGGGGGAGTTCTCCCCCACTGGGTCAGTGCTGGCCACTAGGGGGCACTGTGCTGCAGGGAGGGGCTAGGGAGAATTCTCCCCCACTGAGTTAGTGCTGGCCACTAGGGGGTGCTATGCTGCAGGCGACTAGGGGAGCTCTCTACCTCTGAGTTGGTGCTGGCCACTAGGGGGCGCTGTGCTGCAGGGAGGGGGGCTAAGTGGCCTTTTCCCCCTCTGAATTAGCGCTGACCCCCAATGGTGCAAGAGGGTACTGTGCTGGGGCGCAAGGTGCAGAGCTGGCGGCCTGGTCACGTGCAGTGTTGCCAGAGATCCCTGTGGCACAGAAGCAGTGAGTCCAGGGACTCGGCCAATCCCGTCTCGGGTAGCTGCACTTTTCCTCTTTCGACACCCCTGCAAGGTCAGACGGAAGCAGGATACGTTCTCCCCGAAAATGGCTGCATCCTTTTGCTGTGCAGCTGTCAGACAAGCGCCGCGGTGCCCCCCCAGAGGAGGCTGCATTGAAAGTGAGCACTCCCTGGCTGTTTGCCCCTTTCAGTTTGTCGGCAGGCTCCTCTTCGGAGTGTCTACTGCGTGATGTGGCCACAAAGGCCAGAAAGGGGGAGCAGTTTTATGTGTTAAAATGGGAGCTGTTCTGGAACCAAATTGGGATCTACAAGCCCCCTAACGCTGCTGATACAAACCCCCAGGGGCACGTACCATGGAGATTGGGGGAGTTCACAGCCGGATCCAAACCTCAGAGACGCCCTTGCTGCCATCCCATGGGCCAGCAGTCAGTTGTGTTTTGCTGTGACCTTGGGGCTCTGAGATGTGGCCCCACCTGAGCCAGCTGGAATTATATTGCCCCTGGGGAAAAGGTGAGGCACCATCCAGGAATCCCTCTCATTTTTCTTCTGTCCGTGTGCAGAATAATTGTTGTTATGTGCACCGAGGCATGAGCAGACGTGCACCACCAGTAGAAACACAGGCTGTGGACGCTCTGCTAATCAGCTGGCAGCATTTGAATTTCTCCTGGCTGGGTGCCCATGTGCTCAGCTTACCAAGATCACTGGTTGCTCTGAATGTCGAATAATACAGACATGTGCTTACCCAGGAGATGCCCAGCTGAGAAGCCGCTTAGTCTAGAGGACAGGTTGCGCCTGCGTGCTGATCCCAGTCCTTTCCTCTCCCCCGTCCATGGCAAGATCTTGTGAGTTTGTGCAGCTCCCAGCACATTGCTGTCAGCCCCGACCCCAGTTCTGGTCGTGGTCTAGGGATGTAAGTGACGAGTTGGCTAGTCCCTCAACTAGTCGCTTCCCTCCCTCTCCCACTCTCCTCTGCCTCTATCAGAGGCAGCAAGGGGAGAGCAAGAGTCGGTGCTGGAGGAGCCGGCTTAAAACCTGGTTCCCCCCTGCGGGGGGCAGGGGAAACACAGGGGTGGTGGGAAGTGGGTGTGAGCCGGGAATCAGCTGATTCCTAGCTCGCGCTCAGCCCCAGACGCTGCATCTCTGCTTTTGAAACATAGAATCATAGAATCACAGAGCTGGAAGAGACCTCAGGAGTCATCGAGTCCAGGCCCCTGCCCAAGGCAGGACCAACCCAACTAAATCATCCCAGCCAGGGCTTTGTCAAGACGGGACTTAAAAACCTCTAGGGATGGAAAAACCTCTAGGGATGGAGATTTCACCACCTCCCTAGGGAACCCATTCCAGTGCTTCCCCACCCTTCCCCACCCTCCTAGGGGAATAGTTTTTCCTAATCTCCAACCTAGACCTTCCCCATCCTAGACCTTCCCCATTGTAACTTGAGACTTGAGACCATTGCTCCTTGTTCTGTATCCTTCACTATTGTGAACAGCCTCTGTCCATCCTCTTTGGAACCTCCCTTCAGGAAGTTGAAGGCTGCTCTCAAATCCCCCCTCACTCTTCTTCGCTTCTGCAGACTAAACAAACCCAAATCCCTCAGCCCCTCCTCCTAGGTCATATGCTCCAGCCCCCTCATCATTTTGGTTGCCCTCCACTGGCCCCTCTCTGGCCCCTCTCCAATGCATCCACATCCTTTCCTTTCTATAGTCCTTTCTATAGTGGGGGGCCCAGAATACCCCAGGTGTGGCCTCACCAGAGCTGAATACAGGCCCAGAGCTCAGAGCTGAATACAGGCTGAATAATCACTTATCTGGATCTGCTGGCAATGCCCCTCCTAATGCACCCTAATATGCTGTTAGCCTTCCTGGCTACAAGGCCACACTGGTGACCCATATCCAGCTTCTCATCCACTGCAATCCCCAGGTCCTTTTCTACAGGACTGCTACTTAGCCAGTCGGTCCCCAGCCTGTAACAATTCTTGGGATTCTTCCGTCCGTCCCAAGGGCAGGACTCTACACTTGTCCTTGTTGAACCTCATCAGATTTCTTTTGGTCCAACCCCTCTAGTCTGTCTGGGTCACTCTGGACCCTCTCCCTGCCCTCCAGTCTATCTCTATCTCCCTCTCCCCCGCTGGCCTTTTTACGCTGGCCTTTTTACATTTAAGACTGGTGCACAGCAGGGGAATCTGGTGCAGGAATCAGCTGTCCTAGTTTGAACAGGGTCCCCCTGCTGCCATTCAGCCCTTTAAATGTCTTAAATTAATTAATTAATGGAGATTGCCTATCTCCTAGAACTTCCTAGAACTAGAAGGGACCTTGAAAGGTCATTGAATCCAGTCCCCTGTCTTCACAGCAGGACCTCTTCACAGCAGGACCAAGTACCATTCCTGACAAATATTTGCCCTAAATTCCTAAATGGCCTCTGCAAGGATTGAACTCACAACCCTGGGTTTAGCAGGCCAATGCTCAAACCACTGAGATATCCCTTAAGAGCCCGCTGGCTAGATGTTGAGGCTAGACCAAGGTGGTGTAAGAGGGAGAGTCAGGAACCCTGGAAGAACTGGCCCAGCGTCTCCATTCCTGGCCATTCGGACATGCCGACGGGATGTTTTGCGGACAATGTTCCCCGACCTGAGCTATGCAGCCAGCCAGTTGATCGCAGTGACCCTGTCTGGTCTTGCCACCTGTGAGCATGCAGGGGCTCCCAGACTGTTGTACGGCTGAGCCCTTGCACACAGCAAGCCTCTGAGCAGGACTCCACTTCATCCCAAAATTAAAACCACTTTTGATCCATCTATCGCTATTATAAATGTTGGGGGTGAAGCCGGATTCAGGGATGGAGGCTGACACATTGCGACCCCCCCCTCCCATTTAAGGACTTTACAGCCCTCTGAGAGGTCATGACCAATGTTTCTTCTAATTTTTCCCATCCATGTGCAGAATAATTTTTTTATGTGAACCAAGCCATGTGCACCAC
This sequence comes from Pelodiscus sinensis, assembly GCF_049634645.1. NCBI lineage: Eukaryota > Metazoa > Chordata > Testudines > Trionychidae > Pelodiscus > Pelodiscus sinensis. The sequence goes on along the minus strand of NW_027465849.1, from coordinate 5,389,921 downwards.
CAGGACAAACGAAAAACCTCGCTCTGGATGCTGGGCAGCATTTGAATCTCTTCTGAGCAGCTTACAGGGACCACTGGTCATGACCCCCCAGTTTCAGAACCCTGGGTGTAAATAAACAGAGGCTACGTCTAGACAGGCATGATTTTCCGGAAATGCTTTTAATGGAAAAGTTTTCCGTTAAAAGCATTTTCGGAAAAGAGCGTCTAGATTGGCACGGACGCTTTTCCACAAAAGCACTTTTTGCGGAAAAGCGTCCGTGCCAATCTAGATGCGCTTTTCCGCCAAAAAGCCCCGATCGCCATTTTTGCAATCGGGGCTTTTTTGCGCAAAACAAATCTGAGCTGTCTACACTGGCCCTTTTGCACAAAAGTTTTGCGCAAAAGGACTTTTGCCCGAACGGGAGCAGCATAGTATTTCTCAGTATTTCTTACATGAGATCGTCAGTGCTTTTGCGGAAATTCAATTGGCCAGTGTAGACAGCTGGCAAGTTTTTCCAGAAAAGCGGCTGATTTTCTGGAAAAACTGGCCAGTTTAGACACAGCCAGAGAGAATCATTACCCCCAGTTTACTGAAAGGGAAACCGAGGCACGGACCAATTAACTGATATGCCCAAGGTTAGACAGAAGCAGGATTGAAAACCACTGACTCCTAATCCCTTAACTACGAGATCGTCTGAGACCCATACTGATGAGGTCTCCCGTTCCTGAAATACCCAAACGAGTCAAAATTAAAAACATCCCTAATATTGATCACCCCTAAAAGTACCATCCCGCATCCATCGCAGCGTCTCCTCCCAAGTCTTGCCCTGCTACTTCTGAGCTGAAGGGGAAAAAAAGCTGCATGGAGACGGGTAAGTTTGGAAGGATTTGTTTTTTATCAGTGAATGCGGAGGAACGTTAATTTCACTGCACACAATCCAGAGCGAGAAAAAATTGTCTCCGTCTATACCAATGGAAACGTACCGATCGCCAGCGTAAGAAAACTGCTGCCTGAGAGCTCATTAGAGTTGGAGTTAAGAATATTAACTTTGTCAGGTTTGACGTGACATTGACGATTTGCGTTTGAACAGTTCTAAAGCTGTAAGTTTTGAATTGCAGCTTCTGTTGTCATCCGGTAATTATTGTCTGACCCCCCCCCCATTTGTCTGTCACCCCCGCATAATTTCCCACAACTGTGAAAATTTAAATTGGTAAAAATCTTCAGAGGGAGGCCTCAGACCCCGTAATTTTGCACAATGGGATGTTGTGCAAAAACTTTGAAACTTTAAATGGATAAAAATAAAAAAATAGCTTCTAAAGAAACATTGAAAGACTCAGAACGCTGGAACTGGAAGGAATCTCGAGAGCTCATCTAGATCCGGCCTCTGCATTCACAGCAGGACCAAACTATGGGAGGGACGACATCTCAGACCCGGGGGCTGGATGCGGCCCCCATCTTGCTTGGATCCGGCCCCCAAGATTCAGGGCTCCCTCTCCCCCAGCATTGGGGAGCGTGCTCTGGTGCTCCAGCTGCCCTGCTGTTCCATCATGGGGCTGGAGCACACAAAATCTATTAGGCTGGGTCCCGTAGTCTCTGGTGTGGGAGGAGGGGATGGAAAGCGTCTTTCTCCCTCTCCTTTGGGGACCATGTCAGGGAGGGCTTTTTTCCCCTTCTCACTTGTGTGGTGTGCAGCGCCCCGACTGATTTTTCTGTGGGTCAGAGGTTCCCACCCCAAAAACGCTCCCCACCCCGATCTAAGCCTGCTCTTCAAAATCTCCCACCTCCACTGCCTCCCTCGGCAATTTATTCTAACCTGAACCTCCCTTGCTGCAGTTTAAGCCCCTTGCTTCTTGTCCTGTCCTCAGAGGCCACGGAGAACAATTTTTCTCCTTCCTCCTTGTGACACCCTTTTAGATACCTGGAAACTGCTGTCATGTCCCCTCTCAGTCTTCTCTTTTCTTAACTAAACAAGCCCAGTTCTTTCAGTCGTCCCTCATAGCTCATGTTCTCTAGACCTTTAATCATTCTCATTGCTTTTCTCTGGACCTTCTCCAATTTCTCCTCATCTTTCTTGAAATGCAGTGTCCAGAACTGGACACAATACTCCAGCTGAGGCCTAATCAGTGCAGAGCAGAGCGGAAGAACGACTCCTCGTGTCTTGAGCATAACACTCCTGTTCAAGCAGCCCAGAATCATGTTTGTTTTTTTTGTAACAGTGTCCCACCGTGGACTTCTATTTAGTTTGTGATCCACTGTGACCCCTAGATCCCTTTCTGTAGGACTCCTTCCTAGACAGTCTGTATGGGTATGTCTACACTACCAACCTAGTTCGAACTAGAGTGGTAATGTAGGCAACCGGAGTTGCAAATGAAGCCCGGGATTTGAATTTCCCGGGCTTCATTTGCATCTTGACGGGCGCCGCCATTTTTAAATGTCCACTAGTGCAGACTCCGTGCCGCGCGGCTACACACGGCACGGACTAGGTAGTTCGGACTAGGCTTCCTATTCCGAACTACCGTTACTCCTCGTGAAATCGGTAGTTCCTCTTCCGAACTACCTAGTCCGTGCCGCGCAGCGCCCGGCAAGATGCAAATGAAGCCCGGGAAATTCAAATCCCGGGCTTCATTTGCAACTCCGGTTGCCTACATTACCACCCTAGTTCGAACTAGGGTGGTAGTGTAGACATACCCTATGAGTGAGACTGATTGTTCCTCCACTTTGCATTTGTCCTTATTCAACTTCATTCTGTTTACCTCTGACCATTTCTCCAGTTTGTCCAGATCAGTTTGAATTATGGCCTGATCCTCCAAAGCATGGAGGCCTGGACTTCCCATGCCTGACAGAAATGCAGCCAGGCCTCCTAGCCAAGGCAAAGCCTACAGCTGTGTGCGTGCCTGGTCCTCCGGCCACATCTGCTCGTAAAGCCCCCCACCTCCAATCCCTTCTTATGTTCCTCCGTCCTGAGTCAGCCCTGGCCCAGCTGCGCTCGCTCCCGGAGACCCGCCAGCCCCTGGGCGTGGGGGGACAGTGTCACCCCCATCAGTCTGTGGCAGGTTTCTTATACCATCCACTCCAGCCTGCGACGCTGGGCGCTGTCTGAGGCGGACCCCGGTCTCGCTGCAAACCAGTGAGCCCCAAGTCCTTAGGGTTGCCAGATGGTTGAAACAAAAATACCGAACACCCTCGTCCCCCCAAAAAACCAGGAAAAAATTCTGTTGAAGGGAAAAAAAAGGGGCAGGGGGAGACCAAAGTTGTTGAGGGGGAAAAAAAAAGACTCCAAGGACTTATTAAGCCAAAATAAAAAAATTAAAATAAAACAGCATGTCCCCTTTAAGAGTGAGTGCAGGGATAGGAACAGGGAAGCGGTTGAGCACTAAGACCACATTGCTTCCCCTAGGTCTTTTGGTTGGCAGACATTTTGTGCCGGCAGCCTTGGGGAGCCAGGTAAGCATGGGGGCTGGGGTCGGGGGGTTGGGGGTGTTCGGAGCCGGTGGGGAGGCCGGGTGCTGAGTGTTTGTAGGGTTGCCAGGTGCCCGGCATTTTCGCCTCCTGGCCGGGGAAAAATTCAGAAAATACCGGACATCTTAGGTGTCCGATATTCTCTGAATTTTTTTCTGGACAGGAGGCGAAAATACCGGACTGTCCGGGTGAATACTGGACCCTGGCAACCCTACTACCCAAAGCAGAGAGGCAGACCCCAGGACAACACAATGGCAGGGTGGAGGGTGGGGTGACCATGGGTAGGGAGGTGACTGTGGGTGTCCCAGTAGAAAGAAGCAGGAATTCCACCCCACTCAGTTTTGGCTGAGAGCCCATGGAGAGCACCTAAACAACCACAAAGCCCCTGTGTGCTTCTGTCCTGGACTACGGCTCCACACCCTGCTTGAACAGCACTCATAGACTCATAGACTTTAAGGTCAGAAGGGACCATTATGATCATCTAGTCTGACCCCCTGCACAGTGCAGGCCACAGAATCTCACCCACCCCTCCTAGAATAATCCTCTCGCCTATATCTCAGATATTGAAGCCTTCAAATACTTTGAAGACCCCAAGATGCAGAGAATCCTCCAGCTGTGATCTGTACCCCATGCTACAGAGGAAGGTGAAAAATCTCCAGGGTCTCTGCCAATCTACCCTGGAGGAAAATTCCTTCCCGACCCCAAATATGGCGATCAGCTAAACCCTGAGCATGTGGGCAAGACTCACCAGCCAGACACCCAGAAAGTTCTCTATAATAACTCCTATCATCCCTCCATTGACCTATTTCCCACTGATAATGAATGGTCAATTAGTTACCAAGTTCATGTTATCTCATCAAACCATCCCCTTCATAAATCCATCCAGTTTAATCTTGAAGCCAGATAGATCTTTTGCCCCCACTACTTCCCTTGGAAGGCCGTTCCAGAACCTCACTCCTCTAATGGTTAGAAACCTTTGTCTAATCTCAAGTCTAAACTTCCTACTAGCCAGCTTATATCCGTTTGTTCTTGTGTCCACATTGGTATTAAGCTTAAATAATTCCTCTCCCTCCCTGGTATTTATCACTCGGGGACAGGACTTCTCCTTCTCCTCCCCAAGGCGTCCCTCCTAGGCCAGAAGCAATCAGATGAAGGCGCCCAGCCCCTGATCACGCCCTGCCTCCCAGCCACCCCCCCTGCCCACGTCAGACTTCCGTCCGGTGCCCAGCTGGAAAAATCAGAGAATACCGGACACTGCACATGTCCGGTATTGTCTGATTTTTTTTTTTTACCAGGCAGAGGGCGCAGATACCGGACGGTCTGGTAGGATACCGGACACCTGGCAACCCTACGTGTCCTTGGCGCAGAGATGGAGCTGTTTCTTCCCCCTCCAGCCTGCAGTGCTGCCGCTCAACAGCCCTCCTGCTGGAAGTAGGAATAATCCCACGGCCTCGGGGCGTGTGACACGGGAGATGGCGCATGGGACCGTGAGGGGTCATGAACCCCGGTCACACCTGCTCGGATGGCTGGAAGCCTCCCAGTCACCAGCCGCAATTCATCCCAGGTCATTTCTGCCTGGGCCAGTATCGTCCATTCGCTTCACTTCATCCCCCCCCCGGGGTTTCCACCCACCCTAGCCTGTGTCCAGAGCTGCTCTTGCGGCCTGTGTTAGCCCCACTCCCCTCGTCTCCCCAGCGTGCCGCTCCTGCCCTGTGCCCATGGGAATTCCCTTCCCTCGTAGTGTTGCCAGATGGTTTAACAAAAAATACCAAACACCAACATGCCCCCCCCCCAAAAAAAAACACCGGGGAAAAATTCTGTTGAGGGGCAAAAAAAGGGGGAGACCAAAGTTGTTAAGCAAAACAAAATCGCTCCTCACACCCCCGCCAGGCGCAGCAGGGAAAAATTGTTCCTGCCGGGCTTCCGTCCGAGGGAAAGAGGAAATATTTTCTGGTTTTTTTAACCAGACGGGGGACCCGAATAATGAACAGTCTGGGCAAAAACCGGACACCTGGCAACTCTACTCCCTCAGGGCCACCACTCCTGCCCCCTGCCCCTGGCACAGCTCCTGGCCAAGGCCCAGGATAGTGCAGCTAGCGGCTTAGTGGCTCATTACCTTGGGCTGTCCCTCCGCAGGGAGAAGGTAGCAAGTGATTTTTCTCAGCACGCCCATAGCAAAGCCAAAAAGAGACCCCAGGAGTCCAGAGGCCGACCCCCCTCACCATTAGGCCCCATTCCCCTCCCAGAGCTGGGCTCAGCCCCTAGGAGTGCTGGCTCCCAGCTCCGCCCCCGATCGCCATGTGGCGCAGAGAGGGAGACCCATGTCTGTCCCTCATCGCAGGCCCGGCACCCACGTCCCCCCGAAGAAGGGAGCTCGGCCGGGGCCCCGGGGCAGGTGTTGTGCACCCAGAGCAGAGGGGAGCAGCCGGGTGATTGAGTTACCGGCTTATGAGCCGGCGCGGCGCCGGGGGGCAGGGACATAATGTGATTGCCCTGCTCTGCCAGGCCCTTGCAAACTGCATTTCCTCCCCGGCGGCCCCCAGCACCTGCTGCCTTCCTGGCGCCCCGCGCTCCCCCCTGGAACTAATGCAGCTTCGTTCCAAGCAATTGCATTATGGGGGGGGGCTGTAAGGAATGGGGGGCAGCTGCTTTGCAGGGAGTCAGGTGACTGTGTGTGGCTGGGAGCACAGGGGGCAGCTGGAGGGGTCCCCAGATCTCAGTGGACTAGCCTGATTCATTGGCTGTAATAATTCTTCTGGCCCCCCCCCCACTTAAATTTAACCCTGTGGTTCCCAATCTGCTCCTAATGTTGCCCCCTCCAATGCGACAGCAGGATCCCTGATTCTGGGGTGCCTGATTCTGACTTAAGCCATTATCTTTCAAAGCGCATTCAAAACCAATTCATTAGAATGCCGTAGAGAGAGTGGTAGAGGGGCTTCACATCCGCCCTGTAATACGATTCCAGCTGGGGGGAGGAGAGTCCAGTGTTAGAACAGGAGGCACTTGGAGTCAGGATTCCAGGGTTCTGGTCCCAGTTTGGGGTGGGAAGTGGGGTCTAGTGGGAAGAGCACAGTTTTTCTATCCCCAGAGCTGGGGGAGGAAGAGGATATACAGGCAGTCCCCGGGTTACGTACAAGATAGGGACTGTAGGTTTGTTCTTAAGTTGAATCTGTATGTAAGTCGGAACTGGCGTCCAGATTCAGACACTGCTGAAACTGACTGCCAGTTCTGACTTACATACAGAATCAACTTAAGAACCCCAGGCGTCCCCAAGTCAGCTGCTGCTGAAACTGATCAGCAGCTGATTCCAGGAAGCCCGGGGCAGAGCAACTCTGCCTCGGGCTTCCTGTAGTCAGCGCTGGTCAGTTTCAGCAGAAGCTGACTTGGGGACGCCTGGGGCAGAGCAGCTGGGGTGCTACTGGACCAACCCAGCAGCACCCCATCTGCTCTGCCCCAGACGTCCTGATTCAGCCGCTGCTGAAACTGACCAGCAGCGGCTGAATCAGGACCTGGGGCAGAGCAGCTGGGGTGCTGCCGGGTTGGTCCAGTAGTGCCCACGGGCGCTGCAGGACCAATCGGCAGCGCCCCAGCTGCTCTGCCCCAGAGTCCAAAACAAAAGCCTGGTCTGCTGGGGGGGGGGAGCACACTAGCTGCGCCCCCCCCCCCCAGCAGACCAGGGACACGGGGAGCAGAGCCGCAGCGGCAGCGGGGTGCCGCGCCTCTGAGGCTTTGCTCTGGCAAAGCCTCAGAGGCGAGGGACCCCGCCACGGCTGTGGCTTCAGTCTGGGTGCCTGTGGTCTGCTGGGGACGGTCCCCAGCAGACCACAGGCACCCTGACTGAAGCCGCAGCCGCGGGGGGGTCCCGCGCCTCTGAGGCTTTGCCAGAGCAAAGCCTCAGAGGCGCGGGGAACCGCCGCTGCTGCCGCTTCAGTCAAAGCGGCAGCAGCGGCGGTTCCCCGCACCTCTGAGGCTTTGCTCTGGCAAAGCCTCAGAGGCGCGGGACCCCCCGCGGCTGCGGCTTCAGTCCGGGTGCCTGTGGTCTGCTGGGGACCGTCCCCAGCAGACCACAGGCACCGGGTCTCAAGGGGCAGCAGCAGCGGTTCCCGCGCTTCTGAGGCTTTGCCTCAGAGCAAAGCCTCAGAAGCGCGGGAACCCTCCCGGTGCCCCTGGTCTGCTGGAGACGGTCTCCAGCAGACCAGGGGCACCGGAGCAGCTTACGAACGGGGCTTTCTCGCCCCGACTTCCGGGGCGAGAAAGCTCCGTTCGTAAGTGCGGATCCGACGTAAGTCGGATCCGCGTAAGTCGGGGACTGCCTGTAATATACATAGCTCTTATATAGTCTGTGATTTTAAATCAGTGCTTTCAAAGCAGGGCAGGAGCCCAGCTTACAGTGGGGGAAACTGAGGCACAGAGCTGGGAAAAGGCAAGCTCACCTATTGGGTCAGTGGTAGTGCTGCAAATAGGACCCGGTCCCCTCCCCGCCCAAGTCCAGTGCTATATCAAATCAATGATTTAAATATCGGCATAGAGAGTACGCATATTAAGTTTGCAGATGATACCAAGCTGGAAGGAGTTGCCAGGGCTTTGGAGGAGAGGGTCATAATTCAAAGTGATCTGGACAAACTGGAGAAATGGTAAGAGGTAAACAGGTTGATGTTGAATAAGGACAAATCCGAAGTGCTCCACTTGGAAAGAACAATCAGTTTCAGACATACAGAATGGAAAGCGACTGTCTAGGAAGGAGTACGGCAGAAAGGGATCTGGGGGTTATAGTGAACCACAAGCTAAATATGAGTCAACAGTGTGACGCTGTTGCAAAAAAAGCAAACATGCTTCTGGGCTGCATGAACAGGAGTGTTGTGAGCAAGACACGAGGAGTCATTCTTCCTCATTCTTGATCAGGCCTCAGCTGGAGACTTGTGTCCAGTTCTGGGCAGCACATTTCAGGAAAGATGTGGAGAAATTGGAGAAGTTCCAGAGAAGAGCAACAAGAATGATGTAAGGTCTAGAGAACATGAGCTATCAAGGAAGACTGGAAGAACTGGGCTTGGTTAGTTTGGAAAAGAGAAGATTGAGAGGGGACATGAGAGCGGTTTTCAGGTATCTAAAAGGGTGTCACAAGGAGGAGGGGGAAAACTTGTTCTTCCTGGCCTCTGAGGATAGAACAAGAAGCAAGGGGCTTAAACTGCAGCAAGGGAGGTTGAGGTTGGACATTAGGAAAAAGTTCCTACCTGTCAGGGTGGTTAAACACTGGAATAAGATGCCCAGGGAGGTTGTGGAATCCCCATCTCTGGAGATATTTAAGAGTAGATTAGATAAATGTCTATCAGGGATGGTCTAGACAGTGCTGGGTCCTGCCATGAGGGCAGGGGACTGGACTCGATGACTCTCGAGGTCCCTTCCAGGCCTAGTATTCTATGATTCTATGCACCAGCTCCTGGCACTCTCAGTGTATTTGTAACGGAAGGAGCCACGGTGAGGGATAAACAGGTCTTGGCCCAGCTCCTTAGGTAGAGCGATGTGAGGTGGGAGACAGGGGCACCTCATTCTCACAAGCCCCACCCACAAACCAAGCCCCGCCCACTCAAGACCTATCCATTGAGGAGTTAAATGTGAAAGTTTCCAGCTGCTCCCAACACAGTGACGTTTGGCCAGGGTGGACTAGAATCCATGATTTGTTCTGGGATGACCCAGAGCGGTTCTGCGCCCTGCTCCAGAAGGGGCATGAGTTAGAGCCGTGGCGTGGGGCAGTCAAGACTCCAGGGTTCCCTTCTCAGCTCCGGACTATCACCTCCGGCTTCGAGCTGCAGGTATCGAGTGAGCACTGCCGTGCCATTGTTAGGTTTCAGAGTTATCTCCCTGAGGCATTGCCGGAGCTCAGCTTGCCTTCTTCTCACAGCTCTTGATGGAAGACGAGGCTGCCTTGGTTACTCTTGGCTCATGATGCTCAAGGTTTCCTCTGAGAAAGACCTAGAGACTTACTGAGTCTCTTCCCGAGGCAGGTGGTGGACTCTCCATCCTTAGAGGTTTTTAAGGCCCGGCTTGACAACGGGAGCGGCAGTCGCCTGTGCCTGCGGGCGCAGGTAAATATATCTGCAGGGACCTGCCAGGGGCTAATCTGGCAAACAGCTGCCATTTTATTGCCCACCCCGATCTAGATCATCTCAGACGGGTTTTTGCCCAACCTGTTCTTAAAAACCTCCGTGACAGAGATTCCACAACATCGGTGGGTAATTCGTTCCAGTGTTTCCCCACCTTGACAGGTAGGAAGTTTTTCCTAATGTCCAACCTAAACCTCCCTGGCTGCAATTTAAGCCCATTGCTTCTTGTCCTATCATCAGTGGGGAAAACAATTTATTTCCCCCCCTCCTAGGACAGGTCTAGGTTGGATAGTAGGAAAAACTATTTCCTAGGAGGGGGGTGAAGCACTGGGATGGGTCCCCTAGGGAGGGGGTGGAATCTCCGTCCATAGAGGTTTTTAAGTCCTGGCCTGACAAGTCCTGGCTGGGATGATTGAGTTGGGGTTGGTCCTGCCTTGGGCAGGGAGCTGGACTCGATGGCTCCTGATGTCTCTTCCAGCTCTGGGAGTCTAGGATTCTTCAGACCAGCCTTTGACATATCTGAAGAATCATAGAAGCTGAGGGCTGGAAGAGACCTCAGGATCCATCAAGTCCAGCCCCCTGCCCAAGGCGGGACCAATCCCAACTAAATCAACCCGGCCAGGGCTTTGTCAAGCCAAGACTTAAAAACCTCTAGGGATGGAGATTCCACCCCCTCCCTAGGGAACCCATCCCAGTGCTTCATCACCCTCCTAGGGAAATAGTTTTTCCTAATATCCAACCTAGACCTCCCCCACTGTAACTTGAGACCATTGCTCCTTGTTCTGCCATCCGTCACCACTGTGAACAGCCTCTCTCCATCCTCTTTGGAACCTCCCTTCAGGAAGCTGAAGGCTGCTATCAAATCCCCCCTCACTCTTCGCTTCTGCAGACTAAACAGACCCAACTTCCTCGGCCTCTCCTCATAGGTCATATGCTCCAGCCCCTTAATCATTTTGGTCGCCCTCCGCTGGACCCTCTCCAATGCATCCATTGGAGTGGAGGGCCCAGAACTGGACACAATATTCCAGATGTGGCCTCACCAGAGCCAAATAAAGGAGAATAATCACCTCTCTAGATCTGCTGGCTATGCTCCTCCTAATGCCCCCTAATATGCCATTAGCCTTCCTGGCTACAAGGGCGCCCTGTTGACTCATATCCAGCTTCTCATCCACTGTAACCCCCAGGTCCTTTTCTGCTGAACTGCTACTTAGCCAGTCGGTCCCCAGCCTGTAACAATGCTTGGGATTCTTCCGTCCCAAGTGCAGGACTCTGCACTTGTCCTTGCTGAACCTCATCAGATTTCTTGTGGCCCAGTCCTCTAGTCTGTCCAGGTCACTCTGGACCCTATCCCTGCCCTCGAGTGTATCTACCTCTCCCCATAGCTTAGTGTCATATGCAAACTTGTTGAGGTTGCAATCCATCCACTCATCCAGGTCATTAATAAAGATGTTTAAAAAAACCGGTCCTAGAACAGATCCTTGGGGCACTTCGCTAGAAACCGACCACCGACCTGACATGGATCCGTTGCTCACTACCCATTGGGCCCGACGGTCTAGCCAGCTTACAGTCCATTTATCCAATCCAGAGTCCCTTAACTTGCTGGCAAGAATATTGTGGGAGACGGTATCAAAAGCCTTGCTAAAGTCAAGGTATATCACATCCACTGACTTTCCCACGTCCACAGAGCCAGTTACCTCATCACAGAAGCTAATCAGATTGGTCAGGAACGACTTGCCCTTGGTGACTCCATGTTGACTATTCCTGATCACTTTCCCCTCTTCCGAGTGCTTCAAAATGGATTCCTTGAGGATCCCCTCCCTGATTTTTCCGGGGACTGAGGTAAGGCTGACTGGTCTGTAGTTCCCTGGATTGTTCTTCCTTTTTTTAAAGATGGGCACTACATTTGCCTTCTTCCAGTCATCTGGGATCGCTCCCGATCTCCACGAGTTTTCAAAGATAATGGCCAAAGGCTCCGCAATGACATTTGCCAACTCCCTCAGTACCCTCGGATGCATTAAATCCGGGCCCATGGATTTGTGTGTGTTTAGCTTTTCTAAATAGTTCCTAACTTGTTCTTTCCTCACCAAGGGCTGTCCACATCCTTCCCGTACTGCGTTGCCTAGTGCATTTGTCTGGGAGCTGACCTTGTCCATGAAGACAGAGGCAAAGAAAGCATTGAGTACTTCAGCTTCTCCCATATCATCTGTCACTAGGGCCGTGTCCAGACTCAGGGTTTTTTTCGGGAAAAGTAGCCTTTTCCCGAAAAAACTTCCCCTGCGTCCAGACTCAAGCCGCGTTCTTTCGAAATTATTTCGAAAGAACGCGGCTTTTCTTTCGATGGCGGTAAACCTCATTTCATGAGGAAGAACGCCTTCTTCGAAAGTTCCTCTTTCGAAAGAAGGCGTTCTTCAATGTAAAGAGGCCGTCTTCGAAAGAGAGCATCCAGACTCGCTGGGTGCTCTCTTTCGAAAAAGCGGATTTCTCTTTCGAAAGAAGCCTGCAGTCTAGACATAGCCTAGGTTACTTCCCTCATCCAATAAGGGCTCCAAACCCTCTCTGATTACCCTCTTATTGCTAACTGACCCTTATCAGGGTGGAGCAGAGCGGATGCGTTAGGTCTCGTGTCTTGCTTGCTCATGCTGCCCAAAAGGAGGGTCACTTTTTTCGCCCCGTGTTACGTTGTTGGCTCGCGTTCACTTTGTGATCCAGCGTCACTCCGAGATCTTCTCCACACTTCTCCTTGCCGGGCAGCCAGTCACGGCCCAGCTTGCGTTGGGGCTACAGCTCCTTCCTCCGTGGAGCACTTGGCGTTCGCCCTTAATGAAGTTCATCCGCTGTATTTCAGACCCTGCCAAGATCATTTGGAATGCTAAACCTGTCCGCCCATGCGCTTGGAAGCCCGCCCAGCTTGGCCCTGTCTGCTAACTTTACAAGCGTGCTCGCTGTGTCATTGTCCAGGTCCCTGATGAAGATATTGACGAGAACCGGACTCGGGACTGATCTTGCGGAACCCCACTCGCTCTGCCCTTCCACAGTGGCGGATTAGCCAATGGGTCAATGGGGCCTGTGCCCAGGGGCCCCAGCTAATTAGCACCCCTGCGCTGAGCCGGCTATTCCCTTCCCCGGAGCCAGACACAGACCCAGAGCAAGCTGCATGCTAGCTCATTCTATTGAAAACCTTGCTTCTGTTGGGAGGAGCTGGCAGGTTTTGCGTTTCATAGAATCATAGACTCCTAGAATCCAAAAACTGGCAGGGCCCTTGAGAGGTCATCAAGCCAGTCCCTGCCCTCCCGGCTGGACCAAGCACCGTAGATGAGTGTTTCTCAACCAGTGGTACCAGTTCCTTTAGGGGTACTCGACAGATGTCTGTGGGGTACGTCAACACAACTGACATTTGAAGAAAACTGAATTTGTGTTTTACAGCGCTGTATTATTTTTGTACTTTTTGCACCCAAAAATTTCATCGCCTGCCCAGCTACGATTAAGTTGTTTCAACAAACATGTTGGAAGGGTAGAAAAAAAAAAACTCTGTGTCTGAAAACTGTAGGTACTGGGGGTACTTAGAATTGTTTTAAGGGGGGTACTTACAATGTTTTTTTGAAAAAAGGTACTTTATTAAAAAAAAAAAAAAAAAAAAAAAGGTTGAGAAACACTGGTCTTGATCATCCCTGACAGGTGTCTGTCTCCTTCCCCTCCGTCATCTGTGATAATCTTGACATGGGTATAGTCTGGGGGGGGGGGGGAATTCCCTCCCTACACACACTTCAATTCCCCATTACATGAAAGGCCCCTCCCCCAGGAGCAATGTCAAGTGTTTAATTACTGTTAACCTGCGAGGGACTCATCGCGACCACTTGATCCAAAAGCAATATGGCCCGGCAGCTTTAATTCGCGCGGCTCCGCCCCGACAGGACTTGCAGTAGTATGTGTCTCCCGTTATTCGTCTGTCTCTCCGGAGCGGCTGGGGGCTGTCGCACAAAGAGATTCAGGCCGCGCGGGAGCAAGTGCTCCTGCTCCGTGAAGCCGCTTGCACGCGGTGCTGGGGTCAAAGGCTCGGGGCCCAGCTGCCCTCTGGTTGGTCGGTGGGGCGCTTGGGTGGTTCTGCCCAGGGCTTCCAGGTCCTAGGCAAAGTTGGTGGCAGGGTTTGGAATTGAACCCAAACGGCCTGGCTCCCAGCTTGTCCCACCTGCGACAGCATCTCTCTCCCCAGCTGGGGCTAGACCCCAGGCGGCTTGGCTCCCAGCCCCCACCCCAGACACTGTTCTCTCTCCCCCGCCAGCTGGACTAAATAAACCCCAGAAACTTAACTCTGTCTTCGCCCGCCCTGCTCTGACCCACCAGCCCCCCACTCCCTTGCCAGAGCTGGCAAGAGGCCCCAGGACCCTTTGCTGGAGTGACTCCACCAGGAAATCCAGGCCAGCCGCAGCATGGGGCGAGCTCCGGAGTTAAGAAATCCGCTACCTAAAATCACCCAAATTTGACGCTAACTGCACAACTGCCTGACTGGGCTGCCCAGTGCCCGCTGGTGGCCAGGCCGGGGATCAGGCGCTCACCCTAAGCTCAGCGTATTTACATTTACATTTAATTTAAAGTGCTGCCAGACTATTTGTTGTTTTTTAAGTGTATCCTGTACAGACTAACTCGGCTACCCCTCTGAAGCTCAGAGTATTTGGCACTCAGCTCTCTCTGCACATCCTAATCCGGGGTGGGAAATCATTTTTGTAGGAGGGCCACTTCACCCATTTTGGGAGTGGTACGCAGACCAGCTCCACCCCCAGAAGGGGCGGGGCTTCAGTGGAAGGGGCGGGGCCTAAGCAGAAGTGGTGGTTCCCTTTAGGCACCATATGCCCCTGGGGGAAGCACAGGAGACTTTATGTGCCTCCCCCCCCACCGGGACAGGGGAGCATGTGAAATCTCTTGGCCCTTGCCCTGCCAGTCCGGTAATTGTGTCTTCTGTCCAGTAAAAAAAACCAGAAAATTCCGGACATGTAAAATGTCGGGTGTAGGGTTGCCAAATGGTTTCAACAAAAATACCAGACACGTGTGACATTACATCTCAATCTACATTGAATCTTATTTAGAAACTAATGGACATTTCTATTTTCTCAATTTGTTTCCCGAACAGAAAGCTCAAATGCTGGACTGTCCGGTTCAAAACCGGACACCTGGCAACCCTAGTCAGATGGAAGGCCGATGGGACGTCTTTCCCTTCCCGCATCTGGTGGGGGCGGGGGAAGTGGGAGAATTTAAAGGCGCAGCAACTTTTTAAATTTTTTTACTCAACAAGTTTGGTCTCCCGTTTGTTTGGTTTTTTTCTCAACCAATTTTTCCCCACCATGTTCGGGATTCTTTGTGAAAGTATTTGGCAACCCTAAGGGAGCCGCTAGCCATTCTGAACAGCTGGCGGTTCCCTCTGGTGCCATGGGCCCTGGCAAGGGGAGGAGACTTTGCACACACCCCTAACCCCAGGCCCTGATTGGCCTAGGAGTGGGGGGCACATGAAGTCTCTCCCCCCACCCGTGGCCAGGGCCCTGCCAGGGACGCACGGTGCCTACAGGGGGCGGGGGAGCAGCTTGGCAGGCCAGAACTGGCCCATGGGTTGTATCTTGCCCACTCCGTCCTACTCTATAGGGCAACACAGTGAGAGGGTGACTGTTCCTCCTCAGGAGGCTGGCACTGAAAGGGTTAAGGCTGTGGAGGGAGGGGAGGAGGGGGGGAGTCATTGGGCACCCCAGTGCACACGGGCCAGTCCAGCCATGGCCTAGCAGGTGTGACTCCACTGAGGCTATGTCTAGACTGCAGAGAAATGCGTCCGCTTTTCTGAAAAAAAAAAAAAAGTCGGAAAAGCGGAGGCGTTTTTTTCGGCATCCCTGTAAACCTCGTGTTACGAGGAAGAAGGGATGTTCCGAGAGAGGGTTTTTTTCCGAAATTTGGCCCCGTGTAGCCTCTTTCAGAAGTAAATTGGAAAAAGATTCGCCCCCGGGCAGGCTTTGCGCCCTTGGCACCTCGCTTCTGTTCGCAGACCCCGTGAAGGAGCACGGTGGGGAGTCGCATTCAGAAAGGGAAACCCTGGCTCAGGCGGGCTGACACCCAGGGCCGGAGAACCCGTCTGACCCAGCCGTGGGCAGCCCAGGCTAGAGAGCGGCCTCCTTCACCGCAGGGGGCTGCAAGATTGTAGGAACCCAGGCGGCCTCGTGGGACAGGACGGTTTGCTCACGGCGCTTGTGTACCTAGAATGGGGGACGGACGCCAATGGGACTGTGGCAGCGCTGTGATTGGCTGCAGAGGGAGCCCTTGGCTCTCACAGGCAGCGCTGTGATTGGCTGCAGAGGGAGCCCTTGGCTCTCACAGGCAGCGCTGTGATTGGCTGCAGAGGGAGCGCCTGGCTCTCACAGGCAGCGCTGTGACTGGCTGCAGAGGGAGCCCCTGGCTCTCACAGGCAGCGCTGTGATTGGCTGCAGAGGGAGCCCTTGGCTCTCACAGGCAGCGCTGTGATTGGCTGCAGAGGGAGTGCCTGGCTCTCACAGGCAGCGCTGTGCTTGGCTGCAGAGGGAGCCCTTGGCTCTCACAGGCAGCGCTGTGATTGGCTGCAGAGGGAGTGCCTGGCTCTCACAGGCAGCGCTGTGATTGGCTGCAGAGGGAGCCCTTGGCTCTCCCAGGCAGCGCTGTGATTGGCTGTAGAGGGAGCCTCCGGCTCTCACAGGCAGCGCTGTGATTGGCTGCAGAGGGAGCCTCTGGCTCTCCCAGGCAGCGCTGTGATTGGCTGCAGAGGGAGTGCCTGGCTCTCCCAGGCAGCGCTGTGATTGGCTGCAAAGGGAGTGCCCGGCTCTCCCGGGCAGCTCTGTGATTGGCTGCAGAGGGAGCGCCCGGCTCTCCCGGGCAGCTCTGTGATTGGCTGCAGAGGGAGCGCCCGGCTCTCCCGGGCAGCTCTGTGATTGGCTGCAGAGGGAGCGCCCGGCTCTCACAGGCAGCGCTGTGATTGGCTGCAGAGGGAGCGCCCGGCTCTCACAGGCAGCACTGTGATTGGCTGCAGAGGGAGCGCCCGGCTCTCCCAGGCAGCGCTGTGATTGGCTGCAGAGGGAGCGCCCGGCTCTCACAGGCAGCACTGTGATTGGCTGCAGAGGGAGCGCCCGGCTCTCACAGGCAGCACTGTGATTGGCTGCAGAGGGAGCGCCCGGCTCTCCCAGGCAGCGCTGTGATTGGCTGCAGAGGGAGCGCCCGGCTCTCACAGGCAGCGCTGTGATTGGCTGCAGAGGGAGCGCCCGGCTCTCCCAGGCAGCGCTGTGAATGGCTGCAGAGGGAGCGCCCGGCTCTCACAGGCAGCGCTGTGATTGGGGGAGGGTGTACCGCAGCTGTTTAGACCGAGCGCTGTCATCTGGTGCTGAAAGGCCAGGTTTGCCTCCACCCCTCACGTCGGAATGGGACTCCCGGCAGTGCACCTGAACGTAGCTGCTTCTGGGGTGGAGCAATGGGGGCTTCTCCTCCAGTGCTGAGATGCAGCTACCTCTAGGGTGCAGCGCGGCAGATGATTATACCATGAGCACTCAGCACCAAGAGGCAGCCACCTCTGGGGTGGGGCGCAGCAGCTGTTTACAACCCATTGCCCAGAGGCAGGCGCTTGTGGGATGGGGCGCAGGGGCTGTTTGACCACCAGGCCACAGGCCAGCCTAGGGCAGGCCAGGAAGAGCAGTGCCGCGGAGAGGGGAATGTATGGAGGTAAGAGACAACCCAGCTGGAATTTAGCCAGGACCCTGGCGTTAACCTTCCTGCTCCTTCCATAAATTGCAGCAGGCTCCAATTTGCGCCTCCTCAGAAAGCCGACCCGTGATTCCCCATTCCCCTAGGCAGGTGGGGAGGTGGGGGAGGGGAGGGAGCCATGCCCCCAGTTCACAGCTCCCATTTTACACAGGTCCGGGCTAAGGCTGTGGTGTGTTTCACACAGCTCCATATGTGCCTCATTCAGCGCACCATGGACTGAATGCCTGGCATGCTGGTAAGCAGTTGTGGGGGAGGTTGGTCCAATGGACCTCACCCCCCTCAATCTGGCCAGATGTAGCGTTATTGAAACAGATGTTTTTGCTGGCTCAGGGGCACAGATGAAGGGCTGCACAGCCTTGATTGGGTGGTTAAAACTAGCCCAGGGCAATGGGAACGCAAGCTGTGGCCAATCAGTCGGTGGTGTGACATGGAAGATCAGATCAGCTGTGATGACGAGAGTGGCCTCTCCGGAGGCCTGGCGTGAGGCACATGAGGTAGCAGGGCCTATGCCGGTCCTGCCCTGTAGCAGCCGTGTGGGTGCACAGCTGCTGGGGTCACAGAGAGCACTGGGAGATGGGATGTGGCCCAAGGGCCTCCCATAGCGCTGTGAAAGGATCAAACCATTGTTATTATTGATTAGGTGTATTACGGTAACAGCTAGGTACCCCAGTCATGGGCCAGAACCCCATTGTGCCAAGTGCTGTCCCTTTTTCTTGCTATTAGGTGTATTACGGTAACAGCTAGGTACCCCAGTCATGGGCCAGAACCCCATTGTGCCAAACGCTGTCCCTTTTTCTTGCTATTAGGTGTATTATGGTAACAGCTAGGTACCCCAATCATGGGCCAGAACCCCATTGTGCCAAGTGCTGTCCCTTTTGCTTGCTATTAGGTGTATTACAGTAACAGCTAGGTACCCCAGTCATGGGCCAGAACCCCATTGTGCCAAGTGCTGTCCCTTTTTCTTGCTATTAGGTGTATTATGGTAACAGCTAGGTACCCCAATCATGGGCCAGAACCCCATTGTGCCAAGTGCTGTCCCTTTTGCTTGCTATTAGGTGTATTACAGTAACAGCTAGGTACCCCAGTCATGGGCCAGAACCCCATTGTGCCAAGTGCTGTCCCTTTTTCTTGCTATTAGGTGTATTATGGTAACAGCTAGGTACCCCAATCATGGGCCAGAACCCCATTGTGCCAAGTGCTGTCCCTTTTGCTTGCTATTAGGTGTATTACGGTAACAGCTAGGTACTCCAGTCATGGGCCAGAACCCCATTGTTCCAAATGCTGTCCCTTTTTCTTGCTATTAGGTGTATTATGGGAACAGCTAGGTACCCTAGTCATGGGCCAGAACCCCATTGTGCCAAGTGCTGTCCCTTTTTCTTGCTATTAGGTGTATTATGGTAACAGCTAGGTACCCCAATCATGGGCCAGAACCCCATTGTGCCACGTGCTGTCCCTTTTTCTTGCTATTAGGTGTATTACGGTAACACCTATGCACCCCAATTAGGACACGTCTACACAGCAGGGCAAAAATCGAAGTAGGCTGCACAACTGGAGCTACATCAAGTGCGTAGCTGAAGTCGAAATGGCTTAATTCGGCTGGTGGCGCTGCCTGCATGGCAGGAAGTGGAAGGAAGAAGGCTCTTCCTCCGGCCTCCCTTCCTCCTCGTGAAAAGAGGGTTACGGGAGTCGGAGTAAGAAGCCCTCCAGCTCGCCATTACTTCGAAATAACGCTGCTGTGTAGACATAGCCTTAGAGACTAGGATCCCCTGGTGCCCAGTGCTGTACCTTCCCATTGCTAATCGGTGTATTACGGTGACACCTACAGCCCCACTCAGGCCAGTGGGCAAACATGGCACCAAAAGACAGCCCTGGGCATAAGACAGGCGACGCCAGGGGGAGACAGACAGACGGACAGACGGGAGATTGCCATGCAATTTCACAAGCTGCAGCTTCTCACAGGGGCTTTGGTCCCAACTTGGCTTTCCCGTCCACGGGCTTATTTTGAGCGGGCGATGTTCCTTCTCCCCCCGCCTCCGGAATTGAGTTGTCTGCTTTGAAGCCCCCGGCAGACGAGGGCCAGCCCGGGAAATGAAGTCACTTCTCCAGGCTTGGCGCGTGCCCAAGCAAGCCTCGGTGACGGAGAGCTAATCCGCAGGGTACCGAATGCTTTTGCGCCGCCGGTGCCTGGCCCGAGTGAGCTGCATAGTAAATGTATTCTCTCTCTGTCTCTCTCTTCTCTTCTCAGTCTCTGGACGGGTTTGTGTTTGCACTAAACCAAGAGGGGAAGTTTCTTTACATCTCCGAGACGGTGTCTATTTACCTCGGGCTCTCGCAGGTAGGAGCACAGCGAGCTGAGCACTCCCATGAATAATGGATCCGCGTTAGAAAAAAATTCCAATCAGGTGGCCAGGCCGTGCGGCGGCTTAAAATGCACCTGCAACGTGACCCAGCAGGCTGCCGGGTGCATAGTAAGGCAACTGTCTAGCTTGAAAAGGGCCTCCTGGTTTGCCACCGAGCCGCAGTGTTATCCCCAGTGGCCCGGTTCCCACTGAGGCCAATGGCACATCTCTCGTTAAGTGCAGTGTGAGCAAGAGCCAGGCAGTAACTGTCTAATGGGAACCAAGAGGCAAACACAGGGCTGGTCTGGAGGCTATTGCTGAGGCTGGTGGTTAGTGTACAAGGCTGGGCGCCAACGCACCTGAGTTCTAGTCCTAGCTCGGAGAAGGGAGTGGGGCAGGTGGCTGTGGAGGTAAAACATTTCTGCTGACTTTCCTCCCTGACTGTGGGCTACTCTGTTCCTCAGTTTCCCCATCTGTGAAATGGGGCTAATCCTTCTTTGGAACATGCTCTAAGGCCATCAGCTGGAAAATGCTGAGTAGTCAGACATATAAATTAAGGGCTGGATTGTCCTTTATTGGGGGCTGGATGTGGTAACAGGTGCTACTGGTCACAGCCAGAGGAGGTCTGGATGGCAAGGAAAGGAGGGTTATGTGCCAGGGTATGTCACGTGTCTGTGGGCCCCCCACCTTGCAGAGGGCCCGTCACCAGGCTGGGGGTCTGATGGGAATTATAGCTGGTTGGGAAATAGATTGTTTGCCCTGTGAAAAATGTTCAGGTTTCTGTTTATATTTGAGAAATTTTCATAAAATGACATTCCCCCCCCACCTCCCTGCAACATTCACTGTGGGCCAATCCATCTGACAGCTTTTAATGTCTGAAATACAGCGAATGGTGACATCACAAGTCTGCTTCTGAAGGAAAGATCACAATGTTTTTTGGTGGTCGAAATGTAGCCGTGTTAGTCAACGGTTTATGGGCAGTTCAACATTTTCAAAAAATCTCCAATGTTTTTCCAGATATGATTTTATACACCCCCCCCCCCCCCACAATTGCCAGTTTTTCTGAATCTGCCCCCAGGGATCGGGGGTGTTTCTGGAGACCACTAGATCATGGCTATCTCTTCCTCTACCCCAGGGCCCATGGGGAGTAGGTCAGGGGGGTGGCCAGAGTAGCTATTCCCTGCCACCCCAGGGCCCGTAGGGGGCAGATCGGGGATGGGACTGAGCCATACTGTGTGTGGCTATTGTTTGCTCCCCTGAGGGGTAGATTGGGGTGTGGCTGGAGTGCTCTGCGCTGTAACTATTCTCCACCCCCAAGACCCACAGGAAGTAGCTCATGAGTTAGAGCAGCCCTCCCCGTACCCCGGCCCCCAAGTGCCGAGTTAGAACAATGCAGCATCAGGCCCAAGCCTTGTGGGCAAGGATGGGCCCAGCATACACTGTTTTGACCCAGAACAGGTTCAGGTCCTGATGTCCCCAGACCCCTGGGTTTGGTTCAGCCCCATCTCTGCATTAGGGGTAAGGATCCTCCCCAAGCTGCAGCCCTGGCCTAGCAGCCAGAAGCAGAATCCCCCTCTGCCCCCCTTCCATCCTTGGCCAAACCTGATCACATTCCTCCCACATTTCACCCTGCCCTGGCAGCTTGGTCTCCTGTCGGACCCCACTGGAGAAAGGCCCGCGA
The DNA here is from genome assembly GCF_049634645.1 of Pelodiscus sinensis. Taxonomy (NCBI): domain Eukaryota; kingdom Metazoa; phylum Chordata; order Testudines; family Trionychidae; genus Pelodiscus; species Pelodiscus sinensis. Next base: position 5,368,604 of record NW_027465849.1, on the reverse strand, counting down.
TGCAAAGCAGGGGTTCGGGAAACAGACACAACACGCCAGGGTCACCGGCCCTTGCAATACCCGTGCCCTGCCCTGCAGTCCAGGCCCACAAGGATCGCAGCTTTCACGTCCAACAAATAAGCACGTTTCTGTTGCATCTCCTGGCAAACAAGGCCCGGGAAAGCTCAAAAACCCAGCAGGCAAACTGACAGAACCCAGCATCTTTTTGGCTACAGAATCTCCTAGTTTCTAAGCCAATCTCATGGATTTGGGGGAACGGGTTGAGAGCTCTGATTCCTGATTTTGAACCTTGGGGGGTGACCCTACCAGGCCTAATTCCCTTCTAGCTGGCATCTCCTGCGGGGATCCTCGCCAAGGTGGGCCCGCACCAGCCAAGACACCCGTCCTGCACCATGCAGACGCTGTGTTCACACCAAGTCTCTGCACAAAAGAGGGAGACATTTCTCTCACCGTGTCCCCCCGCGGAGCCATGAAGTGCGTGGGAATAGCCTGGCGGTAGCCCCCTAGCAAACACGGGGGCTTTGGCGGCCTCCGGGTCCACTAGCCTGTGGCTGCGTCTCTTGGCCCTTGCCGCGTGACTAATCAATAGCAGTCACTAGCATCAGAGGGGTAGCCGTGTTAGTCTGAATCTGCAGCGTCTCCTCTCTTGGAATTCACACCTCCAGATCAGCTACTAGAAGTGGGCCTCATCCTCCTTGATTGGATCCACCTCATTATCTCCAGCCTGCATAGTTATACCTGCCTCTGGAAATTTCCACTACATGCATCTGACGAAGTGGGTCTTTGCCCACGAAAGCTTATGCTCCAATACGTCTGTTAGTCAATAAGGAGTCACTAGCAGGTGACATACAAGGGCTCTTCCGCGTCTATTGGAGCCACCCCTTATTTCGAACCAGATTTCGAAATCACAGGCGGCTTGTTCCGGCGTCCTGGTAACCTTCATTCCATGGGGGCTAAGGGAATTTCGGAATAGCGCATTATTTCAAAGTTTGGCTCTGTGTAGACAGCGCCAAATTATGAAATAAGCTATTTTGAAATACAATCAAAATAAGCTACACAATTTGCATAGCGCAAATTCCATAGCTTATTTCGAGCTAAGGGTGCTGTGTAGACACATCCTGAGTGAATTTTCAGTGATGGACTTCAGGTACCCCCAACACACACACACACACACACACACACACACACACACACACACACACACAGAGCAAGACCCATCCACTCCAGCAGAGGGCAGCAGAAACGTGCACACACACACACACACACACACACACACACACACACACACACACAACCCCCAGAGGGCAGCAGAGACAGGTGTGCATGTACACACACACACACACACACACACACACACACACACACACACACACAAAACCACCAAAGGGCAGCAGAGACAGGCATGCGTGTGTACACACACACACACAACGACCAGGAGGCAACAGAGACAGGCGTGCATGTACACACACACACAACCACCAGGGGGCAGCAGAGACAAGCATGCATGTACACACCCCTCTCCCCCAGGGGGCAGCAGAGACAAGCCTGCATGTACACACACACACACACACACAAAACCACCAGGGGGCAGCAGAGAAAGGCATGTGTACACACACACACACACACACACACACACACACACACACACACACACACACACACACACACACACACACATGCTGAAAATACTTCCGCTCAGTTGGTTATTTGCAGCTCTGTGTCTCCAGGTGAGCCCTGCCGCATGCGGAGCAGGGGCTCAGATCTGGGCTCCGGGCAGTGCCCCAGGGGTGAATTCGGTTTGCTCTGGCAGTGCCCGGTGGTGGAACGCAGTGCAGGGCAGGGGGCCACACCGACTGGTGGAAGGACCCGGTCCCCAACCCCCCGCTATAGGGGACAGACTGTGGCCAAGCCCCCTGCACTGTGGCTGTTCTCTGCCCCCCCCCAGGGCACCTAGGGGGTGTATCAAAGGCTTGACTGGGTGGACTGTGCCGTGGCTATTCTCTGCCCACAGGTGAGCCAGGACTCCTGGGTTCTTGTCCCAGCTCTGGGGGAGAAGTGGGGCTATGATGGACTGAGGCCACAAGTCAGTCACACTGAACGCTCCAGCTGCCAATCTGGCCAGACAGAAGCCTCATGAGCAAAACCCCTCTGACCCCCCAGCTCTCCCTGTGCCCCAATCAGCCCCGGGCCTAACACACAGGTGAGGGGTTATAGAATCCAATCTCACCTACCCTGAACAGATTCTTCCGGTCCCAAGAAACCAGCCACAAATCCCTGGTCAATTTACACTCTGGATCTTACCCACAAGACCACGCTGGGCCAAGCCTTTAGAATCTAAAGGTTTATTGCTAAAAGAAAGAAAAGCATGAGAGTAAGGTTGTTAAGGAGAATACATTACACCACGTTCTCAATATAAACTGCTAGGCTACGTCTACACTGGCATGATTTTCCGAAAATGCTTTTAATGGAAAAGTTTTCTGTTAAAAGCATTTTCGGAAAAGCACGTCTAGATTGGCAGGATGCTTTTCCGCAAATAAGCCCCGATCGCCATTTTCACGCTCGGGGCTTTTTTGCAGAAAACAGTACTGTGCTAAGTATCAGAGGGGTAGCCGTGTTAGTCTGAATCTGCAAAAGCGACGAGGAGTCCTGTGGCACCTTATAGACTAACTGAAGCGTAGGAGCATAAGCTTTCGTGGGCAAAGACCCACTTCGTCAGATGCATGTAGTACTGTGCTGTTTACACTGGCCCTCTTGCACAAATGATTTGCGCAAGAGGGCTTTTGCCCGAACGGGAGCAGCACAGTATTTCCGCAAGAACACTGACGATCTTACATGAGATCGTCAGCGTTCTTGCGGAAATTCAAATGGCCAGTGTAGACAGCTGGCAAGTTTTTCCGCAAAATCAGATGATTTTGCGGAAAAACTTGCCAGTCTAGACACAGCCCTAGCATATAAGTCTCTGGTGTACATCCTATGTCAGGATGGGTCCACAGTTCTTTCCGGCTCGTTGTTCTTGCAAGGCTGCATCTGGGATCAGGAGCTGAACTGAAGACAAGATGGAGGGTGCCACATGGCCCTTATATACCTCTCCTGGCATCCTCCTGGCCAGAGCAGGTCACATGCTCGAGTGACCGATCTGTGTTTCACATGCGTGGTTTGCTGGTATCAGTCACATTCCTCAGGTGTGTATTCATTGCCGCCTCACTAATTAGCGTAGCCACTGGCTGAACATTCTTTGCCTATTGCTCTGTCTCAGACAGAGACTTTCCAGCATCAACACAGAGTACATATTTATAACTCCACATACAGATATTATACAAGTACAGTAAAACTCCATTGGTCCGGCATCCAATGCTCCGGCACCCCTGATGGTCCGGCACCATCGGGAACCCGGAAGTGCTCCAGGCAGCAGGACAATTGGAGCTGCTCTGCGCCCGGCTTCCCCAATTCAGCCGCTGCTGAAACTGACCAGCAGCTAAATCGGGGAAGCCGGGGGCAGAGCAGCTGGGGTGCTGCCGGGTTGGTCCTGTAGCGCTGCCCCTTGGGGCTGCGGGACCAACCCGGCAGCACCTTAGCTGCTCTGCTGTAGGTGCCCCGATTCAGCCGCTGCTGAAACTGACCAGCAGCGGCTGAATGGGGACGCCTGGGGCAGAGCCAGACTATCGGAAGGGGGGGCTATGAGGGGCCTGGGGTGGCATCCCCTCCCACACCACTCCACCCCAGACCCCTCATAGCCCTCCCTTCCAATAGTCCGGCATATCTGATAAGCCGGCACCCCCTGGGTCCTAAAGGTGCCGGATTATTGGAAGTTTACTGTACATGAATAGCATATACAGAATCAGTAGACCAGAAGTTTTCATGTGACACCTCACACGGCCCCCCTTTGTATAGACTTTGGAGGCACCTACCCCCCCATGGGTGCAGCAGTGATCTTTAAAATTCAGTAACGTGACAGGGCTCTATGTCAAAACTCTGGGAGGCTATCCCCAGTCCTCTCCGTGCCTCAGTTTCCTCTCCTACGACATGGGAGAATCCGGGTGGGTTGGCTGTGTGGTTAAATCCCTGTGACGTGCGTTGAGATTCCGACGGTGACGTCCGACCGCTCCTCCCAACAGGAGCCGGGTGTCTGGAAAGCCGACGCAGCCCCCAGCCCCCGCGTGGCCCAAACACGGGGTCTCCCATGCCCGCCAGTCTGGCAGCTCTGCGGCCCCCGTTCCCCTTCCCGTTCCAATCGCCACAGGGGACCGGGGCATGAAAGGCGGAGGCTGGGATCAGAGCCCCGGTCTGCGCAAGGGAGAAGATCGATCCATCGATCCGGCTCCCACGGCTGATATGCAAACGGGCCTCCTCCATTGTTCTTCTGTTGTCAAGGTGAAGGACAGAGACACTGGAAAGATCTTCTGCGGCTCTTTCCTTGGGCTCTGGAACAACAGATCCTGACGGTCAGAGCCAGTCAAACCCAGGTCCGGCCTGCCGGATTGCGTCTGGTGGTTCTCCGGCAAATCCATCCCTCCTGGCCTTGCTCTGGCGGGGGGCTCAGTCCCCAGCAAACATAACTTGGTCAGTGTAGGGGACAGGAAGGGATTCCATCTGGGAAACCGATGGGGGAAACTGAGGCATGAGGCAGGACGATCACCCAAAGTCACCCAGTGTACCAGAGATGGGGATAGAACCCAGGCACCCTGCTGAATAGCGTTCCTTCTTCTCTCACTGCTTAAGTGCTGAGTCCTTGCTGCCAGGCCCTCCTGCTGCACCTACTAGGCAGCACTCCCTGCCCTGACTTGGAAATAGAACCCAGGAAGCCTTACTCCCACCCCCCTCTGCTCTAACCACTGAACGACCCTCTCCTCCTGGAGTAGGGCACAGAACCCAGATCTGGCTCCCAGCCTGCCTCATCCTTTGCTCTAACCACTAGCCCCCACTCCACAGAGTTTCCTGTAAGCTGAGCGCTTGGGCGGCCGCCCAGGAGAGATTCAAGTGCCGCCCAGCTGATTAGCAGAGCACCCCCAGTTGGCAGTGTGTCTCTACCAGTGGTGCACATCCACACAAGCCTCAGTGCATGGAATACAATTTATTCTGCACGCTCATGGAAAAATCGAGGGAACATTGCGCCAGTCCCAGGGCTGGGCACAGAATCTGACTTTCAGCCACCCCCGCTGCTCTAACTACTAGATTTCACTTCCCTCCCGGAGCTGGCAAGCGACCCCAGGCATCCTGGCTCCAGCTCTGGGCTATGCCAAGGGAGGGCTGGTCAGGCATTTGGTACTGGCCTTATTACCCACTGCTAAATGTCATGTGTTGCCCTCCCAGGGTCACTTTGCCATGCAGGGGGGAACCAGGGGTTGTTCCCCTCAGGGCTGGGGTGCAGTGCAGGGGGGAACGCACCCCACAGTCCCCCACTCAGCCACCATGTCTGGTCCCCCCATGGCTGCTGGCAGTCTGACGGCTCGAGACCCTCCTTTCATCCCCCTGGAGGCGGGGGGGGGGCACGCCTTCTCCAGGGGGCACCTGGGTTGGGGAGACCCCCCCACTACGCATTGTAGCTCCAGGTGGGGGTAGGGGAGCCAGCCCCTTGCAGCCATCACCCATGCTGGGACAGCGCCTCCTCCAGTCGGCTCCGGTCTTTTCCAGCCACTGGCGCGGGAGGTGAGTTCAGCGCAGCCAGGCGCCTGTGTGCTGGGAAAGCCCCTAATGTGGGATTCTGCCCCGGGGAGCAGCCCCCACAGTTATAGCTGTTGCAGTTACCATGTGGCTGCATTTCAGTGCTGGATGAGCGATGCCCGGATAAACAGCTGCCATGTCCCACCCCAGAGGTGGCTGCATTTCAGTGCTGGATGAGCGATGCCCGGATAAACAGCTGCCATGTCCCACCCCAGAGGTGGCTGCATTTCAGTGCTGAATGAGCGATGCCTGGATAAACAGCTGCCATGTCCCACCCCAGAGGTGGCTGCATTTCAGTACTGGGTGAGCGATGCCTGGATAAACAGCTGCCATGACCCAACCCAGAGGTGGCTGCATTTCCATGTGGGGTGAGCCATGCCTGGATAAACAGCTGACACGCAGCACCCCAGAGGTGGCTGCATTTCAGTACTGGGTGAGCCATGCCTGGATAAACAGCTGCCATGTCCCACCCCAGAGGTGGCTGCATTTCAGTACTGGGTGAGCCATGCCTGGATAAACAGCTGCCATGACCCAACCCAGAGGTGGCTGCATTTCCATGTGGGGAGAGCCATGCCTGGATAAACAGCTGACACGCAGGACACCAGAGGTGGCTGCATTTCAGTACTGGGTGAGCCATGCCTGGATAAACAGCTGCCATGTCCCACCCCAGAGGTGGCTGCATTTCTGTGTTGGGTGAGCAATTTGATTCCCTTGCCAGTCTGTCACATGGTTGGGGATCTCTGATTATGCTTTAGCAATAGAAGAGATAACAAGAGAAGTATGCAGGATGCTCTGCTATGGCTACCTTGCCTAATGGTTAGAGCAGACATGGTGGAGCCTGGGAGTCAGAACTCCTGAATTCTATTCCCATCCCTAGAAGGGGAGTGTGGTCCACTGGGTAGCGCAGCAGTTTGGGTTCTGCTCCTGGCTCTAAGAGGGCCGGTGGTTCAGGGCCTTGAAGAGGATATGTACTCGCTAGTAATTATTTGACTGAGATCAGGGCACCGTTGTATGGTGCTGTGCAGAGCCCAGCTCAGACTGTGCCAGGTGCTGCACAGACAGTCCCTGCTTACTGTCCAAAGAGTGGGAGGGGAAACTGAGGCTCAGAGTGGGGAAGGGACTTGCCCCAGGTCACACAATGAGACTCCTGGATTCTGCCCCTGGTTCGGGGAAGGGAATGGATTCCTGGGCTCTTCCACTCCTGGGTCTGCCATTGACTCACTGTGTGACCTGCCCCACACCGTGCCTCAGTTTCTCTGTCAGTGAAAGAGGGCTACCAATCCCCTTTGGCCCATGCACGGAGAGCGCCAAGGCGCCTGGCTGGGGCCTACTTTAAACCGCACATCAGGTTTTCACTGAGGGCTCCCCAGGGGCCTGCGTGTCTGAGTCAAATCGCAGGCTCTTTTAATGCCTCCCCAGCGAACACTGCAGACCCCGAGCCAACCCCAGGCAAGGAGAAGGCAGCCTTTGATATGGCAGGCAGGGCGGATGGAGAGGACCTTGCCGCAGGCTGCGGGGGGGGCGGGGGAGGCTCTGAGGCTAGGCATCAGATTGGGGCAGCTGAATTAGCCCCCCCTCAATCTGGGGGAAATTTTAGACACCCCCCACAACCTCGTCCCACTGCGGTATCAGCCAGCCTTGCTCATGGAGCGGCATCTCTGCTCCCTCCCTCCCTCTTTCTCTCTCTCTCTCTTTCTTTCTCCCTTCTTCCACAGTCTCCCCCTGCTCCTTCCACACATGCACCACCGTCCCCACCCGGAAACATAAACCCCTCTCCCGTATCCCACCCCCTTGCACTCAGCTCTTATTGCCCCCTCGCCCATCATCCGCACGGCCCAGCGCCCTGCCAGAAGCCTCCTCCTAGGTTCGGCCGTTTGCGGTAGTCAGTCCCTGCGCTACCCCCCGCAGTGGTGCTGGGATCATGCTGCCCGTTGGGGAGGCAGCGTGGGCTAGTGGCTAACACAAGCCTGGGAGTCCAGGCACACTTGGGTATCACTTCCTCTGCCACTGATTTCCTGTGTGCCCCTTGTCAAGTCCCTGCACCTTGTCTCCTCTGAGCATGAAAGGGAGAGCAAGGGGCTGCCCCTAGGCTCCCCGCTGTCTAGGCTTTTCTGTAGCTCCCAACCCTGTGGCGTCTGGGCGCCTCCCATGAATAACTGTGGCCATAGGGATCACTCTGCCCTTCCCTGTGGGCAAGAAGCCAGCATTCCTTAAGTGCTTTGAGATCCTTGGGTACAAGTCTCAGCCATTGCTGTTGGTTCAGGGTGCTTGGACTTTCCCAGCGATAAACATTAATTAATCCTTGTCCCCCACCCCCAATGCAAGGTATTAGCCTTCCCTATCGCTGAGTAAACTGAGGCATGCTGCATGAATATGGCATGGACCTGATTTCCCACCCCCTACATCAGTGGCAGAACCCAGGAATCCCAGCTCACAGTTACCTGCGGTCACCACTAGACCACACTCCCTTCCCAGAGCTGGGGATAGAACCCAGGCACCCAGCATCCCTGCTCTAACCATTAGACCCCCCCCTACGATTTTGTAGAACATGGGCGTGCCTAGAAGCCCTGGTTGTAGCCGACGGCCCCCTTGTGCCAGGTGCTGTACGTTTGTGTTGCTAGTACGGTAGTGGCTAAGCACACTAGTCATGGACTGAGACCGGACTGTGCTAGGCACAAATGTTCCCTCTCATTTGGCCACCCGTGTGTAGAATAAATTTTGTTGTGTGCACCGAGCCATTTGCAGGTGTGCACCACCAGGAGACACACCTGCTGCCCGCTGTGGGCACTCTGCTAATCAGCTGGGCGGCACCTGTAGCTCTCCTGGGCGGCTGCCCCCCAGTGCTCAGCTAGCAGGGGACACGGCTAGGTGCTGTATGTTTCTATGGCTATCGGGTATATTACGCTAGGAGGCCACGCCGTGGACCCGGCTCTTCCCTGTGCTAGGTGCTGTACATTTGAGGGCTATTAGGTGTATTGTGGTAGCACTTAGGAGTCTCGGGTACAGACTGTTGCTCCAGCCTCCCCTCCCTTGCAGCCCGTTCTATCCTACTAGCCTGTATGGCTCCGGGCTTGGCCCCCCCTTAGCCTTTCCCCTCTCCCCCCTTCCCAAGGATGTCTTCGGGCTCCTAGGCAGCACCGGTACTTAGCCCGTCTGCAGTCGCTGCCTTGGCAGCCGGGGCTTGGTGCTGCCTGTTCTCAGCCCTTCGGAAAGCCCCGAACCCTGCAGGTGAAGAATCTAGCTTTGCCTGCTGGTTTATTGATCCTCCCGCTCCCTTCCCGAGCTGGGAGAGGTTAACCCGACGCGCTGACCTTCCAGGGTCCGCTGGGGCTGCCGCCGCTCCCGGGCAGGCTGGCACGGCGAGGAGGGCGCTGCCCTTCCCGCGCAGGCGGCCCAGAGGTCGCGCCGGCTGACCTCGCGTGTGCCGGGGGGCTTCGAGCCGGCGTTCCACCCAGACGTTTCTTGCAAGAGCTCAGGCGCAGCCGCGAGCGATCGGTGGGAGCAGGACGGGGGGGCCGGCGGCGTGGCATTCGCACCTTACAAGGGGGCACGTGGTCCACTGGGCTTGTGCCTTCGCAAGGGGGGGGTGCCCCCGTGGAGAGTCAGCGAGCCACGCCCAGGCCTGAGCTAATGCAAGAGCCCAGCCCACGCCAGGAGAAGGCTGCCTGTAAGGCAGCAGCGCTGTCTGGTCGGGAGGTGTTTGCTGGGGCCCCCACCTCCATCCGCCCCCCTCCCATTATTCCTTATTCAGCCAGGAGTCTGCCATGGACTAGGCCACCACTGCGCCTGGCGCTGCACATTTTTACCGCGATTACGGAAATTCGCAGACCAGGCCCCACAGTGCCCGGTGCTGTCCATTTTAATTGCTATTAGGTGTATTATGGTAGCGCCTAGGAGCCTGAGGTGCTAGGGGCTGTACAAACAGAAGGCTGCAGCCCCTGGCCCCGAGCGCCCCCCCAGCCTGCAGCTCACGCCCCATCTCTCTGCTGGAAGGGCGGCGCTGGAGCCTAGCATAGAAGGGTGGGGAGGGGGGAAACTGGGTGACTCAGACGAGGGCTGTTGGGGTCCATCACTTGGCTTGGTGGCAGATGCACCAGGCACGAGTCCCGCATGGGGCTAGGGTACAGGAAGGGACCCCGGACAGCTTCTTGCTGCCCCTAAGAGGTGTCAGGGGCACGGCTGATCCCCCCGCCCCCATCTCTGTTGCCTTCCAGGTGGAGCTGACGGGCAGCAGCGTCTTCGACTACATCCATCCCGGAGACCACCCCGAGGTTGCTGAGCAGCTGGGGCTCAAGCCGCCTCTCAGTGCCGTCAGGCCCCCGCCGGCGAGCCAGAAACCCCCCAGCCTCACCGGGGCCAGCTCTTCCTCCTCCTGCACCTCCTCCCTGATCGAGGCCTCTGAGCCCGGTAAAGGGGCTTCTCTTGCTTGATCCCTCCCTCCCCAGTTCTCTGCCGCTGTGAAACGAACCGGCAATCCTAAAGGCCAGGTCTCCCCCCTGCTCTAACCACTAGACTCTACTCCCGTCCCAGAGCTGGGAGTGGAACCCATAAGTCCTGGTACCCCACCCTCTTTGCTCTAACCACTAGACCTCCCACCCCCACTCTTTGTCTTCCCTTCTCTCTTCTCCAATCCCTTGCTCCCCTTTCCTCTTCCTCCCTCCTTTCTTTTTCTCCTCTTTCTCTCTCTTCCTTCCTTTTCCCTCTTGTCTTTCCCTCCCCACCCTCCCAAACCCTCTGCCACCCCTGGGATGGTAGGAGCCCAGCCTCTGTGCTGGCTTGGTATTCAGGCAGTCTCACCTGGTCCCCGCTAACTGTAGATGAACACACACCCCCGCGCCCTGCACACGCACACACAAACCCACCCCAGGGCCAGGCGGAAGAGCCGGCGTCCAGGAGATTGGTGGGCGGCGAGAAAGGAAAAGGAATCTTCAGTCGCCTTCCAGCTCATTTGATGTCCGTCCACTTGGCTTTTATCTGGGGAACCTTTCAAAGATTTATACAGAGCAGGAGAGTAAAAGAGAATGAGATATAAAGCTGAGCACACTGCGTGCTCCGGCTCCCCCCCGATGGAAAGCAGACGGCCGCCCGTCCTCGGCATTGCTGGGGGCGTGTGGGTCCGCGCAGCCGTGTGTGCTCCTGGGGGGGGACTTTTGCTGGAGATGGGGGTGCCATTCTTAAAGGGGGGGTTGCAAGGCAGAGAGTGGAGGGGCGACTGTCTTAGCAAAACGGCTGCTCCCCAATTACAGTCGACACCCCCTGTCATTTTTTCAGACCCACTTTGAGCAGGGTGGGAGCAGACCACGCCGAGAGGGGAAGGGGTTTGCATGCAAGGTCACGGTAGCTTTGGGGTTTGAAGGAATCTGGTCCTGGCTGCTTGGACGTGTGGGGTGGGGAGACGGGGAGGAATTATTTCAAGATCAGAGGGATGATTGGAGGTGACCAAGGCTGGCGTAGGAGAGCAGTTGCATGGTTTGCACTTGTAGGGTGGATGGCAGGAATTGGGGGCGGGGAGGGATCCAGGGGCACATGCCAAGGGGGGCAACAGAGTTTGGGTCGCGGGAGACCCTACAGTAATGACAGCGCCTTGCGCCTTTGCTGCAGCAGGAAAACAGACTCCTCCTGTAGCCCTGCAGGAGGTGCCCTGACCCACCCACCTCACCATTATTTGAGGGCCAGCCTCCTTCTGAAAAAGGCCACCCCCCTTCTAGTGACCTGGCCTGGGGCTGACCACGCCCCCTGGCGCGGAGGCGTGGGGGCAGGGTGCCGCGGGCTGGACCAATGACACTCCTCGTGCCGTGTCTGTGCCAGATCCCGCCGCCCCCCTCGCTGCCCCCGACCACGATGCCCTGGAACGATCCTTCTTCGTCCGTATGAAATCCACCCTGACCAAGCGAGGGCTGCACGTGAAGACGTCCGGCTACAAGGTAACGGGTCGGGGTCACCCCGCGCCCGGTAACAGCCAGCCAGAAAGGGACCCTGGCAGCTCCAGAGAGAACCCCCAGCTGTGGGCTCCACATGCTGCCCCCACCCTGAGCGCTGCACTCCCATTGGCTGGGAACCGTGGCCAATGGGAGCTGTGAGGGCGGGGCCTATGAGCAAGAGGAGTGTGCAGAGACCGGGAGTCGCCTGAGAGATGCCCCAATGTCCTGCCCCAGCTCTTAGCCCCCCAAACTCAGGGCCCCCTCCTGGATCCCAAACCGCTCAGCCCAGAACCCCCAACACTGGACTCCAAATCCCTCCCCCTCCCTGCCTAACCTAGAGCCCCCTACTGCGCCCCAAACCCCTCCCCCACGGCCACACCCACAGCCTGCACCCCGAGCCAGAGCGCTCACCCTGACTCCTGCCCCAGCCTGGAGCCCGATCCTGCACCCTGAACTCCTCATTTTGGGCCCCACCCCAGGGCCCACACCCCCAGCCCGTCCCCTGCCCCAAACCCCTGCCTCAACCCACTGACAGTGAGTGAGGTATGGGAAAGCAAGCCACCGAGGGAGGTGGATTGTAGCCTGAAGGAGGCGGGGCCTTGGGAAGGGCGGTAAAGGGGGTGGGGCCTTGGGAAGGGGCGGGGCTAGGGTGTTCTGTTTGTGACGGTAAAAAGGGCCCTAAGACCCCTGTGAGGGCAGGTGGGGAGGACACCTCCTGCCCGGCCCCTTCCTGCCCCCCTCGGCTCCTCGTTCCCTGGCGCCTGCTGGATTGATCGCCATGCAAAGCCAGTCCCCTCCTCCCCTCTGATCAATTCCACTGAGCCTGGGTGTTCAGACTCCCCCCCCCCAGCTATGGGGCCATGCTCTGCTGCCTGGTTCCCAAGGCAGGAATGGGTCGCACCAGCCCCTTCCCTTCCCTTGCCTTCCCGTGGCTGGCAGCCCTGCCCTGGCGCAAAAGGATCTGCAAGAGCAGGAGGCTTCTGGTGTCAGGCGTCAGGGCCAGTCTTGGGGTCACGCGGTGTCCTGCTCTAACCACTAGACATGACTGCCCCTATCCTGCTCTCCCTGACCCCTTTGACTCCTGCCCAGCACGGCCCCGGCATTAGAGGCCCAGACTCAGCATCAGTGGCACGTGGCTGGGCAGACGTCTCACTTCCTTGCCCATCCACAACCTTCTTTCTCCCCCCGCCCGCCAGGTGATTCACGTCACTGGCCGCCTCCGCCCCCGTCTGCCGTCCTTCTCCCACGCCCATTCAGTCCTGGGCCGAGTCCTGGGGCTGGTGGCCCTGGCCCACACGCTGCCGCCATCCACGCTCAGCGAGGTGCGCATCGAGTGCCACATGTTTGTGTTCCGGGTCAACATGGACCTGCAAATCGTGTACTGCGAGAGCAGGTGGGTGCAGGGGGCGGCGTGGCCAGAGCACCTCCCCTGGTGTCAGTGGCATTCGGGCCAGACTCTGCATGCAGCTCCCCCCCCCCCCCCGGGGTAAAGCTGGAGACGGCGTTGGCCTGTGACTTTTATTTTGGCCTCAGATTAACGGGGGCCTGGCCGTGTGCTGCGGGATTCTCCCTCGCCCTGCGCCGAGGGATCTTAGAGCCTGGGGGGTGAGACTCCATCAATGGGGTCACCAGCTGGTGTCAATCGGCCGTTGCCATCAATAGTGCCGAAGCCCCATCAGGACTTAGTGGCTTTGTGCCAATTTACCCACGCTGCCAACCACGAGCAGGCTGGCACATGCCAGGCCGGCACCCGTTCCCTCTGGCTCTGTCTCCAGCCCGCAGTCTGCCCCTCCCAGCCTGGTAACTCGCCCTGCCTCTCCTCCGCCCACAGGGTCAGCGACTACATGGACCTGTGTTCCTCGGAGCTGGTAGGAAAAAGCTGCTACCAGTTTGTCCATGGCGAGGACGTGGAAGGAATCCGGCAGAGCCACTTGGATTGTAAGCCTCTCCGGGCCGGTCCCTTGCCCCTTGCCATATGGGTGGGGGAAGGGAAATAAAGGGAGATGTCAGAACCAGCGGGCAGGCCTCTCTGCTGGGTCTCTTGGCTTGTCAACGTCATCAGCCTGATGCCTTGGCTTCCTTGCATGCCCAGTCCGGCAGGAAGCCCTGTGTGAGTGAGGCGCTGGGCAGCCAGGAGACCGGACTGTGATTCCCAGATGTGCCAGAGCTCCCCTAGCATGCATGCCCCCCCCCCCCCCCCAAAAAGAGCAAACCCCGCCGTGCCTCAGTTTCCCTCATCTATGCGGTGAGGTTCATCATCCTTCCTCGGTGTGTTCTGACCGTCAGTTTTTCACGCAGAGGGCCCTGCTTGCAGATGGTGTGCCTGCGTGCTGGCTGGCTCCAGGTTCCTAGCCTTCCCCCCGCCCCAGGTTACTTGCAGAATTGTCCCTTTGTCTCTGCTGATGGCTTCTCCTCCCCCCACCTCCTCTGCTGGCGATGCCCCTGCCCTCTGCCTCTTTGTTCCTCTGGGGCACACGGGTAAAGCTGCCCGGGCCGATCTGGGTCTAAGCTGCTTCTCTCTAGTGTCCGGCGTGGCGCCAGACACCAGGTGGCCTCGGTGGCTGCTGTTGGAACTCGGGCTGCCGCAGGGTTGCTTTGAAAGGGGCTGTGTTCCTGCCTTCCCGCTCGCCCCTCCCGGGCAAGGCAAAGGGGCGGCCGCTTCTTTCCCCAGCAGCCCCCGCAGGCCACGTCCCGGGCACGCCCCACGGTCCCAGTGGCTCTTTGGTGAATGGGCACCGTCTTGCCAGTCTGAACGTGTCCGGCTTCAGCTTCCAGCTGCTGGGTCACAGAGCCCCCTCGTGCATGTTTGGAGCCTGAGAGACTGGATTCGAGTCAGCCCATCCCCGCCTCTTTGCTAAGCGGGAGCCGGAGGGGCTAAGGCAGGTCCCTTCTCTGACCCCTCTGGAAGGGTGAGCCCCCCGCCTGGCCACGGGATTCCCGGAGCGGTCACGCCAGCGCCAAGCACACATCCCCCTTTGGGTTGCGCTCTGGGTTCCTGCTCAACTGATTATCCACCCGCCCCCGCCCACAGAGCTGCCCGGTAGAGACCCCCCCCCCCCCGGCATCAGGCCAGCTCGGCCCCAGGAGGCAAAGTCGAACTAAGATACGCACCTCCAGCTACGTCCCAGCCAGCGCTGATGCCATTGTCCCAGCGCAGAGCTAGGGGGCGCTGTGCTGCAGGACCCAGTGGGAGTGACACAGCAGGGGGCGCTCTCTCCTTGCAGTCAGGGCTGGCCCCGCTGCTGGGGCTGCTACCTTTTCTGAGCAGTGTTCCCTATAAGCTGGGCCCTTAGGTGGCCGCCCCGGAAAAGTTCAAGTGTCACCTAGCTGATTGGCAGAGTGCCCACAGCTGCCCACAGCTGCCACCATGTGTTTCTATTGGTGGTGCACACCTGCACGTGCCTGGGTGCACATAACAAAATTTATTCCACACATGGATGGAAAAAATTAGAGGGGACATTGATCCAGGCCCCTTGCGGTCATCAGAGATCTTCTGACCATCCCAGCCTCAGCTGCAGGGCAGGTGTTCAAACAATTGCTGCATCCCGCCCCGGGCAGGCCTCTGGGCAGCATGAACGCTGCTTTGGACGAAAGGCACAATGCGTGATTAATAATAACTGGCCTTGAACCCATCTGGGTGATGGTATCAGACAGCTTCAAAGGCCGAGAAGGGACCACTGGGCTTCTAGAAATGTCAGGCTGCTAGGGCCTTGAGAGGCCATCACTTCCAGACCCCTGCGCTCTGGGGACCAAGTAAACATAGACCAGCCTGACAGCCTGGCCTGAAACCCACAATGAAGGGAATCCCACAGCCTCCTGGGGATCTTGTCCCGGAGCTACCCCCCCTCATGTCAGAAAGCTTTTCCTACTCTCTAACCAGTGGGGGCAACCTGTGGCCCATCAGGGTTCTGTGCGTGGCCTGTTGCTCACGTGTAGTGTTGCCAGATCCTGCTGGTTTCTATCCACCTAGTTTTTTTCCTACCAGTGTTACACGCCCGCAGAGCCAGGGCCCGTGAAGCAAGGTGCATGCGGATTGCACAGAACACTGCCTGTGAGAGCCGGGCGCTCCCTCTGCAGCCAATCACAGCCCTGCCACGGTCCCATCAGCACCTCCCACAAAAGCTAGGCACGCCGGCTGCCTTATCTGGGAGACTGTTTTGGTCACGAGAGTCTTGTGGTCCAGTCACTAACCTAGGCTGCTCATTGCTGAGCTAACCTAAATCTCCTTTGCTGCGGAGTAAGGCCGCTACGTCTTGTCCCACCTCCAGGGGACATGGGGACCAGCTGATCACCGTCCTCTTCTCAACACTCCTGAACACACCAGCTGTGTCTAGACTGGCCAGTTTTTCTGGAAAATCAGCCACTTTTCTGGAAAAACTTGCCAGCTGTCTACACTGGCCGCCTGAATTTCCGCAAAAGCACTGACTTCCTACTATAAGAAATCAGTGCGTTTTGCGGAAATACGATGCTGCTCCCGTTTGGGCAAAAGTCCCTTTTGCGCAAAACTTTTGTGCAAAAGGGCCAGTGTAGACAGCTCCGATTTATTTTGTGCAAAAAAGCCCCGATGGCAAAAATGGCGATCGGGGCTTTTTGGAGCAAAAGCGCGTCTAGATTGGCCACGGACACTTTTCCACAAAAAGTGCTTTTGCGGAAAAGCATCCTGCCAATCTAGACGCTCTTTTCCGAAAATGCTTTTAACAGAAAACGTTTTCGTTAAAAGCATTCCCGGAAAATCATGCCAGTCTAGACGTGGCCACTTGGTTGTTTACTCTGACCTCCTGTGTAGCGCAGGCCGCAGGAATGCCCTGATTAATTCTGGTTTGAACTCACAGCCGATCCCTGACAGAAACGCATCCAGTCTTCACTTCCCACTTGCCAGGTTTGGAGAATCCACCATGGGCCTGGGTCAATTGTGCCGATGGTTCATTACTCTCACTGATAAAAACAGACACCTTATTTCCAGGCGATTGTCTGGCTTCAGCTTCCAGCCACGGGGTGGTGTGAGACCTTCTTCTGCTGGACCAAAGAGCCGAGGATCAAACATTTGTTCCCTCTAAGTCTAAGTCTATAGCTACTGACGGGCTGGGATCAAGTCACTCTTTAGCCTGCTCTTTGTTACGCTTAAACAATTGAGCACCTAGAGAATCTCCCTGCGAGGCAGGTTTAATTCCTCTCTGACCCCTCTCCAGTTGATCGACATCCAGCTCGAGTCGGGGGCCCTCCGCGCTGGACAGAGATGAAAGGGGCACAGGATCCGAGAATCCCAGGGCTGGAAGAGACCTCAGGGGTCATCAAGTCCAGCCCCCTGCCCAAAGCAGGACCAACCCCAATTAAATCATCCCAGCCAGGGCTTTGTCAAGCCGGGACTTAAAAACCTCTAGGGATGGAGATTCCACCCCCTCCCTAGGGAACCCATCCCAGGGCTTCACCGCCCTCCTAGGGAAATAGCTTTTCCTAATATCCAACCTAGACCTCCCCCACTGTAACTTGAGACCACTGCTCCTCTTCTGCCACCACTGAGAACAGCCTCTCCCCATCCTCTTTGGAATCTCCCTTCAGGAAGTTGAAGGCTGCTCTCAAATCCCCCCTCACTCTTCTCTTCTGCAGACTAAACAAGCCCAAATCCCTCAGCCTCTCCTCATAGGTCATAATACAGGACTGTATGGCACTTTAAAGACTAACAAGATGGTTTATTAGCTGATGAGCTTTCGTGGGCCAGACCCACTTCCTCAGATCAAAGAAGTGGGTCTGGCCCACAAAAGCTCATCATCTAATAAACCATCTTGTTAGTCTTGAAAGTGCTACACAGTCCTGTATTTTGTTTCAGCTACACCAGACTAACACGGCTACATTTCTATCACTCATAGGTCATGTGCTCCAGCCCCCGAATCATATTGGCTGCCCTCCGCTGGACCCTCTCCAATGCATCCACATCCTTTCTATAGTGGGGGGCCCAGAACTGGACACAATACTCCAGATGTGGCCTCAGAGTCGAATAAAGGGGAATAATCACTTCTCTGGATCTGCTGGCAATGCTCCTCCTAATGCACCCCAATATGTCATTGGCCTTCCTGGCTACAAGGGAGCCCTGTTGACTCATATCCAGCTTCTCATTCACTGTAACCCCCAGGTCCTTTTCTGCCGAACTGCTGCTCAGCCAGTCGGTCCCCAGCCTGTGACAATCCTTGGGATTCTTCCGTCCCAAGGGCAGCCTCTGCGCTTGGCCTTGTGGAACCTCATTTGATTTCTTTTGGCCCAATCCTCCGATTTGTCTAGATCACTCCAGACCCTCTTTCTACTCACCAACGTATCCACCTCTCCCCAAGAGACACAGCAGATGAGGACAAGGGGAGCCATGGCTGGGATAAGGGGGAACTGTATCTCTCCTGGGATCTTGAGAGGGTAAAAGCCCCTTTCTGGGCATCTGTCCTCACAATGGAGGGCGGGGGGTAGGTGGGGCCTGACATCCTTAAGCTAACAAACTTCCTTTCCCATTAGTGCTGCAAAAAGGCCAGGTGGTGACCAGATATTACCGCTGGCTACAGAAGAACGGGGGCTTTGTGTGGATTCAGTCCTGCGCCACCATCTCGGTCAATATCAAGAACCCCAGCGAGAAGAATATGGTTTGGGTCAATTACATCCTCAGGTGAGATCACGTGGAGGTGTCGTCACCTGTCAGCCAGCTACCTCAGGGGGGCGGCGCCGCTTGACATGCTGTGGTAATCGGGATGGATTCACAGAGCCTCCTGCTCCAAAAGCCGAGGCAGCTGCCACCCACGGAACTCGGGGGGAATCCCCATTCGCTGCTGGCTTTATAGGGTGTAGGACACACAGCTGAGCGGCTCTGAATTCATCCAGGAGAGGGCAGGGCTGTGTGCACCCACTCTCTGAGGAGCCCAAAGCATTGTATTATGGGCATTTGGATTAAGATCGCACTGAACCAGGATCAGTGCCTCCTTGGACTGGGTGCATAGCGGGAGATGGTCCCTAGAGGCCTATATCCTCCCAGGGAAAGCAGGGCCAATATATACTAGCCTCATTGGAAACTGAGGCACAGTGAGCTGCCCACAGTCTTACCCCGTCAGAGGTGGGAACAGAACCCAGGAGTTCTGACCGGAGGCCTCTCCCCTCACCCTAATCTCTACACTAAGCCCCCTCCTCTCGCTGGGACTAGACCCCCAGGAGTCCTGCCCCCCAGGCCAGCTCTGCCCACCAGATTCAGCCCAGCCGGCTGAGAGCTCCGCAAGAACTGGAGTGATTAATATTCTGCGTCACGGCAGCTCCTGGCAGACAAGGAGCCGGCTCTCGCTGCTCAGAATATTAAACACCGAGCGAAGCGCCGCACCTGACTGGAAACCGCCTCGGCCCCCGGCCCCTTCGTCTGCGGCGAGACGTGTCTCCGGAGCTGCGGCGTGTGGGCAAGGCCCTGGGACCGTAGCTCTATTGCCCCCACCCTGCTGGGGCCGAGGGGCAATGCGGGCCACGCCCGGAGCTGTGCGTCTGGCAGCCCAGGCAGGCAGCACTGCCTAGTGGTTAGGGGCGGGGGCGGGGCGCTGGAGGCGGCTGCCCGCTGCCCCGGGGTTGGGTTTCTGGGCTGGGGGGCCCAGCCCTCCCCTCGCCATAGCAGCCCAGACCAACCCCCTAGCGCCCGGCCTCAGTGCCAGACGACCGGGGGAGTGAGGCCAGGGTGCCCCCGGGTTGAGCTGCTGGGTAGCGTGAGAGCCGTACCCCCAGCTCCGAGCTCCCCCCAACCTCCGCCCTGAGCCCCCCACATTCCAACCCCAACCCCTGCCTGGAGCCCTGCCCATACACCCAGATCTTCCCTGAGCCCCCTCACCCCCGCCTCTCCACCCCCTGCCCTGACTCCTGCACCCCCCACATCTCCCACCCCCTACCCAGACTCCTGCACCCCCCACATCTCCACCCCCTACCCAGACTCCTGCACCCCCCACATCTCCCACCCCCTACCCAGACTCCTGCACCCCCCACAACCCCACCCTCTACCCTGAGCCTCCTGCACCCCTCCCACACCTCCCCACCCCCCGCCCTGACTCTGCACCCCCCACACCTCCCCACCCCCCGCCCTGACTCTGCACCCCCCACACTTCCCCACCCCCTGACCTGTCTCTGCATACCCCCCACATTTCCCCACCCCCTGCCCTGACTCTGCACCCCCCACACTTTCCCACCCCCTGCCCTGTCTCTGCATCCCCCCCACATTTCCCCACCCACTGCCCTGACTCTGCATCCCCCCCACATTTCCCCACCCCCTGCCCTGACTCTGCACCCCCCACACTTTCCCACCCCCTGCCCTGTCTCTGCATCCCCCCCACATTTCCCCACCCACTGCCCTGACTCTGCATCCCCCCCACATTTCCCCACCCACTGCCCTGACTCTGCACCCCCCACACTTCCCCACCCCCCTGCCCTGACTCTGCACCCCCCACACTTCCCCACCCCCCTGCCCTGACTCTGCATCCCCCCACATCTCCCACCCTCTGCCCTGAGCCTCCTGCACCCCATTCCACACTTACATTTCTTACAAGTACTGTTCTATCATAACCTCCCCAGCCCCGAGGACCCGGGGGGGGGGGGGGGGTTGAGATAGGACAGTACTTGTGAGACATTTAAGCTACTTTCACCCCCCAGAGAGGCCCTCAAAGGGGGTCCGGGGTCATAACTCACAGAGTCAAAGAGCCTCGGGTGCCTGAATAGCGGCTGTCACGGGAGCACTCAGAATCCTTCCTGCGTGAGGTCAGATGGGGAAACAGAGGCACAGGGAGGGGAAATGACAGACTCAGTGCCACAGCCATGAAGGGCCTGACTCTCAGACCCCGCTGCTCTAACCACTAGAGGCCACTCCCCACTCCGCGCGCCTCACCCAGTGGCCCCTCTGTGTGGGGCCCGCAAGATATTTTGTTCACTGTTGCCCATGCGGGAGGTCTCCAGATCCCGCTGGTTTCCAGCCACATGGTTTGTTTGGCAGTGGTGCTACTCATAAGAATGGCCAGCCTGGGTCAGACCAAAGGTCCATCCAGCCCAGTGTCCTGTCTGCCAATAGTGGCCGATGCCAGGGGCCCCAGAGGGAGGGAACACAACAGGGAATCCTCATGTCACTCATTTCCAGACAAACAGAGGCTAGAGACACCATCCCTAATAGCCATGGATGGACCTAACCTCCATGAAGCTATCCAGCTCTTTTTTGAACCCTGTTAAAGTCCTAGCCTTCACCACATCCTCTGGCGAGGAGTTCCACGGGTGACACACATGGAATGCTGGGGCCTGTGAAGTGAGGTGCTTGCTGATTGCACACAGCAGTGATTGTGAGAGCTGTGTGTTCCCGCTGCAGCCAATCACAGCGCTGCCGCGGTTCCATCGGTGCCCCCCGCAAATTCTAGGGACGCCGGCGCCGTCCATAAAACTAGCCTATCCTGGGAGGCCGCCTGGGTTACGCCAGTCTTGCAGCCGTCCTAACCGGGCTGAGAGCTGCAAAGCCTCCACAGTAAGTGATTGCAGGAGAGAGGAAAAACTGAGGCAAGGCCCAGACCCAAAGGGATTCAGGGCCTTACACTGGTTGCTTTCTGCAGGAGGATTCAGGACACCAAGGTCCCCCGGCAGAACTAGGACTGGGCGCTAGGGCTCTTGACACAGCCCGTCTCCAGAGCAGGGGGAAGGGCGCTTCCCACTCAGGCAGGCAGACACGAGCTCGCACGCCTGGAGTTGCAGCGGGACCGGCACAGCTCGGACTGTGGCGTGGGCGAGACTGCCCGGGGACCCCGCTCAAGCAGCTCCCACGGCTGCGGCCACGCTGCCATTTTCAGTGCTCCGAACAGCTGGAGTGTGGGTACACCCCCAGTGTAGTGGCCTGAGCAGGAGGCCCCCGGGGCATTTGCACCAGGCCCAATCAAGGGGTTGTCAGTGTCCCTCCCGGGAGAGACAGGCCCTCAGATTAGCGATGCTTGGTGCTTCGCAGCAGACATTCAGCCGAGAGAGGACCCCGCGCTGTGTCCCCTGAAGTGGAAGCCAGACAAATTCAGGCTGAAAAGAAGGTGCAATTACCTATGGGAGCAACTCACCCGGGGTCACGTGGGAGTCTCCATCCCAGACAATTTTTAAAACTCAAGACGGGATGTTTTCCTAAAAGATCAGCTCCCGCAAGGATTTGGAGCCAGTGCTCTGGCCTGTGCAAGGCTGGGGGGTTGAGAATACACCACCGAGGTCCCTTCTGGCTTTGGAGTCTATACGTTTTGGTCAGAGAGTTGCCAGGTGTCCACTTTTCACCCAGACAGTTCAGTATTTTGGCCTTTTGTCCGGTAAAAAAAACCAAAGAAAATGTCCGGTATTTTCTGTTTTCCTCGGACGGATGGCTAGCGGGGCGGGGGGGAGCAAGGAGTACGGAGCGCAGTAATTTAAAGGCGCAGTGACTATTTTTTTTTTGCTCAACCAATTTTTCCCTGCCTGTTTGGGATTTTTGGTGACGGTATCTGGCAACCTTATTTGATTACTGGCCTCCATAGCTTCAGCGAAGGGCTCTGAGCAAACATTGCAGGGTGGGTGTGGCCTCACAAAACCCGCCACTCATCTGGAGTCTCTCTCCCCCACCTGCGCCATTAAAGCAACTCCAGAATTATACACATTCTCTGGCAAGTGGGTTTTTTTTTTTATATCTAAAATAAATTAATATATGAATGACTACAACAGATGGTTATTAATGGCTGTTTTTTTCCCCCGCTAAAGCAAAAGGAGGTATTATTATGCTAATCCTGTAAGTAATTACAGATACCAGTGTATGATTTGTCAGGGTGATTAGTATTTTAGTTAATTAGTGCTGTAATTACAGAGACTAATTAACTTTCTCTCAGCCTTCCTGGAATGGAAACTTATTTACTTTCTTTTTGCTGGGAAGACGCGCCTGCTGAAAGGCATGGAAAAGTCTCCCCAACCCAACTCAGCCCTCCGTCAGCTGGTCTTTCTCGGGGGCACCCTCCCGGAGCTAGTCATGCGCCAAGCAGAGCTGGCTTGGAAGGAGGAGGAAGAATGACTAGTGGTTATTCCCTATACCCAGGGTGGCCAACCCGCGGCTGTCCACTCCTGAAAGTGAAGCTCGCAACACCTAGAAACGGCCAACAGCCTCTGGCTCCCTGTGCTCACCAGGTGCAGGGGAGTCATCGGGCACGGCAAGATGGTATTGGTTGGCAGGATCCTGCTGTGGCCAAAAAAAGCCTAACCCATGATTTTTAAAGGGACAGCGGTTTTTTTTTTTTTTTTGCTCAACAATTCTGGTGTTGCTCTTTGCATTTTTCCGTTGCTGTTTTGGCTCTCTTCGTTTGATGGGTTGGCCACCCCTGCCCTATACTGTTACATGGGATAGGACTGTGATTGCCAGAGACGGCTTGGGGGCATCTGGACTCCTGGGTTTTTATGGCTAACCCTGGGAGGACGGTGCAAGTCAGTGATTAGCATCTGGGCCTAGACATTCTCTTCCCGGGTCTAGGAGGAAGTGGCCCCGTGGCTACAGACGGGAACCAGGACTCCTGGGTTCTCCTCGCAGCTTAGAAAGCGAAACCTAATACTTAGAATAACGTGTCCAGTTTCAGCTTCTGTGAGACCAGAGCCTTGTGATGGCTGCCACGGCGCGCAGCTGGCTTCCGTATCGTTAAGCGCTCTGGGATCCTGGGATCCCTGCTGATACAGCCAGGGCGCAGGCTGGGCATGTGGCACTCCTGGGCTCCCACCCTGCCTCTCACCGTGCAGCAGTGGGTGTTACACCAGGGGGGAAGTTGGCCCTGGGCTTTCCCCCTTCCCCCCCACCCCCACGCAGCGCTCTGGCAGAGCTCTTCACAGGGGATGGTGCATTTGAATCGGCTCCAACTCTGCCCATCCAGAAACAATGAAAGCCCAAAGCTGGCGGTTTTCTAAAAGCGAGCGCGTGCGATTTCCAATCTGTCCTTGTTTGTTCTTGGACAATAAGGCGATAGCCCTAGAGGGGCTGTTTTGCAGAGAGCAGCCTGCAGGTGGCTGGCTGTGTCAGCTTGAAACCAAGTTTTCCTTCTTCGGTTCTTTTGTGAGAGGCTCCAGGGGCGCCTCCCGGCAGGCTTAGCAGTCCACCAAGGAGGCCCTGTCTTGGGTGGCTCGGGGGCAGGAATACTCCACTGGGCCACAAGGGATCTGGATAAAATTCTCCGCTCCATCGCACCCCGCCTGTGACTTTGGGCAGTTACCTAAGTCCACCGTTTAGATGCCCACTGACCTTTTCAAAGGTGGCGCCTAAACCCATGGGTTCCTAAATCTCCTGGGTATGTCTATGCAGAGACACTCTGGGCTCGGCTACAGTAGAGGGTTAGATCAACTCAGCGACGTGAAATATTCGCACCCCTGAGAGACACAGTTCAGTTGATCTAAATTCCCATGCAGGGAGTGCTGGGTACAATTTTTCCAGCTACTAGCTCTCAGCAAGGTGGGTTTGTTACAGGTGTACTGCTGTGCAGTTTCTAATGTAGACAAAGTTTCAGGAAATGTAGTCCCCTCCTCCCCTACTCTAACCACTAGTCCCCACTTCCCTTCCAGAGCCAAACCTGAATTCAAACCCAGGCCTCATGACTCTAGAGTTCCCTGCTCTAAGCACTAGCCCATACTGCCTCCCGCTGCTACTGAAACCTCATCATGGGAGGGAACAGCCTGATCTCTGATTTCCTTTTGCCAAACCTTTGTAGCAAACCCGAGTGTAAGAGCATGGCCCTGGACGTCTTCCAGCTGCCTGGGATGCCAGCCCGACAGACCGATGCCTCCGACATGTCCGACTTGGAACCAGACTTCAAAGGTAAAAGCCTGTGCCCAGTACCAGGGCACGTTCTGGTACAGTCTGCCTTAGTTCAGGCCCTGCAGGTTAGCAGCAGTATTCCCTGTGAGTTAGTGCTTGGGCAGTCATCCAAGAGATTCAAATGCTGCCCAGCTGATTAGCAAAGCGCCCACAGCTGGCAGCATGTGTGCCTATGGGTGGTGCACATCTGCACAAGTGGACACAACAAAATTTATTCTGCACAAGGATGGGGGAGCATAGTGAGAATACTGATATCAGCACCCTGATTGGTGG
Organism: Pelodiscus sinensis; assembly: GCF_049634645.1. Taxonomy (NCBI): domain Eukaryota; kingdom Metazoa; phylum Chordata; order Testudines; family Trionychidae; genus Pelodiscus; species Pelodiscus sinensis. The sequence goes on along the minus strand of NW_027465849.1, from coordinate 5,343,929 downwards.
CTGCTGCCGGAGCCAATGCTCCAGTCTACCAGACCTCCAGCTCGTTGTTGTACTGCGATGGGTCGTTTAGCTTTGGCTTAGCGAATGGACCCACCATGCAGGGATTAACTGAAGAAATGGACATGAGTCAGTGGGGGTGCTCGTTCTTCTGAGTTATTCCTAGCCCCACTGTGGTTCTGGGAGGCTGAAGGGGGCTGAAGGAGGATGGGATGGGATGGGATATGGGACGCTCTCACTTCAAAGTCATTCCTGACTCCAGAGGGCATCCTGCAACGGGTCTGGGTGGGGGAAATTTGGGCTTGTAGATAAGGGGTAAAAATGAAACCCTGACATGCTCATGGCTACTTTTCATCCGCAGCCTGAGGGCATCTCCTCCACTGGCGCAAATCAGTGGAGCGCTGACTGTAGCACAGCTCCGGTGATTCACACCAGCGATGGGGTCTGGCTGTGCATCCTTAATACACACACACACACACACACACACATACAAGCTATGGGATCTGGCTGTGCATCCTTAATACACACACACACACACACACACACACACAAGCTATGGGATCTGGCTGTGCATCCTTAATACACACACACACTAGCTATGGGATCTGGCTGTGCATCCTTAATACATACACACACACACACACACAAGCTATGGGATCTGGCTGTGCATCCTTAATACACACACACACACACACACACACTAGCTATGGGATCTGGCTGTGCATCCTTAATACACACACATACACACACGAGCTATGGGATCTGACTGTGCATCCTTAACACACACACACACACTAGCTATGAGATCTGACGGCACATACTTAACACCCCCCCACACCCACACCTCCTTCCTTTAAGGATCCTTCTGTAATTGCCGGGTTCATCTTCCCTTCCTTGCCCTTCTGTGGCTTTTCACTGGCTGCTGCAACCCCCCGCTGCCCCGGCAGACAATGTATTTCACCCACGGAGGAGTCTGTCTTACCCATTGCAGGGGCAAGTCTGAGGAGGCTTTGTGACTGAAAGCTTGTACGGTGCTTTAAGATCCTCAGGGGAAGGCTGCCGCAGCGGGGCGAAGCATCATTCATTTCACACCAGACAAGCCTCATCTTAATTAACCTCTCTTGGCCTGCGATAAGTTACACGGCAGTGTCATGCTCTGAGATAACACAGTGTGACAGGCCAAGGGAGGAGCCTTTGCAGGAGGGTCAGAGCGTGTGTGTCAGGGGAGGCGAATTCCAGCGATAATAGAAACTTTGGATCAGTTCCCGGGGGGTCGCAAACACTCCATGTCGGCATCCTTTTGCCAGGCTCCTGGTGACAGCCTCCTGCGCAGAACACCGGCGCACACGTCCCCCCTCTCCCCTGCTTTTCATGTGAGGATCTCAAAGCACTTTTCAGACATTAATTCATGCAACTTCCCGGGACATAAGGAATGATTGTCCTCACAGCAGAGCACTCAGGAGTCCTGGCTCCCACGTTCCCAATCTAACCCCCACCTCCCAGCCCCCCGCTCCTAGCTCTCAAATCTTACAGCGTCTCGGAAGGGCTCTCTGGAACCCCAAGGCTCACAGGGCTAAAGCTGGGGGGCGTGGGACATCTGAATGACATGCACCCTCCTCTGTGCACCGCACTGGAAGGCAGGTCAGTGTATCAGCATCCCTAGGCACATGCCAATGTATGGTCCGCCAGGGTACGTCTATACTGCAGCGCTATTTTGGGGTACCGGAAGCATCCCAAAGTAGCTGTTCCATGTCTATTGAAGCAGCCTGTTATTTCGAAATAGATTTCGAAATAAAGGGCGATCCGACGTCCCGGTAACCCATGTTCCACGAGGGCGAAGGGGCATTTCGGAATAGTGAGTTATTTCGGAATTAACTCGAAATAAGCTTATGTCGTGGCAAGGGTGCTGTGTAGATCTACAGAGAGATGTAGATTAGGCACCTCGAAATTGCTAATGAAGCTGGGATTTAAATACCCCGCGCCTCATTAGCATCAACAAGGCTGCTGCTTTTTTTTCGAAACTGAGTTTTTTTAGAAAAAAAAACGGCAGTCTAGATGCGGATGTCAAAAATAAAGCCTTTTGTGACAGATCCTGTAAACCTCATTTTTGGAGGAATACATGATCTGTCGAAAAAGGCTTTATTTTCGACAGCTCTGCATCTCGACTGCCGGGTTTTTTTAAAAAAAACTTCCGTTTTGAAAAAAAGCGGTGGCCGAGTTTATGCTAATGAGGCGTGGGATATTTAAATCCCGGTTTCATTAGCAATTTCGACGTGCCTAATCTACATCTCTCTGTCGACAGAGAGGTGTAGTCTAGACACAGTCCCAGAGTCCTGCTCGGTCAGCACCACTCTCCCGGCATCCACCAATGACTCGTGTTTGGCTGGCTTGCTTGCTCATCTTTCACTCTCACCAGTTGCTGATATTAGGTGCATTACGGTAGGGCCTCGACGCCCCACCCAGAAACCAGGACCCCACTGAGCTAGGTGCTTGTGAGCAGGTGTATTACGGTAGCTCCAGTCACATGCCAAGGCCCCACTATCTGAGGTGTTGTACAAACAGCCCCAGGGAGCTGAAAATCCCATTAAATGCCAGGAGTCAGCCCCTGGAGACAGAGGAATGGGGGAGCACGGGGAACTGGTTGAGACAGCGTCGGCCGTCACATACCGTTGCTTTCTATTAGCTGACACTAGCCACACGCCAACAAAAACATCTTTCCAGTCCAGATACCGTCTCCCTCCCTGCCCACGTGTTGCTGTAGTTCCGTGGACAGGGAACCCCATGCATCTTATTTCAGAGAGTGGCCCGAAAGCCTGGTTGGCGGTGTCTACACTGGCCACTTATTCCGGAAAATCAGCCGCTTTTCCGGAATAACTTGCCAGCTGTCTACACTGGCCCCTTGCATTTCCGGAAAAGCGCTGACGATCTACTGTAAAATCGTCAGTGCTTTTCCGGAAAAACTATGCTGCTCCCGTTCGGGCAAAAGTCCTTTTCCGGAAAACTGTTCCGGAAAAGGGCCAGTGTTGACAGCACAGATTTCTTTTCCGCAAAAAAGCCCCGATCGTGAAAATGACGATCGGGGCTTTTTTGCGGAAAAGCGTCCGTGCCAATCTAGACACGCTTTTCCGAAAATGCTTTTAACGGAAAACTTTTCCGTTATAAGCATTTCAGGAAAATCATGCCAGTGTAGACGTAGCCGTTTTGTGTGAGAAACGCAGCACAGCCAGAGCCGCTGCGGCTGAGCGGAGGGTAAGCCCAGGCATGGCTGGGCCAGAAGGCAGTATTACAATTGGTCCAAAGTGTCCCATTAAAACAGCGTTCAGATACAAAATTGGGGTTTTATGGAAACCCAATTTTTCACATTGTCTGTGTCCTGTGGCAACCTTAAACCGGTGCATTAAAAAATAGCTCGTCCAAAACTACAACTATTCTGATACTGCAGAACCTCATGGAGACTGTAGTTTGGTTGTCTCATGTCCCCTTTCTCCTGTATGAGCTGGACTCTATGGCTAGACTGTATCTTCCATGATGCACCAAAGCTAAGGACGTCCAGAGTGCATAACCTCCCTTCTGCAATAGGCAAGACCCTGATGCATCATGGGAAATATAGTCCACCAGAGAGCCTGGCCCACAGGCAGTAGACACAGGAGTCATTCAAAGTACAACTCCCATGAGGCACAGTGGCAGCATTTCCAAATTGTTTTGGTTTTTTTGCTGATTTTTTTTTTTTTTTATTCCAAGCGGATGGGAAAAAATAAAATTTGCTGTAAGAAACAGACAAAATAATTGACTGTGGTTTTTTCAGCTTGACAGGATTCAGATTTTATCATTAGAGCCCCGCATGGCTACAAAATGTGTACCCCCATCCATATCCAAGCAAAAAAATGATCCACGGATCTCTACCTCCATATCCAAGGATGCAGACACCCTCAGATATACAGCAGATAGCTGCGGATTTGCGGGGCTCTATTTAGAATTTCAACACACACAAAAATGTTTGAAATGCTGAAAATATTCAATCAATTTAAATTTTCTACATTCTGAGAGAAACTCCGGGGCATCAGACAACTAGCAATTAACAGGAAACACTGAAATTTAAAGCGTTGAAGCTTTATGACCGTTAAAACACATCTACACAATATATATGAATATGCAAACATACTAAGTAGCTTTACATCAAACTCTAGTAGGTTCTCTGGCAGCATTTGTCTTACTTTGCCTGGCTGTACATTTCTGTTATTATTGATGGAAATACTATTTCATCCGTTTGCACGTGAAAACAGTGAAATCAGCATTTACCGACAGAAAACTAATCTTTCCAAGCCGAGCTGGCGCTAATTAACAATTCCATGGAAAATACCCATTTTCTGACCAGTAGGGAAGAACCAGAACTCGCCCTTAGTGAGGAACGGAATAGATGAAACCCTAAAAGCATTTCCCCACCTCCAATGTATTGCCCTACAGATAGGCTCCAACGCTGGGCCCTTAACCCACCTAGAGCATGAAGGGATCATATTGCATTCATGCTACAGCCATCCCTGGACAGAGGTAGGTTGGGCTAGCGGTTAGCGCACAGACCTGTGCATATTGGTTACTCCGTCAGAGCCGGGGTGAAGAGCCCAGGCTACACTAGGAAAGGGCATTGTAATACCCCAATGGAAGAAAAGAAGTTAACCATTTCCTCTCCTCTGTGGCTGTAAGGCTAGGGAGCAGGCCTGTCCCAGCGGGAAGGACACGGTGTTGGGGGAAACACGCCACGTTGACTTTGCCCTGCCATAATGTGTTAAACCCCTTTGGGTCCTGTCCATCTTGCGTGTGCCCTGAGGCTGTGGAAGGATAAAATGGGATTGAACTTCCATTTTGGAGGGGTTCTCTCTGGAAAAATATTTTTTAGATAAACCAAACTCATTCCCTACTGGCCCAAAGCAGCCTCAGTTCAGCCCCCCGCTGCTCCTTAATCTGTTTTCTCTTTGCCCCTCCCAGAGAGCGACCGTGGGCCGGAAGGCAAGCAGGGGGAGCAGTTTCTGCCCAAGATGGCTGGGGCCTTGGCCAAAGGCTACTCCCGGAGCACGCTGGACAATGGGGCCCGTTGCTCCATGGCGGAGAACGATGCCAGCAGCCCGGACACGAGCTACAAGGACGAGGAGACTTCGGAGGAAGCCGGGGCAAGCGACACCGAGCGGCGCCGGGGGCCCCAGAGCAAACGGATCAAGCTGGAGTTCCAGGCGGAAAGCCCTCCCCACATGGCCTCGCTCGCCAGCACGGAGGAGTCGGACAGCGGCAGCGAGGAGGAGGCTGCCTCTTCGCCCCCGCCGCTGGAGAGGAGGGCAAACGGGTACAATATGGCAGCAGGGAGGAACGCGGGGCCGAGCCGGCCCTGCACATCAGAGTTCGCCTCCGTCATCCAGACGCAGAGGAGCTACCCACCGAAAGCCGGCGCGGCGCTTAGCATTAAGACGGAGCAGAGCCAGGCTCCCAAGTACGACAAGGCCTCCCCGTGGACCTACCCCTCCGCCCGGGATGCCCACGAGGGAGCCGCCTACACTGTGAGCAAAGCACTTAGCCTGGAGAAGCCCATTCTGAGGCAAGCCTCTTCCCACTTGTACGTCTCCATCCCGGACTCAGTGCTCACCCCTCCGGAGATGGACAGCAGTGGGGGCTTGGCTAAGGCCCCCTTCAGCACCTCCCCCCGGGCGGTGCTTCCGGCCCCTTCGGCCGAGACGCTCTCTCCGCCGCTCTCGGGTTCGCCCTGCGAGGAGAGGACCACCTCGACACCCTTTGCCCCCCTGGTCTATCCCGGCGAGATGGAGGCGCTTCAGCGATTCCACGCGGGGAACATGGTCCTCCCACTGGTGCATCAGCTCGGTGGGCACCACGGGCTCGCCAGCACCACGGGCTCCCAGAGCCTCTACACCACCAGCACTATCCGGTACGCCCCTGCCGACGTGACCCTAGCTGTGCCCGGCGGTGTACTGCCCGCCTCCCATGCAATCAACCTCATGGACATCGGCAGCCCGGAGTCCAAGACCTCCATGGAACTCATGTACCATCACATCCAGCGGCTCAACATGGTGACGCCCTTCGGGAACTCGGCCGGCGCCACCGGTCTGGCGCAGCTTTCGGGCGCCGCGGGGGGCGTGTTCACGGCCGCCGAATCCTTGTTCTCCACGCTGCCCTTCTCCATGGCCGGCGGAGGCATCCACAGCCTGTCCGCCTCGGAGCGCAAAGAGGACTGAGCCATGGGGCTGCTCCGGAGGCTCGGTAGAGACGCCACCCCGCGCTGACTCTGCGCTGACGTCCTTGCGCCTTTGAAACTCATCTCCGGGTCTCGCGCCCGCATGAGCTGCCGGCTGCTTCGGCAGGGAAAAGTCTTTATTCTGGACTCAATCCTCGTGTCTCGTTCCCCTCCCCCCAACTAAATCACAGCACAAATCAGTAGAGAAAAACGTGTTCCCCATCAGTATTCTCCGCCTTGCTTCAGAGCTCTCCCCTCCTGGGCCAGATGCTCCTGTTACGCTGGTGTAAATCCAAAGCGGGGCCATGAATTCATCCAGATTCACACCAGAGAATGGAATCGGCACTTCTTAAAATCAGCTGCCCTGTGGGGAAAAGCCGGGGCCACAGCAAGCACTCGTTTCCCCTCCTTGCTGATTTAAATCTTTAATAGCAGGAGGAGCTTCCTTCACCTCTTTGCCCTTTCTCCCATGAATGCATAATGGTGCATGGGAAAAAGGACGCTTTGCGCTCATCGTGTGGCCCGGTCCCCCACTAATTTCCATAGCAATTGCAGCCGGTGGAGGGTCTGGCCCGTGGTACTTTTCCCGCGTCACATTGCTGTATCAATATTAATCAATCCTCACTGAGTGTCATCCGCGTTGTTGCAGCGGGGGGGCCGGATTCTGTTCCTGTTCTGTTACCCGGGGTAAAATCTGGAGCGGTTCCATGGTAACCGAGAGCAGAAGAGGGTTTGGGGAAGCGAAGACAAAGAGAGAGCAACGCAAATTGGAGCCAGTGGATGCAGCTACCCAGGAAATCTGTGGGGCAAACAGGGCAGGGAGGGCATGAGCAGCAAAGCCAGGGGCTTACCCTGATCGACAGGGAAGGAAAAATGAGGTGGCTGACCAGGCCCGGCCCTAGAGCAAGGCGAGCAAGGCAAAGGCCTGGAGCCCTGTGTTACTGAATATTCACCATCCACCCGCTGGGCCTGGGGCCCCACTCCCAGCATCTTGCGTTGGGCCCCCAAACTCTTTGGTTGGGCCTGTGGCTGACAGTCTCTCCTTAGCTGCTTCAGGGTGTCCGACAAAGCATCCATCCCGCACCGCCTCCATCTTCTACCTCCCGGTGGCTGCTTCTCTTATGCCTCCCGACCCTGTTGGCCTCTTCGACTTGGAAGTTCCAGTCATGTCGAGAGCTACAGAGCACACAGCTATACCCCGGACTCACTGGCCACTTCTGCCTGTTTCCTGACCCGTCAAGCAGTTTGGCCCAGCGATATGTCAGGGCGAGATATGCTCAAGTGCTTTCCCCGGCAGATTATTAGCGAAAGAGAGAGCGAGAGTTTTGCTCTTTGGGAGTGGTTGGCAGAGGGCGGATCCCTTGGTGATAGTAGGGTTGCCAGTGGTTTAACAAAAAATACCGAACACCCCTTCCCCCCCAAAAAAAAGCCACCGGGAAAAAATTATTTTGAGGGAAAAAAAAGGGGGAGACCAAAGTTATTGAGGGGGAAAAAAAAAGGCGCTGCGCCTTTAAATGGCCCCATGCTCCTCACTCCCCTGTTCCCGCCAGATGCATCAGGGGAAAATTGTCCCCGCCAGGCTTCCATCCAAGGGAAACCGAAAATACCGGACATTTCACGTGTCTGGTATTTTCTGGTTTTTTTACCTGACGGGACACCCAAATAACAGACCGTCCGGGTGAAAACCGGATACCAGGCAACCCTAGGAGATGGCCTGTTCTGTTCATTCCCTCTGGGGCACCTGGCCAGTCTTGCCGGTCCATAGCTGGACCTTCTACGATTCCCCGCTGCGCCTGAGTACAATTCCTTTTATTCCTCCTTGGGAGGCGAGGAAATTGGCAAGAAAAGAGGCTTCTCCCCCAACTCCACTGGGTGTTTTCCCCCTATTCAAGGATGGATGAATGGAAGCTGGATACAAAGAAAGTTGTTAGCAGGCTGTTCTGGCGGCTCGGTCTCTGCTCACTGGTGGGGACTTCCTGTGCTTGTCACCGCCGTTTTCACGGCAGGGCCTTTTCCCTAGGAAGGGCTGAGACCTCTTCCCGGCTTGCAGTAGATTCAGCACCTCGTCGTGCGAGGCCTGCACCAAACCCCTCGCTGAAATCCAGCCTGGACAGCCGCAAATCGTATTTGCTTTAAGCTACAGCAAGAGCCTTTGCACTCTCTTGTCTGTGTTGCTTGGACGATACTCCACCAAAACGTCAATGGTCGTTTGACTGGCGAGCGAGAGAACAGGCAGGGGTGTTTAGGGCACCCTCCCAGGCAGTGCGAGCCCCCCAGGCCAGGCCCCCTGGCTCCAAAAGGTGAACAATTTCCTCCAGGAGAAACTGAGCCTGACATCAGAAGAGCCCATTGGTTAGGCCACAGTGGAAAGGCAGGAGAGCCCTATTCAAATCCTCTCCCATCTCGCAGAGGGGGTTTTGAACCAAGATCCTCCACAGCCCAGATGAGCGCGTTGACCCCCGAGTCAAAAGTTAAGAAGTCGGCAGCATCCCTTTTGCATGAATAGGACCCGCCAGCGAATACCCACCTTCCCCAGGCCTGTAGGTCATGCGGGGTCTAGGCACAGAATCCTAGAACAGGAAGGAACCTCGAGCGATCATCAAGGCCAGTCCCTGCCCTCCTGGCAGGACCAAGCGCCGTCTAGGTCAGAGGCGGCCCTGATGCTTCCCCATCCCAATTAGGGTCTGGGGGCAGAGGAGCACGCGACGCCTCCTCCCACCCTGCCAGGAGCATATGGCATTTTGAAGCGCTGTGCACTGCTCTCAGGGCGGGGGGTAGGTGGTGGGGGAGGCTTTGCACACTCCCCCACCCCCAGGCCCTCATTGTCCTGGGACGGGGGAGCATGCGAAGCCTCCTTCTGCCCTGTCAGGAGCACACTGCTTTGAAGTGTCGCATGCTGCTGGCAGGGGAGGGGGGAGAGCGGAGGTGTCCTCGTGTGCTACCCCCACCCCCAGGCTCTAATTGGCCTAGGAGCAGGGGAGTGAGGGAAGTCTCCTCCCACGCCAGGGGCATGGGCACCTTGGAGGAACTTGGGGGGGGGGGGGGCAAAGGCACTCCCTCAGCCCCAGACCAATCATTATCTGGGGGTGGGGAAACTGGAAATATGTTGGCCCCGCCCCTTCCTGTGTGGCCCGGGGCCACTTCAAAAATTTCCAAAATGGCCCACGGCAAAAAAATTATTGCCCACCCTGGTCTAGATCATCCCTGATTAGGGATGTGAATGGGTCACCAGTTACCTGGTCAGCATCACCTTTACTGAGTTAAGCAGCGCCTGGGAGCAGATCCCTGCATGCAGCCCCCCGTGCAGGGCTGCTGCCACCCACCCCCCTGGTCCCTCTGCATGGGGCAGCAGCCCTGTGGGCTGGGGGCTGTTTCAGCAGGCCTGGAGCTGTCCCCCCCCCCCTTCCCACTTAATCACTTAACTGGTTAAACCCAAGGGTTAATCTGTTAATTGATTAAACAGGACATTACCTCCTGGGGCCTGACAGATGTTTGTCTTCCTGCTCTTAAATATCTCCAGTGATGGAGGTTCCACAACCTCCCCAGGCAATTTATTCCAGTGCTTAAGCATCCTGACAGGCAGGAAGTTTTTCCCAATGTCCAACTTAAACCTCCCTTGCTGCAATTTAAGCCCATTGCTTCTTGTCCTATCAGAGGCCAAGGAGAACAATTTTTTCCCCTCCTCCTTGTGACACCCTTTTAGGTACTTGCAAACCGCTAGCATGTCCCCTCTCTGTCTTCTCTTTTCTAAACTAAACAAGCCCCAATTCTTGCAGTCTGCCTTCATAGCTCATGATTTCGAGGTCTTGAATCATTTTTGCTGCTCTTCTGTGGAACTTCTCCAATTTCTCCACATCCTTCTGAAATGTGATGGCCTGAACTGGACACAATACTCCAATTGAGGCCTGATCAGCCCCCAGAAGAGTGGAAAAATGTTTTGCTGAGTAACGGTTACACGATAAGGATTCCAGAGCTGTCGGTGTAACAGCCCCGCCCACTGAAGTCTAATCACGAGCAGAGGCGTGTCAGGCCCTACTGCTCACATTCCCCCCACCTCGGGGAGCCCACCCGCTAGGGACGGGGGGAACGCTCCATTCCTGGGCTCTGCTCAATCCATGGCTTTTGCCCTGAGATGGCCAAGAGGAGGAACTGCCAAGGGAAACTAAATTATGATCAACTCATGTCCCACTGGGCCCTGCCCACCAGAGAGCATTGTGCATGGTCATGCTGGGTTGGATTTGGACCAGTGACTAGTTTGAAAGTCTTGCATTGCACTATGGCGCCTCTTTCAAACAATCTACCCCCTACCCCACCTCCATGCAAACACAGCCCTTCGACTGAACCATCCCAGCCCTAACAAAAATACGCCCTCAGGTTGGGAACAGAGCCACCTCCCCCCCGTGCGCCCAGACAAGCTAGGAGAACAAAAAGGATGCAGAGAGACAATTCCATTGGCTGCCCTTAAAAAGGTAAACTGATGCCATGACTTTTAGCACTTATTAAAAAAAAAGAGATGTGTATAATTGTTTTAAAAAAGGACCCGTCCCACCGCCAAACAGTAGCACTTGTACGCCGTGTTCCTTTTCTGTAGCTTTTGCTAAAGGATCTCTGTGTAGGTTTTTTGTTTTTATTTTTCCATTCCCATTTGTCAGATGAAGGTAACTTCCGTCATTTACTGGTTGGTGTCATTGCTGCGGCTTTCTGCAGTCCAGGATTTCAATGAAAATAAAATAAAATTTTAAAAAAGAGTGAGAGAATCTACTTGTTTCTCAGCTTCTAATATAAAGGGCTCTTACAGAGTTAGCAAGAGACCCATGCCTGGAGATCTTTCTTCACAAACACCCAAAGCAGTCACACCTGACGCTGATTACAGACTTCTCTTTCCCCTTTTGGTTTAATTAGAAGAAACTGTGAAAGGAACGAAATGCCACGGAACAGCCACAGAACATGCAGGTGAGCAGCATGAACAGCACAGAGGTTATGGGGAAGGAAACTCTTTGGCTGTGTCTAGACTGGCAAGTTTTTCCACAAAAGCAGCTGTTTTTGCGGAAAAACTTGCCAGCTGTCTACACTGGCTGCTTGAATTTCCGCAAGAACACTGACGATCTCATGTAAGAAATCAGTGCTTCTTGCGGAAATACTGTGCTGCTCCCGTTCAGGCAAAAGTCCTTTTGTGCAAAAGGGCCAGGATAGACAGCTCAGATTTGTTTTGCGCAAAAAAGCCCCGATCGTGAAAATGGCGATCGGGGCTTTTTTGCGCAAAAGCGCGTCTAGATTGGCCACGGACGCTTTTCCGCAAAAAATGCTTTTGCGGAAAAGCGTCCGTGCCAATCTAGATGCTCTTTTCCGCAAATGCTTTTAACGGAAAACTTTTCCGTTAAAAGCATTTGTGGAAAATCATGCCAGTCTAGACGTAGCCTTTGTGAACAATCTGAGATTTGACTGTCAAAGGAGTTGGGCAGCCGCAATCGGGTGCCAGTTTCAATGGGAGTTGTGGGTGCATGACACTTCTGACAAATAGCCATTTGACTGGAAACATGCCTTAAATTGGGAAAGGGGGATCAGTTTCATACCAGGGAATTTATATACGGGCTCCTCCCTCTATAGCCGAGGCCCAGAAGTTATGTCAACCAGTAGCACAGTTCTGTGAAGAAGCACCCGCTGTATTTCTAATGACGACGGGAACAGAGAGCTATTTGCTAACAGTTTTAAAGGAGAATGAGATTTTCACGATGGCAAAGTTCACTTGATCAGACTTTCCAAAGAATACCTGACAAGGCTCATTCAGACTGACAGGAACTGGGCAGAGGAATGGTCCAGCCTTTAACCTCTCTAATGGGAAATGCAGCTGGACAGTGTCTAGAACGAGGACATCCGGAGCCAGAGCCCTGGAGTCAGGGAGCAGCAGCGGATTTCACATTTCAACAGCTCTTCTGAGTTCTAAAGCGAGTTGCAGAGTCATCGAAATGGAAGGAACCTGGAGAGGTCAAATCCAGGCCCAGATACTCACAGCAGGACCAAGCACCATCTAAAACATCCTTGATGGAGTTTCCACAACTTCCATCTTCCACTGGATGGAGGATCCAGTGATGGAGATTCTACAACTTCCCTAGGCAATTTATTCTGGTCTTTAACCACCCTGACAGGTAGGAAGTTTTTCCTAATGTCCAACCTAAACCTCCCTGGCTGCAATTTAAGCCCATCGCTTGTTTCCTTTCATCAGAAGTTAAGGAGAATAATTTTTTCCTCCTTTTCGGCATTTGAAAGCTGTCATGTCTCTTTTCAATCTTTCCTCATGGGTCATGTTTTCTAAACCATCAGTCATCTGTGTTGCTCTTCTCTGGACCTTCTCCAATTTCTCCACACCTTTCCTGAAATGTGGTGCCCAGAACTGCACATAGTACTCCAGTTCAGGACTAATCAGCGCAGAGTAGAGCAGAAGAATGACTCCTCGTGTCTTGCTCACAACACTCTCATTAATACATCCCAGAATGATGTTTGCTTTTTTTTGCAACAGTGTCACATTGACAATTCATATTTAGCTTGTGGCCAACAACAACAGAATGAGGTTTAATAAAGAGAAATGCAAAGTGCTCCACTTAGGAAGGAACAATCAGTTCCATACATACAAGATGGGAAGCGACTGTCTAGGAAGGAGCATGGCGGAAAGGGATCTAGGGGTCATAGTGGACCACAAGTTGAATATGAGTCAACAGTGTGATGCTGTTGCAAAAAAAGCAAATATGATTCTAGGTTGTATCAACAGGTGTGTTGTAAGCAAAACTCGTGAAGTCATTCTGCCGCTCTACTCTGCACTAGTTAGGCCTCAGCTGGAGTACTGTGTCCAGTTCTGGGCGCCACATTTCAAGAAAGATGTGGAGAAATTGGAAAGGGTACAGAGAAGAGCGACAAGAATGATTAAAGGTTTAGAGAACATGACCTATGAAGCCAGGCTTCATGAACTGGGCTTGTATAATTTGGAAAAAAGAAGATTAAGGGGGGACATGATAGCAGTTTTCAAATATCTAAAAGGGTGTCACAAGGAGGAAGGAGAAAATTTGTTCCTCTTGGTTTCTGAGGACAGGATAAGGAGTAATGGGGCTTAAAGTGCAGCAGGGGAGGTTTAGATTGGACATTAGGAAAAAATTCCTAACTGTCAGGGTGGTCAAATATTGGAATAAATTGCCAAGGGAGGTGGTGGAATCTCCCTCTCTGGAGATATTTAAGAACAGGTTAGACAGACATCTGTCAGGGATGGTGTAGACGGAGCTTGGTCCTGCCTTGAGGGCGGGGGGCTGGACTCGATGACCTCTTGAGGTCCCTTCCAGTCCTATTATTCTATGATTCTAACCCCTAGATCCTTTTCTGCAGGGCTCCTTCCTAGACAGTCACTTCCCATTCTGTGCGTGAGACTGATTGTTCCTTCCTAAGTGGAGCACTTTGCATTTGTCCTTATTGAATTTCATCCTATTTTCCCTCAGACCATTTCTCCAGTTTGTCTAGAACATTTTGAGTTGTAATCATAGCCTCCAAAGCGCTTGCAGCCCCTCCCAGCTTGGTATCATCCAAATACTGTATAAGCAGACGCTCTATGCCATTGTCTAAATCAGACAATATTGAACAGAACTGGTTCCAAAACTGATCCCCACAGAGCACCTCCCTTTCTGCCCTTCCAATGTGACCCACTGTGACCACTGATAAATACTCTCTGGAAACGGTTATTCAACCAATTATGCACCCACCTTATAGTAGCTCAGTCTAGGTCAGGGGTGGGGAGCTGGATGTGACCCCCAGCTTTCCTGGGTCCAGCCACTGAGGCTCAGAACCCTCTCCCCAGCACTGGGGAGTCCAAGCTGGCGCGCCAACCTCCCCGCTGTCCCATGCACAAAATCTATTAGCCTGCCCTCTCCCTCATGCTTTAGTATGCAAGGGGAATGTGGGGAGTGCCTTTCTTCTCCTCAGTCAGAGGTCACATCAATATGGGTTTGGGGTTCTCTCATGTGTGTGGGCCCCTGACTGATTTTTCTGTGGCTGAGCAGCCCTTGACCCAAAAACAGTTCACCCCGATGTAGGTTGTGTTTCCCTAGTTTGTTATGTGAGGGGGCTTTTATTTTGTTGTCCTGGGAAATCAGCAGAACTCCCACTGTTTTTTGCATTTTCTGTTTCTTCTTGCTCTATGTCCTTGTCACGAGCCGTTGCGATGACAAGACATTGAAAGAAATTATTTGTCAGTTCTGTTTCACATTCAGTCTGACGCTTAGATATTCATATGCAGCTTTCTGTAGATCTAAGTATTCTCCCTTTCAGATGAGGACACTGAAGTATTGAAAGTTAAAACACTTGGCCACTGTCCCAGACAGATAAAACCCAAGAACACCAAAACAAGCCCATTCCTTACACTTAGCACTAAACTCACACTCCTCACAGCTGAAGACATAACTAAGAATTCCCGACAATCCCTTGCTCTGATCACTAGACCATGTTTTGTGAGTAACCACCATCCAACACACTTCATCTTGCTCAAGTACATCGGCACAGGCAAGAGTTTCTCCCACTGAGTCTGAGGGAAGAAAAGATTTTACATGAGAAGTTAGTGTAAACTTCTGCCAACTTTTATTGTTCCAGCTGCAGAATCCATCATGGAAAGCCGCTATCAAAGGCAGGTTGGTTGTGAAAGATTCATGCAGAAACTGCTTCAAAATAATGAGGACTGGCAGCATTTGCAAGTCCCATGGTAGCTATAGGACTCATCTAAGCTCCAGGGTATTTCTACAGGCACTAGCCAAATGAGTGAAGCAGAAGATGCCATAGGGAAATGGGACAGAATTTATGAACTAGAGAAAAAAAAAGTGTTCACGACATCTATTCGCTGACAGTCCTGCATGATTTATTCACAAAACCAACAACATACCTGCATGGTGCTTTAGCAGACAAGTCCCTGGCTCAAAGAGTTGACAGTATAATTTGAATAGGTTGAGGCAGATGCCTCAAAGGGAAAAGAGCTTATTGTCATTAGAAAGGCCAGGCAAAAGCAGCAGGTGTGATAGAGCAAGACACTGAAACCCTCAGATCTGCTTTGCAGTGCTGTAGCATATCAAGTGAACCCCAGAACCTACAGCAGGGAAAAATGATCCAGGGGTGTTTTGCATTAGTTCAACTCCTCACCTTCCCGGAACCCGCAATGCCAAATACTCGGAAGGTCATTTACATCAACTAACGCATGGAGCAGAAGCATTTTTAATGCACAACCCTTTGGAATGTTGCCACTGAACGATGCACTGCCCATGGAGGCTTTAAATCAATGGGTTGCCACCTCCGGTTTGAAAAGTAGCCAACATATCTATCCTCTGGCTTTCACAAGCAACATTTCCTGGAGGCTGAGAGAGAGAGAGAGAGAGAGGGGTTTGTCACTAAAGCGTGGGGGAGTCAAGAGTGCCCTTCATGCCCTCCCGCAGCCAGCAGACAGGACAGAAGGTTTATCAGTCAACAGGAACACAGCGTAGGACAGATTTGTCAACACAGAAGACCAAATTGTTCAGTAAAATCCATCTTTGGGAGAGGGGAGCCCAGAGTTAGGTGGGCAGCCAGTGAAACTCAGAAGGCTGGTATAAGTTACATCTGTGTGCCCCACAGTTCCTGTGCCCCAAGCCAGCTGAGACTCACCCACTGCCTGGTCCTAGCCCCCCTACTCCTCTGGCCTTTATCCTGCTTCCAGGTCAAAAGGTGTCACCTGGTTGCACCCCACCCAGGCTCAGGTTATGAAGGGCATCTTCATTGTCAGCCATTGTGTACATGGGGGCAGCTGGAGTAGCTTGCATGGGTGAAGTCACACCCGAAATGCCTATCACCATCTAGGGATAGAGAAACTGAGGCACACATGCTATAGGACGGTAGAACTCGCATGCAACAGAACAAGGTGAATAAAATCTCCACTTCATCACAGGATCCAAATTCTGCTCCATCAAACTAGTCTTAAGATGGAATCATTCTACAAAGTCCTCTTAGTATGTACCCCCCACGCATGAGGTACTAGGATATTTTCCGGAAGACTTCCTAATTCAGAGAGCGACTAAAATTGTCCTCTGTTATTTCCTGAAGAATAAGAGGATTTTTGTTGAAGAGATGTCAGGAGACTAGAAAAAGCTGCACACCTAACTCCTTGCGCATGCTGCGCATTTTTCGGATTTTAAAGCACTTGGTAAAAGCTACTATCCCTGGTTTTGTGTTGGGAAAATACCTGCCTTGCAATGCCTGGGGATTCTGACGCCAAAGCCAACATCTGCTCCCAACACAGATGCAGCCAATAGGGCAGAATTGGAAGACGTTCCTCCACCACATCACACTTTACAGGTGCAGAAAGCATGGCCAGGATTCCTCTGATCTTTTGCTACCATATCCCAGCACTTTGAAGGTGTGGATGACCAGCGTAACTCAGAAGGCTGGTACAAGTTACTTCCTGGGGCTAAATTAGCCCACAGGCAGCCCCGAACAAGGAAGTACAGAGCGTGTGCTCCAGTCATGAATACAGCGGCGAGGAGTCCTGTGGCACCTTATAGACTAATTGAAGTGTAGGAGCATAAGCTTTCGTGGGCAAAGACCCTCTTCGTCAGATGCATGTAGTGGAAATTTCCAGAGACAGGTATAAATATGCAGGCCAGAATCAGGCTGGAGATGACAAGGTGGATCCAATCAAGGAGGATGAGGCCCACTTCTAGTAGCTGATCTGGAGGTGTGAATTCCAAGAGAGGAGAAGCTGCTTTTGTAGTTAGCGAGCCATTCACAGTCTTTGTTTAATCCAGAGTTGATTGTGTCAAACTGGAAGATGAACTGTAGCTCAGCAGTTTCTCTTTGAAGTCTGGTCCTGAAGTTTTTTTTGCTAACTTGCTAACTACAAAAGCAGCTTCTCCTCTCTTGGAATTCACACCTCCAGATCAGCTACTAGAAGTAGGCCTCGTCCTCCTTGATTGGATCCACCTCATCATCTCCAGCCTGATTCTGGCCTGCATATTTATACCTGCCTCTGGAAATTTCCACTACATACATCTGACGAAGTGGGTCTTTGCCCGTGAAAGCTTATGCTCCTACACGTCAGTTAGTCTATAAGGTGCCACAGGACTCCTCGCCGCTTTTGCAGATTCAGACTAACACGGCTACCCCTCTGACACTTGACAGTCATGGATACAGGCTCTTGAATTAGTTTCCTGCCTTGAAGGAACAACATGGCAAATGGTCATTGCTCAGAGCAGTGAAAATTAACTATTGGGGGCAAGGAAAGTAACAATGTTTGAGGGGCGGTGAATAGATGGAGCCATAACCCAGTGAGGTTTCTAAGGGATCACATTCACTTTCCCTCCCTTCATGTGCACTGACACTTACTTTTAGCTAGCACAGGATCATTTCCACTCCATGTACCCATCGTTGTGTAGAAGGCTGCAAACATGGCCTTCTCCAGGGCACTCCCACGCTTTCCAACACCATGGGTCATCAAGACAACTCACCAGGAGCCAAAAAGGCAGCATCTAAACTGCACTAAGTAAACAGTTTTAGAGATCAAAAATAAACACACTGCCAAGCCTCAGCTCCTCCCAAGGGAGAACCTCAAAGGTACTCTACAAACCTAGAAGTAGCAATTATAATCCACTTTACAGATAGGCAAACTGAGGCAAAGAGCAATAAGCGACCTAAGCAAAGCAGCAGCAAGAATGGGACTATGGATGTTAAACAGTGGTTAGTGAGCTAATCGAGTAGGCGATGGAATTTTCATCGCCTACTTGATTAGTTGACAAGAGAGTTCGCTGCAGCTCTGCTTTTTAAATGTAGTAAGAGTCACCAGGCTCATGCTACATTTGAAAGGCAGAGCTGCAGCGATCTGGGACTGGATGCGTGCTGGGACTCAGCTGTCCCGGCTCACACCTGGTCCCAGCCCGCTGCAGCTCTGCCTTTTAAATGTAGCGAGAGCTTGGTGGCTCTTACTACATTTAAAAAGCAGAGGCGCAGCATCTAGGACCCACTCCACTGTGCCTCTACCTCCCCAAATCCCCGCGGAGATGGTGCCGGCGGGAGCCAGCTTTTAAGCCAGCACACAAGAAGCCCTATTCTGTGGCCTTTGTGAAATCAATGGCAGTTTAACTTGCATAAGGACATAATCAGACCCTTTCTGCAAGTGGATGTGGGGAGGGTGAAAGTCATCCCACAGTACACATTTCATTCAGACACAGGAAGAGAGCAGTTTTGTTTTGGTGTTTTTAATACAAACGTTAACTGATCTGGATGTAAAATGGGCTCACGAGGCACAGTGAGTAACCTCAGTACAACTTTACAACATAAGCTGGAGCAACAGAATGGAGCTCCATGGGATACTGTAGCAATTCAACATTTCTAGGGAGCATCGGCTGAATTTGGCTTACAATTCCCAGCTTCTATATACCTGGCAGAACAGGTGTGGGATGCACGCAGGAGAGGGGAGCCCAGGACTGCAATGGACAGCCAGTTCTTTAAAAGCATCAGAGAGCCACTTCAAAAGCAATGCAAGCTCCCAGCTGGGAAGCCGTCTCACCAATCCTTTTGCTATCACAGTAGGGCCTCCTCTGGCCATATTTGCTGTTGATGATCCAATTTTTCTAATGCTAATTCCCACTGCCAATCTGGAAAATGTTAAATAAATAGAAAGCAGCCAACACAGTGTATTATTTACAATAAAGCTGCCCTTTCTTCCTGCCCTTTGACATTGTGGGAAGGACAGCTCGTGGGCACTGTATCTATTGCATTAAAACTCGGTCCACTGGATGAGCTGGAGAACATTCTAAATGACCATCATGAAAGCAGCAAAATTCCCCAGGAACTTGGCCTTTACTCGTCCGATTTCCCATCATCCTTTTTTGGGTCCTGGTATTCATCACTGCTGTCATCCTGTATGATCTCAACCTCAAGGCGACCGATGTAGAGAGAGATGGCGCACAACCAGAACAGTGCCACAGTTGTGACCGCCGCGCCATTCAGCAGAGCCGTGGAGAAAGCAAGCATCATGGTGCGGCGGAGGAGGAAGAGGCTGACAAGGTAGGAGGCGCTGCCGTAAGAGACACAAATCCCACCGAGGATGAAGAAACCTAGAGAAGAAACAGACAATGAAATCCATCTGTAGATGTGGAGCAGGGATGGTTTACCAAACTATGTATGGGAAATATCCGAGCACCTTACAATCTTAAATGTATTTATTCTGATAACAGCCCTGTGAAGTAGGGGAGTGCTAAGACCCCATCTGTACAAAGGGGTAAAAAAAACAGGGAGAATAAGTGATTTGGCCAAGGTCGTGCATGAGTCTCTCTCAATCCTAACCTAGTGCTCTAACTTTTAGGCCATACTCTTGCTTTGTAATGGAGCCAGGGCCATACTTATTATGACAGGCACTGTGCTGGACCATTGCTAGTTGCTTGCCAGTTTCCCTGGTTAATGTAGGCATGGGAGAACTGTTCCAGACTCCCCAAGGAGTTGTCCCCATCCACACAAGTCAAGCAAGGTGTGCTAGAACACTGTAGACAACAACTGTATTAAGCATAATTCTGCCAGTGCAGATAATGCCAGTGCGTCTTCCCTCTTCTTTCACCACTTGGGAGTTAGGCTTTAAGGAAAAAACTTTGTACATGTTGTTCTTCAGACTGGTTTCTTGATAGGTAGAAAGAGTGGTTAAAAGCACATGACTAGCCCTGGGATTTATGGGTTTTCTTCCCAACTCTGCCACCGATTCCTCTGTTAGTCTCAGGCTGCAGAGTCGAGTTGCAAGCACTGCAAGAAATCAAAATCCCAAATGGCTTTCATTGCAAACAAACAGATCAGGTCAGTTTTTAAAAACAGAACAAGAGCTAAAATTGGCCTGAACTTCCTGTCTTAAAGGTCAAGAACTCCTCAGCTGGATACAGCTCAACAAGAAACCCACAAAATTCTTCATAACATGAGCCATCTTCCAAGTACAATTTTTCTCTTCAGTTTTGTAGAACCATTGCACCACACTGTGGCAAGTTTTAAAATAACCACTCAACCCAAAGTCCTCGTGACTGTCAAATATTTCTCGTGCACGTCCGCTCCCTCCCCAGCCAATCTCTATGCTGTTTGCGTGCAGAAGAAAGCAACAAGATTTCTCCTCCTATCTGATTCATCTATGTCCCAGTCATCACACTGCTTTCTTCATAGGGAAATAGGAGGCTAAAAACTAGCATGTGGCCTCAGTGCACAAATCAAGCAAGCTGAGATTAAAGGACTGACACAAATACACAGTTGTGTAGCACCTTTCAAAGGATCTCAAGTGCTTTATGCAAACATGTATGAGATCTCTGGGTACTCAGGGGAGGAGACAGTATTATTCCCATTCTGAAGATGGGGAAGCAGGCAAAGAGAAGGGACGTGACCTACCCAAGATCTAATCCATTAAGTCTACAGCAGAACCAAGACTGGATCGCTAGAGGCCTGCACCAGAGAGAAGGCAGGTCTGAGCTTGTACTATGTTTTGGGACACTCAAATCACAGTGCTAGGTAAGGTCCCCGTGTCATTAACAAAGGACTATGAGTCAAAAAGTTTGTTGTGACCAAGTGTGTATGTTTTACACACTGACAACAGCCACACCCTTCCAGCACACATGGCTATCAACACTGGATCTTGTCAGGCAGTCACACGCTTCTGAATAGTGATAGAAATGTAGCCGTGTTAGTCTGGGGTAGCTGAAGCAAAATGCAGGACAATGTAGCACTTTAAAGACTAACAAGATGGTTTATTAGATGATGAGCTTTCGTGGGCCAGACCCACTTCCTCAGATCAAATAGTGGAAGAAAATAGTCACAGCCATATATACCAAAGGATACAATTAAAAAAAATGAACACATATCATGCTTCTGACAAACCCTTGGCAGAAGTCCCACAAGACTGGCGAAACAAGACAACTTGAATTTCCCCAAACAGGAAACCTTGTGTGCAACACAATTGCCTCACAAGAGAAACGCCATTTCTGCAAATGGATAGATTGATGCCCTCGGATATAAAGATCAAACCTGGTATTTTTTCCTCCAATGAGTGCACCTGATTTCAAGATTCTAGGGGCAGGCAAGACAGTCTCCGTGGGCTGGATCTGCCCCCCCCAAGCTGGTTGATGTGGCCCATGGCCACCCCTCCAGACCAACTGATCTGGGGATGGGGGAGCACACAAAAAGTCTCCTCCCCCGCCAGGGGCAGAGGGAACCAGAGGGAACCACTAGCTGTTCTAAAATAGCTGGTGGTTCTCTCTAGCTACTGCCTTCTCCCCCCAGAGGGGGGAGGGGGAGAGGAGAGAAGACTTCACATGCTCCCCCACCAACCAGTGTCTGTGGGCGGGGGAGCACGAGAAATATTCTGGCCCTGCCCCTTCCAGGGAGGCCCAAAGCCACTTCAGGAATTTGTGAAATGGCCTCCCCTTTAAAAATAATCGCCCATTCCTGTTCTTGCCCAATGGGAGCAAGCAAGTTAGTTTCACACAGTCTCCCTATTACAGATAGCTGTATCATACATACATTTTTACATCACTCTCTAAATCTCATCTTAGGGCAGCTACATCTGCTTTTCTAAGGCCTAGGGAACTGTTTCCCAAATGCTGTTCCATGGAACCCCGGGGTTCCACCAAGTGAAAATAAGGATTCTGCGAGAAAATTCCATTACAATAACATTTTATGATTTACAAAAATAATAATAAATATTATGTGATTTTTGTTTTTAAATATGTGCAATTAAACTAAATGTTGATCTCATGACCTTGTTTAGCATTTTTTTTATTATTATCCTTACTTATTTGTGGTCTGCTTTTTCAGCGCCATATATCAGACTAGAATTAGGTGTTCTGCAAAATTCTTTAGTGTTTAAAAGGGTTCTGTGGCCACATAAAATTGGGAAATACTGGCCTAGGGTGCAGCACATTTATACACATTACAAATCATTTCTCTCTAGGGTATAAAGGTCAGTTTGCTGCCACTTTAGCATATCTGCTAGTTGCTTCCTCATTTCATAACAGCTTTCCTGGAGCACAGTCATCACACAGAGAAAATGCATAACCCAAGAGTTCAAACTCAGTAACTCCTAACAGCTGCAACCTGTATTACAATGCATGTCTACATCTTTTCAACGGCTCTCTCAAAGTGTGCTACAATGAGGGTTTTCTCACCATTTTACAAACTGAGAAACTGATATAGGGGTTAAGTGAATTGTTTAAGATTGTTACTCAGGGATTCATGGGCTAAGCTGGACACTGGATTGATGCAGGACTCTCAGACACGTATGGATCCTATAACCACTATTCAGAGGCATTTTACAGACAATTTCACTACTACAATGCAGGCGCCAACAAGCCCTGGGCAATAATTTTTTATGGGGGGGCCAGGTAAGTGGTCTCAGTCTGCACTCTTCCATGATATTAAAGAAGGAAGCGGAATCTGGAATGGAGGTTGGGAGCAGAAGGGAGTTCACAGTAGGGGATTAGGGTGCAGGAAGGAGTGTGGGGTCTGGGAGGGAATTTGGATGCAGGAGGGGATTGTGACCTGAGTGAGGGTATTGGGGTGCAGGATCTGGGAGGGGCTATGGGTGCAGGAGAGGAATGTGACCTGGTGGAGGGCTGTTGGAGGGGTATAGGAGGGGCTATGTATGCAGGAGAGATTGTGGGGCAGCAGTGCAGGAAGGGGGTACAGAGGGTTTGGCCTATGATCTGGATCAAGAAGTTGGGGTGTGGGAGAGGGTGGGGTGCTAGGTGCAGGCTCTGGCTAGGAGGTGCTCATCATAGGAAGCTCCTGGTCAGCAGCCCAGAGGGACCTTTAGGCAGACTCCCTGCCTGCCATGCCCCCATGCACTCTTTTTTTTTAGGGTTGGGGAAAGGGGGGGGGGGGAGAGCCCTCCATACACTGCAAGCATGGCCCAGACAGCTCCCATTGACCAGTTTCCAGCCAATGGAATCTGCAAGACTTTGCTAGGGGTGAGGAGAACACATAAAGGCCCTCTCCCACAGGGTGCATAGCATACAGAGAGCATGTGACCCCCTGCAGCCAGCTGTTTAGAGTGGTACATGGAGGTGTTGCAGGCAGGGAGTCTGCCTGATTTTGCCAGATTTTGTCCGCCCCAGGTCCAGCATGTAGATATGCACTAAGGCAATTTCAAGATGTCTATTAATTTCTTCATATAGACTATTATAATCATATAGGCCAGTATAATCAACTAGCTAAAGATCTATACAGACAATATATTTACAATATATTGTCAATAACAATTGTCAATCCAATAATAACAAATTATTAATGGATTCTAGGGGCAGAAGTGACCACTGATGATCTCATCTAACCATCTGCATTGCCTAGATCATAAACCTTCCTTGGTCTTACAGGTAGAGAAAGCATCTGCTATAACCATGAACTGTTTTATTAAATGTATTAATTCCATACACACTGGACTGGGTTGCTTCACCCATCACCTCTGGAATTGGACATTGCCTGACAGGACATAAGTGAACTGACCTTACTCACAAAAATCAACATTTCTGTGATTAACCTGGTGACAATAGCACTTTCCCCTGGTACTCATCTATAGCACGAGTTACTTACCATAAGCTGCCTCTCGTCCCATGTCACTTTGAACATAAGAAATTACTCCGATACCTGTTGCCAGCAAGCCATTGCGAAACCAGGACAGAAAACCTGAGTAGAGAACAGGAGAAAGCTAGAGTTTCCTCTTCTTCAGCCATTTGTTATTTCATTTATACTGCTACCTGTTGTGGTAGAGAGGACATGAGGAACGATTATATTGAGAACGCAAATCCTTTAAAAGATTAACTGTCACAGCATCAGGTTTTGGTCTATAGCATGTTTATCCCGTTCATATTTACAGCATGGGAACACAAGCAACTGCAGGACTCCTCAGCATCCAGCCTCCACACGGTCCTGTTGTTTCTCAAACCTCTGTCACCTCCATATGAAATTCCAGAGAGATGCCTTAGAAATACAATCTATCAAACCTAGGTGAGAAGGGCAACCATAAATATTGCTCATTTTTAGCATAGGTTAAAATCCTCCTTGGATCTCTGATTCTGGCTTTATCCTATGAGAACCCACTTTCCCTTTTCAGTCTAGCATCCTATCAAGTTTGAGATATAAGTGAGAGGATTATTCTGGGAGGGGTGGGTGAGATTCTGTGGCCTGCACTGTGCAGGGGGTCAGACTAGATGATCATAATGGTCCCTTCTGACCTTAAAGTCTATGAGTCTAAGTTAACGGGTAGCTGCATTATCTTAGGTTGCAGTGTTTAAGCAGGGCACACTATGAATAGGTGGGGAAGATTCCAAGCCCACATGCTGCAGGATGCACCAATGATTCAGCCGGTACTGATAAAAATGCCCTCCACAGGATGCAAAGGGAAACTGTACAGCAGCATAGTGGTGATGGAATAAGGGCCCTCGTCTTTGTCTCATTACTGACTTAGGCAGCCCAATAGGGGCTATTTTGTACAGAAAACATAGAAGCAGCATCCTGATTACTTGTACCAATTAAAATTCTTCCACCACATTTCACAAGTGACAGGAGGGGGAGCCCAACTGGGAAACTTTCATTATGACCTTTTAGTCCCCCTGTAGCAGATAAGGGATTCTCTCTCACTTCCTGTCCCAAGTTATGATGTAGCATCACTGCATGGCTGCTAAACAGCAGCCACCAATGAACCCAAAGAGGGGAGGTGAAGTGATACCAACATCTACAGTTGCACCACTTTGTCAATGTCCCACATTATGCCCTCCCAGCCTTCATGACAACTCCCTCACTGCAGCGTCCCCTAAACCATCTTCCCACAGCAACTCTTATGTGCTTCTCCCACCTGTTCTGCAGCCAGGAGCTCCCTACCCCATCCCTGTCATCAGGCCAGCTGCAGCTTTGCGCAGTCCCATCCTCACCAGCCTCACATTGCACGGTTCTCTACTTCATCCTCAACTGCACCCTCTACCACCAGCCAAGCCCCTACGCTGCACTGTTCCTGTCACCCACCCCGTCCACATACCTCCCTTCACATCTCAAGTGGCAGCAGCCCAGCCCCCACAATGCTTCAGACCACATCCTACGCTAGGACTGACCATCTACCAACCCATACCAGCCTCTCCACTGCCATCATTCAATGTCACTGACCTTCCTGTGCCACCACCCCCACATGCTGTGCTGCCCCAAAGCCTCATATCCCAGTCCCCATTATCGTTCATCCTGACCCCGTTCCTTTACAGCACCCCACAAACTCCTTCCACCAGAGTCCCCTGCCCTTACAGCACCCCCACCACAGGCCTCCACCCCCAACCACAGTCACCCTCCCTACCGCTGTCTCCTATAACCCCCTCCTCCTAGCCCCCCACAACCCCATTCCCACTGCCCTCCATCGCCACACCCTTCCCCCTCCCCACAGCAATGTTCCCTGTAAGCTGCACGTTTGTGTGGCAGGAGAGATTCAAATGTCACCCATTAGCAGAGTGACCACAGCTAGGGTGTTTTTTTTTCTATTGGTGGTGCACGTTTGCGCGTGCTTTGGTGCACATAAAAAATTATTCCACACACGGATGGAAACAAATCCGTACACAGATGAAAAAGATTAGTGAGAACATTGCCCCACGGCCACCCCCAGCATAGCTCCCTTCCCACTCCGCACAGCCCTCCCACATTATGGGCCCCTTCCCCCCCAAAACCTCCTTCGCACGCCATGGCCTCCTTTCCCCCGCCCCACAGCCCCACCATGGGCTCCCCTTCCCACAGCCTCGCTATCCCCTTAGCCCTCTTGCCACACCATGGCCGCCTCCTCCCTCTCCACAGCCACCCCCACAGCCAACCCTCCCCTCCTCCTTCCCACAGCCACCCCACTCTTCTCCTCCTCCCCACCTTCCCCCTCCCCTCTCCCCCCCCACAGCCACCCCTCCCCCTTTCTATTCCCACCCCCACAGCCACCCCTCCCCCTTCTATCCCCACCCCCACAGCCACCCCTCCCCCACAGCCAACCCTCCCCTCCCTCCTTCCCACAGCCACCCCACTCTTCTGCTCCCCCCCACCTTCCCCCTCCCCTCTCCACCCCTCCCCCCTTCTATCCCCACCCCCACAGCCACCCCTCCCCCACAGCCAACCCTCCCCTCCTCCTCCCCACAGCCACCCCTCCCCCTTCTATCCCCACCCCCACAGCCAACCCTCCCCTCCTCCTTCCCACAGCCACCCCACTCTTCTCCTCCCCCCCACCTTCCCCCTCCCCTCTCCCCCCCCACAGCCACCCCTCCCCCACTCTTCTGCTCCCCCCCCACAGCCACCCCCCCTCCCTCCCCATCCCCCTCCCCACAGCCACCCCCCCTCCTCACTCCCCCCCCCGCACTGACCCGTCTCGTGCGCCTTCCTCAGCAGCCAGGCGTCCGCCTTGTCCAGCTCCGAGGCCGGGGGGGGCGGCGGCGGGGAGAAGGGGGCCCGGCCCGAGCTGCACCGGCGCCCTCGGGGGCCCCCCCGCCCGGCCACCCCGCGCAGGAAGCGCCCCGCAGCCCGCACCCACCAGCCCATGGCGGAGTCTGCCCGGAGCCCGGCCGAGGCTCGACGCCGGCGACGTCCCAACGGCGATAGGCTGTCTGGGATGTCGCTCACGCAAGCACCGCCCCCGCATGGGGGGGCGCGCCCGGGCGCATTGGTCACCGCGCCTGTCACTCGCGATCGCCACGCCTCCTTCCGACGCAGGCGCGACGCGATAGGTTCTCCAGCCTGTCAAGTCGTGGGATTGGCGGCCCTGGTCTCGCGAGGGCGGGAGCCGGGAGCCGGCGCCTCCGGCGCCCGTGTCAGAGAATGGCATGCTGGGAGTCGTAGTCTCCCCAGCTGGCGGCGGGTGGGCGGGAAGGGAGGCTGATACGAAAGGTGCAGCGGGCCGGAAAAGGGGGAGGTTGCCTAGTGGAACCTCGAGGCTCTGAACGTTGCTTGGAAACCGGGCTGGGGGGAAGGGCACAGGGGACCCCGAGGGGTCCGGGGCTGGAGGGGAGTTGAAGTCAGGTGGGATGTTGAGCCCTGAGCGCTCTGTGGAGCTGGGGGGGGGGGGGCTGGATGGGATTAGGGACCCTCAAGGTGCCTTGGTAATCAGAGATGACCCCGGGGTCCCTGTTGCGGGGAATGTTGAGCTCTGAAGGTTCCGCGGCAGTTGGAGAGAAGGCTGGCGAGGGTGGGAAGGCGCCGTGGAGCAGAACGTTGGGCCCTGAAGGTTCCGCGGCAGTTGGAGGGAAGGCCGGCGGGGGTGGGAAGGCGCCGTGGAGCGGAACGTTGAGCTCTGAAGGTTCCGCGGCAGTTGGAGAGAAGGCCGGCGGGAGTGGGAAGGCGCCGTGGAGCGGAATGTTGAGCTCTGAAGGTTCCGCAGCAGTTGGAGGGAAGGCCGGCGGGGGTGGGAAGGCGCCGTGGAGCGGAATGTTGAGCTCTGAAGGTTCCGCGGCAGTTGGAGAGAAGGGCGGCGGGGGTGGGAAGGCGCCGTGGAGCAGAACGTTGGGCCCTGAAGGTTCCGCGGCAGTTGGAGAGAAGGCTGGCGAGGGTGGGAAGGCGCCGTGGAGCGGAATGTTGGGCCCTGAAGGTTCCGCGGTAGTTGGAGAGAAGGCTGGCGAGGGTGGGAAGGCGCCGTGGAGCAGAACGTTGGGCCCTGAAGGTTCTGCGGCAGTTGGAGAGAAGGCCCGCGGGGGTGGGAAGGCGCCGTGGAGCGGAACGTTGAGCTCTGAAGGTTCCGCGGCAGTTGGAGAGAAAGCCGGCGGGGGTGGGAAGGCGCCGTGGAGCGGAATGTTGAGCTCTGAAGGTTCCGCAGCAGTTGGAGGGAAGGCCGGCGGGGGTGGGAAGGCGCCGTGGAGCGGAACGTTGGGCCCTGAAGGTTCCGCGGCAGTTGGAGGGAAGGCCGGCGGGGGTGGGAAGGCGCCGTGGAGTAGAACGTTGGGCCCTGAAGGTTCCGCGGCAGTTGGAGGGAAGGCCGTCGGGATGGGAAGGCGCCGTGGAGCGAAACGTTGGGCCCTGAAGGTTCCGCGGCAGTTGGAGGGAAGGCCGGCGGGATGGGAAGGCGCCATGGAGCGAAACGTTGGGCCCTGAAGGTTCCGCGGCAGTTGGAGGGAAGGCTGGCGGGGGTAGGAAGGCGCCGTGGAGTGGAACGTTGGGCCCTGAAGGTTCCGCGGCAGTTGGAGGGAAGGCCGGCGGGATGGGAAGGCGCTGTGGAGCGAAACGTTGGGCCCTGAAGGTTCCGCGGCAGTTGGAGGGAAGGCCGGCGGGATGGGAAGGTGCCGTGGAGCGAAACGTTGGGCCCTGAAGGTTCCGCGGCAGTTGGAGGGAAGGCCGGCGGGGGTGGGAAGGCGCTGTGGAGCGGAACATTGGGCCCTGAAGGTTCCGCGGCAGTAGGAGGGAAGGCCGGCGAGGGTGGGAAGGCGATGTGGAGCAGAACGTTGGGCCCTGAAGGTTCTGCGGCAGTTGGAGGGAAGGCCAGCGGGGATGGGAAGGCACTGTGGAGCGGAACGTTGGGCCCTGAAGGTTCTGCGGCAGTTGGAGAGAAGGCTGGCGAGGGTGGGAAGGCGCCGTGGAGCGGAACGTTGGGCCCTGAAGGTTCTGCGGCAGTTGGAGGGAAGGCTGGCGAGGGTAGGAAGGCGCCGTGGAGCGGAACGTTGGGCCCTGAAGATTCTGCGGCAGTTGGAGAGAAGGCTGGCGAGGGTGGGAAGGCGCCGTGGAGCGGAACGTTGGGCCCTGAAGGTTCTGCGGCAGTTGGAGGGAAGGCCAGCGGGGGTGGGAAGGCACTGTGGAGCGGAACGTTGGGCCCTGAAGGTTCTGCGGCAGTTGGAGGGAAGGCCAGCGGGGATGGGAAGGCGCCGTGGAGCGGAACGTTGGGCCCTGAAGGTTCTGCGGCAGTTGGAGGGAAGGCCAGCGGGGGTGGGAAGGCACTGTGGAGCGGAACGTTGGGCCCTGAAGGTTCTGCGGCAGTTGGAGGGAAGGCCAGCGGGGATGGGAAGGCACTGTGGAGCGGAACGTTGGGCCCTGAAGGTTCCGCGGCAGTTGGAGAGAAGGGTGGCTGTGGTGGGAAGACGCTGTGGAGTGGAACGTTGGGCCCTGAAGATTCCACCACTGTTTGAGGGAAGGCCGGTCTTTAAACTAGGTTTGTCAGGGGATGGTGACCTAAGCTCTGAGGTAAATAGGGAAGTGGGATACTGGGAAGAAACACAAAGAGGAAGGTGCAACAGGAGAGGACCTCTGATTCAAACGGAGAATGTAGGGCAATCAGCTAATTATCTAAACCCTGAACGCAAGAAGTCTGGGAAACAAGCAGGAAGCATTAGAAGTCCTGGAGCAGTGAAAGAACTATGATTTGATCAGAATAACGGCGACTTGGTGGGATGACTCACATGATTGGAGCACTGTCATGGAAGGGTATAAACTGTTCAGCAGGGACAGGCAGGGGAGAAAAGGTGGAGTCGTCGCACTGTATGTAACAGACCAGTGTAATTGCTCAGAGCTCCTGAATATATATATAGAGAGAAAAGCCTGTTGAGAGTCTTTGGGTTAAGCTTAGAGGTGGGAGCAACAGAGGTGATGTTGTGGTTGGTATCTACTACAGACCTCCAAAACAGGTGGATGAGGTAGATGAGTCTTTTATCAGACTGCTAAGAGAAACTTCCAGATCACTGGTTCTCATGGGGGACTTTAATCACCCTGACATTTATTGGGAGACCAATACAGCAGTATACAGACAATCCAGGAAGTTTTTGGAGAATGTTGGGGATAACTTCCTAGGACAAGAGCTAAAGAAAGCAACCAGAGGCCATGCACAATTTGACCTGCTGCTCACCAAAAGAGAGGAATTAATAGGGGAAGTAGATGTGGGTGGCAACCTGGGAAGCAGTGATCATGAGAGGGTCGATTTCAGGATCCTGATGAAAGGAGAGCAGCAAAATACAGACCCTGGACTTCAGAAAAGCAGACTTTGACTCCCTCAGGGAACTGATGAGCAGGATCCCCTGGGATGCTAACATGAAGGGGAAAGGAATCCAGGAGAGCTGGCTAAATTTTAAAGAAGCCTTATTGAAGGCACAGCAGAAAAGCAAATATGGTAGGCAACCAGCTTGACTTAGCAGTGAAATCCTTGGTGAGCTTAAATACAAAAAGGAAGCTTACAAGAAGTGGAAATTTGCAGTGAGGAGTAACAGTAGTTCGAATTAGGAGCTTTAATTTAATTTAGTTCGAACTACCAGGCATTTAAAAATTGCGGCGCCCGGGAACATGCAAATAAAGCCCAGAATATTTTCATCCCAGGCTTCATTTGCAAGTTCGAATGACTACATTAGCAACCCTAGTTTGAACTAGGGTGGCTAGTGTAGACATACCCTGAGAGATTTGAGCTTGTTTAGTCTGCAAAAGAGTGAGGAGAGATTTGATAGCAGCCTTTAACTACCCTAAAGGGAGGTTCCAAAGAGGATGGAGAGAGGCGGTTCTCAGTAGAGACAGATGGTAGAACATGGAGCAATAGTCTCAAGGATTCTAGAGTCTAGAATTTATTTCTTTTCATATTAAATAGGAGGTATGGGAAGGTTTACTAAAAGCCAAGGGGATACAGGGACCGAGGAGTAACGGTAGTTCGGACTAGGAAGCCTAGTCTGAACTACCTAGTTCATGCTGCGTGTAGCCGCATGGCACGGGGTTCGAACAAACAGGGATTTAAAAATGGCGGCGCCCAGTTTATGCAAATGAAGCCCGGGAAATTCAAATCCCGGGCTTCATTTGCAAGTGCGGTATGCCTACATTACCCTCCTAGTTCGAACTAGGAGGGTAGTGTAGACATACCCTTATATCCCTAGCCCAATCAAAGCTATGGGTTTGAAATGGGAATCCCTGCATTGAGATTCACTGGCTTGTACTATGCAGGCGGTCAGAGAGGCTGATCGTAATGTCCCCATCTGCTCTTGAAACCTATGAATCCATTTTTGAGGCTTTTTATGAAATATAATTTTAAAAATCCTCTTAAACTGAAATGTGTAGTGCCACCTCAACTAGGCGGTTATTTTCAGCTCCAGCATACAAAGATATAAACACTAGTGGGGTGGGTGGCATACTTGCTCCCTTTCATGCCCTCAACAGCACTTCCATAGCAGGCTCACAAAGAAGTGTAGGAGCGAGCAAAGCACAGCAAAGAAAGGGGACCCACTTCACGAGAGCTGACTTGCTCTGAGCAGATCCCCAGAGGGAATTTTTTTTTCAGACTGTGCTTTTCAAAAATATAAAGTAATCATGCCAATCCCACAGCGGCTTCTGAGGGGACCCAATACCACGTGCACAAGGGACAGCGTGTCAGTGGCAGGGTATTAAGAATGAGATCTGAAAGCTCAAAGAAAAATTACAGAGCAGCAGAAGCCAAAACAAACATCTTCCGCCACCGACTGATTTTCAGGTCCTCTGTTTCTGTGTAGCCCAGCCATCTTGTAACAGCTTCCCTTGTTCAAACAGGGGTATGCTCATTGAAAAGGGGTTCAATTCTTTTTGGTAGATGCAGCTGCCATTGTGTTTGGTTATAACAAAAGTCTGCAGGGTCGGGCGGATTCTTGTTTGTCCCAGAGGAGGAAAAGGCAGGAAGGTTAGAAAGAGTGGGAAAGAGAAGACTGGGATATAAAGGGGGGAGCCAAGCAAAACAGGTGGTAACTCAGACTCTGTGCCTTGACTGGGGAGAGCAGAGCTAGCTCATCAGGACAGAGTGCTGGGATGCCCCAGAGAGCAGGAAGGTCGGCTCAGTGGAATGATCAGTACACGGGGGACACCCCTACGGGAACTTCTGTGAGTTAACCCGTCACAGTGGGGATAAGGGTGTTTGACTTGCTGAGACTTGGGGAGGGGCAGAGCAGGTGAGCCAGCTGCTGGCACATAGGCAATGATCCTCTTTGCAACCCGAGAACCCAGAGAGAGATGCGACCAAGTGACACTTTGCTGGGGAAGCAAGACAAAGACCCAAAGAAGGGCAATGGGCATGTCAGAGGACAGTGACACCCACCTTCTTGCTCTCTGGGGCTTCCCACCACCCTGTCTGGATGGGACAGGTCCTCTGGTCTCCCCCAGGCAAGGCACAGAGTTGTGGTTACCATTCCCCTGAGGAGCAAAAGAGACACTTAAGCTCTGGGTGGATGCGGTTCTAGAGCAGAGCGCCCAGGAAATCAACCCCCAAAAGGGCTCAAACCCCCAAATTACTCTGGGTAAGTTCACTGGGTAAGCTTCTTTTATTAAAGAAAGAGGGGTATGGCCAGTGGTTGCTCCCCCCAGGTAACAATTATTTACACTGGGCTTGATAGTAAACAAAAGAGCTTTTATTAAGTAAAAACAGTAGGGTTTAAGAGATTGCAAATGAAAACAGACCAATCCAAGTAAGTTACAAAATTAAAATGCATAGGAAATGCATAGCTGGTTCTAATTCACTAACAAAAGGTATGTCTAGACTGCATCCCTCTGTTGGCAAATGGATGCAGATTAGGTAGGTCAACATTGCAAATGAAGCGGGGATTTAAATATCCTGTTTTTAATTTGCATCAAAATGGCCACCATTTTTGGCAACCCAGCACTTTGTCAGTAAGAAGCGGCAGTCTACAGGGGGATCTGTCGAGAAAGAAAGCCTTTTTTCACAGATCTTGTAAACCTCCTTGCAGGAGGCATAAGGGATCTGTCGAAAAAGGCTTTGTTTCTCAACAGATCCCCCTCTAGACTGCCGCTTTTTGCCAACAAAGCGTGGAGTCAGCAAAAACGGCAGCCATTTTAATGCAAATTAGGCATGGGGTATTTAAATCCCCACTTGATTTGCAATGTCGACCTGCCTAATCTGCATCCCTCTGCCAACAGAGAGATACAGTCTAGACATACCCAAACTTACCATATGTAACTTCTTACCCTAAGAACATGTTCTTATTTCAGGCCTAATTTTCAAATGAAAGATGATTCTGACTTGGGTCTCCAGCACTCCAAATTTCATAGAATTATACAACACTAGAACTGGAAGGGACCTTGAGTGGTCATCGAGTCCAGTCCCCTGCCCTCACGGCAGGACCCAGTACCGTCTAGACCATCCCTGATAGATGTCTATCTAACTGCTCTTAAATATCTCCAGAGATGGAGATTCCACAACCTCCCTAGGCAACTTATTCCAGTGTTGAACCACCCTGACAGTTAGGAAGTTTTTCCTAATGTCGAACCTAAACTTCCCTTGCTGAAATTTAAGCCCATTGCTTTTTGTCCTATCCTCAGAGGCCAAAGAGAACAATTTTTCTCTTTCCTCCTTGTGACACCTTTTTAGATACCTGAAAATTTCTGTTTCCTCTTAGATTTGGCTAGACAGATTCAATGCCTCTTCGCAAGGGCCAGAACCCTTTGTTTGACATCACTCCTTCCTATGGGAAAACACCAGGTTCAAAATGGATTCCCATTATCCTGTGGAATTGTCACATCTTTCTAGTCTACTTACCTTTGGACATACAGGACAAACATGCCTGTTTACAAGTCATTGAGTTGTTCCCTAGTCATTAGGCTTCCGGGGCACCAGTAATGGCCTTCATTAGCACATTTAGGACTATACAGAGATCCACACTTTATATTTGTCACTTCACATACAAGAATGATACACAGAACTAAATTGAGTATACAGAGCCAGCAGATTGTAATATTAAAATCGATAGGTTACATGAGGCATTTTGTCTAAAGCATCTCTTGAGTTATGCATGTTGATATTCATAAGCCAATTTTCATAAAGCATGGATGGGAACTGTCACACTGAGCTTGTGATCGTCTTGGTCTGTTTCAAGCTGTGGCTGCCGCGTTGCAGCTCCATATGCCTTTTCAAGGACAAGTCTAAATTGACCGTGAAGGGCAGGTACGAGTTGGCCTCCTCCACCCGAAACTTGCGGCACAGGAGGCTGAAGAGCTCGGGATCCTGGTCCAGTTCCAGCAGCTTTTCCATCTGGCCTTTCAGCTTGTCCAGCTCTTCCATGTACTTCTCATAGACCTCGCACAGAGACATGTCTGGGCGGAGCGGGCTTTCTTGGCAACTGCCCATTCTGCTCCTCTGCTTCTCATCTTCGATGCACTGCAACAGCCAGCTCAGACGGCACGGCCACTGGTTGGCAAGGAGCACCCATTCCACCACCTTCTTCGGACACACCGTGTCCTTGAAGAGGTTACTCTTCAGTAGTGTGATGGTGATGGTGATGGTGTTTACGATGCGCTGCATTTGCACCATGTTATCCGGCATAAATTCCTTCAAGGACTCATCAAGGAGGTGGTCAAAAGCTTGAATTAGTTCTTTGGTTCGGATATCTTTCCCGTAGCTTCCAGTTTCTGACTGCTGGGTTCTGACGTCAGGGAGGAGAGGTGTGCAGCTGTCATCTGTAACTGGATTCATTGCATCATGGGTGGCAGGATCATAGTGAGGGTTGGAGAGGAAGTAAGGGTTAGCTTTCTTCACCTCTAGCTCTTTCACTTGTGGCTTCCTGCGGTCAATAATGTCCCTGATCAGGCCATTCTTGGTGTCACAGTCCATTTGAGGGACACAGAAGGGCAGGGTAACAATGCGGTTTAAGAACTTGTAGCCGTTGTTGGCCATACCCTTCACACATGTGGAGCTTTCCACGCAGTCAACAATGATGCTTGGGTCAACAGCCAAGATGGAGATGAACGGGGCATCATTGTCTGAGAGGAGGATGTTCATGGCAT
Organism: Pelodiscus sinensis; assembly: GCF_049634645.1. NCBI lineage: Eukaryota > Metazoa > Chordata > Testudines > Trionychidae > Pelodiscus > Pelodiscus sinensis. Next base: position 5,308,969 of record NW_027465849.1, on the reverse strand, counting down.
TGAGGACGCCAACCACCCTGTCGGGGCTGCACCTGTCCAAGTGGGTGATCTCCAGCACCACCCGCAGCTTCTGCCGCTGGAAGATCTCCATGAACTGCAGGAACCTGGTAATTGTCCTGACTTCCTTTTTCACGCTGCTCATGAAGCCCAGCTGTGCGCTGAGATCCGTCCGGTTCATCTGTCTCTCCAGCTGGCACTTCTGGGTGACGATGATGTTTCGTACCACTGGGAAGGTGAACTTTATGGCAGTAACTGCAGAGAGGCCAATGGCCATCACCCCAATGCCTTCCACAACAGCTATGGCATCTCGTGAGGCATCTCCAATGTGCATGCCAAGCACTAGGAGGAAAACGCCCATGCCAATGGCTACCACGCTCAGAAAGATCACAGTAGCCCACAGCGGGAGGAAGAGGAACTTCTTGATAACCCATTCCTGATCCCCTGGTCCTTCAATGATGCCAGATTTCTTACCTACAGCCCTGAAAACACTCATAGGTAGGAGACCAAAGTGTCTTTCGATGTGGTCGCATAGTGTGGTGATGAGGCCTGCCCAAAGCTGGTCGCTGCCCGCGTACTCCCAGGCACTGAAATGGATGAAGACGTGTTTCACATTCCTTCGCCACTTCTGCTGCCCTGTCAGAACTGGCCGGTAGAAGATCATGAGAAACAGGAGCTTGAGTAGATTCAAGCCAGAGGCCCAACACTGCGTCTTCTGAGTCTGCTGAAATTCCTCATTAACCATGAACTCTACGATAAGAGAAGATGTACATCAGTTATCTGGAAGCGGCTTAAATCTTTCCTCCTGAAGGATCTTCTGGATTTACTATCCTTTCCTCCTGGGGAGTGTTCAAGAATGGGCAGCTCTTTGCAGAGTCGCCCACAGGATTAATTGGGCCCTACGCAGCACTATTAAACTGGTGCCCCTTTGCTCAGTGGCAGCCCGGTGGAGGGTGGCGATGATGCTTTTTTAGGGATGTCATTTTATCATCTTCAGAAACACAATAATTATAAAACAAATTTTAAACTAAAGTCCTGTCAGCTCACACGGTATATTCAGAAACTGCAGTCGCCAGGGTGCCAAATCATAAAATCATAGAATACTAGGACTGGAAGGGACTTCGAGAGGTCATCAAGTCCAGTCCCCTGCCCTCATGGCAGGACCAAATACTGTCTAGACCATCCCTGATAGACATTTATCTAACCTACTCTTAAATATCTCCAGAGATGGGGATTCCACAGCCTCCCTGGGCAATTTATTCCAGTGTTTGACTACCCTGACAGGTAGGAACTTTTTCCTAATGTCCAACCTAAACCTCCCTTGCTGCAGTTTAAGCCCATTGCTTCTTGTTCTATCCTCAGAAGCCAAGATGAACAATTTTTCTCCCTCCTCCTTGTGACACCCTTTTAGATATCTGAAAACTGTTATCATGTCCCCTCTCAATCTTCTCTTTTCTAAACTAAACAAACCCAATCTGTTAAATGCCTGTTAAATCAGGGGTCTGCAACCTATGGCTCTCAAACCAAATATGGCTCAGTAGGGCACTAAGCATGGCTCTTTTGTCATTCCCAACATACATGCAAGCTTTTAAATTAAAATAAAACTTTAATTCAGTATTTTAAAAACGTGTAATTAGTCATGTAGTTTGAATGG